>NW_024573311.1:2400000-3000000 GCF_018153835.1 Drosophila eugracilis | reverse complement strand
TGCAACACTAGAACTGACCTCATTCTGTTTACACTTGCAGCTGTTGCTGGGCCATCCAACCACCCAAGTTAACACACAGAACCACCACCCAACGTTGATTGTCTGGAAGTTGTGTTCGGTTCTTGTGCAACTCATTGAATCCGAGTGTGGCCCAAAACAAATCAAGGCGGCGCTTGCATTGTTGCTGCTTTTGTGGCACATTCTCGGGTTTTCTCTTGGAGTGCAAAAGTTTTTGCAACAGTTTTTGCATAATGCCGCACCACCTCCACCTCCCTTCCCTTCTGCCACCTCCTCTTCTTGCCATACACAATTGTTGGCTGGGCCGTTAAATGCAAACACTTCATTTGGCCATCTCGAAAGAAAAGGAACTTTCGATTAGTACCAGAATGGCCAACCAACTTTGGCCACGAGCCCCAACAAAGTCGGTTAACTGTTTTGGCCATAAAAGTTGGTCTGTGTGTGCGTACATATGTTTGTATAAGAGTCGTATTTTCGGCCAAAAGAGTTGGCTGTTTGGGAAATTTGTTCCACTCAAGCGGGAAATGGCAAGGAATTGGAGAAATCGAATGGATTCGCTTGCTTTTCGAAAATGCAACTTGTATTTTATGCCCGACTGGAGGCACTTGAATTTAATTGGCTTTTAGACGCAGAAAACCAAGTCAAAACCTAACTGGTTAGGCTTAGTAAAATGTTTTAAAAATCCTAAAATTTATAGAAATAAGAAGAATCATATTTATCTAGATATCTAATTAAACCAACTCTATTCAAGTCATTTATAAGCAGCTCTTTTTTAGGCAGTCGCATCAGAAGCTTTCAAGTGAACATTCAAAGGATTTTTCCTGATCGGTTTGTTAAAGGGTTGTGGGTTTGGAGAGGGGTGTAGCAAATTGTCTTACATCATATACAGAAATACGACTTTTCCAGATAGCCTACTGCTCTTTCCATTTCGTTTGTGTATTTGTGCAATTTTCGTTTAGATGTTTGCTTATTTGTATTTGCCATACACACAACATACAAAGTTGTGACTTTTTGGGTAAATAAACATTCCCAGCCTTCGTTACGTCCTCGAGTCCCTCAGCCTCCCTGTGGATGATTTGGCGAATCACTCTGAGAGTCCTGACACTCGACACCACTTGGCCTGTTCCATTCCAAATGATGCGCCATTTCTCAAATCTCTTCGAGCACGCAACAACAGCGATTTGAAGAATATTCTTACATGTAATGGTGTGAATTTCAAAATGGCGCCCGTAGGCTGTGCTTTTGGCCATTGTCATTTATCAAGTTTATTAGCGGTCCAAAATGTCTAGGGGAGAAACATCTATTCATTTGTTAAGGTATTCAAGCAATTAAATGCGATTTATGAGGTCGTGTGCTTAGCATTTTTGGTGCGCACGGAGGGTGAACAAACATTAGTGACATCATCAAATGCATACTCAAGTGATGCCATAAATTTGTGTACCTTTTGGATGATGCAATGTCAGGCAAATGGGGAAGATAATGGGATACGTTCATGTATGAAGCAGAATGTAAGTAGAATGATTTGTCGAAAAAGTGAATGGAATTCTGCAAAACACTTTAAAATTTCAAAGACTTTAGGGAGTATTTGAGAAAATTCGCATTTAATGTTTAACAGAGGTAGCTAACAGAAATTGAATCTCAAATTTTAATTAAAATTTTATCAAATACCAAGGAAATGGGGCTTGGAAAACTTTTTGGAAAATTTGCAACTATCTTCACACGGCTGCGGAACAAGGTATTGCAATTATGATTATGTATATCCTGGAAAATTCCTCCTGTCTTATGCCGCTTTGCCCTCAACAAATTTTTCGTATTTGCATAGTGCAACAAACTTTTGCTAAGCCCAGAAAAGTATGCAATACTTTCGCACAGCTTTTTGGCTTTCGAAAATGTTGAACGGCAAAAGGAACTTGGAAATGCCAGGAACTACTACCACTACGGCAGCTCAGGCCAACCCAGATTTATACCCCTTTCGATCCCTTCGCTGGGCAACTTCCTGAACAGTTTGTGCAGCAGCGGCTTTTGACGCTTTTGGCATGTTTATCGCCACGCTCGAAACGAGTTGAAATGGCCCAATTGGCCGTGGGCCAAGTCAAGCAAGACAGAGAGCTGGCCAAGTTTTAGCCATGCCACTCTCAACTGCTTTGTCGGCATTAATTAAAAGCAAATTACATTCTGTTTTTTTGTTTTTACTGCGAAACAGAAAAAAACTTTAGCTGCAGCACCATTAAAAACTTCTTAGGACTGTTTTCTCTTCGTTGTTTCTTTCTTCTAACTGAGAGTTTTGCGTCACATTTCATGAATCAACAACTTGATTAGCAATTCAGATGCGGCGACTTCTTCACCCTCCTGCAATGATTTCCACCTGTCCGAGTTCCCATGACAACAGCTGGCCCCGGCTACCGAAGTTTTCCTAATTAAAATGACTTTCAAAATAAACCGCAACTGAAAATTGGTAGAAAAAAATTGCTTGCCAAAACTGCCAGAAAATTGTCAATGAAGAAATAACAATGCATGGGCTGTGGGGCGTTGGGCTGGGCATGTCAGAGCAGTGGAAAAAAATTTAAATATGTTTACCCGACAAGTAAAAAGACATTTTGCGGGACCCTTTTTGCGCGGCTACAAATGACTGCGTTGTTTGTTCTGCGGCCTCTGTGGCTGGCAGGCAACCAAAAACAGCACAGACACACAATGTGGCATAGTTCTAGGCGCGCTGAAATGTGAAACCATTTCTCTGGGCCTCCACACCACACCATAGAACACTCACAGACACACACAACACAACACAGAAATAGAAGGCAATGAATGCGAATTTGTCCCAAACCTCACAAAATGTTCCAAATTGTCAGCAAAAAGTTTTCAGATTCTCGGTATCCATATCTCTCATTCGTTTCCCATTTTGAAGTTGTGATTTCAGTTGGCAGGCGGTTGAATTCCAATGGATATATAGTTGAAGTTTTATGGCAGTGATTTCGAGTGGCGACCAATTTGAGCCATCGAAAGTTGTTGAAAAGTTTTAGGCTTGGAGGGAAAGTCATCTTTTGGGCTCTTGATATATATTCAACATAAATGACGCATACGCCCTGTGGTCTTACGGCTAATTGGAGATGAATACAAATGAGGTTAATATATAAGGTCTCAAGCGTCCGTAATTATTCATGTGAGTTGTATGTCGCAAGATGATGAATGAAGCTAAGCCTAAATTTATGGGGCTGTATCCGCAACAGCAAACGTTTCATCGGACTAGTTTAGGTATCATATGTGTAACTTTAAGAATCAAAAATTTATAATTTTCATTTATTAATACTTTTCATAAAGTCTGTATCTCATTCGTGTGATGTCCCCGAAATTACCCCCCACTCAAAAAGCTCTTTAGCTCGCTGTCTCTGCCACTCTTGTATCTCTGCCTCCCACCATTCTCATCGGAATAATTAGGCTAGCCGCCATAAATTCATTATGCCATTAAGTGCAAGCCGTCAAATGGCCGCAGTGGATGGGGCGGCTATATATATATGTATATATCGTTATATATATGGCCTTATGGATCGAAAAATCGTTGCATATAGTTAGGCGCTGGGAGGCGGCGATTGGCACGTGTCGGTGTGTGCTCAGCGTCGCCAGGACCATTAAGCCAACGCCTCTGCGGATCGAATTTCGGTGCAAGGCTGCGCTGTGAAGTATGCTACGAAAAGCTGCGAAAAGCGGCAGCAATGGCGGCAAAATAACTTCATCAATTTCCCCAATATTCCATTATCGTCAGCACAAGTGAGTCAGTATGGGTGTGTGTGTGTGTACATAAGTGCCGATGGAGCTGTGGGTGTGTGTGTGTGTGTTGATTTTATTAGGCCGCCCAACAATTGTTTGCTTAAAAGTTTTTCACACACAACCAAGTCAATGTTGTCTGCTCTTTGGCTTTAGCTTTTGATTTTCTCGCTTTTTTCAAGCACGTCCTCGTTTTTGTCGCTTGTCCCCAATGGTTTTGCACGTTTGCTATTTGGACATTTCTTGCGATTATTGATTAGATAAAAACACACACACACACACACAGACAAAAGAAAGCCCCAGAGAACAAGAGCGATGGAAACAAAAACAAAAGAAGCGTAAAGCCGACGCCGTAAAAGCTTAAATAAAAACCAAAAAAAAAGAAGCAAACTTGACGGCCCTTAAGTCACTTAACTTGGCCAGTGGGAGCGACTGTTATCCACTCGATAAGTTAAGAGTGGGTGAGAATTAGACAATGACGGTGGTATAAATTGAGTCAGCAGTTGATATCCTTGATTAGCAAAGACACTTTAAGCGGAAGTTGTTAAATCAAGGAAAGAAGTAGGATGGTTTGAAGATAAATGTATGAAGTTTAGCTCGGATACTTTGTTATGTTCTTTGTGAATAAAGCAAACATTTCTTGGGCTTTGCAAGCATTTATTTTAAAAGAAAAAAGGAAGACAAAATCGTTAATTGGTTTTAGAACTGGTTTGAAATGTTTTGTTGGGAAACTTTAGTTGGAATGCTACAAAAAGAATATCTCTTTTATTTCAATTTTGAAAAACTCATCCTCTGTGGCAAGGATAATAAATTCTTATCAATGTCACTGAAACTCAGGCAGCATAAGTGATTTTTATGCGATGTCTGATTTGGTTGACACCTGCCCAACATTTTCAAACTTTCTGTCAGTCAATCAAAAGGCTCGAAATGGCGTTTAATTTTTATAGCAGACGCTTTTCCGCCTCACTTCTCACCAAGCTGAAAAGAAAAACTTAAAAAGAGGCAAAACAAAGGCAACCAAAAAAAGAAAAACAATGCCAAAACAATGAAGGAAAATAACAAAACAAAAGCGTCGGCATTTCCACGCCGCCAAGCAAACACACCGAATTTCCAAACAAAAAAAAACATAAGAGAGTGAGGAACAAAAGAAGGAAAACCCAGCAGAAAGAAAAGCCGAACATTAAATATTTTGAGAAAATTTCGCAAAACGCTCTTCCCCCTTTTTTTTTTGTGTGGCGTCAGAAGTTTTTTTGTTGTGAACTTTTCTGAGATCGCTCGCTGACATCTAAATTTATCTATAAACAAGAGCCACAAATCTACTTTTTTCATTATTTACTTTTTCGCTTGTTTGTTTGTTCGTTCGAAAGCGAAAACATTATGACAGGCTAATTGAATTAATGTGCATCTTTTACGCGTCTTTATCTAAATATTCTTCTGGTTTTTGTTTTTTCTTTTTACATTTTAAATGGAAAAAATTTCCGCTATGTGCTTTTGTAGTCTGGTCAAGGTCTGTCGCCTTAATTAGCACATATCTGGGGATCATTTGCGCTGCACTTAATGACACTCGATTGTCCAGATTAAATCGTATTCGTAATTAACACCCAAAGGGCATCGTTAACATCATTTAAGACAGTTAAGACAGTTCCAGAAAAGCGCACAGCGAGTGGTCCACCCATCTCACTTGGCCAGATTAAAACCCGTTTCTGGCTCGGACCTCTGCACTTGTGATCATCGCGAGGAATGTGAAGATGGCAAGTGGACAATGCAGATACGATGACAAAAGGCAATTGGAATATGAAGTGGCCAGGTGAGCTGGGAAAAGTAGAGCATAAATATCGACAGGAGGAATACCCTTCAAAGAAGTATTTTGGAAATTCTTTTGAATGATATATTTCAAATATCTTTCAAATAAACAAACTTAATAATCTTAATTTTAATATAATTTGGTTCCCTGAAATACACATATTAGATCCTTAAGATACAGAGAGTAATCATTCTGTAGAGTCTCTCCTTCGCGCTGCCCCAACTATGTTCCGTATAAATCAGAAAACGAAGAGTCAACGGCAGCTGGTAGTAAAAAACATAAATGCCTTTAATTAAATTGCCTGTCTTGCTGTCCTGAATGGTCAGCCCCTTCCTCTTGCTGCTCCTTCAACGGTTTAACCATGTAGTTTTTGGCAACGTTGCGTGTAAGCCCGAAACAAGTTCGGGCCAACAAAACTGCCGCGACCGCCGCCGTCGCCTGATGGGCAGTGAAAATTGATGGGCCGCTTCAATATCTTCGGTTGTCTTGTAACATTTTGTATCGTTGTATCTGCGGCGAATGCTGCATGAAATTTAATGAGATTTTTGCTCGGCTCAGTTTTTTCTTTATATATCATAACTGTTTGTATTAATATCTTTTTTTTTTTTGAATGTAGGTCAAACATTTTTGGCATTTCTCGAGTGCCTGTCGCCGCTTAAAAGGGTAACCGAAATCGGGCAATGTACACGCGTTGTTTGAATTGCATTCCAAATACCAAACTATTTGATTTGTTTTTTTTTTGGTTTTTCTTTTTCGTCTAGACCAGATCTAGGCCTGGCCGAATCACGATTGCACTACCTAGTAGTGGCTCTAATTGATCCCCTGGGCATGGGCGCAATTAGCTGTCCAGGTTGGCATGTTGGCCCAAAGCAAACACTCGACCAACTGTCCACTTCAAGACACTCAAAAAGCTTGGCAAGACTTTTTTTTTCGTTTGTCGCATCTCGCATCGCGGAGTTGCTGGACTGGATCTTGACCATGTCTAACAATAGTCCAAATTAGAAGCAGACATCGGCAATGGCAAAAGCAACGAGAATAACAACTGGCTATGACATAGCTATTCCGAGAGCGTTCTCTCATTGCAAATTTTTGCAAATGCAATAGCAGTAATTACAATTTTTACGGCGGGCTGGAGGAGGCGGCATCTGAGTTGAGTGGCTGAGGAAATTTGTTTTTCACAAGTAACCAGGGTGTAAGAACATTATTTGCTTATACTTAGCTAGTTGTTACGAAACCTTACTTGACTTCTTGGGTTTTCTAGTTCAAAGTTGAAGTTGGTATTGCGTTTTGGGAAATTTATGTTTTTAAGATTCTTTTTTAGAGTCATGGAAAGATATTTTGATGATTATCTTTGGATATTTTTTCAGATTAAAAATTGATATTTGGTTAAGATAAAAAATGTACTGATTTAAAAAAAAATAAATTTAAATTTATTTTACTCATTAACATTCAAAGAAGTAGTCAACCAGAAAATTAATGCGTTTAAACATTTGGTCTGATAATAAATAAATTATATTTTATGAACAGGTGGAATTAGTCTCAGCACTAATTAATGCATTTAATTTGGTTAATTTGAATCAAAATTATAATCAGAAAAGGCTTACACTCTAATCAGTTCATTATGGAACCATTTCATTGTTAATTAACAAAATTACAAAATAAACTTTTAGAGTTTTTCCCAATCACAATGATTTGAATTTAACACCATGTCATGGCACAGTGGGATCGATTTCAAGCGCCGACCACTGTGCCACTTTTCGGGGGCGACAATTGCTGCGGGCAATTAACAATATCTATATATATACACGATATTTCTAATTCGTAGATATATACACATATATTGCCAGACTGCTTTTGGCGGCGTGACGTAGGCGAAATGCTGAAAACGTGCTAGATACTTTTGCGCGAGTATCTCGGCGTATCTTTTTGTGGCGTGCGTGTGCTGTTGATACTGCATCCGTTAGGTGTATGTGGCTGAATGCAAACGATGTGAATTTTCGGCCAACTACTATATATTTTTTTCTTTGGACGCCGACTTCGGCTTCGACGTCAGCGTAGACGCGTGCGTCCGGTGCGCAGTTGGCTTTGATCAGCACTATTTTTGGGGGGGTATTTTTAAGGGGGGTGGGAGGAGTGTAAAAGTTTTTCAACTTTGTTTGCATTGAAGCACACAAACGTGTGTATATAAAAGCGGCAACATGATGTGGCCACAATTTACTGAGATTTGTATAAACAATTTGCGCTCAGCGGTTCATTTTGCAACATTTAGATGTGATTTTGACGATTTGTCCCGCCCATTACATATCAGAAACTTAACTTAAGCTTGGGCTTGGGGAAAATTGAATTTTTAATTTTCATATACATAACATTATTTTTCTTTTATTGCTTTTCTGTATGGCAGCTTATGGGTTGTACATTTATGTATTAGCCACAAACATAATGGGCCGTGGAAGGAAGTAAAGTTTCCGTTTCTGTCGGCGAACGAAATTATGCGATAAAATACACATAAATGCGAGGCCCTCGAATGCGTATACGTTATTATTGTATTTACTAGATTTTTATGATATCATAAACGAGGCCGAGCAACATATTGAGAGTTGGATTTGCGTTAATCATTTGTATAAATTTATTTATTTGTATTTAAGTGTTTTTTAATGGAGTGCCGCGGTTTGTTGTATTTATTTATGCAAATATAATGACGTCAAATCTGTCAGCCATCAGCCAGATTTCCCCCGCCCAAAAGCCGATTCGGTAGCACAAAATTATAAATTTGATTAGCAACAATTCTTGTTGTGCTATATTTTACACTTGGCTGGGCTAAATTATTTGTATTTATTTTCGAAAGGGGCGAAACTCAGTAATTGATACAACCGATTTGTTTTTGCTTTTGCTTTTTTGTTAGTTTGACAAATTGCATGCGGCTGATTGCATCGAACATAAATCAGACAGGTTAACTGAAAATATACCGAGATATATATATATATCTGTTCTGTGTTCTTTTTTCTTTCGATGGGTGTGTGAGAGGGCGTAATAAAGCCAACACAGAGATAAAAGTCAATTGCATAGAAAGCAAATTATAGGCAAGGGCGTGGACATTTTTGATAATACGATAAACGAAAAGTTCCACAAAGCGAACAAAATTATAAACAAAAAACCGTGGAAAGACACTTTGCTTTGGTTATGCACTCGTTCGGGTGATTTATAATATTTAATATATCTATTTATTTACTAATTATTACAATTGATCTTGGACAAACACTGTTCACAGAAATTAACTTCGATATCTGGAGTTTCCGATTTCAATCTGCGTTCGATAAACAAACACGATAAGCCGGCGGATGCTCAGGTGGAAAGCACGCGAACGCGATAAGAAAATGTGGCAGCAGGAGCAGCACTACGTCCGCACATGCTGCCTGCTGGGGATAAACTGGAACTGGATTTTTCGGATTCGGAGTTGATAGCAGAGCAGAGCAGAGCAGCACTAGCAGCAGCAGCAGCAGCGGAATCACAGAGACACCGAGATCCAAAACAGAGACACCACACACACAAGCACACGCGTGGCTAACCCGTCTAAAAACAACAACAACAACAACAACAAACATTTTGGCCAGCACCGAAAGCTTTCAGGCCCCCGAAGAAATCTGCGCATGAAAATTTGCCAAGCGAGAGAGCGAATGGCAGAATGGTTCAACGGGGAAAGCTCAACGCACATTTCCCGCTATTTTTTCAAGGAAATTGGCTAAAAGCTTGCCAGGCCAATGAGCTTGTGGTAGGAAAAAGCTATGGCAAAGTTGGGAAAAGCTTAGACTGGCAAAAATTTAACTGATATGCAAAAAAGTTAAGCGACAGCGGGAATAATGATAGAAAATTTCTCTTTTAAGCAGCTGGAAAAATATTATTAAAGTTTTTTTCAAAACTAACTTAAAAAATATATAAATAATTTAAGTTGCATTAACATTTTTGTGTTTGCTGAGTTGAAAAAAAATAATTTTTAGAAATTAAACCAAATAAAACCGATTTTGTGGGAAAGCAAAATCAAGAACATGTACAGGAATTTCCCGCTATTTTTTGCTTGTTTCACTCTCCCAAAATCAAGGGCTCTCTGCTCACCTATGGCTTCGCTTTCGGAGCATTGTTTCTTGTCTCTTTTTCTCCGCTTTGTTGTTGTTTACAGAGGGGCGCCTTCAACAGGTTGCCACCCACACTTGAGGGTCTTTCAGCTGCTGCTCCTGCTGCTGCTGTTTGGGAGTCAAAACAAAATGAAAAGCATTTTCAACAGGGCAGCTCTTGGGGGCACACACACACACACACACATACTAGCACTGGTCCATATATAATCATACAGATACTTTTATAAAATAAACCCCCATACACACAGGCACTTCGTACTCCCCTTTTTGGGGGTGCCTGGAAAATAAAAATATTCTAAAAATTTCTTGTTTCCCTTAAGTTGAACAAGTGTTTGCAACTTCCTTTCTCAGTTCCTGCCACTCCTTCGTTGGTGGGCTTTTGTTTTGCATATTATTTGCTTTTTAGGGCTGACTTACCAGGCATCAAAAATAAACAAAGCCTCTCGAAGATTTTAAGTAGCATAAAGTATCTCAGCGACTTACCTGTAAGAAAGCAGATGGAAAACAGTTAGCAAAACAGTTATAATACGAGTAATAATTGTTGTAGCAACCTTATTGGGGATTTGTAATGGAAAACCCTGATGCGTAGGAGGAGGAGGTGGGATGTGAAAACATTTGGGGCAAGGCCCAATAATGAGGCATCTCATTCTCGTAGAAGAGGGTCGGTCTATCAGCATTAATTGAGGGAAACATGAAACTGCGGCATTGCGTGAACATATCTAATAATTAAAGGGGAGTTAGCCGGATAATACACGAAATGCCACAAAGGAAAGATTAAAAGGACCTTGTTGGACTTCTTTTGTTGCCACTGCAGCAGTATGTTTCTTCAACTAGTATCCTTTTTTGTATATTCTTCTTGTTGTATTTTCTAATGTTATCCCTGGCTGTCATGGAAGTCATGTTAACTTAAGCACTAGAAAGGCAATGAAAGCTATGACCACGAAAAACAATATTATGGTAATATCTGTTTTTGGTAGAATAACTTTGCATAGTAAGCACAGACTGGCAAATGGTTATTCCTTTTCAGGAAATAATAGGCGAAAATCTTGTTTGGCAGAAAATTAAATTGGCCTTGAGTGGCGCAACCACCGACCAAGCCGACCCATTAAAATCGTTCGTTAAAATTCAAATAAAATGTCTGTTCAGCTGCATTTCCTAAACTGATTAAATGCATGACAAATTGCTTTACACACATCACCGGACCCTGTCAAATTTCTTAGCTCTGGAATTTAATTTAGCAGAAACTGCATTTGAACGTTTGAATTTCGGTAGAAGACTGGGCCGACAGTTCTGAAATTGAATTTAAGTTCATGATTTCATCTATTAAATATTTGGCTTCTTGGCTAACTCAATGTTTATGACTTGTGCACTGGCAAATACGTAATTAAATTTCAGATATGAGCAGAGCAGTGCGAAATGCAATTTACAGCTGCACAAATGTAAATATTGCTTATACGCAACGTTGAGCGTACGGAATGCTATTTCTGTGGGCAAGGGGTCTGCATTAGGCATTAACAATTAGGTAGAGCAATTAGTAAAGAGCATCAGGAACTGTGTCTTGGTTAGGAACAATTATCCAAATGCTAATTGCAGAATTCCAAGAACAGGCGAATTGGCCAAAGTTATGTGCATCCATGAATGCCAGCCAAAGAGATAACAAAGGTCAGGTGAGTTGAAGACGAAGTTTACATTAGTTTCCTTAAGTTTGACTTCAACTTGTACTGAGTTTTGATTAATTATATCTATTTTGTGCTCTTTTCGACTTCAGTTTAGTTTTGATAGTCAGACACCTTAAGTTTTGTTTAGATTTAAACGCATTTCATATTCCCTTGAAGGGGATACTTTTATATTATGACTTTATTTTATACTTGCAATCAAGTTAACTCTTCATATAAATCACTAATTGAGTCCCCACTCACCTCAGGGTTATCCAAAATTTGACTCGACATAGGCTTTAGTCGGTTTCCTGATTAATTATTGTATCTAATACGGGCTTGTTCAACTTTATCAATAGTGTTTTATAAGCTAGACCGATACGCGACCGGAGCCTTGTGCTCAGCTTAAGCGACACTGGACTTCTGCAGCTGCCGCAGTGGTGCGTGCGGTGCTGGTGCTGTGCTAGTGGTGCATGCTTTGGCCAGAAAGCTGGTTTGAGGCTTGCCCAAAACTGGACAGGCTCGGCCTGGATCGGATCAGATCTTGGCATTGCGTGCCAGGCAAATAAGCTGCAGGCGCCACAGCCACAGCCTCATTCTCCTTCACCGTCTCAGTCACCGGTGCCGTGCACTTAATCACAGCTATTAATAAATCAACAACTAAATCAATAACAAATTCTAATTAAAATTAGAACCAGACAAGCGTTAAATGTGAGGTGCAAAAAGTATAGACTAATTCGCCGAGCGTTGTTGCTGTTTGTTCGTTCAAATTTCACACAAATCAGCTTTAAATGTCAAAACGCATGTTGCACAAATGCGTCAAATGCCAAAAGCGGGCCACCGGCAATAAATCATCATGCACAGATTTTTGAGTCGCGTTGAACTCACAGTCTGGATACGTGTGCCCCGTTAACCGCACTCCGGACGAGAGAGTTAGACGTCAGAAACCTGTTGACAGACATGAAAGCGATTTCTGGTTGCAATCAAACGATTTGTTGGCTGCCCTACGGAATTAGCCGGAAAATCGAATTCTAGTGACAGGAAAAGGGATTAGGTTTAATAAGCCTTCAAAAGTTTGACTCTTGTTTGCCTGTACATAGTAAAAAAATATTATAAATTTTAAAAATATTTATAGTTTATGTTGCGGAAGTTGTTTCCTTTAAAAAATTGAAACCAAATTTCAAATATTTGTGTCCAGCAATCTAAAAAACATGTCACTTTCAAGCGCCAAACAGAAATGCCGCCTCAATCAACTTTATGTAGCGTATCCATAAACGAACAAATTTAATAAAAATAATATTTGGATTTTTTATTCGTCGCAACTTTGGACAGCAACAACAAGAGACACTTTGTATTTCAGTTTTTGGTTGCATTAATTATCGCCTTGCCATGAAATATGCGCGCCACGCATGCGCAGATCGCGGGGCATTTATTTTTTCTGTATCTTTTTTTTTTTGGTCATGGAGGGTGCGAGGAGTATCCGATCTGAAATGGCCGTTTATATGGTGAGGCGAGGGGTATATATGAAGCCTTAAAACTGACCACCGACTGTTTGACTGACTGACTGAGTGACTGTTTACCTGGACTCCAATTAAATTTAATTTAATAAGCCAGCCGATCAGCGGGCGATACAAATTGCGGATAGCAGCAACTTTCGATGTTTTGCCTAATGAGCGGCAGCGGTACCAGAATTACCGCTGCGGCGTTGCCATATCGAAAATCTTGAAACCTGGCCATTGGCCTATTATTTGACACCACTTGACAGCAGGTTAGCCATTTTCATTTTTTTCCTTATCGCCAAATTGTCAACGGGCGGTTAAATGCCGTTCATGTAGGTGCGCCGATTTCCACTTAATGGCAGTGGGAGTGGTGAACCTTGCTATCGGTGACTATTAACCTGTATCTTAAGTTGTTTATGTTCTTTGGCATTTCAAAGATTTTATAGAAAGTTCTTAATTCAATTTCTAACTTCAAAACCGTATTAAAGGAAATTCTACGTTAAAGTAGAAAGGGAATGTTAATTATGAGTAACTTACTTACTACTTATTTATTTCATTTTTAAGTTAATTTAACAATTATTATTTTAACTTTAACTTAAGAACCCCTAAATGTTAAGTTCTTAATGCTAATAAAAGAAGGAAAAAAAAAATAAGTTGTCGCCAAGCTTCTTTCTCATTCTGAAGGCGCCCTCTTTTGTCAGAAAAAGTAATCAGCAATTTACCAGATTTTCTCACAACTTTCCCAAAAGCACTTTGTGTGGTGAAAAGCTTAGTTTTGCTGATGTTAAAAGAGACACAAAATTGTCAACTTGTGGAGCTTCATTAGAAAGCTTTTACAAGGCCAACTCTCTTACTTGGCCAACTTGCTCTCTTAGCCCTCGGCATTGATAACGATAAGAATCCTCTTACCTATAAAAATTCCATAAACCAACTAGGAACACCAAAATCCCATCATCTAACTCGTCTTAATTGCAGACATTATATTTATGCTGGCCAAAATTGATATTCCAATGTTCGTGGAAATGTTTCAATTTCATTTTTCGGCTAGATTAAGCCACAAAAGCTGGAATAGAGTCGCTGGTCTGATGGGGGATAATGATAATAAGAATATATATATATAGTAAATCATAAACGGTTGGATGGTTCGGGCTTTCGGCGCTGCCAAGTGTCGCCTGAGCCACATGACGAGGGGGGTTTTGCGGTTGTGTGGCATCATCAACACCCTTTCAGTGCCCTCCGCCACCCTTTTAGGCACTCCCTTGCCGTATTTCCTATCTTGTCTTTGCATTGCCATTGTGCAAATATTTGCATATTTAAGTTGTTGTTGTTGTTGCTGGTGTTGTTGTTGTTGTTGCCGTTGTCGAGGCTGCCGCAAAAACTCATAAGCGCATTTTAGTGCCCTCCATGTCGCTGTGTTAGTGTGTGTGTGTGTTTATGTATCCCTGTTCATGTTTGCCAGGTCCTTGCACACAATGCCCGCTGTGTGCGTACCCATCTTGCCGGATTCTTGGATTCACTTCACGCTCCTCCGACGAAGGTCAAGCGGTCGCATTATGAAGCCGACACCTAATCCCTTGGATCCTTATTCGCAGGGGAAGCGGCGGTCCTTGATTGTTTAATTATGTCAGGTGCTAAAAATGCCATTATCGTTGGGTAAGTCACACGGCCCTCTCTCCTTGTCACGTTGAACACGGTGCGTATGCTTAACCCCTTAATTAGCAGTGGACGATCCGTGACTTATAAAGACTGTCAGCCCAGAAAATATTCTTGCAGCTTGGTTTTTATTAAATTATTTTCTGTATTTCCCTTTTTTACATTTGCCTCTGTATATGCGTATATTAAAAATGTATAAAAGGGTTTGGGCCAACATCTGCGTCACTTTTAAGGCAGATCTTAATCGAATTGACCTAGATATAACCAAATTTAAAACATAATCTCTCTTAGTTTGTTAGTGCAGGCCAACGGATTGTTAAGTAAACTCCGACCTAAAGTGCTTACAAATTGGAAGGCAGCAAACTCAAAAGATTTTCCTGATTTAGACCCTTTGATAGAATTTTCCATTTAAAATGGTTAACAAAAATCTTTAAAATAACTCAATTTCCTAGTAACGAAACCATTTAGCATTTTAGAACCTTCTGTTTTCTCGGTAACTCTCATCCTGTGGCTCAGATCGCTAATGGGTTAAACACTGTCGCACCACAGTGCGTATGCTTTATAAAATCCTGGCCTGCATCCAAAGTGTATACAATGTCTTGCTTCCTCGCACCCTTGGCCCCCCTTCCAGCTTAATTAATTTAAATTGTGCGGGGGTTTTGAGGTGAAGGAAAGAAGGAACAGGGTCCTTCAGTATTCAGCAGCTGCAATCTGTTTCACTTAGTTCGTTTTCTGTTGTTTTTCTCCCCTTTTGTATTTTCCTTACACCACCCCAAACATCACCGCCCACAACTGCAGCTGTCGTAATGCACTTTTAATGCACCAGACCCCCAAAAATCCAGCCAAATCCCAGCTTTTCTGGAACCCTTTAAGAGACTTTTCCCCGCACAGGTTAATTAAGTTTTTTTTTTGGCCAACTCTTATTTGCCGACACCGGATGCCTCTTAATCTTCTTTGTTGTTTGCCCATTGTTGTCTTAGCTCTTCAGATTGGACTCTAATGATTTGCCTAATTGACTACGTGTAATTACACTACTCCAGAATGCTAGACTGCTTTGGGAATCCAGCGAAGGGGGGTGGGAGTTTTTAAGACCAAATTAGATGCTTTGTTTGACACATTGGCAGCAGCATTGTTGCAGCCGTTGTTGCAACAAACTTGGAAAACGTGTTGAGTTGCACTTCTATTTTCGCATTCAACCAATAAGCTCTGCTTCCTTGCCTCTTTCAGTTTTTAATGTATTTATTCTTCACTCGGAAATGCTAGAGGAATTCAAATCAGAAACGGAAAGAAAAGCCTTGCCGCATAAGGGAAAGGAAAATGGAATGGAGATATAAACAGGAAGGATGTGATGTACTGCTGTTTACCCAAAGGACTGTGTAATACTTTAAGTTGAGAAAGAAACAGTGAAGGCAGTCTAGGATTCAGGAATGTCTCTCTTTAATTATTATTTATTTATATTTCCCCTAAAAGGTTGATTAAACCTTAAAATTAAACCTTTAATTATCAAAAATTAGGGCTGTCACAGAAATTAGATACATTATCAAAAAGGAATTAATAAAAATTAATTAAAAATCAAACAATAAATAATGTTAAATATAGAAAAATTCAAGAAAATATTCTAACAAATTCCCAAAATAAAAATCGAAATAGTTTTAAATTTGATTTATTTTAAGACAACCTTTTCCATCCCATATCATATCTTTGAAGTTCATTCCACTCAACTTTCTACCTGATTATTCCACTTTTCCTTCTTAGAAAAAGTAAGTCCTGCAATCCCAAGATTATCAAAAGTAATGCAAAAATGTGGGTTCATCCGCCGAGACAGACAAATGGGTGGAGGCCAGTCACAGACAGGCACTCATTCTATTTCATTTTGATTCATTTCGCTTCACTTCAGACTGAATTAAATAAATTGCATGCAATATAATTTAAAACGAGACTTATATACGAGTATGTCTATATATAGGAAAAGGGCCTCAAATTTCTTTTTATTTTTTTTTTTTTTTTTTTTTTTTTTTTTTTTTTTTTTTTTCTTTTTCTTAATTTTTTTTCCAATTTTTTATGAAACCCCCCCTTTGTTTGGTTGTAAGAGAAATACATGTTTGCGAGCTCGGCGATTTTTGCTATCGAAAAATGGATCAAAGGTGGTTTTTGCCAAAAACAATACCAAAAAGCCTCAGCCACCATATTCACCGGGGCCCCATGTACTTTTCGTTCCCAAAACTAAGATAAAAAATGAAATATTAGTCACCACTACACCCAACTCTAAGGTTTCGAAATCAAAATAAATCTGAAGAGCCCACTTAACACACTGTATATGACCGACTGTCGAGTGCCGCACAAATGCAGCTGCGTACAGCAACAAAGTCCCGAGTTATGTAATGAACAGGGGGCAACAACAACAACAAACGCATCAATCACATTTACAGTTCATTAATAAATGCCGACATAATTTTGATGTACGACAAAGCATTTAACATAGTCCCAGGACGAGCTCACAGGCCGAGGAATAAGGGATGTGCCTGTAAAGTTGGCAAGACCTAAGGTGCTCCAAAAATATACATGCACTGGAAGAAAAATCAGTCCAAAAATGTAACTAATTTATATTATATTAATTTCTTATAAATCTTTAAAACCAAATTTTAAATAGAATAATCTATGATCTGATTGCCCTTATAATAAGATTTAAGTTAAAATATTTTCTAAAAATCTTCCTTTAAGTTTCAGTTCTGAATGGCATTTTCCCTAAAGTAAAATATTTTTCCCAGTCATCTTTATCTTAACCAACACTTACGTTTAAGGTTTTCGTTAATTTTAAATCAACGTTGACAGAGATCCACTAAATGAATTATAAAGGAGCTGGTTGGGAACCCACTTAGGATTAGCACTGGTTGGGTTGAATTGAAGGAAAGAAAAGCGATGGAGATAGGGATGTGGCTGCGACAGCGGTGAAAGGATCCCACTCACAGCTAATTCATAATTTACAGAATAATGGGAAAATGCTGCGTAATTGTTGTTGCTGTGTCGCTGTGATATCAGAAGGCAAGAGGCGGAACTGCCGGAAAAGGGAAATAGCATGGCGGAATGATGCCCCCCCCAGACAGTGGAAAATGAGTGGGGGAAAAGACAGTAAAAGTGGTTAGTTTCCAGCAAAGCGGATCCGGACTAAATGAGCCACAGTCGACAGCCGCCAAACCAAGGAGACTAACAACTGAAACAGCTGTTCGAATTTAACGCCCCAACTGCGACCACAAGAGGCAGCATATTTTTTTGGGAATTATGATATAATGGATTCTTGCCTTTCCTTCTGCTTCTTCAGCAATTAATAATAGCAAAGCCTTAAGGAAAGTATTCTTACTAAAGAAAAACAACTTTTATAAATACTAGCTTTTCATTTTATTTTTGGTGGAACATTTTTTATATTACTTGCCACAAAAGGTAAAAAGTTTTTATAACTCTTAACTGTCAAAACCGCAACCGCTTTAGAGCCAACAAACCAAAACTAAAATATGAAAAAATGGTTATTTCAGCAACAGCTTTAGATGGAATAAAATGTGGCAAAGGGGTTTCCTTCTATTTATTGTAAAGAAAATCTATACTTTATTCTCCAAAGAGCTTGTTCTTGGTTTCCTCTTAAGTGATAATCGTGATAAAAAGAGGATTTATTATATGTATGGCCCATGTGAAGAAGAATTAAAATTTTCCACATTCTCAGAGCTTGGGACTGTAAATTTCCAATCGCTTTGATTTATTGTCCCTTGGCCTGAGGCCTGCCCCTCTCCCCCCTGGCCTACTGTCTCTTTCACTCTGGGTTTCGGCCCATTGAGGCGTCATGCTAATCCATCTCAAGTGTCAATTCGTGCGTACGAACGAAGTCAGTCAGCGATTCATTCGACCTGCTGATTGAGCACTTTTTCGGCAGCTCCTCGAAAGTTGCCTTTGTTTGAGGCTCTAAGGTTGTTGTCTTTCATTCTTCTTTTTTTTTCTCCTTCGAGCTTTGTCTTTCGATCGGAAAATGCTAATAAATAATGCATGCGTCCTTGTGTATTTTGTCTGTCTGCGGGTTAATGTGCTGTCAATGGTTCCAGCGACTTCTCAAACATGCCTCCTGCCACCCTTCACAACGTTGGCAACAATGCAATTGATTTTGCCACACCCACCGGGATGGGGGTATGGCACTATGTAAATGTCGCTGTCAACATGCAGGGCAGAGATTGTACAGAACTGACATACATACTCGTACTTCCAGCACGCTGCCAAAGACCCTGAGTACTCCCTGCCAAGATAAACATCTGATAAGTGGCTCGGGCATGGCCAGCACACAGAGAACCGGGCTCATTCAAAGTGATTTAGTGGCTGTGGTCAAGTGGGCCATGATTGACTCGGCTGCATTAAGGGCCGAAACGAAAGATATATGCCTAGCAGGGAGTCAGGTCCCAAAGGCAGGAGTTCTGGGAATCTCGAAATGAAAACTCTCTCTGGGCAATGGCCAGGATATGTAAATTCCCCGCACAGTAATATACGACTATATATTTTGTGGCCTATTTCATTTTATTAAATTTCTTTCCTCCAGTAAGAAAATTTAAGTATTAACATTCTGGGAGTTTTATTGATTTTATCAGCATTTTTTACCTTAATCAGTACAATATTTCATCACCACATTTGCACATTTTATTGACCTAAATTCAAGCTGCCTTCTGATATCTTAATCTCTATACTACTTTCGATTGTTTTAATTGGCTCTAAAACAAAGTTGTTTGTTGGGCAAACAATTGCCTGGATAAATTTGAAATAGTTAAAATAATTTATCAATAAGGGCAGGTTAAGAAAACTAAAGTGAAAAGCAACAACAAGTGAGCTTTTGTAAATGAATAACAGTGTCAACGTGTAGAGCTTACTTTGACCCATCAGAATGTTGATGGCAAAGTCAATCAATACAATTTAAAGTGTTGCTGCACCAATAGAGCTCTAGCCCAACTGTAGGAAATTCTTCTTTAAAAACCTCTTCCTTCTTCCACTTTCCTTTTACCCTGTCACATGCCAGAGAAATGCACAGAGACTTCAATTTTCCCACAGCAAAGGAAATACGTATACGGCGTGTATATGTTAAGGCACACACAGAAATTGGTCCTCAATGGCATATAAAAATAATTCGCGTTGTAGACATTTTGCCAGCACATGAGCGGAGCAAAAATAAGAAAAAAAAAAAACAAAAAAAGGGCCGACGCGTCGGTGAATGAGCAAGAAGACATCACGCATACGCACTGGTGACGGGCAGACAACCATAATGAGATGTCAGCGTTGACTATCAAGTGGCCGCAGTGGTGGGCAGAGCTGCTTGGACCCCAGCGACCGGTTTCAAGTGCTGTCCAAGGCAGGACGAGAATGAGAGCGAGGACCACGGAAGTACGAACCGGACTAAGAGAGAAGGCAGGACGATTTCCATGCAAACAAGCGTCGACGTGCTCAACATTTTTTAAGCCATAATGAGCAGCAACAACAAATGGCGAGGCGTGACTCTTGAGGAGAACTGCACACGCATAAATCGTATCCTGGACCAAGGGTCTCCTACGTCAACTAAGGACTAATTTTTAGTCCTGCAAACCATCCTTAATGATGACAAATGCGCGTGTCGCCCCCGCCAGTCGTCGTCATCGTGCCTCTCATCGTCATCATGATGACAATGATGATTGCGACTTACGACAAAGGAGTTGAGCCAAAAGGATAATGCTTAAATAAATTGCTCGACATTTCCCTAGCTTAGACGCACACAAGAAATGTTATTGAAATTGTAAATTATGTCAAGGACACAAGGACGACCGAGCGAAAACCCCCAGCCTAAGGAATTCTCCCCTCCCTCACTCTGCTAGCTCTATTAATGAGATGTCCTAGCCCCAAGGGAGAAAATTGTCGGACAGATGACAGTTAAAGAGTAAAAGTCACTGGTGAATAAAGCAGCCGACAAACTTGGCAAGAATTACCAAAAGTACAATAATTGACGGCTGTAAAAGTTTTTGTCCAAATAAAATAACAAAAAAAAAAATGTGAAAGAAAAGTTTTGATTGCCTTGAGCCGAGCTTAATGAGCAAGTTCGTTGACATCCCGTAGCCAGCATATAACTTGCCAGACCGCGACGTTGTTTAATAATTAAAAAAAATAAAGCCGCAATTCATGGCAAGGCTGGGTCATTTGCATGCTTATCTAAGGACATAAATCAGATGGAATGGGTCCCGGTTAATGCACGTACTGCAGCCAGACATGCGATGGGGTCAATGATGGGCCACTCAGACGGCAGAGAAATATATTTTTTGGTGGAAAGAGCACAGTCAAGCTGAAGAAAAACCAATTAACCAGCTCTTTCGATTGCCAATTGACTGGTGCAATGGGCAAACTGTCGCCACAACTCAATGGCATTCGCATTTGCCAAGAGTTTGCCACGGACAGGAAACCACACGGCACGCCTAAAGCTCATCCTCATCCTCTGCCGCCCACTTTCGATTGCCGAGCGAACACAACAACAGTTGCCACAATGACAGGGCTAAGCAGCAACAATTGCTGGCCAATTGTATGGTTTCGTTTATGGAGGTGGAGTGGAAAATCCTGAAAGACGTTATCCTGCTTCCATGACTCTGTCCCCCTCCGTTTGCAATCAGAAATGTTAATCCCGTTGCAGGCTCCCCAGCCACCGGGTACCCAAAGGATCAGAGCCATCAGTTGCAAACGGTGAGCGGATTCTGTTCCGGATTTGGAATTTCATATTTCGAATTTAGCCAGACACTGGGAAGGTCTTGGCAAGAACAGCTCTGCTAGAAACTGCAAGAGCCAAACATAAATCAATATTTGCCGAGGGGAATATTTAAAGGCAATTGGCCGACACTTTGCCACTTTGTTGCACTTTCCATCGGAGCCTAGCATGAAAACTGTCTAAATTGAATTGCCGGCAAAGAGATGCCGATAGCCAAAAAGGATAACGCCCATCGATTTTTCAGTCAGCCATCGAAAAGAAACTTTTATATGCAAAGGAATTGGTATTAATTTCATTGAGAGGCTTTTAAAGCTGACATAAAATAACTATAAATGCGAAGCACTTACAAAATGAGTTATGTGCTGAAATGCGATTAATACGTAAATGTGTTAAATACTCATCAATATTCATAAAAATGGAAAGTGAATATTAAAGTAGCGGAAATTAAATAGTCTTTTCGCTCGAAAAGCATTCATTAATGGCATATTTTTTTGAGAGCTTCAAATTGATTTAAGTTGTTGATTAAAATGGCACATAAATGTTAATTACTTATCAATATTTAATATTTAAGCGTTAAACATAAAAGTAACTAATACGACTTCATCTTAGTTTCCATTAATTTTGAGTGATTTGATTTGAAAGACCTCGCTTGTCACTTGAACAAAGAGCATCCCAACTTCACTTCAACTTCCCCTGCCTTTCATATACTTTCTCGCATTTTCCCTGGCTCGCTTTCCCTGAATTGGCATGCAATATAAAAGTTTTATTAAGGACCATGGCCTGCAAAGCTGCCAGCTGCAATCGGAGTGTTATTTTGATGCCCCTCGACTCAGACTCGGTCACAGTCGTTCAGAATGTGACAGCTTTTGCCAGCTGATGCTACGTGAGAAATGCTGAGATCTCCGCCAGACTCATCTCTTAAATCAGAGTCAGTCCCACTTGACTTTACGAGAGTGAGGAGTCGCAGGGCAACTTTATGTATTAATGCACTTAAAAGTCCTGGGCACCCAGCATAAGGGCGGTAAGAGAGTGTTAAAGAGCTGCCAGGTACTTGGCAGCAATTCACCTGACATGGAGGGAATACTGTACATATACACGTGCTACGCCTTTAAGCTTTATTGGCTTAATTCTAAAGTGAACTCTGTGGAAACAGGAAGTACCTGACACGAAGAGAAAAATTGTATAGCATTCTTATGTTTACTTATTAAGGCTAACCAGTTTCCTTCTCTTTTGGCCTGGTTATGATAATACATTCAACCACAGGGAAATGTACTTTGATTCTGGAACAAAAAGTAAGTTAGGAAAAATGGTTTACTTAATGAACTTCTATGAATATTTATTATCTTTTATAACACAAATTCTAGGAAAATAGAAAACGAATTTCGCTCAGTGCATAACCAGAATACAACTGCTGCCGGCAGCGGGTAAACATTCAGCAGCCGCAGTAACAAGCTCGAGAATACTATATTTTTGCTCCTAATTAGTTTGCCTCAAGTGCCCCAGCCCTCTTCCTTTCCCCTTCCCCACCCCCTCTCCCACCCTGTCACCCACCGGCACTTTAACCATATAATTCCGGCACAAGCATATTTTGGTTCTCCCCATGTCGTTGGTTATAAAATATAAATTAATTATTTACCAGGCAGCGAAAAGTTCCCAATTTTTTCTCTCGGCCTTTTCACATATTTTCCGCATGTGAAATGAGTTCGCATTTTATGGCTGTATTAACTGCACTTCTCGTTCAACAGTCGCATTGTAAATTAATCAAAAAAGCTTCTACGAGCTCAGAGTTGGCTTGCATTTCAAATGGAAATCGATTCGGCTAGCAGTCGGCATTAATTTATTGACTCGCAGCGAGAGATCACGGCATCTTTTTGATTATTTATGCGTACGATTCGATTTTGCTCGTGTGTGCGGGTGACTGATTGCATGTGTGTGCGTGGGTGTGTTGTGAAGGCTTCTGTAAATCCGGAATCCAAGGCCCAGATGTAATCATGGACTCGTTGAGGCATTTCCTGGTCAAGCCGGAGTACTGGTTAGTCGCTTGCTTAAAAAGCAAACAACATTCCCATGCACTTCGGAGCACAGAAATCAATGACACAGAGGGAATAAAAAGGTGCAGAGGATGGAGTGGAGAAGGAGGGTAAATATCCTTCCTCTGGCTTCCGCCAGGTCCTTTTGCGAACCTTCGGTCCATATGCTCACTAGGCCGACAGTTGAAAAAGCCCAGTGAGTGAGTGAGTTTCTCTTCATGCATGATTTACCGCCCAAGCTTTTGGTAAGGCAGCCAAAATACAGGGTGTTTCTTAATAAATATGTATGATTACTATAAATTATATTAAAAAAATCGAAAAAGAAGTGAATTTTTCCCACTCTTTCAACCTATAAAGACCATTTCCATAAACTTATACCTTCAGTTTAATATTAAAAAAGAACACCCTTTGCCATTCCATTTCCCAATATTCAAGCCCAACTAAGATAACTGAAATGCTGAGGCCTTTTGATCGAAAGTTTTCCCCTAATCGCTTCATTGGTCAGAGCTTGTCTGCCTAATAACCCACATGTCATTAAAGATACTCTATATAAACCGCAGGCTGGCCATCGACCATCCTTTTGCTTTAACCTACCCACATATCGGACTTTTTTAAGCTAAATGAGTTTGCAAACAAATCAAATAAAAATCATTGCGCACATTTGACCAGTCGAGTTGTGAGCAAGGCAAAAATAAATAAATAAGTAATTGAGTGCAGTCAACAATAAAAATGAATTTTTGTTTATTTGGTTGTGTGCGTCTGATTACAGTTGGAACACAAACAAATACATAGATGTAGGTAAGTGTTATCCTGAACATGGTTATAGTATATAGTATAGCAAAAACCCTGTAGAAGAGGAAGCTAAAGCGGAGGAGCCAAAGTCCTGGGGGCAAAGCAGTTGCCACAAAACTTGCCAACGAGGAAAACACTGAGCGGAAGAAGACAACTTTGTTGGCGTACATGAATCCTCCTGTAAGCCACTCCATATTCCCCTTTTTTTTTTGCTTTCCATCTAGCCCGCTAAGTGCGCTGTGGCCCACTACTGAAGCACTCGCCTCGTTTTGGCCATAAACTTTTTAAACTTCGCAATTCAATTTCAATTTTCCCCGGCCAACGTGTGCATCAGGATCAGGCAGGCCAGCAAATGGGGAATAGGAATAGGAACCATCAAAGGTCACATGTATACAAATCTATATAGATTTCTGTTTCTTTTTTTTATTCCAAATACACACATCTATACAAATATCGTACGAATGGTAATAATAATAACACCAACAGCAGCTGCAGTGGAATCAGTTTTCCAAACACGTACCAAGTGTTTGAGAGGGGTGGGGCGGGATGAAGTGGGGTTAGAGCCACGTTAGTGGGGATGAAGTGCCGACTGAGGGCCATCAAAATCGTTGACCAGCGCATAAATTTGATTTGTGTTCCATAAAACAGAGGCAGAAGCTACGTTACGTATACGCAGCGTGTGACAGCGAAATGAAGATTGATACCGGATGGCTGGCGGGAGATATGAAAAGGAGCTTTTGCTTTTTATGGGTTTTTTTTGCGCTTCTTTTTTGTATCATTTTTATTCACTTTGTTATTAATTTTTCTAGTTGGGGAAGAACTACAATTTTAGCACAGAATAATAATTTGGTTTCGCTGACGTTGTTATGGCTTCCTGTTTGCGTTATGCTTTGAATAGAATTTTTATAGTAACATTAACAGGGTTTTAAAATGATGCAGCTGCTTCTTTGAGGGCATTTATCAGGATTCAACAGCATATAATGAGCAGTAATATTCTACTAATAAGGGTGCTTAAAAGTTGAATTTGTCTTTCACAAATGTATTTCCAAGCTAATGAAAACTTTAATGAACTTTTGAAAGACAAACACGTCTTGTGTTTGGACTGCCAGAGCTTAAGTTCCAACCAAGTTCCTTGAGCGCCATCCCTAAACAAACCAATGAGAGCTCGTAACCTACACTTTTGCAATTGGAATATTTACTAGACATTTCTCGGATTTTCCATGTTTGAACACACACAAAAAAAAAAGGAACCACCAAAACTTGCCTGCATCCCTCTATCCCAGCATTTTGCCTTTCAATTACGCGGCGCCAAGTTTAGTAGATTTTTATCAGGGCCCAAGAGTGGGAAAGTAGAGCAAAACTGCGGGCAGGGCAATAAACAAGCTAAAGCCCAAGCAGCCCACACTAACTTGGCCGGCACGCCCCTTAAAAACACAATTCTCTAGCGTGTGCGATGGCAATGACGTTCTCCATAGAGCGGCACACCCAGTAATGTTCAACCACTACTCCCAGATCGCATCCCTTTTTCCTTACTTTTTTTCCTTTTTTTGCCTTACCCACAACAAGTTGCTTGAGTTAAAATTGAAAAAAAGGAGCAGAAACTAGAGGAAAAATATGTAATGCAGAAAGTTTTCTTTTGTCGCGTAGATTTGCAGATAAATTGCGAGAGACTGGTAAAAGCAAAACTGTCTATGAACATTTATAAACTAAATCCCGATGATAAAGACATTGGACGGGGACAAGGGGGAGCAGTCAGAAGCAGTCAAAAGTGGCCCTGGGCTACAAATTATGCAAAGTGCGAGTCACAGCACAGCCAAGTGATAAGCTTAGGGATAAACCGGTTTGCTCATCCACCGACAGAATGTACATAGCTAGTAGTTGCTGGTTATTGGGGGGATTCGCTAGCCAGGACACTCGCTTGTCCAGGTGGCAAATTCAATAAGCACTTTCGCTAAGTGCCGAGCAAGTCACGCCCCTATTGTGAAAGTTTTCGCTCGCTGCAGCTGAGAGATTTCCCCGCATTGCATTTTCACATCGAGAAGTTTACTTTAAATTAAATTTACACCAGAACTCTGGCTGTGCCGACATAAAGAAGGGAAAGCAAAGGAGGTTTAATGAATTTCCAACCAGAACGGCAACGGCAACGGCAACATTGAAAATAATAACAAAGACCGCGCCACATCTTTGGCACGTTTCATTCAGGTTCAAGGCGCCACAAGAGAAAGCCATAAAATGTACCCAAAAAATAAGAAAGAAAGAAGAGGAGAGCGGAACCATAAAAAATATCACCTGCTGTGTTATTGTTTTTTCAGTTCTTTCGGCATTTTCGCTTTCCCTTTTCATACTGGCCAAAGCAATTTTCCTTTGGGTTTTCCCCCAGCTGGCTCGAGACCTGAATAAAAGTCACCGATGATTGCCATAATAATTTATATCGAGCATAGCCGTCCATGGAGGCTGTCGCTTCGAAGGTTCTCAGCAAGGTAGTTTGCTGTGTGGAGTGCGGAGTGTTTTGGTAAATTGATAAGAATATTGCTTATGCCGGCGGGCTCTGAAGTGCGCATACGCTGCGTATACGTTACGTTATGTGGCTATGATTGATGATGCTACTACAATTTCAATTAGGTTGCGGTCTGCCCGATGGAAAGATGAACTTCCGTCATGCACGGTATTTGTGTATCCACCCATTGACGGCTGGGTTATATATGGTTTGTGCATTTGAGATGTAAATGAATTGGAAAAAAAAGTCTGGTATGATGGAATATTTCTGTTGGGTTAGCAATCGAGCAATATAATATGCCTTTTGAGCTTTTTAAAAATGTAAAATATTCCAAAAATTCTCTTGCACAAACATTGTTGAGAGAGCTTTGTGAAAAAGTGTTGAATTGAATTTAGTCGGTTTTTTCCCTTGATTAACTGCGACAAATTAAAACAGACCCTCGCCATTTCCACCCTTCATCAGCTTAAGCCCGAAACGTATTTTTAACACCATAGACAATCCATTTAAAATAGTGTTTTTACTCTTTTTGTGAAATGTTGTCACCAGCCACGAGGAGGCTTTGGCGTTGGGCCATGAAATGTAAACAATTCTGTTTTATTTTCCCTCTTTTTTTCGTCATCGTCTTTGGTGTTGTTGTTTTTTTGGGCCACCCTTGGCCGGAGACGGATTCACACGCCAATCGAGCTGCTTGTTTTTTAAATTAAATTTTTCGTTCCTTTCTCTGCAGTTTGGGCAATGGAAATAAACAAAAAGTTCGTTATCCTCACTGGCAATTCACGTTTGTTGAGCTGAGTAGTAGTGGGTGCGGAGTGGTTTGGGTTTTCATTCGCTATTCCAGCGATAAAATAAATATGAAGCCAACCATGGATTGGGCAAACAATAACTGCCGAAATAGATATGGCCACAGAGTATACAGGTTCACCTGAAAATGTATAGGATGGCGTAGGATAGTATAGTCTGGTATAGGGAGTACAGCGGGTTGGGACTTGCTTTCACTTTCATCATTCGCACGTTTCACCAAAGTGGAAGTGGATGCTCGACGTTTGCGTTTCAATTTCCGTTGATTGAAGTTGCCAAATGACTTGCCAAACACCTGGTCATAGCGACCAGGCCAAAAACAGGCCCAGGATCTTTGCCTAGTCGGCTGCTGGAAATTGAGAGCAATCAGCTACGGAAAACGATGGCAATTAAATTGAATGCCATCGCCATTAAAGATGAGAGTGGCGTTTAGGAGTGGGCCTTGGAAATGGATATTTTGAGAAAGTACTTATCCTGGTCTGGTCTGAGCGTTTTATGAGCCTCATCTCATCTGCCGCCGGCACTGATAGCAAATGTTAAGCTCGAAAACTTTCGGCCTAAGTAGTTTCATTCGATTAACACAGTTTCAAGCCACAGAGTTAACTTAGTCTCTTGCTTCGGCTTGTCTAATAAACTTTTAATTGAATTCTTTATGCCATCAGTGAAACTAGGAAACCTGTAAAATTTTCCCATCCACCATCAAAATTTCTGAGGCTCGTCACCATTTTTGTAACGACTTTCCGTTATGGCAACATTTCAATTTCCCTGGTCCCGTGTGAAAAATTAATGCCAAATTCGAAACAAATTGCAAAAGGCGGTGGCAGAGTGTTGAAAGTGACAACGGCAGTCAGCGACAGGGTCAGGAAGTAAAGGATGCCAACAGGATGTCTAACGTTGGCGCAGCTCAGCTATGGGGAAACTAATAAGGAGGTAGTTATAGGCTAGTTGGGTACCCTAGGTGCTTACTGCTAATATTATTTCACAATGGAAGTGCTAACTGCAAGCCTTGAAGAGCCCTATATACCCTCAGATCTTCGAGCAAAAACGTTTTTGCCAAAATATGCCCGCAAACCTCAACAGAATTTTGCAGTCAGTGAGGAGATGGAGTTAGTGGCGAATCCACTTGTTCACTCTTCACCCCAAAAAAAAAAAGAAAAATATAACCAAACATTCACAGCCAAATAATGTGTGGCTGGGCTGGGCTGTGCGTGGGGTCCCAAAAGGCAGAGGTTTCTGTTCGGTTTGGTTAGGTTTGACTGGGTTTTGGTAACTGGGGGGCTTTAAGTATAGTCGCTGGCAGGGCAGAAAATCAATGTTGCCAGCAACAACAGCATTGGCAGGATGAACAGGATGAATAACGGGGGCGAAAGGGACGTGGAGCAGCGACATCTTGTCAGGGCCGTCACCTCGATGCCTCAGGAATGTTTTCCGCCCACAAGCCGGCTTGTTTCCTTGTTTTTCCCCTAAAAGGAAAGTCAGCCACCTACCCGTCTACAAGCCCTACAAGCAATTTAAATTTATAAGCGCTAATATTGTCAAAGCGTAACGTAACAAAGAATTCCACTCGGAGTCCTTCCGCAGGATCAGCTCCTTTGCATTGTTATCCCCTGGCATGCTGCCACAGCAGTCAGCTTTTGTCGGGGGAACATAAATTAAATGGCCAAAGCAATAAAAACCAAATCAATTTGAGCGTGAAATCGATTTTCATTTTTCTCCCATTCGCTTGTTGCTCGCCAGCACGAGTGCAAGGTCTATCCAGCCAGGACCTCCAGGCCAGTCTTCCATCCAGCCAGTGCCAATCGATAAATTCTCAATTGCAACAGGTACGACTGGCCAAGCCTGGAAGGCAACTAAATCAACGACTCTGTCATGGTAATGGCGCTGGTCATGCCCGACCCAACGGCACCATCGTTTACTGCCTTGATTAATGTCCTTCTGCGGAATGGATCTGCCGATGGTAGGTGCGGATTGTGCACTGGGATCGGGATTGGATTTGTGTCCCTATTCCCTGGCGCACTTTTTTGTTGCTTTTAACTGCAATCAAGGTGCAAAAAGTCCTCGATTCGATTACCTGTACCATGGCATTGATTGCGGAATGCCCTCGAGAGAAAGAGTTAACCTTACAATGTTACCAAAGGTAATCCTTGAGTAGCATAAACTATCCTAAAAGTGTATGAAGTAAGTAAGTTACTAACTAACCTACATAAATATTTGATGTTTTCCTTTTAATATTGAAAATCTTACAAGAAAGAGCAACCTAAATTCATTCTCTAACTGGAAAATCCCCATTGTCATTATTTTTAATTTTCGGATCTATGACATCAGTCAGCCAGGACGAGAGGCCAGCTGCAGGATCTGAGCCCAGGCCATCGCCCAGGACCTCCTGTTGCAGGCTGTCCTGCTTTTTCCACACTGCCAGCGTTGACAAAGCAATTTCCGCCGACTGCAAAGTACACAAGTAGACAGCCACGACAAGTGAAATAGAACCAAGGAGCCAGGCAGACGATGGGTCCAGGTGGAAGGACGAAGAAGGATTTTGGGGGGAGGTTGTTGAGGTGAAGCTGAGCTGCATTTCCTGTCAGTTGCAAAAGGCTGATGCTCACTTGTGTGGCAACTTCCGCTACTGCCACTTGTGCATTGCTAATCAACAATTAAAGATTAAAACGCCACAGACAAAGTTTGGCCTGGAGCCAGGCTGGCAGGCGGACTTATTAATAAAAGGTTTTCTGGAAGGAATGACGCACATGTTGCCATGTCCGTTGGTCTTGGGAATTCCTTCAATTTTCTTTAGAACTCTCCTGCTGGTGACACTTTTAATTGCATTACGCCCTGTGGAAATTGCAAAGGATGCAGCTCAAGTCCCTGCACTCTCTCCTTTGTCCCCTTTTCAAGTTTTAATTGATGCCACACAGCTGAGGCATTGTAATCAACGACCTTCCCTCTGTGCAATTTCCTTTGAGAGTTGCTCTGATTGTCTGACCATAAATAAAGTCAGCCTGACATCATTAAAAAATGCTAAGGGGAACCTGTGTCGTCGATACAGATAGAGATACATTTCATTATCGCGTCACGGCCGCCTCAATTAAAAAATATTTATGTCTGTTCGCAATTTAAATTCCACTTGGCAACGCACAGCAGAAAGTTCGATATCAAACGATTTGCATATAGCCAACGGATGATGATTCCACGCAGATTTTCGGGGCATAAAGCCCACGCATACTCATGCCGTGGATACAAGAGTAAAATCCTCTTCAGTCAGCAAAATCTGTTTACGAATTCGCCTCCTGGGACTTGGCAGGTCTTGGCAAAAGTTGCGTGCCGTATCAAAGTTATCTTTTTCGGCATATCAGCGAGGGAAAATGGGTCACAAGTGGGTGGACCAGTAAGACACACTTAACACCTCGGCACGTGAGTTTCCAATTTCGGCGACAATTGCTATGCCAACACACGTCTGCCAAGGCAAGGCATCAAATTTAATTGAATAAGAAATGGCTGCGAAGGCATTTGTTCAATCAATATTTGCCAATATGTATTGTTCTGGGAAAATAAGCAATATTTTGAGAATCAGTGGGAGTCTATCAAAACATTGTTCTTGTAAATTGAAAATGGGTTTCTTTAAGATGAATTCCTCTTTTTCCCCTTTCTATATATAAGCAATTTCTTGAGGATCTACGGAGTTTTATGAATAAATATACCTCGGAGAACCATTCAAAGCACTTTGTTTACATTTTTCACTTATTTAAATGTACAATTTTCCAGGCTTTTCCTGCCAGCGGCTATAACCAGCTTATTAAATTGTAATCAATCTTTCCTTACAACACAAAGGCGCGTCATCGTCAGTTCACATTGAATTGCCAATTTTAGTGTCACGGTTGTGGCAAATCGATAAGGAAAGCGAAAACAAAATCGAGCGAGATAGAAGGAAACACCTGGCCAATGTCAATCGATGACCTTGCACACAATGTCAGATGTGCAGCCAGGGGTAGAAATGTGTGGGGGCAGAGGAGGTTGTGGTTTGGAATATAAAACAAAGGAAAGAAAATGCCAAAATAACACATACGCCAGGCATTCCTTCTCACCCAGCACAGACACTTGTTGACCTCGTAATTGCTTTTGTTATTTCACCTTTGATGCACACCGGAAAATGGCAAGATTTGTTTTTCATTTCGTAATAATCCTTGTTACTTTTGACTAGGGAATTGCATACAAACTGGACTGTGTAGAAAAGGGCTTAAGGTGGAAATATTCCTAAGTGCCAGAAAGTATGCAACAATATTTTGCAAGCTAGAAAGGCTGATGGAATAAATGCGAGAAAGTTCTTTTGTATTTAGACAGCCCTAAGAAGATTTACAAAGCTAGTTCGTTTTGAGCTTTTTGGGTCATTTCGAGTCTCTAGATTTTTCCAATTTAAATTTCTGTACTTACCAATTGTGTAGGTGGCTCCATCCACCGTAAACGTGGCCGCTTTGCATTTATTAAAGAACCGCGAGGCGAAATCCAAAGCAGAATTTTTTAAGCTCGACGATACCCGGCGGATGGGTGAATCCGGACAGGAACTGGGTGGATGGCGCTCCGGCGACACCTGGTGATGGTGTTGCAGCAACTGCTGGCTTGCCACCCCGCTGGTCACGGTGTTGTCCGAGGTCAGTCGTGCCGTTAGCACCGCGGGCACACCAGCTGCACCGGGAGTGGATCCTGAAACAGGACCAGGACCCCTGCTCAACACAGGTGTGGCCGTCCCCGGGGCCAAGCGACGTGGCGCATTCGACAGATTCAAATTGGACATTTTGCAACACTCGCGTCGGTTCAAGTTACCTTTTTTTGCTATGTTGGTTTTATCTCAATTGCAGGTCACTTGATATCACTCATTCTGTTGCACACTGAACAAAGGTCAGGGTTTCAATTAGCCGCCTGTTCATCCGAAAAAATTGCTATCAGCGAGATTTGACCCTGACCAAGTCAATTTGTTGCAATTAGCGTTGGGAAATTGAAAGCCAAATGAAAGTTTGTTTGCCTTCGGCAGTGATTGTAGGGGAGTGTCATGTTTAACAGGAGAAGGTTTTTGCAAAAAAACTACATCAAGAGAAGTTTTTAACATATAACTTACCCCAAAATAAAAACACTTTTTGTGCCGAAACTATTTTTACAATTTAAAGGGTCGTAGACTTTGCAATTAAAGTTAACTACAAAAACTTTAACATTTAAAGAATTTTCTATCCAAAGGAAATCCGTTTTTGTGCCATTTTAAACATATATTTCTTTAATCGCCACATTTATTTGTTAAGTTTAAATGGGAGTTGGAAAATTTTCACAGTTTTCACAGCAGGAAATATTTGTGGAGTCGCCGCAAGCATGCCGGCAAAACCCAATTTCAATTTGAAACATTTAATTGAGCAATAAAAAACGTCCGAATGTCTCATTACCAAAGTTAATTTAAATTCCGAAAATATTTCCCTTTAACCGCAATTCAGCAAATTCTATCTTTTGACTGTGGGTATATCTATATTTATGTCCTCTATGGTTGATACCAACAATAGATCTGTATCAATTAATCTGGCCAACCCATTTTTGATCATAGCTTGCTCTACAGTTTGCTGTTTCAATCATGCTATCAACCAAAATTTAAGCCAAATTGCAATTACAACTATGAGTGTGGGAAAAGCAAAATCCTAGAAAATTAGTGTCCACATACAAACATGTGTCGAATGCCACCGGAGAGCAAGCAAAGCGGTAAACGATGATGATGATAATGCTGATGATGATGGAGATGATGATTGCAGTCAATAAAAACGGAATTACCCAGGCTGAACCAACGTTTTCGGGGCGGTTTTTCAGTGGGTTGGCACAGGTTAAGCGGATGCAGAGTGTGGGGTTAAGTGGGGTAGGAATTGCCGGTACTTTGGCATTGAGTTGATGACTTTGCCGCTGTCTCTGGCATATTTCTGGCTCTCTAAAATGCGACGAATTAAAGTAAATTGCTTGGAAATAATCACATCCAGTGCTATACACACTTCTACACAGACAGGCAGGCCTAGAAACTCGGAAAATACACACCCACAAACACAGACAAAACCAGGCAAAACCACCAGACAATGAGTGGCTGGCTTTCTGTGGCTAAATTGCCGCCGATTCCAGCCTGCCGCCTATCAGCCAGCCTTTTGTGATAATGGCATTCAAATGTATACATTAGAGGTTTTGCTGTTTTTCCCGCTTATCGCTGTACGGAAAAGGCGCCGGAAATTGCCACATCAAATACCACAACAACAACAACAGCAGCAACAGCAAAATAAAACCAGAGACAAACAATGGCCATAAAAATAATTTCAAACCCAGATGGGTCACTATCCATGAAATGTGCGTTGTTAATGACAGACTGCTGGAATAATTCTCTGCACTTAAGCTCTTTTCAAAAAGGATTTTCATCCGCAACTGGTGGTTAAACTTTTTAGCAGCGCCGAGATCATAATCCATATAGCATATAGAAAAAAAACCACTCAACTTTTCTATCCAGCTTTTATGACTTTGTCGGGGTGCCTTCAATTGCATTAACATTTTCTGTGGCACATTCGTTTACCTGTAGAAATGTTGGAAAAATGGTAATACTACCAGGTTATATAGACACCTTTGGCTTTAGTAACAGTCACATTTATCTGTCTGTCCTTGTTTATGTCGTGTCAACAACCTGAAAGATGAACTCAAAGTCTAGATTTGGTAAAAGAAAAAATAGTAAAAGAACTGTGAGACTTGGATTATGGATTTTCATGGCCATGTTTTATGTACACAAAAAGAAAATACTATAAATTTCATACTTATAGCAACTTATTGATGCTCAAAATTTATGGTTAATGAAAAATCTGAAATTATTATTATCCTTGAAGGCTTGTAACCATCTGCTTAAAGGATAACTTTGACTATCTAGGACCCCAAATTGGTTAGTGTGTAGAAGATTAAAGCAAGTTGTAGTTGTGTGTTTTCCAGCGATTTCACTTAATTTTTTGTTCGCTGGGCCATACTAATTAATACCTTTGGGCGTTCGTCATGCATAGGTGTGCGTGCTTATGAGTGTGTGTGTGTGTGTCTGTGGGTGTGTGCGACCATGTTTGCAGATAAATTGCGATGCTCAGTGGCTTGGATAAGCAGACCGGCTTTAATTTGGTAAATTAATTCTGAAATATTTAGGTCGCAAATATCCAAACAACCCAGACCCACCCCCCGCGGACACACGACTACCCGCCTCCCTTTTGCCCGTGAAAGCCCAACCCCTCTATCGCAAGGTCACGGCATGAGGAAGCTTCTCCTCGCAGATAAAAGACTCAGCTATGTGTATATATATCGAACAAAGAGCGGACAAAAAACGGAGTGGGAGCCAGCTCAAACTAAAGAGAATGCTGAAAATTTAAGGATCCCAGGATATAGGGACACGAAAACGGGGGGCGGCTGTTGGTAGCCTTTGATTTGCGCCGAGTATAATCAACTCAGTTGGAAACGTTTTCGCGTTGAAACTGAAAAGGAAACTGCCGGAAAAGCAGATATATCAACCAACCAAAAAAAAAAAGGAGGAAAAAAAGGAATAACCCGCAATGGACAAAGGCAAATTGTTGAGGTCGGGTCCAGAAAAAGATATATATATATATATATATGGCGGTCATAAATAAAAATAAAGGGCCAGCAAATATAAACTTTGGGTAAATTTTGCGGCTTAAGGACAACAATTGGCTGATGCTCACTTGCCCCCTGCACTGGGCAACAAAAGCCAGGCGGCAGCAACTTTTGAACTTCTAATGAAAATTAATCAAAAAGGCTGTGCCTGGGCTTGCTTTCCCTTAAATACGATCAAAGACCTATGCAAATTGGTTTAGTTTTTAATGTTCTTGTTTTTCGGTTTTCATTGCCCTGCTCATTCCCTGTGTTGCTTAGTGTAATTTTTGAGAGAATTTTATTTGCACGAAAAACGTTATAACACCTGGAAAAGGGTTCGTAACCTCCAGTTAGATTGACTGAGCAAAAGGGTCTCGGCTCGGGTCAAGACAACACAGCCAGCGGGTTTTTCGAGTTGGGGGAGTTTTGTTTCAGGTCGCTGGGTCATATCATAGCCGTCGAGTTAAGTGTTAATCCGCTTTTGTTATTGTTTGGCACACGGCCAGGATCAGGTGTCCCGGGTTAGCCGGGAGGTGTTACGGTTTTCGCTCTCTCTCTTTCTCTCTCTCTTTTGGGTTACATAATTGTTAATTTAAAATGTGTTTAATGTAAAATGTAGTTGCCAGTAATTGCTGGGACCTCGTCCCGAAACTGAGTCCCTATCCCAAACCCAAACCCAATCCATTCTGGCGTACATTAAGCTGTTAATTTATCGAGGGGCTGAGCAGGACAAAACCAACAAATTGCTGGGCAAATATTTGCTGTTGGCTAGCGATTTGTTGTGGCTTCTATTACCAGCTAGCAGCCACAAGCCATCAGCCAGAAGGGCAACAGGTTTGGCAGAGACTCAAAGCAACAAGTTGACCTGGCCAACCAATCCACTTCTAGCGCAATTTTCCTCCTCTTAAATATTATTTTTTTTTTTTTTTAGCAAATTTTCTGAGTAATTAAAATTGCCACTTGAATCACTTTTATTTTTTTGTGTTAGCCAAGAACGGAACTTCACTTGCTGGTGGGCACCCGAACTATGCATACACACTGGGCCAAAACGGCAACGACGTCGACGACAACGACAACGACAACGAAGCGATAACTACGAGCGGGTTTCGGAAGTGGCGAAGTCGCGATTGTAGGCACTTCCTGTTGCTCTCGGCTCGGGCGTATTACCTTCCGGCAAACGTGTTGCCAATCAACTGACTGGCTGCAAATCATGTCCTTGCCTTCAGCTGGCTCTGTGGTTGTTCCTTCTCGGTGGCAAACAAATAAGGAAGAGCAAGCAAGTCAAGAGCGGAAGCTCTCCTCCAAGAGCATCAATCAGTGCTGATAAAAGCTCTGCGCTAACCAAAGAGAGGAAATTCGTCAAGGAAGAGAGCATTGGCATTGAAAGTGGCATAGTAGTGGCTTTAATTGTTTATCAGCCACTACGAAAATACACAACTGGCTAATTATAGAAAATACATATTTTGCTTACAAATAGTTCAGGGGATTATTATTGTCTTAACTTTCTGTTAATGCGTCTTAACAGCTGCAAAATCAGTTCAATTTGCATATAAGCTTTGTAAATGTTTTGTGTGTTATTTTTTATGATTAATAAGAAGGAAAACATGTTTGCAGCTGGTGAAATGGTGGTACCAAGTAAGAGGTTTTAACTAAACTAGATAGCTTAGGTTATGACCAAGAACTTTCTTCTTAATTGAGAAAGTTAAAAGGGTATTATTATGGTTTTGAGACGACTTAATGCAAATATAAAACGATTTTTAAGCTGCAAACTTAACTTATTTATGAAAAATGAAATAGAAATTCCACCCAAAATAAATATTACTTTATGGTTCTTTTAACACCAAATAACATTTTGCTTTAGCTCGAAAACAACAAAATTCACTAATTTCATCACAGAAACAATGTTTCATTTGTTTTTAATAAATAAATAATATATTTTCCATTTAATTACTGGGGAATTTCCTCTATATTCCGCACACTGTGCTGTCACATTAACATATTTCAAGGAATCCCATTCTCATTCCCCGCATATCTTATCACCCAGAATAGCCTTGAGTTTTCTATTGATTAGCTTTGTGCGTCTCTTTTTGCTTATCTCCTGCAACAGCTGATTCAAAGGACAGTAACCAGAGAGTTTTTCTCTCCATCTCTCTCTTAACTCCCAAAGCTTTTCACCACAAAAAGCTTGTGAACTCTCTAAAAGTATTGGTCACTGCCCACCGCAAGATGGCGTTCTAGTTCACACAAAGGAAATTCCGAAATTCTTTGGCGGTAAATCAGAGGGCTTCGTTTTCGGTTAGTCCTGGCACCAAGGATATATTGACAAATGGTTGGCGTAACGCAGACGAGTTGTGTGTAATTTATAATGCCACTGCAGACACGACAAACGACCGAAGACAGCCAAGCAAAACCATATACAAAATGAAAAGGGAAAAAAAACGATGAGAAAAAGTTAAGGAGTCTCCCAAACATTCTGCAGGTGTTTAGTTATTTATGCCTTGTCACACAAAGTCTGCTCTCCGCATGTGAAAGACAAAACAAATGCTCCATGCTGAGTGCCAGCAGACATCATCGGAATGGGGTTCCTCAGCGCAGCCATAAAGGATTTGACCCAATCCCCATATCCATATCCCTCTCTCACTAACTTTTTCCCATTTCTCACACTTAAACCGCTTGGCAAATTCTGCTCCTGCAAGTGCCGAAAATGCTCGAATAAAAACATTTATTGAGCGGTCGTATAAACGAGATTTGAGCAGCTGCCACAGCTAAGTGAAAATATGTACATTTACATGCAGATGATTTGTTTTTCCTTTTTTTTGGGGGGAGGGAAAATTATGTCCTGCTAAGATATGCACAGCTCTAATTGAAAAAGTTGTCGGGGAAGGGACAAGTTTTTTTTTAGATCCATAATTAGGGAAAGGAGCTTAGATCTAAAATCATCATCAAATGAATATGAAAATTTCTTAATTGACAACTTAAGAATCTAATTGCTTATCTGAAAAGCTTTTAGAACGTATTAAAGTACTTTCAAGTATTTTCTGCACCTTTTTATTTCCCAATTTCACACATTTAATCCAAAAAAATTAACGTAGTCTTATATTAGGTTCCCCCCGAAACTAATCCTAAAATATTCCCTACTATAACAGGACCTTCTTGTCAAAGTTTTAAATTAAACTTTTTTATCTGCACTTAATAGCATTTTATGCCGCTTTGTGAGCCGCTTGCCTCCGTTTCGAGTCTTTTAAATTGCAAATTTCACGGCAAATTAAACAATAGTTCAAATTTCTGCAAGCTAGTAGCACCGCCCACTTTCCCCCTTGGCCTTAAATATTGTGGTTGACTCTGGCCATATATCTAGCTGGATATCAAGTCTAGCATGTTGGCCACAAGTCAAGTGGAGTAGAGTCGAGTGTAGAGACTCCGAGTCCTCGGTCTCAAGCTGTGCTGACTGCTCGGGCTGCTCTGCTTGTGTATTCTATTCACTAGACGACTATCATGACATTTGAATAATGTGAGCACATTTGGCATTTTATTTTATCATCAGGCATTTGCTGATGTGCTTACACATCTGCCCCCTCGCTTTTTTTACAACAAAGGGAGCATCATCTTCTGATGAAATTAAACTGCTGCCGCTTTCGTCCTGCGCCCTCGGTCCTTGGTACTTGACTTGAGTTGCTCAGCTTTTATTTGCCTTTACTATTAAATTCTCATTCATTTGTCTCATCATTTCGCTCAACGCCCACTGGGCGGATGTGGAATGCGGTGGCCATTTTCCTTTCCTTTTCTACTTCATTTTTTTTTTTGTACCATCCCATCAAGGGGCGTGGTCTAATTACAGCTTGGCGAACTTTTTCATTGTTGCCGCCGAAAATGTGAAGCTTGCAACAATTCTTTTTTAGAGGGCCATAATTTTCGGTAAACTTTCCAATTAGAAGGTTAAGTATACGCAGCGTAGGCCAGACACAATTTTCCCCCTGGTTTTGGGTTTAAGTTCTTCTCTTTTGCAACAGCAGCTTGTTATTATTACCGCCTCTTCGCCTTGGTCCGTTTTTCTTTTCGCGAGCATCTCATAACAATGCATTGAAATTTTGATTGCAACCATTAAAATGCAAGCGCAACTCGTCAGTTTCCGCCCAACGCCACCCACATGGCAGCGCATAATGAGCATTTCACGCAAGTCCCGCAAAGCGCAAGGTCAGCCAAGGACGATAGCACAATTGTTGTTGTTGTTGCTGCTGCTGCTACCGCCCTTAGTTACTGCCGCTGCTCGTGTTTTTATAATTTGCCACAATGGGGACGAGAGCAGCAGCCCCAACAGCGACAGCCGCAGCAATTAGAGCTCGGAAAAACGAAAACAAAACAATCAAAAAAAAGGCAAACAAAAAAATACACAGCCGGAAAACAAAACTAAAACACGAAAAATGTGCAAGACAAATTGCCATGCCAGCTTGAGCCAGCCAAAAATAATGCGGAAGGACAACATGCAACATAACAAGTGGTCAAAATGTTGCACAATCGCTGGAACACTGGGACTTAAAAGGGGATTTTTGGGAAGAATTTGGGACAAATTTATCATTAAGGACGGTTATTGATCTATAACAAAAAATGTATTTATAAAATCTTAAAAGTTTGTTAAAGTATTTTAAGAAAAGTAAAGAAAATTCTACGCACTTTCTGCCACGAAAACCTGAAATTCTATTTATAGAATATATTTTTAACTTTATTCCTGCTTAATATTTAAGACTATTATTCCTCTGGAACAAAACTTAATCCCTTCAAGTCCCACATAAACATTCTGTCAAATGGTTTGCAATTTTTCTAACTATTAAAGTTTCCCAGCAGCAATTTGGATTATAATAATGACTCCATTAAATTTCCATTCTGCTCTGCTCAAGTTTAGCTGGAAACATTGCAGTTTCTGAACTCAATACTCTTTGGGCCAAGACGGAGAAGAGGCAAAGCTGAGATTATTTTTCTTTTCCTTCATTTTTTATACCCAACCAACGACAAGTACATCAAAATAGTTTTCCCCGAAATAGAAGAGCGGAAAAAAGTGGACCGCAACAGGCACTTGTAATTTGTTTTTCCAGCAAAAGGCGAAAGGAATAAATCAATAAAACTAAAGCATGGTCAGGCAGAAAATGTTGTCGAGGCTGCCATGAAAAACTCTTGGCCGAGAGACATGGATTTTGGGCTTGGGCCCGTTTCTCGGTCTCGTTTTCTTGAGTGTCCACTTGGTTCAACCTCGAGGCTCGGTTGAGTGCACGCCCACCCATGGACCCAGACCCAGACCCAACTGAAAATTGTATTCTGGGATTTCGATGTAATACAATGCAATCCAAATATTGATTTGCAGTAATTGTTTGGTATTATTATTATGCGAGCTGATTAATGCGACAAACGACAAATAACAAGTCCCCGGGCCGGATGTGTTATGTATTTTGCCGCTTGGAAATCCAAGTCATTGTGCCACAATATTAATACAACATTTATGAGTCACTTATTGTGCGCTCATTATGTAAAGAGTCGCTTCAAGGAGGCAGGGGTCAACATTAACCAGCAAGTGACCCACACAGCTGGTGGCATTGACTTCACAGCCCCCATTACCCCCAACGCCCACTGAACAAGCCACCCATTTCCCAGGGGTACTGCATTCTGCATGTTTGGCTGTTTGGCCCACATTTGTCGCCCTTTTGGGTTATTCGACGCACAAATTAGCGGAAATTATGCAACGATAATATTGTCCAACCGTTGGCAAAGTCGATTCGTTTTATAGATTCCTTGGCCCTTGGCCGCGGTTCCTGCGGTTGATGGCGTTTTATTATTGCCATTTTTGCATTTACAGCCAAACCGCAAATTGTCCAACATTTCCAGGGACCAGAAACGGCGGAAACTTTTATTGGAAAATTTCCATGATAACTAATTTACAGGCATAAGAGGATTTATCAGCCGTAAGAGGATAACAAGGATTACATGCCATATGTGTTTTTCCAAGGGGTTAACTGCCCAAATTATGTAATGCAATTTATGTTGAATAATAGGGGAGCATATGGGTTAATTGTTGGCATTTTAATTAAGAGAAAGTTTGTGGGTTACTGGATACTCATTTAAGTCCAGTTTAACAAGTTTTTAATAATATTTAATTAGAATTTACTGGTTTTTGGTGCCATTTCTTTCTCTTCTTTGCAGCGCAGTTACTAATTAGCAAAAATTAAATTAATTTAAATATTTAATTTATATGCCTATTCCAATTTAAGCGCTTGAAGTGCCTTGTGGCTTTACGATAAAACTGTATTTTGTATTCAAACAAATTAAACTAATTTATTTTTAAGCTTTTTAAGCTAAAGTAAAATAAATTAAATAGAAAAATTCAAATAATCCAACCTGATAAATAAATTGCAATTTCACATTCATACAATATTTTTGCCAAAACATTATCAAATTAAAATTTATGCCAGTCAATGTCACACTAAATATATCTCTGGGCCCGTTTTCAATATTCATGGGCGGACGCGTCGCTTAAACGACCAACCATTGCGGCAGCGAACAGAATGTGACAAGGGTGGTAGCAGGGGAGGAAGGGGCAGCAATGATAATGCCTTAATTATGCAACAAGGATTCCCTTTTCCTCACCACGAACATCACATAAAATACCATAAAAGCCCTGGCAAATGCCATTGACAGCACTTTTCATGGGGCCAAAGGACCAGAAGACCACAGGACATGCTCACACGTATTGCCACGAATGCCCAAATATATTTCATATTTATAACATAATTCGATATAATGCCCTTAGCGGTATACCAACCAAGTCCTGCCTCGTCCGTCGTGCCTTGTCATAAAAACGGGGCCAGCCAAGCCGTACAATTTTGCGGCCACATTGCGTATGCCAACAACCAAATGCCCAGGCTGACCACAAAACATCCAATGGTTGACCAGTAAAAGAAGAACAAGAAGTAATAGATGGGAAATTGGTCAGGAGGAGGAATCTGGTCAGATAGCATAGAAAAGGCCAACAGCAAAACGCACTTTGCCTACCGAGGCATTAACATCTGTTGTCTAAAATCTAAGGCCAAACGCTGCTCCTACTCCTGCTCCCTTATTCCCACAGTAAAGTCCCTAACTGTCCTGGTAGTTGACCCAACAAACGAGCATAGTTTCTATTTATAGAGTTCCCAAAGGCCTCCATAAATAATCGGCATGGCTAATGGATTTCGGATTTGGCAAATATGCCAAGACAGCCACTGAATGGCATATCGGTATGGCTCAGCAACTTCCTTGACCACTTACTGGCCAAATACGATTGTTTACAGAGAAAGAGCTTAAGAAGCAAATCAGTTGGTAGTTACAATAAGTTGGAATATGGCTAAGGGAGAGGTAAATGGCTAAATGCAAAGGCTGATGATTGAGGGAAAATAACATAAATTAAATTAAAAATACAAATAAATAGTTTTAGTAATATATAAACATACAAAATGAAAGTGCCTTCTTGAATAAAAATAAACTTTTACTCATTACGAATGAAAAGGCAATCCCATAAAGAAGTTTTCCCAGCTGGAAAAGTATAAAGTGGCATATTTAAATGAAGTTAGCTACCTCCTGGCTGAATGATGACACTTCCCATTCGTCAATTCAATTTGTTCGCATTTCCATTGCTAATCCGCTCAACTATTCAGGTGCTGGCTGGTGGGGGAGGGGAAGCAAAGGAAAATGCAGGAAAATTGCATATATATATCGTATACCTGGCCAGGTCAGAAGGGAAACCTCTTTGCCCTGGCAGTCAAGCCTGTGCATAACTTAAGACAATTCTCGGTCGCCTCATTTTATTAACTGTTCCTACGGTTCACCCCCACCCTACATAGAACTTGAGCTGGAGCCTGATCCTTCATGTTTATGCTCAGCTCTTGCGCCCTTTTAAATATGCTAATAATTTTCGACGCTGCTTTATTAAATTTCTATGGCAACCGAGAAAAATGAAATGTGCGCCAAAATGACATAACTTATTTAGGTTTCGCTGGTGCCGCCCAAAAATTAACACCCAGTCAAGTTAGGGAAGGGTCCTTCCCGGATACTCCCAGAAAAACCAGAAGTCGACACACAGCCTCTCTCTCTCCCTCTCCCTCTCCCCCCTTCAGTAAGTGGCTTTCGCCATTTTTATGCCAGCTTTAAACTGAGAATCGTGTCGTTAAACCAGAAGGCACTGAAGTTTAATGCAGAAATAATTATTTTATTTAATGCGGCAGCAGCTTTAATCATTTCGCGAAGAGGAAAAATCCTTGCTTATGGTGCAATCTGTAGTAAAGTGTAGAGGAAAAATGAGAGTCCTTGCTTAAATCTTTTTGTTATAAGTTATTAAAAATCACAAAGCTATGTTTTGGATTTGAAATTTATGAAAAGAAATCTTTTAAGGTTTTTACTTTATCACATTAAAAATGGTATTACCATAATAACATTAAGGAAAGAAGAAAAAATTAAATTCAATAACTTATGATAAAATAATATTAATACCAAAAATAAATAAACTGGTATTTTAACATTTTATGTTTGTTATTTTAATTAATGGAATTAAGTCCACAGGAAATGCCGACTGCGATAAATCTGTCAATTATGACAGCCAATAATAAAGAAAAAAGAATACGAACGAACCCCAATAAGCCTTTAAAAACCTTCTGGTGGGCTTAAATGAAAATGAGTGTGCAAATTATAGATTGACAGCCATTGTTGCACTTTTGTTTGGCCAGGCCGAAAAATCTTTGTTAATTACGCCTTCAGAGTCAATTTGCCAATGTCGGTTTGCCGAAATGGGGAAATCGCTTTTTGGGGTGGTGATAGGGTGGCCTATCACCTGCCTGACCGGGCTCATAAATCATAATTGGCGGCTCCCAGTGGGGACTTAATAAATATTGACACAGCGGGAACAATTAATCACCCGCGGCCATGTTAAAGTGCAGATTTTCTTTTTTAATTATCAAAGGCAAACACGCACCAATGCTCACAGAGAATACAAATGCGGTAAGGAGCAGAGTACATAGGCACATATTTGCCTTAATGCGTATATCATACTTAGATGAAGTTTGGGTTTTCCGCGGGAATCATGTGTATATAAAGCCACAAGGTGGAAAGGACGATAATCCAGGAAATGCCATTTATAGAATGTCAAAGGTTTTAGGCTTAAAAATAGACTTTTATTAAGTTTAAGGCTAAACACTCTTGCTGAAGAGTTTCTAGGCAACTTAATACTAAATGAATATCTTGTGTTAAGCTTTTAAATTAATTAAAATCAAGAGCTCCCTGTTCCATTTATTAAACTCTCTTGATGGCATCTTAACTAACATAAACAGAGAATAACTTATGAACTCGCCAGCTTAACAGCCAGATGCCAAATGCAGATTGACGTTGAAAAATGGCTTTATGCTCCGTATTTATGTAGGAGTTTACCCTTGTTGAGTGGGCAAAAAGTGAAACATTCGTCAGGCCAGATAAATATGCAAATTGTTTGTCTGCCTTGTTGACCCCGAGAAGGGGTTTATACACTCGATCACAATAGACATCAAATGGCTAGGACTTACCTTTTTTTTTGGCCTTTTCCCGTCGCCTGTAAGAGAGAGAGAAACAGAGAAAAGTCGATTAGAAGGGCAAGGCTGAGATTTAAACGCTGCATAAACAGGATTCACATACACGCATGAATATCAAATTATGGAGAACTAAAAGCTTAGACCAAACACAAACAGAAACTGAGATTGAGATTGAGATTGAGTATTCCTCAAGGAAGGGAACTGCTCAAGAGATGAGACTGTATTTGTATTTACGACACTCCCAAACCAAGTTGAATGCCCAACATCTGGACTTGAAGTGCCCTCTGGGACCTCCACACACTTGACTTGCATATTTTTGCAGCTTATAAATATTATGTTACGGCTCAATAAGCTTTTGGCCAAAAGGACCTTAACTTTGCTCTGATTGTCACCCATTAGTCATTAGCATCTTTATCCTCTTTCTATCTTGTCGTGAATTTTGTAGATGAAGTGTGACTCGAGTGGCTACTGATGGATTGATGCTGGTCATCTTGGATTTATGACAACCAAACATATGTGGGCATTTGAATCTGTCCGGCAGGTCGTGTCCTTAATGGCTCTTTGGCCTAACTCTGACAAAGATATCCACCCGAAAACTTGACCCAAACAAGCTGAGTTGGCTAATGAGATGTGGGCGAGTGGACTAGAAGCCATGCTGAGGTCAAAACGAAAGTTGTTGCTGGCCAGCGTGGTAATGACACTCATTAACGCGGCCCAACGATGGGGAGTCCTTCTGGACGGGGACTGGGACGAAACAGTTCTTCTTTTACTTGCTAATCGTCTTGGCTTTTGCGGCGTTTGCATAATTCCATGATGCCCAGACAACGTCTTTGTATCTATTTGTGTGCGAAATTTTGTTTTTAGAACCTTTCTTTTTCAGCTTCGTTTTCTTGGCCATTTTTCCCTTAGCGCAATCCAATTATGGGGGAAAATTCATTAATGCTAATGTGAGGAAGGCATTAAAAAAGAGAGTGTACTGAAAGAACTTCAATGAGAATTTTACTTTTATTTTATAAAAGACTTTAGTTTGGTAGATTTTCAAGTTTGTCTAATCTTCGGTTAATAAAAACATTTCAAGCTCTTACAGGCAAATTGAAATTCCCCTTGCTCACATTATTTCTTCCAGTGCACCGTCATACGAAATTAATTATCCATCAGAATTAGCGGCGGATTTTGCTTTCGCTTTGTCACTTTGCATATTTTCACGCCAGTTGGCCAGTGGCCTGCCGGTTGGCTTTCCATTAACTTTGTCACACCGAAAGCCCTGGTCATCAATAAAAATTTAATGATTGCGTTAAGCTGCAGCTGCCGCCTACAAACACACCCACACACACACAGATATATATATACAGAGAGGTCCTTCTATTCGATTAAGTTCTCACATGAAGCTGTGTGAGAGAATCCTTTTCCCTGGAGGCGAAAATTCTGCCGAGTGTGCAACATTTTGCACGAGGGCAGGGCTCTGACATTTTAATGAAGTTGTAATGAGTCGAGGGTTCTTTTTTGGGGAAAGGGAAGCAAGAGTCCTGGCAAACTGCAGCTTGGTGACTCCTCCTCCAACCCACTGATTACCCCCTGTAGCGCCCTTATCCCCATATTGGGGCACGCAAATATTTGTCCCATATAAATTACAGACATACTCGTATCTGCGTGGCAGCGTCAACGCGTGGCACATTTTACGTGCTTTGAATTTCAAATTTCATTCACTTTTTTTTGCTTCATTTTCTGTGCTCTCACCCGAAAATATGGACATGACTGCTAGGTCACTCGACGAGGGGAGTGCCAATATGTACGAGATCTAAATTTTACACAGAGTTTCTACCAGGCATATGAATTTTAAGAACATTATGTCGGGGCATAAAATTAATGGATCGCATGATAGCAGAGCCAAAAATTGTTATAAAAGAGGGAATAATTGAAATGAAATTGTAATAACGTTTATGACACGAGTTTTAAGAATGTTGTGGATTAAAATGCAGGGAAATAAATTTTTGAAATTTAAAATAACAAAATGTGTAAGCACTCTAGCCTAGATTGATCCCAATGGGTTAGTAAAATTATCTAAATTAGATCTAAAACACCGCAGATTATAAATCAAAACAGAGACTTTCGTTTCCAGCAAGACTATGACAATGTTTTTTTGCAATTTCTTCACACACACACAGAGACCTTGAGAGAGTGTAAGTGAATTAAAGCCAGTCGCAAGCTGCGTACATTTTCGGGGCATACTTTCGAGGGCTAGGTAATTGAAATTTATGCATAAATTATGCGCATAAACGGACACGGCAAGGCAATAAACAAAAATAAAAATGCAAAGTGGCAGGAAAGAGAGAAAGAGCGACGAAACAATTTCTTCAACGCATGAAAATTTGATGAGTCCGCAAGGAGGCGGCTCGGCGAAAATTTACTTGTCCCTCTTCTGTTGTTCTTTTTATTATTTAGCTATTTTCATATTTTTAAAACAATTTGTTTGCTTCAAGTTGACAGTGTATTTTGTGAGGTTCATACGGCAGCAAACAGTACATGATTTCCATTTTCTGCATGTTCATGTTAACTGCCCGGCAGCAGGATGGTGAGCCGAAAATATGCAAATTTATTTCTGGTCCCAAAAAGGAGAGAATCAGTTGCATCTGTGAGATTGTTTCCAGCCGTCTCTTTCTTTCTTGCCATGTCCTTTCTCTTTCCCTGACAACGACACGTTGCACAGTTGACTGCCCCGAAAATTGAGCAACGTCCGGGATGGCAAATTGTATCAAATGGCCAAACGTCAGCAAAACTGCACCGGGCAGATGCTAGTAACTGCTATCCCATGGAATGTATCTTTGTATCTGATGCTGTATCGGCTGTGTATGTGTGTGTGTGTTGACTTCCCTCTAACATGGCTAGCACATTGTTCTGGGGGGAATCCCTGGGAGGCGTGGAGATTGTGGGTATAGTACGGCGAACGACTGTCAGGCGCATTTGTGCTGCGCTTTATTTAAATTACTCAATTTGCTAGACAATCTGCCCCGGAAGTGAAAATTAAGTACAGATGCTAGGGGAAAGCGGTGACGCCCACAAGCCCATCCGCTTTCCCTTGCACACTTCGGCCCTCAGCAAATTCAATTTAGTGGAAAGTTTTCACTCATATATGGGAAAAGTTTTAAATTTAGGTTGCTCAGCCAAGGATGTCAAGTGTGCAGAAGATGGTCACAGATAGCAGGTAAAATATAATACAAAAATATATAGTAAAAGGTTGAGGTGCACTGAGAAAATAGGGAAGTGTTTGGAAGATCAAGAAGTTTCTTTCATTATTTTTAAACTGATTTATTACCTTCAAATCAAGATCTAAGTACTAAGCTTATCATTTTGAGAATTATTAGAATTAAGCCACAATTATTTCTCCCGGTGTATCATTGCACTTACATACATAATATCTTATTCTATGTAACGTGTGCATTTGTAGGTTTCTTTTTCCCCCTCCATGTAACAACTGTCCTCTTTTCCTGGCCATGTGTGTGTGCTCTCTGAGGCAGCTTAAGGCGCTTACTCTGTCACCTGACTAACACGGACACAGACACAATCACACCTATACAACCACCACCACCACCACCTTGCTTTCAGCGCTCTGAGGACGTGTGGAATTCCTTCTCCTTTGAAGAGGGCAACCTCTCGGAGGCACTCCACATTTCCTGGGCCCCGTCTGAGTGCTTTTCGACCCAAATACGAAAGGCGTTTGCCATTTTTAAAACAATGTTACGAGCTCACCTCGGACGTTGCCGCTGCTGCTTCTTGTTGTTGTTTTTATGTTTGTAATTCTATTGAGAATTCTGGGACACGACAGCAACAACAAACGAAGGGAAGCAAGAAAAGGTCAAAAAAACTCTATTTTATTTATTTTTCTAAAAATATTTGACAATTTTGCGACTTTTCAAGATTGCAGGCCGGCAGAATTTTTTGAGCTGTAATAAGCAGCTTACCAGAAACAATCTCTAATGCGAGACTTTGAGTCTGTTCTTCTTCCACCTGACAGTTTGTTTAAATTGGAAACAGGAATAGGGCCCAATAAGGGGCAGAGGATGTGCTGAGCTATTTCCTTGATAAGCTTTCGCTTTCATTTTTTTCGGTCATTTAATCAAGTAAATAGGGGCAAAAGAGGCTGACAGAGGGCAAATGTGTATTAACGGAAATGTTGGTTGCTATTTATAGAATTTTCTATTATTAAAATATAAAATATAAATAGTCTCTGAAAGAGAGAACTGAAAATGACATGTCATTAATTATTTAATAATTTATTCACTGTAATAAATTGCAAAGATGTGTCAGCTTTTCGGTAAAGTTAAATATGATAAATATTCATTATTTTTGAAATCGTGAAAAAGATTATTATTAAATTTGGTATTCCCCTAAGCTCCATCATCACAGAAATCATAAGCATGGCTAACGACTGAGAATATCATAGCTTTTGACCATTTATTCCAGATGAAATCCCCAGCATTTCTAAGCAGCTCCCAAGCTAATCTAGCACTTTCAGCCCGACAAAGCTTGAAAAGTAAGAAAAATACCCAGCCATGCAGAGAAGCAGGAGCAGTAGAAGAACCATTTCGTGATTCTGATATCCTGAAGCAGGAGCATAAATTGCAGCCGGGCCAACTCAATCATCTGACAAACATTGTATGTGCCAAGTAAGAGCCCTCTCCGAGATATGTATCTAGCAAATGGTGAAAACACACTCTGTGTGTTGTTGTTTGTTTTTTTTTTTATACGCTGCTCTTGTTTATAGCGCATTTTGCTGAAACAAAGCAGCCTTCCGGAACATTGCACAATAAAATGGCACAACAACAACAGCGCGGGGCAAGTTGCAAACTCAAAAATAGAGCACCGAAATAGGCGACAAACTGAGTCCAGCTCCCTCCTCCTTTATTCTCGGACCCCGCAAATTGATTTTGATAACATGACACCGTGCCTTCGGTCACCATCCCTAAAAACACGATCCTGAGTCCTGCAGCTGAAATAAAAAATAAGGAAAGTAAACGCCACATTTTGTTTTACTCGTCACTTGTCAGGCAGTAAAAGCAAATTACTTAAAGTTCATTGCTTTAAGCGACTGGGCGGACATCGGACTATATCGTATAGTGCGGGGTGGGTGGTGGCCACTGGGAACTCCCAGTCTATAGAGTCTACAGTGACGGGATTTGATGGCAGCTGGGTGATGGAATGGACGCTGATGGGTGATGGACGATGACGTCGTTCTGAACCTTCTTCATTCATTTCATTCGATGTCGCCGCGTATGAAATACGGCTACTCTCTGACAGGACAACGACAATGGATTGTTTTTTGCTCTGTGATCTTATCGGAAAATGTCCATTGTTTTTGGCTTAGGAATACTGTTCGAATTAGTCAGGAAAAATGTATTGAATTTGGTAGTATTTAATGGCAACAATAGATGTAATTTTCTGTTCAAATTGGAGTAAATTTATCATTAATTACTGTTCAGAATGGAACAGGATATGATTAATTATGGTAATTAAATGGGAGGAAGAAGCTTGACCTTTGGAAGAATATATCTGAGAATGAAAAGAGCTATCTCTCCAATCCTAGCCACTTCCTATCAAAATGACCAATCTATCAAAATTCTGTAAAATCGTTGTGTTCGACTGGGACATGAGTCAGGGTTTTTTGATTTGATAAAATTGTCGCGAAATCTCAAACCAATCAGCAATTGTATTTCATCAATGTCATGGCAGCGATTTTCCCATTTTGTTCACTCAAATCAAAGCGAATTGATGAACGAACTCATTGGTTGGGTCGCTGAAATCAAAACGAAATTGATTGTCAGCACTTGACACACAAGCATTTTCTATATTTTTATACATTTTCCCTTTTTATTTAGGGAAGAGATCGATCAATGCTGAAAGAGTCCCAAGGACATCAGCTTGACCAGCCGTCAGGGGGAAACTTTACATAGATGATTGGACGAACAGGGTGAAAATCCTTTTGTTTTATTTTCCCAGCATTTTTTTTTTGTTCTTCGTTTCATTTTTGGTTAAGGGATTTTGGCCTTGTCCATTTGGCTGTCAGGTCTAGTATTTCATCCCTGTTGGGCATTTTTATTGATCCCTCGGGAGTCGGGACACCGTACCCGATTTGTGTTTGACATAAATTATGTCAATCGCTGGCAATTTGTTGGGCATTAATGGGGGAATATGGGAAATGTCGCGCCTCGAGAACAACGAAGTGTGGGTGGAAGGTGGCTGTCCTGGGGGGTTGGCCTGTCAACTGCATAATTAAAGGACCAAAAGGCGCTTAGTGTCGTAACAAAAAAGTGTGTCATGGCAAAAACTTTTGTCTTCTTTTTGTTCCTCACCTTTTTTCTCTCTCTTTCTACCATTTGCACCTGTCTTACCGTTGTTTAATTATGCAAGAGTAGGCGGCATTTGCTTTTGCGGCATGAAGAACGTTCTTGGGCTTTTAAAACAAAAAGTGTGTGCGTGGAGTGTGGGAGTTGCTAGATAAAAGTAATATGCGAAGAACAAGTTTAAATGAAATTTCCAACACCAAGCCACCCATAGCCTACCCGCAGGCCACCCACTCAATCACACACACATGACTTGGAGGACAGAGACTGAGAGCTGAAAGCCAATAAATCAATGACAAGCCCAGCAAGGAGACGGCTGGAAATTGTCTTGGAATGGGAAGCCCTTGTGTGTCCGTGTGTCTGTGTGTGTGTGCGGCGGATGGGATGAAAAAGTTCAAGGCCGTAATCCCATTTGATGCCGCCACAAATACGCCAATCATGTCATACATAATGTATGACTCGCTCGACCGCCTAGCAGGGTTTCGGATCTTCAGCCACTGCAGTGGCAATTTAAATGCTCAGCCCATTGTCTACGCATTATCGACACAACAGGTCCACAATCTCGCAACTCAATCTCGATCTTAGCCAATTACCAAAATTTCACACGCTCGAAACCCGAACTATAACGGCTGCAAGCTATACCCCCAAAAAAAAGAGAAAAAATGAAAATGCCAAACTTTTCCCATTACCAGCCAAAACTGGCAAAGTGCTTGGCAAAGAGCGTCAAGAGCCTTGAAATCGAAAAGCCAAACACCAAAGGCACCCGCAAAGGATGGATGAAATTTGTTATATCAGAATTTGTAGCCTGGCTTCCAAATGGAATCACAACAAACTCTAATTGAGTTTCGGCCGAGTTGAAACGATTTAAAATGATAGAAAAAAACAAAACACAAATGCCAGCGTCTGCCATTCAAGTGAAATGTTTGCAGATAAAATAGAATACAATTTGCCAAGCAGATGTTGGCCAAAGGTGAAGTGTAGATAAACAGAAACTCATGTGTGTCTCTGAGAAAATATTGAATAAATTTACAAAGTTATTATGAAGTGTTTTGAGCAAATGCAGGACCCATAAACGAATTTATCTTGCAAGAAAAGGTCATCAGAGAGGGAAATGTAATATAAATTGAATTTTCATAGCTAACTAACAACGACATTGCCCAATGGGCAATGAATTGAATTTTCAAATTTTCCAAACAGTTAAGTTGATTTATTCATTCTGCAACCCCAAAATAAACCCCAAAAGCTACTGCGTAGATTTTTAACTTGTTTTCCTTTTCGTGATTTGGTCGTTTCAATCGCAATCAATAAAAGTAATCAGTCAAGGCAAAACAATTAACGAACAGCGGCAAACAAGGCGCCATAGAAAATAAAATACCAAAACACTGATTCTAACGATAGACAAAGGAATCGGTTCTTGGGAAATAGAGTGGGGAAAACTCCCGAAGGGTTTTCCTTTTTGGCTGCTAACTAACCAACTGCGTGTCGCACTCATTATAAATAATGCATGGAAATCGATTTATTGACTGATGTTTAGCGTTTCATTCAACGGCAACTACCAAAAATTTCCATCACAAAATGTATATATAAAAACCGTTCAGAAAAAAGGGGAAAACGCCTGAAAGTATGCCGCCATAAAATGACAAAATAAACGAAACAAAAAGGCACAGACAACGGAAATGCCAGGGACGAAGAAACAAGAAATGACCATTTTATGAAGTGTTTAATGGATGTTAAGTGAGTGTGTGTGTGTGTGTGTTTAGATTCGTATGAGCCTCTGTATTAGTGTTGGCTATATGTGTCAGTGTGTTATCTATTGAACGCTTGGCTGACCACAAACCCGAAAAAAGACAGAGGCCAAAGAGACAGGCCAAGACGGAATAACTTTGACTTGGCTTTCCCTTAGTTTACTTTGCTGCTGCCTCTGCTGCCTGTGCTGCTTCTGGGGAAATTAAATTGATTTTCTGTGTTTTATCGGTCTCGACATAATTGTATACCAATTGACTTGGACACCAGAAGAAAGGAAGTGATTCATTTGCATCAGTCAATGGGAAATAACTTAGCCTCCGGCTTTGAGGTCCAGCTTGCTTGTTAGTTTTTTCACCGCTACTTTGTTTTCTTTATTAGAAAAACTTTTGATATATTAGTATGCCAAGTTTTCTGTTATAATAAACTTTGTATTGAAATAAATAAGCAGGAAGAATCTTAGGAATATTAAATTTGAGGATATTAAATTTGCACGGACTGAATATCGACCGCTAAGTAGCTCATTTTCGTTCTTATAGTTCTTATTTTTTACAATTTACGATGCTATTTAGTAAATCACAGTAAAAATGTGTGTCTTTGACAATATATATATATATTTATCTGAAGGAATCTGCAACCTTCTGGTCACATTTAAGTGCTGAGTGAGAAAGAGAAAAGCAAGCGAAGGAGAAACTAAAGAAATCCCATCAACTAAAAAGCATCTCAACGTGTGTCCACACATACATATACCATCTTGTATATGTGAGCACATCTGTTGTGGTGTGTGTGTGTGTCTATGTGTGGGTATATCTCAAATGAGACTAAGGCAACTAAGGCGCTTCTAGCTGCAAATGGCAGCACTTAAGCCCACCCCAACCCATACCAATCCCATTCCATTCCCCTTCCATCCCAGCGATGACAAGCGCATAAAAATGGAAATGAAAATGCCAAAGCTGCTCCTGCCACGCCCCCTTCGCTAGCTATTCTAGTCCCTCTACCATTTCCCATTTCCTTCGCTCAGATTGGAAAATGACAAATTGCTAGTACTAGCTGAGCGTTAAAATTATTGCGGCCTGATTGCATTAGTGGCCATGAAAGCGTTGATTTGTTTAACTATAGTATGGCCTGCAGGCGACACGGATACGGTTACGGGTTACGGGTTACGGGTTATGGGCTCTGAGCTTTGGGTTACCGTAAAACCGGTAAAAGCAGAGGATAGCCCAACAACCAAAATGGCGGCCAGGCAATTAATGACACATCCAAGACCCGAGCCACGAGGCCACAGCCACGAGGTGTCCGACGACATCCACAGCCACATCCACTACCGGAAAATCCTCGAGCCGCGCTGACATTTGATTCCGTCGAGGGCAGTGGCAAAAAAAAGTAAAAGGCTGAAGAAAACAAGAACTGCTGAAGTAAAAATACGTGACATGTGTTTATTTCGGTGATTTTTTTGGGATGGCACGAAGTTTGGTGAGCTATTAAATAACAGTTTCGGACAAATAATATATTTACTTAGTTGGTGTTGCCAAGGAAATTGTTTGCCATTTAAACGTCTAACAATTTGGTACTTAAAAGGCTTTTCCAAATTAATTTTATCTAACAAAACTAAAATAATTTCAAAGCAAGAACACAGCTTAACTCATTTTGTTTTGCTTTTCATTTTGCCTCTACTCAGCTGCGCAAAAATAATTGAAAAACAGGTGGAAAAACAATTTCGTGAAACTGCCAACGATTGAGACTCCCATATGAGAATTTAATTATTTTCCTAATTTTATGGCTTCGTTTTTGTTATAAAGTTTTCCGGGTGGAAAACATGTTACCCCACTGCCGGCAAGCCGTTGATATTTGTGTTGGCGCCATGGCTTCAAGGTGAACGGGTTGAAAGACTTTCCTCAGCATTTCCGCCACCTTCCTTCCTGAGCTTATCATGCGCCCTTTTGGTCGCAGGCAATGCAAGTGCCCCATTTAGCCAGCAGGCCTTTTGCCATGAGTAGCCTGCGGCGGAAAATGCGAGAAATCCGTTAAGATGGTGGGAAGTGGGAATGGGGAGGTGGAGATGGTTGACGGGAAAAGTGAATGTGGAAACAGTTTCCACTCAGGAGATATGTTTAACGTGGGGAAATGTGCCAAGAGGCGATGGCGGCAACTAGTCCAATTTCGCCTTGCCATGTTGCATCCTCGAGTGGCGGCGACGGGCGTTCTAAGCTCACTTTTGGACCACTTGATGGAGGGGCATCACTCCCGACCCATCGGCCTCATTTTAAGACCCCTCTACGTAATAGAGTTGTTCATTTAGCTAATTTCTAGTTGGTTTAATGGATGAATCAAACTAAGCTGAAATAAATATGAAAATTTGATTAAAAACACAAAAAGGTTTAGTCTAAGCTGGTTTTATCATCGTTTTATGTGTTTTTTTATGATTTATGCATATTTTTAGATTTTTTAAATCAAGAAAATTGGCTTCTTTCAGTGGGCATCACTGCTAAGCTTATGCTGTTGAAAATTTTCACTGGTGCGAAGAGTATTTTTCGCACATAATTTCCAGACCAGACCAGACCAGACCAGAAGCGAGAAGAGACGAGATGGTACGTCAGCAAACAGCTTCAACTTGTTAACCTCCTTTTCTAGCTAGCTCTGACCTCTCTCTTACTCTCCTGCTCCATCTCGCTCTGTTACATTGCCAGTGGCATTTACATGGACAATCTACGCCCACTTAAGCGGCGCCTCCATTGTTGGCCGCTTTACCGAAACGGAAGAATGAAAACAAAATATTTAAGCGCCACATTCCCCTCGTTCTTTCCTTCATTTCCCTTTTCTGCCGCTCTTTTTCCCCAACCTCCACGCTAGACCCTTGTGAATTTTCAATTAAAAGGCGCTTTTCCCGCATTCACACATGACTTTTCCGCCGCGTGAAATTAACAGCTCATGAAATATGCCCTGAAATGTATGCAACGCGCCATTGTTGTGGATCTCGTACTGAAGAGCTTGTCTCTCGTCCTTGGAAACCTAGAAATAACGATGGCAGGCCAGGCCCAAAGGCGGCAATTTAATCACCTGTACGTCAAGAAATAAAACGAAGAAATTCATATTTTCAACTCTGAAGCAAGAGTCATTAGTTGAAATATATAAATAGGTTCATAAGCATACGAGCTCCTCCTTTTACCATCTCAGATAGTTTCGCCCAGATTCCACTTCCTGTCCGCACTAGATTTTAATGAGCCTCTCAATATGCATGACACACAGCTTAAATGTGTAATTGCGAATGTGAGCGACCACGTGTTCTCATTACCATCAGTATGCATCAATGGTGGTATATAGTATGGTGGCATCAGCAAAAATTCTGCCAAAATGATGACATCGTCGCGTATACGTAATATGCTCAATGTTCATATTTGCGAATGCCACTCAACGGGGCCAATGCATTCAGTCTATGAAAATGTATTCAATTTGTGGCTGCTCCAGATAAATAATATTCTAGAAAATCGAAAATTTCATCATCGAAGGAGTGGAAGTAGAAATATTTTGTACAGCAAGGATTGCTGCCAGCAAACGGAAACGATTTATCAATGGAAATTGGGGGGAAAAAAATGAAAAACATTTTAAGAACTCTTTCTCTCTATTCAGCTTAGTATTCAGTGTGAATATATATATACACCACATATTCATTCTTATACTGACAGCTTTACAAATTTCAATGCATTTGCTTGGCTCTCACTGCCATTCCCATTCAACATCCAACATTCAGCGTTCAACATTCATCGTTCGACATACCGATTTCATTTCGGAGATGCGGGCCATTGTGTGCCGAAAAGTTTTTTGGATTCTGCAATGTCTGGGCTTAAACTATCATAAAATAATCACAATGAGAAATCAAAAGTTTCTCCGCCAGAACCATGACCAGGTCATATAATAAATCAGAGTTAAACCTCCACCACCGCCACTCACATGCATAATGAAAATACCAGAAGAAAATGGAAAATTCTTCTGAAGGGCAGAAGGTAGAAAACTTTTCTGCGCTTTTGTTCGAGAGTGCAAAAGTTCAAAGGGCCAGGAAAAAGGAGAATTTGCCATCTTTCTTGCTCTTTGATTACCCCAACCAGATTCAGTTTCAGTTTCAGGTGATTAACAGAGGCAACGGTCCAAATCCATTCATTTGTTATTTGTCCAGATTTGAAAAATGATTCAGCCGTTGCTAATATATATTTTTGTTGATAATTAAGTAGCGAGCAGGCTGCAGGGTGCAGGCAGGCAGGGTGCAGGTTGCAGGGTGAGACTTACTGAGATGCGCAAAATGCCTAATTGGAGCATTGCGCAAAAATAAACAAAAACCGCAATTGAAACAAAGCAAAACAAACAGCACTTCAAAGCTATGGGTGGACTATTAAATACCCTTTAAAAACAGTTCTTAGGTAAATATTTTATGTTTTAAGTTCTGATATCTAAAGCAGTTCCATCGGTGAATAAATCCTAACTCATACCCATCATAAAACAAGCTTTCTCTTAGCAAATACTCCCTCTGAATATAGGGTAACCGCAGTAAAGAAATGGTTTTTCTGTTTCTTGTTCAGTTTTTGCTGCTTTGCATACCGCGCCAGAAACAAATCAAAAGTAAATTGAAAGTGAAAAACACTTTAAAAAACGTTAAGAACAGAACACACGTTTTATGAACTTTTATGGCTGAGAATATTTTAAGCAAATGAAATGCAAAGAACAACCATTGAGAGATCGATTTATATGGCCTGAGAATTTTCTTTATTCATTGTGGGTGTTTCTTGAAAACCACTTCTTCGGGAAATGCTAATGATGTGTTGTTTTCAACTATGTATACAAAAAGAGCAAACCAATGCATTTCCTATGATTTCTTGTGGTTAATTTCGTATGTTTTGTTTTCCAGCAAGTTTATTAGGTTTTTATATCTTTGGTTAATTTTATTTTGTTTGGTTATTCCAAAAAATCAACATTGATTTTCCTAATTGATTTATACTTTATGTAGATTGAGTGCCTTGGGTAAACACCATATAGTCTGTTAGTTATAATCTATATTGTTAGGAAATTCTGTTCTTAGGTAACTTTTAGTATAAAGTACTTAGAAAATGTTAAAAAACATATTTCGTAAAAACAAAAAAATTGTAAAGGGTATAAATTGGAATTATAAAGTTTTTTATTAGACCCATTGCAATGGGATTAAAACTAAGCCAAGTGCAGGCCGAGACAAGGAGAAAGCCAGTCCGACGCCAGGGAACCTCAGGATCCTTTTTGGCCACCACTTTTGTGTGCTAGGAAAGTGCCAAAAACTATCCTTGACTCGAATTTGCATTTGCATTATGCATGACTTTGCATTGGTTTGGTTTTTTGTTCTGTTTTAGTTTTTATTTGGTTGGTCTTTCGACTTGGGTTTCGAAACGGGGGATTGAGTTTGAGAAACGAGGCATAGGGTAAGGTCATCAGCTTTTCCATTCCGGTTTACTTACTCAGCTTCTCTCCGGGTTCCGCTCTGTGTGTTTTCGCTGTCTGCCCTTCTCAGATTCCGCTCAAATTGTAATTATTTTTCGGCTACACTGTTTGCACACACACACTCACAGTTCTGGTTTTCCGCCGAGTTAAGGCATTCGAAAATTGCTATGATTTATATTTGCTTCGCAGTTGGCTGGGACTGTAAAATCCGACTTTGATTTTGATTGATTGCAGTTAGTTTATTGTTAGTTATGAAAGTGAGCAGCTGCCGAATCGCGAATCATTTTTCGACAGTCGTAAAGTTTTACTTTGACACATGCCGGGGACTGCGCAATATTTAATAAGCACCCCAAAAACAAATACACATTCATTTTGGGAAACATTTAATATATGCCTGTATCACTCATACGTCACGTTGCCGGGTTTTTTTTTATTTGGCTGATGAAATGAGAGGGGGGAAAGGCTACAGGGAAAGTGTTCGACAGCGGTCAGGAAAAGCTGCTATTGTACAGCACGTGCACTTGACATTTAGTGCCGCAAGTCCCCCAAAACCAATAACCCACAGACCCGCAGGTGAGAGACACCCCCCCAAGTTTTTCGGGGTTGAAAGGAGGGGGAAAACGACGAAACTGGTCCCATAAAAATTCAAAGCAGACAGCAATCAATGACGTACATACTGAAAGCAAACAAAACTACCGAAGCTCGACTCCAGAAAAACTATAAAAAGTTCATTTTTTCTATAAATGCAAACTTTTTTTAAACAAATATTTACTTGCTTAGTTAGTTTTGCAAAGTTTTTGAACAGAAATATTGGTTGCTTTTAAAATATGAAGTTGAAGTTTAAATGTAATATAAAAGTCTTTAGGATATACTTTGAAAAGAGTTTTTATCTATTTTTGAAAGTCTTCTGGAAAGTCTTTCCAAATAAATAAATCTAGAAGCTCATACAAATTCTCAACAACTGTCATTTTAATTAAAAACCTAATATTAAATTTATGTATGTTGGAGTCAAGATCAGAAGCTTCTACAAATACCATCGGCTTAGTCAATAACCTTTTCGATTAGTTTTTCCCCCATTCCGCTCGACTCAATCGCATGGCGTGTCTGAACATAAAAGTACAAAAGGAACGTGGCATTTCCTCGTCCTTGATGGCAATTGTCAAGTGCGAGCAGCTCCCGGATTGCCCTGCCCCTTGAGTTTTCCCGCAGTCGCACGAAAAGCGCAGCTGTCGCAGCCACTCCCCTCGTTTTTCCGCCTTCTAACCGTTACTGTTGCCACTTGTGTGCTGGGTTCCCTTCGAGTGGCTCCGCCAATCATCGAAAGTGAAGTGTCCAAAAAAGAAAGTGCCCAATACAATGACGAAAATGGAGGGGGCTTTCGAAGCTAAGGGGGAGGGGAACTTGATACCAAGTTGAGAGGATATAGTGGTATAAGCGTTGGCCAACTTCCTGCCCGGTCAGTTAACCTAATGACCGGCATTCATGGCCATTTCCCTCTCGTGACGGCTCAAAAGTTTGGCTGGCCTCTGTCCAGGCTTTTATGTGCCTTGTCTTTTGTCATTTATCATAACTTTCGGATGCCCTTCATCCCCCTCTCTATCAAACTCTCTCCTACTTTGGCCCAAAAACTCTTTCAATTGTCCAATGGCGAAAATTTAGTGGCAATAAGAGTCAGACCTTCGGGGCTGTGTGGCAAGTTTAGTTTATGGCTTAAACCAAAGGAGCAAACGGAAATTCTAAAATTAAAACATTTTCCCTTTTGCGTTTTCGGTTAGCCAAGCAAAATTGTCAAGTTATGTCGGCAATGAAAAATTATTGCATAAATTAATTACGACGAGGTACGTGAGCCTGGCAAACGAGCCGAGGCTCGACTTGGAAATATTAAGCACGTGCCCCGTACGTAGACGAATGGTACCCATTTTTGAGGTCGTAGGTCGTAAGACACACGGCGTATACGTAATGGCTGCTGTTCGTCGTCAGTTGGCAGTACAATGTATGCGTTTGAGGACAAGCAATTAACCACATGTGCATTGAGGTCGCGGTTCCTTTATCTTTATTTTCTTTTACCTGGAAATGAAATTTCCTCGACCTGGGGAAAATGCATTGATTGTCTGTGAAAGTAATTTCTCGTTCGAAATGAGATTTTCCACTGAAATGGCGTGATAGTTCATGTGAATTGTTTATTGCCAAGTGAGTTGTCCAAGACGCTTTGTTCCACTGAACTGAGCTGCCTTATGGATGGCCACACACACACCTCGCCTTTTATTATTGATTAAACCATCGAATGCCAGGGCTTACGGTTGGGTAAGCTGTTATAAATAAATGACTTGACAATTATCCCCGGGGCACATTCGGTTGGTAATCCAATTCTCACATCAATTATTAAACGTAGGAAATTTCATTGTAAATTGCGCATACGCCGTGTGCCGCCTGTCTGATCAAAAACAAATCCGTCAACACAACGCCAGCCAAGTTGACGTGGTTGACAGCCAGCCAACGCATCAAATTAGCTTCTCTGTCTTTCTCGTTTGTTTTTTTTTTTTGTTGTGACATTTAAAAAAAAAAAAAAAAAAAGACAGAAAATAGAAAAAAACGTCCCAACAATAGGAAAATAAATTCAAAAGTAAACACAAGTCACACGGGGCCATCCATCAGAGTCCAGGACACTTGCCTTTCCTCCCCTGTCAATCGGAGTGAGAGCTGAGATTCTGGCAGCTTGCTCTCTGTCGAGTATCTTTTGTACAATTAAATTCAATTTATATATGTATTCCCGATTTACGCTGCAATTGGCTTTCACTTTTTATGTCTCTCGATTGGTGGGTGGACTGGCAACAACAACAACAACAAAAGCAGCAGAAAAACGCTTAAAAATAGCCGCCCCGTTAGTCAAGGACAAATTATGGTTATTTCTGAAGCCATACAAACTGCAGGGCTATTGGCCAGAAAGAAAGACAAAACAAAAGGTTGGCAGTTGGCATTCCTTGAAGTCGTTACTACTGCCGCTGTTATTGTTGTTATGACATTGAAATAGATTTGAATAAAATGCATAGCTTTTCACTTTCACTGTCCAAGTTTTCGATTTTCCTTTAGATTTTCCTTTTTAAATATTTCTTGCACTTTTCCTTTTCCTTTTGTAATTTGTGCTTGCTCTAGATTTATCGAGGATTATCCCTCACTTTTGTCACAAACAAACACTCGCACACACAAACACCCACACACACACACTGTTTCGGTGGGTCTATTGTTTTTGTTTTTCACACGCTTTTCATGAAAAGCCTATCGGCTAAGTGGCTAATGGGGAAAATCTTTGTCCGACTAGAGTACCGTTAGCTGCAGTGGCTTCCAAACAACTGAATTTCCGCCGACGCTTTTGAAAAAACATTTTTCAAAGTTGCGTTCTCGGTTGCGGTTCGTGCCATGTGCTTCGAACATGTTCGTTGCGGCGTTTTCATTGTTGTGTTTTGGGTTCGAAGCGAGCCGAATGCAGAGGCACGAACTATATTTTTGCCCACCTACATTTTCCCACCCATCTGTCCAACGCCAAGAGATGCTGCAGCACGCATACAAATGGCCCAAAAATACAGAACCGGGCCTTCTACGTGGAAAACTGAGGCTTGGGAAAGCGTATTTCCGCGCCAGGATTTTACTCTTACGTTGGTGGGTCTGAAAAATTGCTTACAAATGGAAATGAAGCGTGTGTGTAAAGGTAAGTAGCGACATCAAATAAATGGCCATTGTTGTTGCCACACGGACAGGTGAGGAATGTCTGACATATGGCCCACGTCCAAGGATTATATTATGTGTGGGCCCGAAGACATTCAGAAGCTAATGATAAGCTGGCAGAGTATTTATTCTGATTTTTCATTCGCTACAAATTGTACTTAGTCTTAATCATTAATAACATTAAAGTACGTTTTCGTTTTTAAAGTTCTAGCTGAGGTTAACTTTGACATAAACTGAAGTAATTATGATAATAATAAATTACCCTGGCCAAGGCTAAAGAATCCTCCACTAATTGTCGACATTCCAAGCTTTCTCCATAACTTACACCTGCCTTCATTGGACCAACTCCTCCTGAGCTGCATGTCCATGATGAATGATTGTCCTACTCGAATCCAATGTCATGTATTGATGATGCTCTGGACCTTTTGTCTGACCGCAAGTCATCACATTAATTAAGAGCACGCCAGAAAATCCCATTCGAATACTTCGATTGAACTGGGAAAGCCGTGAAGGTCCGGGCAACTCCTAATCCTTGCCGAGGCTCATTCTCCGGCGTATTCTGAGCCCTTGGCCCGGCACGTAAAATATGCCAACTGTAAGGAATTTTGCGGCAACGCCTCGCATAGCTGCCAGCGTGTAAAATGAGCGATAAGCGAGAGGAGAGGATGTAGGGGGTGGGGAAAGGCAGCATAGAAGGATAAAACTACACGCAGAGAAAATTCTATATATATTATTATAAAATAAAAACTGTAATGGAAATTCAAATATAAAAACTGTTTTTCTCAGCAAAGAAAATAAATGAAGTAAAAGTTTTCTTCCAGTGCAAAGGCTGTGAAATGGCAGTGTAGAAGCTGGCTTCGCCTGCAGTTTATGGTGGTTGTAGTTAATAAAGCGCAAACGGAAAACCCAAGATACTGAGGAAGGAAAAGCGAAAGAGAAGGCAACAAGAAAAACGAAAGAGAGAGAGGGAGAACAGAGTGAAGCACAGCTTGGAGGAGAACAATCAATTTCACGTCAATTGGTTCATATTTTATAAGCTGAGCTACGGATGCGATGACGACCACGTCGACACGGATATCGGAGGCTAAGGCGCAGGCATTAAGGTTATAGTTCGAGGTTTCTCCTCTACCACTATCCTCCTATACCTCTCTTTCTCTCACTCTCTCTCTCTGTAACTGCCAACTAATGGCCAAAACGCAATACTTGACCCAAACAATATTTGGCACTGACAGCAGAGCTAAGCCCAGCCGAACAATTGAAATGTCAGCATTTGTGGGCGTGTAATAACTGCGCTGCTGGCTAAAAAGGAAATGGAACTGGTCTGCAAAGCCGCTTAAGCGACCCGGAGGGAGATGGAGATAGGGATGCTGGTCTAGAAAGAGATAACATCCAGGGAGCTCATAATTTGACAGGACGAAATCGAAATGCACTTACCCGGGCAACAGCTGACCGAGACGTGCTGAATGAGCCATAATCCAGGTGGAGCAATCAATAACAGAGGTAGGTTCAGCAGATGAGGGTAAAGCATATTTACAAGGCATTTTGATGGATCCCAATATGGTCAAAACAGTATTGAATAAGAAAAGGAACTTAATTTGATTTTAAATGTTTAATAAAGTAGCTATTTTCCTGATCATTTCATTGTTTACTTTCTTAATTTGCAACTTCTTTCTCCAAACTTCTCTTAACTTCAATTTGAAGGTATCCTCTTTCCCATCAAAACTTTGCTGCTTCATAACAGTTAAAGTTTAATTTAAAGGCGTAAAACCAGAGAGTTAGCCAAAGTTCTGGGACTAACAAACTTAGCGAAGCCATCCTTGGACTCAAATATTGTTGTTCCATTGCCAAACATAAGCTGACTAGGCAAAACTTTTGTTTGGCAACCGAAACGCGTTCTATGCAAAATTGTAACCGGAAACAGTGCTCCCCAGCCCATGGACCATGCGACTAGGCCAAACTGTATTCGGCGAGATTAGGAACTGGCTGCGTAATTTTGGGCTTTTGATTGATTGCCGTTGTCTGCTGTCTGCCGGGCCAACCAGGCGTATGCGCAATATGAGAACTCATAACAAATATGAAATGCGCGTGACCGCTGTGTCTTGTTTATCCCCCCACCTCCAATCTCTCTCACCCACTGACAAACGGGTCCAATTAATTTGCATCTCTTTGGCAGACGACGACAAAATGGCATTCAGGTGCAAGTGGGCGTTGTCACTCATATTCACCGGCTAATGAGCGGGCGTGGCAAGGTCAAATGTGCAAGCACTTAGCCTAATGATAAGCAAAGAATGCCAACCGAGCACAGCCATACCGAAAATTCCACAAATAGCCATTAAAAACGAAAAAAAAAAAGAAAATAAAGAAGAAGAAGAAGGAAACCACTGAGGGGGAAAGCGGGGGGCTCCGGTTAAGAAAAACTACACAAATCGTTCAACACTTGGCGGCACTTAAATGGGGAAAACCACATGATAAAATTAGACGATTAGCAGTGGCCGCAAGTACAGACACACAGACACTCGTTCCCAGGAACTAAGCATTCAAAGGGCAAAGGCGTAGTGAAGAGGGTTATCTTCTACAAGCAAATATATTCTTAACTTAATCTTCATTTAAAAAGTTTTCTATTATTTAATACCACTAAAACCTTTCACTATAACGAATTTTTATTAAAAACCTAAAAGTTCGAAAAACCAAAGTTAAAGTAATATCTTTATGATGGCTTTTTCTGAGGGATGTACACACACTCACTTGCTTGACTTGATTATTGGCTGGGCAAATAAGTCAGTTCCCTCTGGGTCACGCCCCTGATAGAAGCACACAGAACAGACCGGAGTCCATCCACAGACCCCGAGTAGACTGAGTAAACAAACGGCAAACGCAGCTGGCGGTTCATGCAAGCTCCATGCTGCCGACAACCGACACTCGATTTTGGAGCCCCCTAACCCCAGCCCCTTTCTTACCAGCAGAAAACCCAACCCACTTCATCCCCATGACCTCTTAGTGGTCAACAAAGTAGAACGCAAAAAAAAAGTAAAAGAAATATAAAATCATAGAGCGAAAGAAACACACACCATTTTTGGCGCAGTTCGGGTAAATATTTCCGCTGTGAAAAATCGTTTGAAATTAGTTGAACGAAACATAACGAACGGCGATAAAGCAATAAATACTTGACACAATGCCTTCGAGTCCAGTGTAAACAGAGATTGAATGTGGTGAATGCCACAGGAGATATCATATGCCGGACAGTGGGAAATATAGTTAAGCTATTTAATGTTTGGGGTTCCCAGTGGGAGAAATATTTATAAATAAGAGAAAGATGAATAAAGATCTTTAAATAGAATTGACTTCGCAGCACTTTCTTTCTTTAATTTTCTTAATAAAAATTCTCAAATATTGGCATTATGTGCCCATTAAACGGTTTTTCTAATACTGAATAGAAAAAGAAGAGAACATCAAGAATTTTTTTAGCCATTTTATGGGAAGTAAAAAATCGTTGGTGTCTTTTAGTTTGCTGACGCTGCTGACTTTTACTTCCTTGGCTGTGGAAAGCAAAGACTTGGCAAAAATCGGGATGTATTCTGCATTTTATTGCTTTGATATTTTCCACATTTTTGAGGGCACGGATTCACATTTAATAGCAGAGATATGCAGCTGAACGGGGTAACCACATTACTGCGTGCTTATCCAGCGATAAAAGCGATGTGTTTTATGGGCTTTAAGCTTTTAAATTCAATTTCTTTGGCCAATTTCTGAATGAACAATTGATTGTTTACTCAATTTCTTAGCTGTGTTTATATTGTAGTTGGAGAATTAGTTCCCAAAAAGGGTAATAAAAGCTAAACCTTTGATGCTAAGCAGGAAAATCTAATAAATTACAGAACAAACAATACGACAAGTTGAAGACCGTGTGACCTTGCCCATCACAAATTGAACACCCAACACAGATGGGTCTTGGTTCAGCCGAGAAGCCTTCTTGAAGCTGCTTGATAAATTTGAAAACTGTCAGTTTCGCCTGATAAAAACAGAATACTTCCACAAACTCAGACTCACTTCTTGAGAAGTTTATCGCAAGCCACGCGCCAGTTGCCCCCGAGCCTCAAAAAAGTGAAAGAAAAAATAAGATTAAATTACATTTTGCACACAGTTGTGATTTTCATTAATTTAGTGGCACATAAACACACACTCATTCAAAGGCCAGTCGAAGCCAAAAAATCATATAGAAAAAGAGAAACTTTTCAAAAAAAAATTCCAAATCAAATAACTTTTGCAACTTTTCCTTCTGGTAGAATAAAACGAACCACAAACAAAAAAACACAAAAAGTTTGCCAAAAAAAGTTGCAGCTGCCTCTTAATTATACCCTCAAAGCGAGCATATTGTTTGTTTTTTAAAGTATGTAACATTTTAACTAAAGTGTTTGAGCTTAATGAATAAATTTAACAGGAAATGAAATTATATTATAATTATATTAAAAATATTTATATTCTTTCATGCTTTCCCTATGAAAATAAAATAAAAATTAAATAAAATGTGAAAGAGGGTGGCACAGAATTTCCATGCAAATCTCTCTTGAGCAAAAAACCAACCAACTTCCGCCAGGATTCTGTGACTTGTGTTTTTTAAACATTTTTTTTTGTGGTCGTATTTCACACACCATTGTCGTTTTGACATTACGTATACGCAACGTTAGCGGGAACCAAAAAAAGACGTGCCTTTTTTGCCTCTAGCCTTCAGCTGACTTCATGGCCTGAAAAAGCATTGCCAAAAAGCAAACAAAAATTTTTAAAATAGTGTGAAATTCCCTTGACACTGTTTTTTTTAGCGTGACAATAGACAATGTAAACGAAGTCAAAGTCTTTTTAGTAAATTTGCATACAGAAGTAATCGATGGTGGTAATAAAACATTGGAAAGTCAAAAGAAAAGATGTAACTTTTCTAGTGGAAAGCAAAGTTTATTTCCCTCTTACTCTTTCTAACGTTTACCAGCAGTTTGCTGCAGATTTTAATGTCAAATTATGGCAACTAAGTCCAAACAGTTGCAATGCAGATTAAGAAGCAACTTTCTCTCGACATTTTTACAGCTTTTTTATTGCCCATTTAGTAAGCTTTGCTTCAGCAAAAACAAGGGTGTATATAATTTTAAATCGATTGGAACTTATTTCGAGGGTATGTTTAATAATACAAGGTCAAGCGTCTGGCCTTTACACTTTGTTATTAACTTTTTTTTTAAAAATTAAACCCTTTAAAGGTATTTTCTTTATTTAATTATAAAAATATGAAAAGGTGTTAATTGCTTAACACCTATTATGTGTAATTAAAGTTCCATGTACTGTAACTACGTTAAACACTGTAAGAAAATGCTTAAACTAAATCAATCAAGACTGACTATAAAAACAAAAAACTCTTTCAGTTTTCATCGTAGGACTTTGAAATCTTCAAAAACTTCCATAGTAGTTTGTGATGAAAATCCTTAATAGCTTTTTCGCTAAGTGTATTGTTATTTACATTTTTACATCATAGTTAACATTTCCTACATATACATATATGTATCTTCGAATATCCAAAAAGGTGATAATTGTCAGAGCAATTAAATATAATTGCGAGGACAACAATTACTCCTACCCATGATACACTACACTATAAAAGCAAAAGCTGTGTCATAAATTGTTCAAAATTTCAAAATATGGAGTCGGAAAAGGTCGTGAAAAGTGAAAATCTCTATGAAACATATTGGCGCTATTGGCGATTTTTGGGCGTCGAGGGGGAGTATCCCTTTCGAAGGTTATGGGATCTCACTATGACCATATTTATAACCATTCTATATCCCGTGCATCTTATCCTGGGAATGTATGACAAACCGAAGGTGCTTATCTTCAGGAGTCTGCATTTCACAATAGAATGCCTATTCTGCAGCTTTAAGTTCGTTTTCTTTCGTTGGAAACTGGCAGAAATAAAGGAAATCGAAGGATTACTCCAGGATCTGGACAAACGAGCTGGGAGTGAAGAAGAACGCAGTTACTTTAAAGAAAATCCAAGTCGTGTGGCCAAAATGCTTTCGAAGAGCTATTTAGTAGCTGCTATTTCGTCGATAATAACTGCAACTGTGGCTGGCTTATTTAGCAGTGGTCGAAATTTAATGTATTTGGGTTGGTTTCCTTATGATGTGCAGGCCACTGCCTTGAACTTCTGGACCAGCTTTACTTACCAAGCTGTTGGCTCTAGTCTGATGATTCTGGAAAACCTGGCCAACGATTCTTATCCGCCAATTACCTTTTGCGTGGTCACTGGACATGTAAGACTCTTGGCAATGCGTTTGAGTCGGATTGGTCATGATGAGGATATTTCAAGTAATGAAAATACAAGCAGGCTAATCGAAGGTGTACAGGATCATAGGAAACTAATGCAGTAAGAAAAAAGTGAGGCTAACAGGGTTTTTAGCTAATTTTAAACATATTTTCTTCTTTTCTTTAATCTTTCAGAATAATTCGCCTGCTTAGGAGTATTTTGCACCTTCCCCAACTTGGCCAATTCCTATCCAGTGGCATCAACATCTCCATATCACTCGTTAACATCCTCTTTTTTGCTGAGAATAACTTTACAATGATCTACTATGCTGTGTTTTTTGCTGCCATGTTGATAGAATTATTTCCAAGTTGCTACTATGGAACTCTGATGATGATGGAGTTTGACAAATTGCCATATGCCATTTTTTCAAGCAATTGGATTAAAATGGATAAAGGATACAACAGATCCTTGATAATATTTATGCAGTTAACGCTTATCCCAGTGGATATTAAAGCTGGCGGAATTGTTGGCATCGACATGAGTGCCTTTTTGCCACAGTGCGGAATGGCCTACTCGTTTTACACTTTGGCGATGTCTTTTAGATAGGTTTTAGGTCTCTCAATGACAGCATTACCTATGTTTTTCAAACATTTTTATATAAATATTAACCCTATTTATCAATCCTAAATCAATAAAAAGCTATCCCAACTCCACCCAAAATATTTATTCACGCTAACGCCTACGAATTTTTAATAACTTTATCATTTTAGCCAGCCAGACGATTGTTACCTAAGTTTAGGTGTGAATTGGTAACCACAAATTACAGGTCTAGCCCAGGGCTATTAAATTCTAGGGCGTGCCATTAAGAGACTATAATTTACTTGAGAACCGAGTATAAAAAGAGGAAATGCCACAGGATCTAAGTCAAGTGTTTCGAACATGGATTTAAAGTCAGGACAAGTCATCAGAAGTGAAGACATATACAGAGCCTATTGGTTATATTGGCGGCTATTGGGCTTGGAGAGCAGTTTTATCTTAAATCGATTGCTGGATATTCTAATCACAGTATTCGTCACTGTCTGGTATCCAATTCATCTAATCCTTGGCCTCTTTATGGAAAGAACCCTCGTTGATGTCTGCAAAGGCCTACCAATCACAGCTGCCTGCTTCTTTGCCAGCTTTAAATTTATTTGCTTCCGCCTGAAGCTGTCAGAGATTAAGACCATTGAGGTCCTGTTTAAAGAGCTGGACCAACGAGCTGTGAGTCACGAGGAATGCCAGTTTTTTAATCAAAACACCAGACGTGAGGCGAATTTCATTTGGAAAAGTTTCATTGTGGCCTATGGACTGTCGAATGTTTCGGCAATATCAACAGTTCTGTTCGGTGGTGGACATAAGTTGTTATATCCCGCTTGGTTTCCCTACGATGTCCAGAAATCAGAACTACGATTTTGGCTAAGTGTAACCTATCAGATAGCAGGAGTTAGCTTGCAGATACTTCAGAATCTGGCCAATGACTCATATCCTCCAATGACATTCTGCGTGGTTGCCGGCCATGTCAGACTTCTGGCAATGCGATTAAGTAGGATAGGTCAGGATGAAAAGGAGAGCCAGGCTTCTATTGGAAAGCAGTTAGTAGAAAGTATTGAGGACCACAGGAAGTTAATGAAGTAAACAATTTATTCTAAATTTATAAATATCTTTTAAAATACACAACTTTCCTTTTACAGAATTGTGGAACTTCTGCGCAGCACCATGAATATGTCCCAGCTCGGCCAGTTTATATCAAGTGGAGTTAATATATCCATTACACTAGTTAACATATTGTTTTTTGCCGAAAACAACTTTGCAGTGACCTACTATGGAGTATATTTCGTGTCCATGGTGCTGGAGTTATTCCCCTGTTGCTACTATGGAACTCTGATATCCGTGGAGATGAATCGGTTGACCTATGCTATATATTCTAGCAACTGGTTGGGAATGGATCGAGGATACTGCCGCACCCTGTTGATATTCATGCAACTCACCCTGGCAGAGGTGCAGATTAAGGCTGGTGGAATGATTGGCATTGGGATGAATGCCTTCTTTGCCACCGTGCGATTGGCCTACTCCTTCTTCACTTTGGCCATGTCGCTGCGATAATGAGTGGGCCCGTGGGGCGATTGGCGTGGCCATTTGCACATTCGCTTAATTTTAATTGCCACTAATGGCGGTCATTAACGGAGGCTTTATGAAAATTGCATTGGCGGCGTTTAAATGCCATTTAGCGGCAGATTATGCACCTGAAAAATCTACACTTAAAAAAATATTGAAAGTTTTTTTTTTCATTTAAACCAGCTTTAAATACGGGAAAATGTTGGTGTCTTAAAGTTTTTCCCAAATATTGAAATAGTAAAAATAAAATATTAAATAAAATATTCCATGTCCAAGAAGATCTGATTTCTCTCAGTGTATCTGCCAAGGCAGCTGCATAAAAACTGCAACCTCAGCGACGTGTATCCATTCCGTGGACAATGGTCATCATCGTTAGTGTTCGTTTTTATCGTCCATTCTCGATCTGCATGCGAATTCTAGTGCCGACTTTCTTCAAGGATTCCCCACGTCTCGTCAGGCTGTATGTGGTGTTGTTGCATTCCCTGGTCACCTTGTGGTTTCCACTGCATCTGCTCTTGCATCTTCTGCTACATCCTTCGCCGGCTGCCCTCTTGAAGAATCTTACCATGTCACTGACCTGTGTGTCCTGCAGTCTGAAGCATGTGGCCCACTTGTATCATCTGCCGGAGATTGTGGAGATTGAATCGCTGATTAGTCAGTTGGATACATTTATTTCCAGCGAACAGGAGCATCGGTATTACCAGGAGCATGTGAAATGCCATGCCAAACGGTTCACAAGGTGTCTTTACATAAGTTTCGGCATGGTTTATGCGGTTTTTCTATTGGGTGTGATTGTTCAGATTTTTAGCGGAACTTTCGATCTTATATACCCCGCTTATTTCCCTTTTGACTTGGAGAGGAATCAATGTCTTGCTGCTGTGGCCTTGGGCTATCAGGTATTTAGTATTCTAGTAGAAGGCTTGCAGGGATTGGGAAACGATACTTATACCCCATTGACTTTGTGTCTACTGGCTGGACATCTCCATTTGTGGTCAATAAGAATGGCCCAGCTGGGATTCTTAGAGAAGGAAAGTACCTATAATCATCGAAGATTGCGAGAGTACATTGAGCAGCATAAGCTGTTGGTGAGGTAAACGCTTTTAGTTGACTACCAAATTAAAGCCTAAATCTTTAAGAGAACTTACAGATTCCATCACCTAGTTGCTCGGACCATCAGCCAGGTGCAGCTCGTCCAATTGTGTGGCTGTGGCGCTACCCTCTGCATCATTGTTTCCTACGTCCTGTTCTACGTGGGCGACACCATTTCATTGGTCTACTATTTGGTCTTCTTTGGCGTTGTCTGTGTGCAGCTCTTTCCCAGCTGTTACTTTGCCAGCGAAGTGGCAGAAGAGATCCAAGGATTGCCTTATGCAGTTTTCTCCAGCAGATGGTATAACCAACCGAGGGAACATCGCTTTGATTTGCTCATTTTCACCGAATTGACTTTGGGGAGCCAGCGGCTGGTGATTAAGGCAGGAGGCCTCATTGAACTCAATCTGAATGCCTTCTTCGCCACTCTAAAGATGGCCTACTCTCTGTTTGCCGTCGTAGTGCGGGTAAAAGGTATATAGAGCGGGATGGTTAATTAATTGGATAACCCCTGCCGCCATATTGTTATTGATTGTTGCACCACCACCACCCTCCCCTGAAAAGTGAGGCAATCAACGCGCAAAAATTAAATTTCATTAATTGGCCCAGTCGCGATACGCAAATAAACAGTTTGGCACACGGAAATTCTGGTCTTTCGTTCGAATGAACAATGGAACATTAAAAGTGAAATAAATTGTTTACGTATACACAATTTTTATTCTGATTTCGGTTTGTGTGTGTATATTTATTGTGTGTTATTGTAAGCCTTGCATAAATCTCAATGAAATCTGGCTGCTTGGTGGTGTTGTTGTTATTGCAATTAAAATAAAAAATGTATGCCAATCAATGGGAAATATATATATATTTAGTATATAGCATATAAAATGCATGTAAATTGTATTTATCATTGTCTGGAATTCGTCCTTGAATTGGGTTTTTTATAATCATTTTTGGTTCACAGCGTATTTGCCGAGTTCTAGCTTTTCAACAATTTTCATTTTTTTCCGTTTATTGACTTATGACAAGAGTCTTTGGGCCCCGTTTTTTTAGGGCCATCTTGGGGCGCACCAAAAATGTGTACGTGATCCAAACGCCTTTTTATCTCACGAAATTTAATCAAACTTAAAAGCCTCAACGTATCGATGTTCAATTTTTAAGCAGCCCGAGCTCACACGCACATTTTATGACTGATTTTTAATTAAAACTCTCGCCAAGCGGGAATAATTGAATTCCGAAAGGTTTCCACTGCATTACATTTCGCTGATGCTTGGCGCAAGCTTAGTTAATTGAAATCTTGAATACCCTGTTCTCTGCAAAAATGTAATAAATTTTCTTTCATAAAATATAAAAAAGAGAAGTAATGCCTTTTCTTTGTCATAATTCCAAAAGTGTGTAAAATCACTGGAGAATTTTTGCAGAACAAAGCAACCATGAGACTGATTCAATGAATGTTGTGAAGATGCAACATAATAGCATCTCGAAAAGGAAAGCCCTCTTGCAACGAGTATGTGCTGCCGTGGAAATGAAAAATATATTAAAAAATATTCCAATGGACAGCGAGCTCTTCGTTCGAAATGCAAATGAGTATAAGCCCTTGGCGTTGCACGCCGGAAAAGTGCAATGGACAACGGACGGCATAAGTATCCGGGAAAGAGGCGCCTTGACCAAGGACTCGTGGCAAGGAGTGTGGTGTGTGAGCGTGTGTGGCCAAGGACACGCAAGGATTCGCACCACACCCGTGGCAATTTATTGATGCCAACGCCACGATGAGTGCGTACAAATTGCCTGAAGTGATGTCGAGTCCACTGGGAGAATATTTTGATATTTTTTTTATCCTTTTTCTTTTTAAACTAATTTTGTTAATTTTAGAAACTTTTTAATAAGGCAATACTATAATTTTGTATATTTTTTACTTTATTCTACATCAATTTTCCAACCCTTTAACATACTATTTTTCTCAGTGCATTGCGAGAAGTGCGATAAGGGTTGTGTCAGTTCGAATTGTCGCCTCCAGATGGAGCCCTGCTATCTGCCGAACCCAAGCAGCCATTAAAATGTCCCCCCAGCAACACTTTGCGTCATTATTGAAAGCAATTTCCCACGGCAAATAGAAAATCGAAAAACAAAACCAAATCGAAAAATAAAATAAAATCAAACAGTAGAACTGAAGAGGAAAATGCGACAACTGTCGTGGCTCAGGCCGCAGCTTAGAGGCCGAAGCGCGAATATTGCGCATACGCCACCCCAGGGAGCATCACTCGAAATACCCAAGCAATCCATAGCTTTACCACCTAGTCCCACAACCTTACCCACCAGAGCCATCTAGAGTTGGGAGCCGCCACAGCAGGCCCAATTGCTGGAGGTGATTTAACTTTTTCTGCCTGCCATTCATTTCCTTTTCAATAGCACAAAAGCACACAGACACCGAGAGCCGAGTGCCGAGAGAGATGGCAGAAATATTGTTGGCATACTTTTTCAAGTGTTTCCTGCCTTCCTGCATGTTGTCCTGGCTGCTGGCTGCTGGCTGCCGGCTCCAGGATGCTGAATCCTGACTACTGGTCCTCCTGCTACTCCGCTCAACTGTTTATTTTAACTTTTGGCATTTTGTGCGCGAACCACGGGGGGATTTGGCCCGACTGAAATAGGAAAGTAAAACAAAAAGCGGTTAAACAAAAATATGAAAAATAAATTGAAACACTCAACCGAGCCCGGGCTGTCTGTCTAAAAAGGCCCCAGTAGAGAGGCTTCCACTCAATCAGAGCTTTGGCATTGGTGACATCGGGACCTTAAATGCCATCCCTACTCCACCTCCTGTAAATAAAAGGAGATTTGCGATCTGGTGACCATACTCCCCGTCCCAAAAAGCTTAACTGCCGTCTCTGACCGAAAAACACAATTTGATTGTCAAGCCCTGCGGCATTCAGTTTGTAGATGCCACACTAAAGCAATCACAGTTTTCGTTGCATTTCGTTTTCTTTGTTATTGTTTGCTGCATTTTCCATAAAAGTCAACAGAATGTTTTTCTAGTTAGTCGTAATATATGCAATATTCCAATTTTAATGAAGAGAAATGTATTTGCATAGGTTTTGAGATTGAGATTGAGAATAGCTGGAAGCTAGTTTAAGACATAGGAAAATTTCGGAGAGTAACACTACAAAAATATTTGTTGGCTGCTTTTCTGATGTCCTTTTATTGGCAACTAAAAGATGGAGATTAGATACTAATAAAACATTTTATGGTTAAGGCTTATATAGATCTGAATCTTTAATGTAAACCAACCTCAGTTATATATTCTTTAAGTAAATAAAAATTAAAACTCCGTCAATTACTTTCTCTGAAATATAAAATTTCAACATGAAAACCCTTCAAATTGCTATTTCAACCATATTTGGCCTTCAAATTGATTCCAATAAATAAATGCCCTGCTAATGAAAGCAGAAAACCTAATTGAAATTGCAGTAGCAATTGCAATTGATTATTTAATGAACGCTAATACAGTAAATGTGTCGCTTGTAATTGCCTTTTGGCAGTTGCAAATTGTGAGAAATTGTTGGGCGCATTTTCCGTATCGAGTGGAAAAGTGAAAAATGATTAATTACCCGCTGGCAAATTGGGCCAGACAAGGCGTAGGGATAGGGATTTTCCGTGTACAGCTGCAATGCGATTCGTGTCGGAATTGGCAAAACTATTTTCCCATTCCACACGGCCAACTCAATTACAACGTGGCCGACTCTCTCGGCTGTTGGCCATTCAATTTCCCCCCCGTCCAGCGGTAGAAAAACAAGCGAAAAACGCGCATCAAAGACAAACAAAGCTGGTCGTGGATGAGGGGCATGGTTGGATAGGAGGTTGCAAAAATAAAGAAGAGGGGCTGTTGGAAAAAGTGTCCAACATGTTGGACAACCGAACTGGCGGCGCCTAAAACTATGCTCCACGGCATGAATAACAGAGCGGATCAGGCCTTCAGCTTTTTTTTTTTGCAGTTTTCGCACTGGGGAAAAACATGGAATTTTCCACCATGGTTTCTGTAAATTAACTCAATCTGAGGCGTAACAAAAATGTTTCCGAAAAATCAGAACATTTTAAATATTTTTTTGTACATATTTTTTGCAAAGAATTTTAAATCTTTGAAAATTCTTAAAATAAAATTACAAATTAAATGTTTATTAATTTTTTAGATTTACTTTTCTTCCAAGATAAACCACCTTTGATTTATATTTTCGCAGTGCAGCGCCACTTCTGCTCTTACTCTTGTATTTTAGTCATGCATGACAATTTTTTCCAGCCAGTTGGCTTTTTTGCTTGGGCTTTCCTTTGGCCGCCTCCTGTTATTGTTGGTGCTCCTTTGTTTGGATCACGTTGGAGATTTCTTTTTGTTTTTATACGCACTGACACAGATGTTCTGGTCCTGGTTGTTGTTGCTGGCTCTACTTTTGTTTTTCCAGCTGATAAAGTTAGCACGCTCGCCAGTTCCAGTGTCGCGTCCTAAACCGACTTAACTTGCCCCCATTAATGTGTGTGGGTGTGTAAGTGCCACAAATATGAGTATCTCATAAAACGGTACTTTAAGATTCAAAGCATTAATCTTTTGGTTATTATTTATATTTATAGTCGTTTCCACCCCTTGTGCTATGTCAAATTTAATGGCTTTTGTAAATAAAACCAATGCAGTATCGGTGCAAAGTCATGGCTTTTCTTTTTTTTAGAATTTATGAGGGGTATATTTCTTTTTTAAGTTGTATAAATACTAATTATAATGACAAATGTAGGATTAAAAAATATATTTTATATTAGAATTACTTTTTTGAAGGAAAAACTTATCTAATGAAATGTCAAACTTTTTTCGGTTTCTTTTGTCATAGTTTCTTTTAACTTGAAAGCTTAGTTCTGAATGTTATATCAAACCCAATGTCTGTCATGTCCAAAATCACCTTCATTGCGTAAAACCAGAGAAGCCTCCTAAAAAAAACCTACCACATCCGCTGACCAAGTCTGCACTTCCTACAATCTCTCCGCAAAAGACAACAAATGAGCCAGGGCTCTGGTTACTACGCATGATGAAAAACCTGTCGGATAATGAATCGAGATAATCGATAAAGTGTGCCTGGTTACAGTGGAAGTCCATTAAACTGACCGTTCCAGCCTGGCGCCTCTTTTACTTGCGGCCACCTATCAAATTTCCCTCCTATGCTTTGTTTTTTCCTACCAGCCCATGCCTTGTTTCGAACATTTTGCAATCGGATCTGGAGCGGATGAGGGATTACAAAATTTCAAATTCATGAGACCAAAGCGCAACAAAGACTGTCTCCGGTGCAGGCCTATTTCCAATTTCCGTACGCAATGTTTGCCGACCATTTTCATAAGCGCCAACCCCCCACCATCCTCCCTCATCGTTTTTGGCCAATGGGTGACAATTTTTGTGTTGCCACTGAAACGTAGCGGTGGCTGAAAAGTGAATGCTGCTGCATTGCAGCTCCAATTTATCTGTATCTATGCCTCGGGAAGGTCATTTGTAACCTTAACTAAACAAATTTGAAAGCTTGGTGCCAGGGTGCCATATCAGGTGTGGTCAGGTTCTGGCGATGGGCCCTTTTTTGCCATGCCATTATAAAATGGCCAGTGGAGGATGGAGATGGCATCAGTTCGCCAACAGCATCAGCAATAGCAGCAGCAGGCAAACAAATAACCAGCAACCAACTAGTCGAATACTTAACGTCACCAGCCATGAAACGGGTAAGTTTTCCGTCAACCGCTGCCGGCCATAAATTTTCCCGAAGCTCCCTTGTTGTTCTGCCGCCATGTAAATCCGGCAAAGTGGAAGTTGGGGCCCATAAATCAGGATAATCAAAAATACAAAACGATAAAGGCCAAAGCGTATTAGGCCAATTTAGAATCCCAGAGAAATGGCATAAACCAAATGAAAATCAACAGAGTTTGGTTGGGATAAAGAGGGTTAATGCCCTGGGGGAATGCTGACAATCAAGCTGGGATTATAGCTGTCTATAAGGAAAACTAAAAAGCAGAGATTTTATAAATTAAGCTTATAATCTTAGATAGACTCTCCTTATCAGAAACTTTAATATAAATGAATATTTTTTAAAAGATGAAATATGAATCAAAAACTACCTCTCCGCATTTAACAGTGTAATATTTTGTAGTATTGTTCCAGACCTTTAAGCTTTTTCTTTTTTGCCAACTTGACAGCCAATAGAGTCAGACAAACCAACAAATCCCCAATCCGGACAACTTTTTGTTCAGTAACATGAAACGCTTGTTGTCCTTTTTAATTTATGACCCCTTGCAACTAACAAATAAAAAAGGAAAAACCATTCTAGAATGACAAATTGATGAGGCTAGCGGGTGATTTATAACGGACAGCCATTTAATTCGAATCCTGTGTGAATCATTTTTGATTCTATTCCCCAGACATACTTGTTGCTCTGCCTGAGCCTGCTGACCTGCAATGTGGCCAACTCGGCCTTCCTGCGCCCAATCGATCTTAGCCAGCTCACCAAATCCTCCAGCCTCCAACAGCAGCAGCAACATTCGCGGTGATCTCAACAGAGATGACAACAACGATGATGATGATGCCACCACTCTGGCACCTAATTCCAATGAAGATTATGACAGTCGCCCCCAGTACAGTTTCGCCTATGATGTAAGGGACTCACTGACTGGCGATGACAAACGCCAGGAGGAGAAACGTGATGGCGACCTGGTCAAGGGTCAGTATTCCCTGATCGAACCCGATGGCACCCGGCGTATTGTGGAGTACACGGCCGATGATGTAAGTGGCTTCAATGCCATCGTGTCCAAGCAGCGTCTGGATGAGCAGCAGCAAAGGATCTCGACCTCCAGTTCGTCCCGTTTCAATAGCCTCGAGGAGCTGCAGACCCGTCTCACTGCCCAGGCCATCGCTGAAGCCCAATCCCTGGCCGAGGCCCAACAGGCTAGTCAACTGCAGCTGGAGGCCCAGAGTCGTCGGGACTCGGAGAACCAGGCACGTAACCAGGCCCAGCAGCTCATGGAACAATTTCAGCAACAGGTGCAACAGCAGGAGCAGCAACGTCAACAGCAGGAACAGCAACTGAGGGATCTCCAGCGTCTCCAGGAGCAGCGTGATCGCGAGGAGCGGGACCGTGAGCAGCGGGAACGTGAGCAGCGAGAGAGGGAACAGCGGGAGCGTGAGCAACGTGAGCGAGAACTTAGGGATCGTGAACTCCGTGAACGTGAACTGCGTGATCGTGAACTCCGTGAACGTGAGCAGCGTGATCGTGAGCAACGTGATCGTGAGGATCGCCGCCAGCAAGCCGAACGTCGTCAAAGTCAGAACCAGCGATTGCTCGATCAGCAGACCCTTCTCCTGGCCCAAAGCCTGCCCAGCATCCAAGCCACCGTCGTTTCCCATCCACCCACTTTGCTCGCCTCCCGTCTGCCCGCCACCACCAGCACCTCCAGAACCACCACTCTGTTGACCAGGGAACGCGATCTGGAGGCCTGGCGCCAGTTGCCCAATGCACGCATCACCATCGATCGTAGCTCTCAACCTTTGATTCTTAGCCAGCCCTCAAGTGCCACTGTACAAGCCCAGCTGATCAGCTCGCCTCTGCTTTTGGAGTCTGGAAATCTGAACGGATTGATAAGCACCCGGCTGAATGGTAATGCCGCAAGAGCTGGAGCCGCCTTGAGCTGGTCCAATGGACGTCGCCTGCTGAACAACGATCTCTGGCAGCTGGACAGACTAGGATGATCGTGAGGATAACCGAAGGGAGAGCGAGGAACTGCGTTCCAACAGCGCCGAACGTCGCTCTAAGAACTGGTAAATCCACAACTAATTCTCGAAAACCAACCCAAAATTTCAACTGAACTCAAACGAAAGTCAACCAGCGACCTCAGCGATCTGCCAACCGGACCACGAATATGTTTAGCTCATAAGATCTAGATGGAATCTTGTGTTTACTTAGCCTAGAATCGGGGATTTTGGTGATTCTATCAGCTTTTTGTCTCAACTAACGCATACAGCAAACTTTGCCAAGCCCTAACGCTTTCTTTCCTGCTAACTTTAGTCCTAAGTTTAATTGTCTTTGTGTTACTTTATAGTTAGTCAACTGCATCAATGTGAAAACGTAAAAAAAAAATAAACCAGAATATATATGGAAGACTGCAGAACGAATCCTGCATGCTCTTTTGCAAACAAAGGACAACGTTTTTTAGTTAACATTCTTAATTTATGACAACCTCCAATTAAATGCAACTAACTTCCCAGCAGATTTGAGAGACATCCACAGGTGGTCTGGGATTTTGTTTCTTTTGGCTTGTTCACTCCTTCTGGCCAACTAGCCACAGCCAGTTGACCCTAATCGCCTTTTATGGACTCTGACACTTTGGTCATGGATGCTGCAGTCTCACACATGAGTTTGCCCCCCTCTTTCCTTCCCCCTTTTCTGTGTCCAACAACTCAACCTTCATGGACACGTGTGCACGCAACTTGGCCATAAACCCTGAAGCCAAGTTTCTTTAGGGCAGCAAATGGCTACAAATTTTTTAATAATAAACACTCGGTAGAGGAAGATGGGAAAACGCTGGAAAAGTTTACTTCTCCATTCCATAAAGTTTGTCTCTCGTACACTTAAAAATAAAGTTGCACTTGAGTGGTTACGTGGAGGGGGTCAGGCTGAGGTGGTGAGTTTGGGTGAGGTTGTAAAGATGGTGAGGCAGCAACAAAGTGGCAAAAGCTAATGAAAACCCATCAGAGGCCAATGAAAATTGCGGTCAGCTGATACGAAGTTCGATTAAGGAATATTCTATGTGGCTATGGAGAAGCTTTTTTATCGTCTGAAGTTAGTTTAGTTTAAGAAAGTATATATTTGTAAAAATATTTACATAGCTGTGCTATCCTTATATCACTTAAAAGCCCATCACCTTTAGAGGCTCAACATCGGTTTACGTCAAAATTCAACAAATTAAATACAAAGCCGTAGTTTCAGTGACATCCAAAGTCATGGTGAGCTACTTGCAGCTGTTGTGCATGACGCCCGTGAGTCCTTCGCCAGGAAATCACTTAAAAGTTCATCAAAAGCGCAGCCTGGCTCCCTTAAGCCCTTCGGCTCGACAATGGGCTGACATTGGCAGAAAAAGGAAAGCGGAAAAGTGGGAAAAGAACAACAAGAAGAGCAGGAAAACTGAAAAACAGTTTGCCTGCGCTGCGAATGTCAAGTCCATGGGACACAAACAAGGAAGCACAGAAACAGAAAAACCCAATTCGAGGAGCTCACAAAAACGAAAAAACGAAACGAACTAAGCTAGTAAGCGACCCCTTTTGACTTTTGCCCATCACCCCGAAAATCCGTTACAACTTCCTATTTTCCTAGCAGTTTCCAAGGAAAAAATTTTGACCAAGATGAGAGGGAACACGAAGAAATTTCAGCTTTTTAATTGGCCTTGGAACCAATGTCGCGGATTCCCGACTTTGATTGAACCAGATGTGAGACGTAATGAAGAATCAGAGGAACAAAGAGTAAACCTCAGCATAACACCATGAAACTGCCTTACTTTATAAGCCCGAAGTGTGTTCAAAATCAAAATCAGTTTGTTGAGGGACAGAAGAAATCCTTTAGTTATAAATATCACGAATTTTCGATTTACGATTTAAATGAAGCAGCTCTAAGAGCCAAAATGGCTACAGCTAAGTACTTTGAAAAAATTAATCAGATTCAAAAGTTGAAAATTGAGTACGTAAAAGAGTAGAATGTTTCGGTCCATAACAGCCATTAATATTAATGATTATGCAATATTTTAACATACGTAATGCAGAACATTAAAAAGAAGAACAAAAAATCAAATACCTATAAACAAAAACCGAAATATGATTGAAAGACTGATGCTATACCAATTTCTACATCTTACTTCAGACAGTCAATAGAACTCACCACATAGGTTGGCGTCTAGACTAAAAACAACTTGACCATAGATTCAAACCCACACAGTTTGGGAGCCATTGTGACTTATTATAATTGCTCCGAAATTAATATATATTAATTTATCAATAAAAAAGAAAGGTACAGACTTAATGAAAAAAAATTAAATCAGACAGACACAGTTTAAGAACATACATCAAAAATATAATTTAAGTAGTACAGCAAAATATACAGCATTCACAGCTTAAAAATAAGTATTAATAATACATTTTATTTTTTATACATTTTCTTTGTAAGCCATGACAAACACTTTAGTAGGAAACGGAAATGCCTGAAGAATAGAAAAAAGATAAATTTATATTAAGATCAAAAGATCCGCTTTGATGTCGTCACACATTGACGTAATATGGGTGCTGCGAAGTCTGGGAACTGAGAGCTGGGTATCTGTTTTGCATTGATCTCTGTGAACCGATAGCTACAGTCATTGCCATCACGTGTACGCCGCTTACTAATTGCGGCTAGGAAATTCCCCGAACTACAGAGAAAAATTTAGAACGGGATAGGGCCGCTGCACTTGAACTATCTGATTATAAGGCCATGGACAATTTCTATAGCTCATTTTAGATATTAATTGATTGCTAGGTAATCGAAATTAGAGTCCCATTTTGCGGTGGTTCCCACTAATTGGTTGCTATATATAAGAAAAGGGTTTTTACAAGATATATTTATCGGTTGTATAATAAATTGGGAAGATATTTTAGACTTTAAATTATAATAAACAGCTGCTAGACATAATTATCTTACCCTATGCTAGAGGGGAAAAATAAAGTATAAAGAAAAACCTCTGAACCGCCAAGAGCTGTTGGGCACACGATGCGCCTCGTTTTGCAGGCATTTAAGCTGAAAATTGCTGCTAAAATATTTGCACACTCCACAAGCTCTGAGTTGTATTCGCAGCTTATGTTGTTGTTGGTGGATGGTGTTTTCAATGGTGTTGCTGTTGTTGTTGTTGCTGCTCTTGGCCAGCTGCATTGATGCGTCGCCAAATGTTTACCCTAAGCCCATAACTGCAGCCAGCCAGCTCTCTGGCCTTCTCTTTCCCACATAGGTGAATGGAAACACAGCGGAAAAATTAAGAACTTTTTTGGTTTAACTTTAAAATTTAAAGCAAAACTTAAAAGTATACAATAATTAAGTTTTATGACAAACTTGGCTTTTCTTAAGATGTTTCTAGTTCCAATAAATGCTAGTCTTAAGAAATAATCAAACTAACCTTCGGAAGGCAGAAAGGTTAGGAGAAGAAGTTTCATCTCAAACTTTTTTATTCAGAATTACATTCCTCGATTTCTCTTATATACAATTTGAGTGCCTTATTCCTCTTGTTTCCCTCAGTGTAAACTATTGCTCTTGCCAGCGATCTCTGCCTGGCATACAAAATGCATCTAATTTTGGGCCTAACGACAACTTGTCGCTTGTCATGGCCTCCTAGCCTGAGCCGCTTTGTTGTTACTGCTGTGGTTGCTGTTATTGTTGCCGCTGCCTCATCATCATTTGCAACTGCTGGCAGCATCAGAGAGCAAAATATAAAAAAAATGCAGCAGCTGCCTCACTTGGGGATCAACTTGTGGAGATCGCCGCGCTTTATTTGTGCAGCTTTTAGCTGCGCCTCGTAATCGCAGCTCATAGATCAAAACAGGCGAGCTAAACGCGTGCTAGCTGCCTCTCTTTCTGTCTGCACAGAGAGAAAATTTTGAAAAATATAAAAACATATTTCAAAATTTTTTATTATATTGGAAAAGATAATCCTTGACTAGGATAAGCTTATAGAAGGTATGTAGTTAAGATTGTATTAGCTTTGGCTTTGAAGAGCCAAAGACTCAGCCAATGTCAGGGCATAGCAACCGTTCGAACTTTTCTTGCCGTGTGTCAATTTTGCATAACATGGCCAATGACTTCTTTTGTTTATGTGAACCAAGTCCAGTTCTCATCAAGTTAAGATTCCAACGCACAGCTGCTGTCTCTGTTGCCCACCCACGCCAAAAAAAAAAAAAAAAACATTTTCCCACTGACCAAAATGACAAGAACGGCAATTCCCACAGTCACAGACATTTTCCATTTTCCAGCCAGATTCCTATTCCGGCACACTCAAATTAGCCATCTCATTTTCGCTCTGATTAAAGGTAATTTTCAAATTTTCCCAACAACCCAGCAACAACAACATGCCACAGCCAGTGATGGGAAGGATCAAGGTACAAATTGTGTGTTAAAGCTTTTCCTTACTTTGGTACATATGTTTTTTATGGAAATATTTAAAATAACTAAATAAAAATGTATGATTAAAATGTTCTCCCTGATGATAACAATTCCAAGGATAACTAACTATCGTTTAAAATTTACCATAAATCCTATATAGTTGGGGTATATTTAGGTTAATCTGTTTATTTTATTTAGTACTTACTAGCATATCTAGTTGGTACCTTAGTAGGTAAAATAATTTTCCCATCACTGTTTAAGGAAAAAAGAGCAACTGCCGCAACAGCAGGCGGCAACTTTGGCACTGCAATTTCGATTTCGCCTGTCGTCTATTTAATGATTGCGAATCGGAGCAGGCCCAACAACATACCACCCCACACCCCATCTCCCTTCTCGCTATGATCCACCAGGTTTTCTTGACCATTTTCTGCAGCTGTGGCTGTAAGAAAAATAAAGGAGAAGAAAATTGCCGAAACTAAAACCAGAACGCGTGCGCATTGAATTATGCAGAAATTTAAACCATTTGCCGCCAATCAATTTGTTTTCCTTTTTGCCATCTGGCTGGATTTTTTCCCGTAACTAATATAAAAGAACAATGGAATGCTGATCGTATTAAGAATATCATTTATTTAACAGGAAAATGTACAACTTGGACAAAGCTTGTTAGCCATATTGTTATCTGTCGAGATATGGACTTGCTTGTCAACTGAAAACTCATTAAGTTTAGTTATTTGTTGACCAAAAGGTAAAAGACAAGGGTTTTCTTATTTTGTATTGATTTTATTAATGACATATTATATATTTTATGATTAGTTATTGTTCATTATAAAGTTTTAATGCCCTTTTAATCAAGGATTATCTGAGAGTTTATAAAACTTTTGAGTTACATTCCACATTATAGCTTGTACCAAAAATCTAAGGCTATTGTTGTTGGTTTCGAAACTCTACTATTATTTTTAAAAAATATTTATTAATTTAATATTTAAAGAATGTTAAATACAGCTCTGTTATCTAAAGCCAATAATGACTTGAAAATATCGCACAACATGACTAATTCTCGGAATTCCTTCACAGTCGAAGATCAAAAGAAAAACCGAATCGCCGTACCAGACTTAATTAAGTACAAATTTCAATTGTAGCTCCGTCTGTGGGATATATCAGCGCCGAAGGTGTCTCATAAATATATATATATATATATGTATGTGTGTGGCTGGCAAACAGGAAGCATCATCATTATAAGACCCCTTTGCCGCCTCAAAAAGTGCTCGAGCGGAACTTGACCAGAAGGTAGGAAAGGAAAAAAAGAGTTTTCTGCCGGAATTTATTTGATTCTTCTTGGCTGGCAGAAAAGAGTGAAGAAATTTCAGCAAACCTGCAAAATTTATGCATGACAAAATCATTGAAGCGTTTAGCGACGACGGGTAGGGAGAAGAGACGTCTATACTGAGGCAGAAAGAGATGGGTAATGGGTAACCCTTTAGTTAAGGGAACTCTCTCACACTCGCTGACCCCCCTTCCATTGTAATGTGTTGTAATTTGTTGTTGTTAGTGCTTCCTCTTTGGCATACTTAGTGCTAAAAGAAAAAAAGTTAATTATCTTTTTTTTTTACCTCTCTCACTCTCGGATTTTTTAAGTGTATGTGAGTTGTTGTTGTTGTTGTAGTGATGGCATGCCCAACAGCTCCATTGGGCTATTATCCATGGGTTTTGTGCTATTCTTTGGGAGATTGGTACTTTGTGCGCTCGTTTCTTCTTCCATCCGCTGGGCTGGAACTTTAAGGGACTGCCAAGAGTAGTCGGCCTGGTTCATTGAACTGTTAATTGTGGGCTAAACAAAAAAAAAAAACTATATAAGAGAGCGAGAAGCGGCAACTCTAGGCGGTGTGAAAGGTGATTTTTCAAGGCTGCCTTCATGTCCGACCAAGTCAACTATCCAATACCTCCATCTGATCCACTCACTTCTCTTTCTAAGATTGTTTTTTGTTATTTTTTGAAAGGTTTTCTCTGGCTTTGGTTTCCATATATTTATGAATTAGATTGTTTTTTTTTTCGAGGTGCTAATGACTCCGCTCTAATTATTAATTTGGGTTTCTCGCCGAGATACCGGTTTAATGCAGTTCGTATTAATACTTTTTCAACTTTTGGATGTTTTAATCCCGCACCATAGATGCCACTAAGAGATCACGGGTTGTATAGAAATTACCCCGTGAATTCTTCCAGTGCCATTAACTGTGCCGAGATGATTGAACACTTCACAAGATTCTGCAACTTCTTCTTTGATTTCACTTTAGATTTTATTATATACTTACAAAATGACTTTCCAAAGTCCTGTTGGCATTTCCTTTTAACTAGCAGAAGCCTGAAATCAATAAAATAAACTAGCACAAGTTCAGGTCCATAAATCCATCAACACTGAAAGCCAATCTCTGCCTTTCATCAGGTTTAACTTCCGTCATTCTTGGAAGCTTTATTCTCACAAAAGCTTCTCCCATAGAACTAACTTAAACCTGAACACCTTTAAAGACTCAGTCCCACGTTGGTTAAAACATTGCCTCCGACCAGTTCACCTGCTTGGCCAACTTCTGATAAGGTGGCTTTGATCTATCCCACGATTTAATCAAAAACGCAAATTTCAGTCTCTTCTTTTACTTCTGCGGCGGGCTAACTCGCGGAAGTTGCTTCTTCTATATACATATATAACTATATATTCCCTCTTGATTTCCATTCATTGGGGGCATGCGTGGGAAATCCATGTTGCATGTTCCATGGCTCCAACTGCGGTTGGCCGCATAATTTGCTGTGAAAATCATTTTGCGGCTGCGTGTTGCATAAAATTACAATTGAAATTTTCCCGCTTCTGTGGCACAGCATTTTCCTTCTTGTTTTGTGGCCGGGCAAAGCCAATTAAAAATTATAATGGTAGATAAACTAATTAGGTAGCGTAAGATTAAGAGCAGTTTCATGCTCTACTTAGGAATTGGGTGGACTCTCCTCCTTAGGTTTATATTAAAAATTTAATTAATATTTTAAATGGTGGGAAAGTTTTGAACTTCGAGGGAAAATGCTAAACATAGGACTGTATTCTTTTAGTATCTTCTTAATTTAAAGATTAAAAAGAGTTTTCCAAGTGATTTTAAGGCTTTGAAGTTTGCTCTCTCGAGGGCATGTAACCCCAAATTGACTTGTCGTTGGCCAAAAACAAATTGTAACATCCAATTGCTTTGGACATCTGTGACCCCTGGGACCTCTCATTATAGGTTCACTCTCAGCTCGGATCGCTGGGAAAACGTCGCCAGTCACGAAGAAAGCTCCGATTTCATTGCCCAAGTCTTTCGTCTCGTTTCGTTTGGTTTTTGTTTTAGGCCAATTTATGCAAATGCCAAATGCTGCTCCACTTGAGGTAATTGCCACTCGTTTTTTGTCGAGTCTCGAGCTTTTTTTTTTTTTTAGTTTGCTTATCAGGCAACGGTAAATCAGTACGTCAGTGGCATAGACATGCCGCGCATGCGCCGTGAGGCGACAGCCATCAATCAAATTGAGCGGCCAGCAATCAAAATACGAGAAACAAACTCGAACCGAAACAGTTAAAAATCAACAGCTGCCTGTTTTTCAGCCTTATTTTTTCTGTTTTTTTTTCCCTCTCATTTTGTTTGGGCAATCGCGTGTGTCTCTGTGGCCGATCTCAAACATGATTTTTAACGACAAATTTACGCGCTTAATCTCGACAACAAAATATGCAAATGTGAGCGGGATGAGGAACAAGGAGCGGCCTGATAAACAACAAAAAAAAAACCTCAAGAAAAAGGAGAAGCATCTTAATGTTGGCTTTTACGATTCAGCATGTTCATTAGCGCCAACACTTGAGTGGCAAAGAGCGGGCCAAACAAAACTCTTTAGTGTTTAAGTGCGTTTCATTAATTGAAATGGTCAATTTGTTGGCAGCGATAAGCGAGTGAGGAAGTTGCAGAGGCTGTAAAAGAAGCTCCTTCATCGCAGATTGCGATGCCACATGTTATTGCATTGATATTGCCACACCGTTTTCAAGTTTCAGTCCCCAGTCTCAGTCCGTTCCAGTCGATCCCAGTCAAGTTGCCCTAGATGGCCAGCCATCCGGAGGAGTTTGATAGTTCTGGTGTTCTGCTGGTGGCGCCAGCAGACTCCATTCATCAGCCAACTACGACAGCACGCCATCGAGAGACTTTGCAACATGCATATTTATGGAATGTGTAGATGGTCGAATGGGTAGCACACTATAAGATATACTAACTGATAGATACATTTTATTTATAATATGTTTTCCCTTTCCAAATGTCAAAATAGTTTGCCAAATCAATTAATTTTTGTTAACTCACAATATCACAATAGCCAAATCAAAGAGGCCAAGATACAAGATACAATCGAACTGAAATGGGTAATCTGACTCCCGCTTCCGTTACGTTACGAATCCCGTCAAGAAATCGTGGTAACCCTCGTCAGAGCGTGTGTCCCACATACGGACACCACAAGTCATGGTCATGGCGACAAAACCTCTACCAACGGTAAGTGGTCAACGGAAACTTGGCCCGCCCCACTCTCCATTCTCATTCGCCCCTTTTTTCTTCTTCTTCTTCTTCTTCTTCATCCAGTGGCTCTAACTGTTTATCTAGCGGATTGATTTTACTATCTTCCTCTTTGTGAAATTACCTGAAGACCACTCTCTGACAGACAGTCTTTCCTCCCACTTTTCTTTTCTCATAAAGAAGTACCTCTAAAAAAAAAAAAAACACACTCACAAAATAAATGTATCTTTGAGATCTCGAACTCGGCTTGTTCTAATTGTCCAAGATGACAATGCAGATTGGTTTGGTAACGGTAAGAGCACGCACAGTCCGAGCAGAGACCGGAGTCCAACTGGAAACCAATTGGCATTTCAATCACGCATCAATCTGGCACGTTTTTATGATGCAGATCACAAGGCGAAGCGAACGAGGCTAAAACAGCCACATCAAGCAGCACATCATGATCATGTTTCTGGCATTTTTTCCACTGTTTTTTTTTTCATTTTTATTTTTGCAGAACGAGGAACCAAACCGAACTGCAGTCGAACTGAAGCTGGACTCCTGTTGTTTTATTTTTTTTAAGAAAAATGAAATTTTTATTGGTCGGTTAAGTTTTCGTTACATTTCGTGGATTGTTATAAATTTCATTGATAATTGCCATATATTGATGGCATGATTATGTGCATGATGATTGTCTGGTTGTTGCTGTTTCGTTTGGTTTGGTTTGGTTTCTACGTGCGTGGCATATGATGATGCACTGCAAAAATTTCTCATTTTCTGCGCTCTGATCTTTCCCCTTCGCTCGTTTCGTGCTCTGAAAATTGTTTTCTTCGAAAATTGTTGCACGAAATGTGGCAGCAAGGTAGTTGGGGGGGGAGATATCAATATGAGGAATATGTGCATGGTCTTGCTGCAACAGGCATTCCTACATACAATATGCAGGTATGCAAGTCGATTCTTATTAACCATATATAGGTCAGCAGCCTCCGTTGCATGCCTCTTGATTGAGTTGCAAGAAATTGAATTTCATCTCTGTGTAATTCGCCATTTTTATGATCAAATTAAGCCATGCCAATTGTTTATCGTTTTGCAACTTACAATGGCCCAACTAGACCTTTCATTCGAAGTGGCTTACATTTTCCCCATTCCGTTAAGTAATAAATCCTTAATTTCCATTTATTTTCCTTTTACCTCTTTTCAGATCAATAAAACTCTGAACATTTCACTTCAGCAGTTTTCCTTTTGCCAAGTTCCCAGGCCTCTCCTTAACTTGTTAATCATTCTGTCTATCTTTCTGTGTCTGTTTGCCTCATAAATTCCAACAGGAAAAGAAAAATAGAAGAAAAAACTCGCATAGGGAACAGCAGCTGTCAGGGGACAATGTTTGGAAAGTCGAGCTCCACAAGACTAGCCTCCGAAAATGGCTTAATAGTTAAATTTAATGTTTGGCCATAACTAAAAGCTCAGGCTCAAGACAAACTGCCGTTCAATATGCAAATGTGGCCAAAACGGAGAGAGGCAGTAGCTGTGGATGCACATCCACATCCACATCCAGCCAAGATCCGATTGGGTCCTCTTTTCTTCGTATTTTTCTTAACATAACTCCTCCGAGGTTTGTTAAACACAGGTTCTTATCAGCTGCCCAAGTCGGGGCCTATCAAAAATAATTGACAACTAAATGGACCATACAAAAGTCAATGGAATGGCGTGAAAAAGAGGCATTCAATAAGGCCGAGAAAATTGTCATTTGACAAAATCGTTAGCCCTGATAAGATACCACTCAACATGGCTGTGTGTGTGTGTGGGGGCCTTTCTTTCTTTGGTTTTATTTTTTGTATTTTTTTGAGGGTTACCTTTCTGTGTGGGTTGCTGGTCTCCCTGATTTGGACATAAGTGGACGACTCAGTGCTCGAATCTGGGCAAGAGTCGAGTTTTGAGTTCGTTGCCTGAGTCTTTTGTTTCGACGCATTTCGTGTGCGCCGGGCCGTGATTCATTGACCAGGCTGAGAGAGTCGACTGGCACGACCACCGCAATTACATCCGGTAATTTAATGTAATTTTATATTTCATTTCAATCGCATGCGAACAGCTACAGCGGACTAAAAATAAAACCAAACCTGATTCAACTTGTTTCGAGCAAGCGAACTGCCTGAGATTTTTGTCAACATTCTCAACTAACTTGATTTGCTGAAATACCATTAGCATTTATATAATGGCCTAGACGTGCATCATCGGTTGATAAGACTTGATTTTTTATTTGGGAATCTAACTAACTACACAGACCTTTCGAAGGCCATTTGGCGGCGGCACATCTTTTGATAGCCCATGATTGATTACCCAATTTTCCTGTCAATCTGCCGGCAACTCAAAAAATTTGTCAACAACACTCGAGAGTTCAGTTTTGGTCCAAAAGTCCAACATTTGTGAGATCTTAGGGTCTTGGGGTCTATGATTGATTATAGTTTCGGGGAGCTGGAATGCCTAGACAATGCAAGCAAAAGGCCGAAAAAATATTTCATTAATTAGAATTCTGTTTGTGAGACCATTAACCGAGCCGAGATTAATAAGCGGCAATTAACCAAAGGAAAAGCAAAAATTCAAACAAAACTCCAAAAAGCAATCTCGAAAACTGTTAGAAAGAGGCGTTGCGCAACGGTTTAAAAACGCATTTGGGTATCGGTTTTTTCTTTCAATCTTTCTTTTTTCTACTTTTTGGCTTGATTTAATTATGCGTAGAGTTATTTTCAGTTTTTCTTTCCATTTTGATAAATTAGTTAGCTTTGAGGTCAACACGGGTCGGGGTCGTCGTGTGGCTAATTAAGCCCCAGCCTAGTCCACGTATCAGCTTACCAACTTACCAACTTACCAACCGAACAGGAAGCGCTCACCGGTCATCCTTGGCCATTTCCAGTTCTAGGCAACAACTCGATCCCAATTGATTGACAAGACGAGACCAAATTGTAACCGAGTCCATGGCATTTGTCTGCAAAGAGGCGAACGGAGAATGGTAATTGGCATAAGTATCAATGGAAGCCAGGCGAGGGTAGATTGATGAGTATTAAGATATTAAATTTACAAACTTAACTTCCCAAAGTTCTATTTTAGAGTTTTAAAATTTAAAATTCTCTTGATAAATTAATAAAAGCTGCTTTTCTTTTGCATATAATATCATATTAGTTTTCAAGCAACCCTCGCATCCTATCCGCTTGTAACTCACAGCTCCTATAACGACAGGAAGCAGGAGCAACAAAAACTTGCCTCAATAAGCTGAAACAGTTGCATTGCCCCTTTTTTCCTCCTAGCCATAAGCGTAGCTTGTAAAAGTTTCACCTAGGCTGGGGGACTCTCTGAACTTCCAACTAACTGAGCTGAAAAACATAATAAATTACATAAATTTTTCCTCAGTGCCTATCTTGTAGGGTGGTGCAATTGACAATTGCTCTGCTACACTTCGCTTGGCTGGATCAATGGAATGCAGTTTGTTTTCAGTTTTCAATTTGCAGCTGCAGAGTTGTGGCAGCCACATGGCAGTAATGAAATGTCTGGCATTTTGTCCATTTCCACTGGATCTCCCCAGTTCCCAACACCCAACTGGCAAGTCATAGCTACCAAGTAATTTGGTGGTCAGTAAGTTGGTTACTTATTAAGTGTCATCTCCATGTCGCCAAAGGCGCCGCCATGCAAATGATAAACTGACAGCCTTATGACAGCATTAAGCAAATTGCTCATCGCTCGCCAGACGATCAGCAGACATCAGCCGACATGCTGATGCACATTTCGCGGCCATGGAGATGAAGATGGAGATGGAAATGCACCGCCAACTGGACTTAACGATTGGCTTAATAAAATGAAATATTAAATGCGATTAAAAACGCGACGACGACAGCAACGACAGCAGCAGCAACAACAACAACAACAACAGGAGAAAAAAGAAAACCAGAGCAACGAAAGGCGACGAGGCAATAAATATATTGGAACAAGCCATGCCAGGCCAGGCCAGGCCAAGCCAGGCCAGGCAGCTACCGGGATACACCATAACAGATCCCCACCAGATCCGCCATATGTCCCCACCTCCAATTGGACATGATAAAAATGTGAAATGCATGCGTTCATTAAATTAATGCGCATGGGGCATGTGGAGCCGGGGCAGATAATTAAATGCGTGTTTGTGGCATGGGCGCTGGGCAAGGTGCCCGTAATGACATTAAATATGTTTAAACATGCATAAATAAAAACAGCTCGATGAGTGGAGAGGATTGGAGAGCAGAGAAGCGAAGCTGGCTGAACAACTTTACTTTGGGTCCGGGGCTGATGTTTTAATCAGGGCGATTCTTGGAGAGCGCCTCGAACCTGACCCAGCTAAGCTAAGCTTGTTGCAACAACTGGTTAAATTAATGACGCAACATGAGCACAGGGGCACCAGTTCTTGCACACGGATAGCTGCCTTTACCGACGATTTACGACGATTCAAATTGCTGGGCGATAAATTGTAAAGTTAATCGCTTGTCAAAGTTTTCGCGGTCGCATTTATCTCAGACTTCTGGCCAGTAGCAGCAGCTGCATTAGATACCAGATAGAAGATAAAGATATGGCCAAGATTTATGTTCAGGCCCATGGTGCCATATTATTTTTGTTTAGGGTTATAGGCTTTGGCATTTTTATAATTTATTTTGATTATGGCCACTGTGAAAACAAATAATGTACAGGAAACTCAAGAACTATTAGTTGGAAGCCTGAAGGTAGTTATAATTTTTATTTGGTTATTAAGTGGGCTTAATGGGGTCTATCGTTGGTTTTTTATCTGTGGAGTAGTAAGCAGTTTTTGACTTCCTGAAAGCTTTTAAGAGACCAAGAATTTAGGTTAAGTCGTAATTACTCAAAATCTGCTCATCTAAGTAGATTTCAAGCCTTGAACAAACCCCTTTAAACCCCCTTTGTTTTCCCCAATCATTTCCCAGTCCCTGTCAAACCAATTGACTCATCCGATTGCAATTTATTGGCTGATAAGACAGACTTGTGCAACTAGCCGAGGCCTCGACTTCAACTTGGGCCGTCTTATCGCAGTCGGAGTAATTACAGTTGTCGACTGCTACCGTTCCTGCTGATGGCCAATATTGTTGTTACCTGTTTCTGTGCGGACCGCGTTCAATTGAGTCAACGGAGCGAGACAACAATTGTCCATTTCATGAATTGAAAGCGCCGCAGCTGACTCAAGTTGTTCGCTGTTTGTCCATTGTTTGGATTTCCTTTGGGTGGTTTCCACTTTTCGTGGTTGGACCAGGGTAGTTTAGGGGGGGGAGGTAAATTGGTTTGGAAAATGTCATTCAAGTTGCCAGGCAAGTTGACAAATTTGTCAACTGATATGGAAGCGTACCACCGGCCTCAGTGAGCAGCCTCAATTCGAGTGGCTAAGCCAATGTAAACATGTGTAGATTTATGGGCTAAGCCCGGTGATTGTTATGCCAGCGGCTTTTGTTGTGTCTGTTGTTTTTCTTAAATGTTTTCTGTGTTTGTTGTCTTTCCCCGTCTGCATATGCATGAAAAATGGGTTTAACTTTAAGTAAGGAGAACGTGAACGTGCGTGAGTCACGAAAATCAGAAGTTTAAACTAAGTTTTTGGTTCAAAAACTAAGGTTGAAGACTCATAGTTCCATATTCTATATATATTGTGATTAAAAATATTTCTATTTCTCTCTCCAAGCTGTATTTGTCTCGCGTCCATTTGTCTACCTCGTTATCTCTTTGCCACACTTGTTTCCCTTGGAAAGCCTCATGTTTATTTGCGGTTTTAGTTTAATTTATATAGCTGTTTATACGGCTGTTTGGTCTATGCGGTATATCTTTATCTGTGCCACGTCTGTCTCTGTGTCGGTATCTCAAGTTCAGTTCACACGCTTTCACTGGCCGTACTAGTGTCAATTTGAATTTTATGCCCCGCAACGCTTTGATAGATAAGGCTGAGGCTGAGGCTGAGGCCTCGAGAAACCGAAAGACCGAGAAACCCCATGATGCCGTCAAAGCAACACACATGCCACATGCATAATTAGCAGGTTCGCCGGCGGGAACTGGAACTCGGGCTCAAACTTTAGTGTTAGCTTATCCCAGTATCTGTTATATATACATATATATATATATATATACTAGGTATCGGTTTATCTGGGGACGGCGCGGCTTCCGTGAAAATACTACCCGTTCGATTTGATGGCGGCATGCCCAACAAATTGCCGCTAATGAGGCGCACCAATGTTGCCCCCGTTTAATTAAAACCATAAACAGCATCTCTCGGTTTGGCTTACCTTATTACTGCCATGGTGGACTCCAGCAGGGGGCACTGAATTTCTGTAATTCTGTACTTCAGTAGAGCGGTTCCGCTGAAAGGACTCCTGGGAACCCCGAGTCGCATTGTGGCCTTTGATGATGTTGTTATGGAGTGCCGGGAATTTCACTGCAAAGGAAATGCATTTTTTTGTTTAAATAAAATATGTGTAAAGTTAGGTATAAAACTGAAAGTCTAGCTAGATGTGTTTATAGGATAAAAACTGCTAACTTATTTACTTATCTATAAAACTTTCCTAACCAAAATAAGCAGCAGAAATAACGTAAATACCAAACCCACGAAATTCCTCATGTATATATTTTTCCACTTTAATCAACTTTACGCCCAATAATATTGCCAAAAATATTTCCTCACAAAATCTTATCAAGCGCCAAAAGCCGGCAGTGTATTTGCGTTGCATTTTGCGGCAGGTTCAGATAAATGTCATTCCCAGGCAAAATGCCAAAAGCGAACCCAGCATGGGCTTGTCAACAGCTTTTTACTTGTTGCGGTAACAGCCACAGCCAACAATGAGTCGTAAATCAAGGAAAGGTGTTTTTTCCTGCCATTTTCCTCTCATAGTATTCTAGGCGGGCGGTTGGCTCATAAAACATTGAAAATTATGATTTAACGCAAATTTTTGTAATTAATCTTGACAAATAAAGCGGCCTGCGGGCGAGCAGTCTGGCCAAGTCTCGAGCTCGTTGCAAGTTGGCAAGTGGCAAGTGGCATCTTCATCTTGCAGATGCCCGGCTCCTTTTGGCCAAGGCTTGGGCATAAATCTTTTCTCCACTTCTAGTCATCTTCGGTGCTGGGTCTGAAGTTTTGAATCTCGGATCTTGAAGATCGAGGATGGAGCTTGGAGCCTGGTCGGCGCATCGTCATCATCATCATCATTATCCTTCATTACGCCAAGGAAACCGGTTCGAGGTTGTTTCTTTTTTTGAGTTTTGCAAAAATATTTCATAATTGTGCCAAGCTATGCAGTTTTTTCTTCATTTTTGTTTCATTTTTTTTTTTTTTTGGCTAAAATATGGCCTTTTAAGAGCCCAGCGAGAGAGAACGAGAGATATAGAGAGTTGGAGAGAGAGAAGAAGAGAGAGAGTGACCTTTTTGGAGACTTCATCTTGAGCGGGAACTCAGAGCTCAATCTTAATTATATGTTTGCGCTGAGCTCACGACAAGCCCGATGACGACCAGTAGCAATTATTACCTGCAACTCAACACTCATCATTCACACAGGTACAACCAGCAACAGAAACAACAACTATACAACAACTATACTGATATACGAGCATATTGCGTATACGCCACCTGGGACAGACTCAGGCTAGAGACGAAGACAACTAATTGCAGCAGTGGCAGATATAACCTGAAGCTGTCATTAAATCGACTGCAACATCATAATCCCTCCCCAAATAGCTGCCACTTCCTACTATTCCTAACCATCTTGTCTACCTTCTTATTTTTTTCCTTTACTATTTTCTCATCTAATCAGATTGGTTGGATCTCTGATCTCTGATTTTTATGCCTCTTCATGTTGGCTACCATTTTTATTGGAATTTTTTGTGGTTTTCATGATATTTATGATTTGTTTGCTGGCACGATGCGTCAACTTTGGGCGCGAGCTCTGCTCGATTTTCGTTTGTTTTTTCAACTTTTTTTTCTTTTTTTGGCCAGTACTTTTCTTGTTTTGTCAGCAAAGTAAATAAATGAAATAAAAAACGTGACTGTTACGAAAAAGTCGTGTATGTGATTTTTGTTTTGTCTGTTATGGGTTTTTTTTTTCATATATTTTTTTAGCCTCCTGCCTTTCTGGTTTCAAGTAGTTGACAGTGAGAGAGCAACCAGGCAGGCACATTGTATAGTCATCCGAACAATGCGCACAATTTTCAATGCGTTGGCAAAGCTGCTTGGCACGGTTAGGGCCATTGTCTGACTGGCTCTAATTTTTTGTACCCCGAAAAACTCATCTAGCCATTATATTTCGCGCTGTATCTGTTTTGAGCCATGTGTCGTGTCGGATTTTGTTGAAATTTTTATTAATTACCAAGCCACACAAAAACAGTCATCCCGCCATTTGGACATTCTGATCTTCATTAGCGACTCAACAAAGCTGATGAGCAGCTTACGGCCTACAGAGCGCTTTAAGGTAAGGAAATATAAATAGTATATATGTAGTATATAATAGTATAGCTCAAAACAAAGACCGATCTTATTCCCAAGAGTTATGTGTTGGCTGGCACGATCTTCGCCAGTTAATCGAAACGGAACTTGCCACTCACCACAGATCGATTCTTTATATACCATTCTCATAAAACGTTTCAGCACATTGATGGCTTTCATAGTTAAAGCCACTTTTATCTACCAGATCTACCATTCTCTGGCCCTCTCCTCAAGCACAATTTAGCACAATAGGCCCAAGCCTGGAACATTCTCTTTTCGTATTTCAAAAGCTTGGTTTTAGTTCAGGGTTTAAACTCTGGGGCTTATCTATAAAACATCTTTGAAGTTTTAGAAATTATTTAATATTATTTCAATTCTTAAATTTTTAATATTCTTTATACTTTTCAATTTGAATGTGTTTAAAGACCATTTCTATATAGGGCTAACCTTGCCCACCATTTGTAACCAATTTCTTGGCAAACCATTTCTTGCTCACAAAATACTATTCCACCTCCGATGAGGGGCAATCATTGGCTTCTGCTTGGCACAGATCATCGACTTCGAAGACCACTGGACCAGTATATTGCTGGTTACTCCTCCACTGCGATCGCAATGACTGGGTACGTTGTGTTTCGGCCCCTCGAAATTTCAGGCCGCCCATGTCCATATTTAGACAGCGCACAACCCAGAGATCTCGACTAGCCTGGATTGTGTGGTTTTCGGATCTCTTGCGTGGGTGCAGCGGCCGGCTCAGAGATCTCTTCAGAAAAAATACCAAAGAAAATAAAAAAGAGTGAAGAGAAAACACAGCAATTTATATTCGCTGGCTTTTTAAAAAGGCAGGGCCTTTAAGCCTGGCCAAAAGACCGACCGATCGATCTCTGGCTGAACCTGTACCTGTGCCCCTCTTCAATAGTTGCTTCGATAGTTAATCAATTAACTAACATAATTTCGTGCAAAACTAATTAACTACATCTGTTGCAGACAAATGTTTGCTGTCAAGAGCGTTTAGTGTCATTCATTTTGCGGCCAAGCGGCGCCCACTTGTTGGGAAAACTAGTTTCCACCTCTTGAACATCCATCGATACATAGATTTTCAATGGGCCGGTGCCACTAAGTCCCGGATTTTAATTTGTTTGAATTTAATAAGTTTTCGTGTTCGAGGCGGACTGTAAATATACCATACAAGCATATAAACTGAACACACGTATTCTGAGGAGAAACTTCCGCTTTTAGGCAGAAATCAAAAATCAATACATAATTCTTTTGACATGCCAATCGCACATTTGTGGCATGCAACCAGCCAACAACAACATGTTCGTTGGTCTCATTGAGATAAAAATGCAATGTGCCGAGATCCAGGAATCCGGGGAGGCTGGCAAACAAAACGACGACAAGGCAGGCAACACACAGCAATCGAAGCAAATGTTGCAACCGTTCAAGCTGCACCTTCCACATGGGCAACTAAGAAAATCCAAAAGAAAAAAAAAAGAAACTGACATCCCAACTTTGAGCCAGGCCAAGGAAAAAGTGAAATCTGCTAGAATTGATCTTGTGGGGAGTCGAAGTCATCGGCGTCCTCGTCGTCGTTGGCTGTGGTTGCTGTATCGCTCGATTCGAATGGGCACCCAAAAAACTGGTTTACACATCTGGCAAGGAAGTTAGCCCAACGGCATGGCAGTGCCTGGCTAAGCCAGGAACAGTGTCCCGGGGAAACTAACCCATAAAATCACTGGGATACATGCTAACGACCTGGGATGATTAAAAAAAAATCCATTTCCAACACCATTAAACCTTTTTATGAATACTTTTTAACTGCATATTGACTCATCTACAATACATCCTTGGCTTAGTTAACAAACAAGAAGAGCAAGAATTTATTAGATAATATATTGGAGGACAAAAGGATTTTTATGACTTGTTTAAGAACTAACTGATATTACGGAAGTTAGTTTTAATTAAAACAGATGAAGTGGCCATAAAATTGATCAGATATGAGTTTAGGAAAAACATTTAACTCTTTTCCTAAAAAACTAAAGAACAAAACCATATTAAGTCAGATTTCGAAGGATCTTGGGCCCATTTCTACCACTGTGCCTTAGACTTGCTGTTCTGGCTCGGGTCTCAGTTGCAGAGTCTCAGCCAGAGCCTTTCATTCGCTGTCAGCATCAATTGAGCCAGCTCCGCACCGCAAAAAGCTCAGTTCCCCGATGGCTTCCAAGATCTGCTCTCCTCTTGGCCAAACCATTCAGGCCCAAGATATATGAGCCAGTGCTATGTTGTGACTGCTGCCCGCTGTGCACCTGTGCCCAGAGACGTCGATGTGGATGTGGACGTGGAGGATGAAGATGAGCCCAAATGAAGGTGAGGCCAAAACCGAGGAGATGAGCAGGCGAAATGGACTTTTAAATGTTGCCATTTGTTGCGTGGAAACGCAACCGGTAGCCAAAAAACGTTCAGCATTGCGCGTTTCTTTAGGTTGAGGAGGGTTCGGGCTCGGGTTTGGGTTTGGGTTTGGGCTTGGGCTTGGGATTGGGTTCCTTTCAGCTATTAGGAAAGATTTTTTGCTCCTCATCCTCGTCGCATGCCCAGCGGCGATCATTAACGCCAACGGTTTCTGCGGCGCTTTGAACAACATTTTACAACTTCGCCCGAAAAGCAACAGCAAGTAGTTATAAGTAGCAGGCAGCAGCAACATTGGCAACCGCAACAGCTAAGGAAACGTATACAAAAAGGTCAGCTACCGTCGGCCCAGGCAAACATACTCGTACGTATAATAAAAAAAAAATCACAAAAAAAATCACAAAAAAAAAACATAAAATAAGACGGGAACGGGTCGAAGAGCGAGAGATTGTCTGAGCTGGGGCCATTCCAGGAAACCCAACAACTTTTTTAGAAGTGCCCAGCAAGAAACAGAAAACAGAACAACAAGTGACAAGCCACTTGAATGGGAACCTTTGGCCAGTCAGCCTAATAAAAATGTTGTAGCTGCTGTGTTGGGAACTCTGATATATAGTCTGTTCTTATATGGGCGGGGAGAGTTTTTAAGCGGAAGCAGTGCCACAATTCTGGTTCTGCTCACTTCCCAAAAAAAACAAATCTCTGCCAAACGATTAGCTTGAAAATAATGATGTAAGCAAATCAAAGCTCAAATCTTTCATTTGTCAACTTTCACAACTTAAATAAAGTATTTTGTTGATCTTAGAAAGTATTTGAGGTTTTTGGAACTAAAAATGAAAAGTGATTATAGCTTTGTACTCTCGTAACCAAGCAGTTTTAAGTGGAGTCTATGTCAGCTAACCTTTTTCCCGCTGCTCTTATAAGTAGAATCTATGTCGGATTCGTGTGCTAAAGACTCTGGGTAAGCGCTCTTAAGGTCCTCAGGTTACCTGTTGATGTTGCTGCCGTAAATGTTGCTGCTGCTGCTGTTGATGCTGTCTGACCCGCTGGCAATTATCGCTGGCTGACAGGTGGCAAATTCTCACGGACCCCGGGATGTGAACCCTGAGAGCCTCTCACTACCAACTTGACTGCAATTAGACATGCGCAACTGCTGTTGCCGGGCCAAGAAGAGCACTCAGAGGTCAACAGACCTCCGGCAAAACTGTCGGCCCTGACTGCCCTGATGGATTGCCAGGGACTCAAAAGATTCAAAAGACTAAGAAGACTGAAGGAGACTCTCTTCTTCTCTCTGGTGGTTTGGCACATCACACAAATCACGCACTTTTTATTTGCCCGAGCGGATGAGGCGGCCTTTTAAGGCTGCATCATGAGTTTGCAAATTGTTGCTGCCGCTGCTGTTGGTGCTGCTGCCGGTTTGACTCGGTTTCCTGCTGCAACTTTATGGCAATGGGTATTGGGCACGTCGGCTGGCAGTGGTTCTTATTTTAGCAATGGTAGGTACTGGTACTGGTCGTGGCGATAGCTCTGGGTCATTTTCTGAGAGGATGCAGTCAAGGCAAATGCAACATGAAACCTCTGAGCACAAGGAGCATAAGGTGTCCCACCGACAGCAACTGCCAGGTTGAGAAGGGCAACTGAACGACTTTCAAGTGCTCTAGCAATCATATTGAGATATGAGAATGAAAATCATGCTTTGATCTTTACTAACTCTTAATCTTTTGGCATTCTTAAAACCAGATTTAAAAGCTAATACTGGAATAATAAAGCCTTTGATTCAAGATGGCAATAAATCAAATTGATGTGAGATTAATAGAAGTATGTTTGAAAGAATGATATTGGTAATACCCCCAGATCAAGTCATACCTGATATTCAAAACGCAGAGAATCTCACAGAATACTTCCAAGAAGTGTGTAATAAATTTAATCATAATCAGCGGCGGACAATTAGGCATTCAATGTAGCCGATGTACCCAGGCATTATCTACCCTCACCGAAACCAGTTACTGTTCACTGCTTACTGCTCCTGTGGCATGCTGTAATTGATATTGCAACTGTGTGTGTTTTGTGTGTGTATGTTGAGCGGGACAGATGGAGCCAGTGGAAGGGAGACAGAAGACTTGAAGGTAGGCATGTGTAGAAGCGATTGTGGGTTCTTTCGCTGGCAATTCTTCCAGCACTCGTCTTAGCCTTCTTCCTCGAACCCTCTTCCAACCGCGACTCACACGTGTTGCTAATGAGACATAACTCAGGCATCAAGATCGGCTTTAGCTCGACGTTGCTGGCCGGTGGCTCTGATAACCTAATAAAGTCATAGCAATTAAAGCTCTCGGAGATATACAATACATATTATATGTATACTCCCGCCAGAGTGTACAACTTGTTTGGCAATATCTCTGGCTTGAAAACCGCTCGCCGACACTCGAAATATTATAAAAAAAAAAAAAAAAAATAATAAAAATAAAAGTTGCCCAAAAATGATGTCACTCGATGGCCCAAACTCGAACTCGCAATTATAGCCAACACTCTGAGTGAGCACTGAGATCACAGAGGTTGCCTTTTATTATATCATTTTTTGTTGGCTATAAACATTTTCGTTCCTTTTTCTTTTTTTTTATTTAACCTTTTTTTTTTTTTTTACTGAGAGTGCTTTTGTAATATATTTTTGTGGGCCGCTTTTGCCTTTTGTGAGTCTGTGTGTGTGGGATCACTCGAACACCTTTTGGGGGTTTTGAAAAATCATTATTTTAATCGTTTATTGACTTGTTTAAAGCGCCGCTAAATGTTTTCCAAGCCATTCGAATGCTGTGCTACAAATTATGTGAAATGATTGAGCACAAAACTGAGGGATTTTTTCCTCCAACCATTTCTATGTTTTTCGGGTTCTTTGACAGCTTGAATTATGGCCAGAAAATTATTAGCTATTTGGTAAGCTAAGCTATGATTTTGAGATATGAGATATGAGAAGAAAGAAATTGGGTTTCTATAAATGGAATTGGGTATCTTAAGACTGTCTTTAACAGATGTTTTTCTTTAGTAGCTTTTAAAGTAATTTAGGTTGATGAAAGTAGCTATAAAAAGTCTATTTAAGTACCTTTTCCTCTTGCCCCTGTAATTAAATGAAAACTTTTGTAAAATTCCTAAAGAAAATTACAGAAAACCCAGTCCTCCATCTCCTTCATACAAAACCCATCTACTGCCAAGGTGAACTTTCGAAACCATTCATCCAGAGCAGGTCCAATGAATGGATTCGACTGTGGCCAGATCAATTAGTTTTCAATTTTTCTCAACGAACAATCGTTTTCAATAGATTTTCTTCGCTGCGACCAGAGATCCATTAGTTTTTCCAGCCTCAGGCTACTCCAGCTCTAAGGCCGGTGATTAATGGTGATGCACCCAATAATCATAAAAACTAAAGCCACAAAACGAAAAAAAAAAAAACAAAACCAAAACCTAGATATATATAAAAAATGTTTGTTAATTTTGAACTCACCTGCCCTTTTACAGGCCAAGGACATGGCAGCGCAGCTTCGTCTGGCTTGTCTGTGATTTTTTTGTTCGTTTCGAACATTTGTTGATGTGGTTTTTACGATCATGGCTATTTGGGTCTCGGTGAGGTGTATATACGGGTATATCTACTCGTATACACGCGTTTCTATTAGACCTTTTGACTGTTGGCCACGCTAATTTGTGTCTAGTCCCCTCTCCTTTTATCTCTCTCAATCCATCTCACTCGCTCCGTTCAACTTTAGTTTTCAGTTTTTTCCTGTTTTTTTTTTTTTTTGTTTGGTTGAAATTTGCAAGTGCTTACTAATAGAACGTTTTGAGTTGTGTTAATGAATTCGAGAGTTTTATTGACACTTTGCCGCTGACTCGTTTTTCGTTTTTCTTGGGTTATTGTCTTTACTATTGTATTGTTTTTTCGCCAGCTTTTTTGCTGTTGATTTATGTGAGTGTGAGTGGTTTTTTTTTTTTCAGTTTTAGTTAATAGAGTTAACGCCACGTTAGTGCTTTTGTTGGGGGCTCCGTAGTATTATCAGTTTATCTAACACTTCTGTTGATAGTGGTGCTGGTGCTGTGTGTTTCCCAGAGTGGTTCGGTGTGTGCGCGTCGCTGGCTGACGGTGCACTGATCGGATCGGTACAAACGTGGCCAACACGACAGGTAAGTGAGTTGGTTGGTAGGTAGGTAGGTTGCTTGCTAGGGAGCCTCTCTCTATACATACATATATATATATATATGCATATATATGAAAAAAGTGACTGGCACCGCGTTTAAACTGTTTAACTGAGTTTCTTTAGCTCGTTCGCCTCTGCGTTCCACTTTGCGACTTGCCAGCAATTGACGATGGCACGGGGTTTTTGTAACCTCGCGGCGGTACGAACTCTCCAAAACTCCATATAGCCAGCTGTCCCGCTTTTTCTTAGGGGAACCAGCGAACCGTATTAGCACAGGTGTAATTACCTGCCATGTCGGGCTATAGCCATCTCACTCGATCTCTCTCTCTGTAAAGCGTTCTCTTTACCACTGTCTTTTCTCTCTCTCGCTTGCACAGGCCTAAGAGAACCCCTCTCTTCGATCTTAATGATCATTAGGCCTGTAAGTCACCTGGAATCAAGTGAACTCTTCCGATATATATCTCACAAAGCATTGCACACAGGAAAGGCATCCCATTATGATATTAATGGATAACATTTACATCATTAACTTAACGTTTTTGAGATTAACTTTTAATTGCTAAAATATTGTGACTTCAAAGTATTTTTTTCTTATTTTGTTTTTAGGAGGCCTTAAGCTCGGCATTAAATAAGTAAAAATATTTAAATTCAAATATCAAGTACCTTAGTTTTATGGAATATCTAAGAACTAAGCTATCATAATTGTGTATTAAAAACATTTTAAATTTAACTTCTGCTTCTAGTCTAAGCCGTGTTTGAAAATTAAATCATCATAATAACTTAACTCAAATGTTCTTTAATTTTCCCTCAGTGCGATGTCGTTGACATTTTCCCTAACCAAGACTTCCGCTGGCCGTTCAAACGTAATTTGTTTGGCCATTACCAAACCGTTTAGAGCAATCTTCTTAGCAGCCTCCATATAAGCACTCCTTATCATTATGCGCCATTCTAAGCGGAACTAGCTTCCTTTGGGCGCATCGGAAGTCCCAGCACGAGGCCTTAATCGATCCCTATTATAATTATGGAAGGTTCTAGCCAAGATAGTTACATTTTAATAAGTTCAAACTTCCGTTTGCCACTGTAAAGGAAAATTAACACAATAATATTTGATGGATAGTGTTTGATCAATTTTCGCATTCCATGATATTGCAGAGAGAAAAATCTTTGACTTATAATAACTAAATATTTCTATTCTAGAAATATTGAACATAGAGGAGAAGCTATCACAAAAAGAACATTTTAAGAATATCTTTTCGGATGTCTTAAAATTCAGGGAAGTGCTGGTCAACTTTTTTGGGTAAAAATCTGTTTCTTCTTTGGCCTGGAAACTCTACCAAAATGTTACTAAAAAGAGTGAATAGTTGATGGGTAAAAGATTTATAGTTTCGATGTTTTTATTTATTTTGCACCTGGGTGTGCATTGAAGTGGAGATTTTCGCGCTACTGTTAGTTCTGCGTTGGGGTGTTCGATGCTTTGATTTCGTTGCAAATAACAGAACAACAGCGGTAGAACATGCAGCGAAATAAAGAAAAACTTCATTTGTCGTTTTTCATGCTGCTTAACGGAAGCGTTGGCAACCGTTAGTCGCTGGATCCGATGCTATATGCAGCTATAGCTGGATCTGAATCCAAGCTGTTTTGCTGACGATCCCAGCCAAATGCAATTAGTTGCAGCAACAAACTGCAGCTGCTGATGCTGTTGCTTGCAGCTTTCAGTTGCTGCAAAGCCAGGATGCAACTACAACAGAAGTCCGCTTTCCATTTGGCTAAGCAGCAGCCTAAATACGAGCGTTCTGCAAATGATCTCTGGCAAAATATAATAAAGGAAGTTGGCGAAACACATTTATCCATCTAATGATGTGCCTCCACCCAGCTGCTAGAAGAAAAGCCGTCTTAAGTGCATCTTTGATTTATTTGTGAATTTGTTCGGTTACTTGGAAAACGTTGTATTTATTTGGTATTAAGTTGGGGAAAAGTATTCTTTAATTATTTGCAGTTTTCCTTTAAGCAGATCAGAGAAGCTCTTATTAGAATGAAATTAGAGTTTGATATCTAAAAGTTTTAGACTAACAAAGCCATACTTAAACTTAATACTTTGGTAAACAAAAAAGTAAATACAGTTAAATGAAAGGGGAAAATGATTCATGTAAATAAAACACAAATAATTGTCTAGAATATCTATATATTTATTTTCAAAAAATACATATTATATAGCCGAGTAGCGTGGTGAACGAACGCAACTATCATTTTGGCCAGACAACAGCCCACGAAACTCGGCGGGCTATTCGCAGCTCATGTGTTTCATTTGTATTTGAAATGCTCATTTTTTTGTATTTTATTTTTCACATTGTCATCGAACCGTGACGATGCGTTGCTCTTGTTGTTGTTGTTGTTGTTGTTGTGATGTACCTGTACCGACATATACCCTATACTATATAGTATCTAGTACAGTATAACCCCCGCAGAAGCTGATGATCTAAGTGTAGAACATGCGATAATGTTTACGACCGTCGGCTCTGGGCTCGCATTTAGTACCAAAACTCGATTATATAGGGGTGAACCATCGGTGGCCGATCCGAATGGTGGATATGAGCGCCTGCATGACATCGAGGTTGTATCGGAACGGTAGTCCCCCCCAAAAAAAAAAAAAAAAAAACAGGGATAATTAATTATGCCGCGCGGCTGCTTTTGCTGCTGGTGACATTTTTCTTTTCACCTTACGATAAGGAAATGACTAGGCGCAAAAACCCAGAAAATTTTCATCGGTTGCCCCCTATAGAAACTATCACTACATAATATATATATCTCGCCTGCGGAAGTTCTAGTTTTGTAAAAGAACAAAATTTCCGCTTATGATATTGTTTTTCCCATTTTCTGTTGTCTAAGCATATATGCCTGTTCGTATGTAGCTAGCATAGATGATATAGTTTTTCCACGAAAATGAGTCAGCTGAGACAGCGTCGATTGCTTTCGGCCAATTGTGCAATTTTCTGATTTCGTTATTGTTTTTTTTTTGTTTTGTTTTTGGCTTTCGTTCCCCAGCAATTGTTGCAATCACATTGGCAAAGACATTTGGCAAATTGCGTTTTGGGAAAGCATTTTGGGTTTCTACGAATATCTTGGAACTTTCACCTTATGGTGCCAAATCAGTCAATCCTGCAAATGGAGGTTCTCTTCGCGCCATCGCTTCTCACTGCAATTAACAGTCTAATGAACTTTCACCGAAATTTGTACCACAAAACAGGAAAAATCATTTCCAGAACCTAACGGATGTGCAAAGTGGGGGAACTGGGGTTAGGGTCAGAAGCAATTGGCCGCAAGAACGGCCAACACGAAAAAAGGGCCTAAAGCTTAATTCCAGATCAACACGGCACAGAAAAAACAGAACAGAAGTTAAGGTTAAGGTTTCACTGACCAGTCGTAGGGTTATGGAGAGGGGAGTTTAGACTTTTGAATACCCCTTAAAAGAGTTTCTGAGATGCTTTTAAGGTTTAAAACATATTATATAAAAGTTTATTATGACTAGAAACTAGTTTAAGTCAAGCTAAAGACTACTTTAGTCTAGTTTTTAGATTAATGTCATAAAAATGCAAGTAAGTAGTAAATCTCCCAACTCCCAAGCCTATTTCCTATCAGAAATACCCATCTATCCCAATCTTTGGTCAGCAACCTACCCTGTGGCAATCTACTATAGAACCTTCTTTTAAGAACAGCCTACTTATGGTACCGAAATACTAGAAATAATAATAATAACCCACATGTACCGGTGTGTAAGACCATTTGACTTTAAGTGAAGTCATCAAAACAGGCCGCTTCAGCGACAAAACGAACCAAATTCTGTGAAACTTTTGGCCACAGCCCCGGACATAAAACCCAAAAAAAAAGTAAAAATGTTACGGAAAGAGGGAGAGAGACTGAACCGTAAAGAGGATTTCTTAATTACTCAAAAAAAAAAAAAAAAGGGAAAGAAAAAGAAAAAGGGGGCGGGGAGACAACAACAAACGGCGCGTTTAGGGTCGTTTCTTGTATTGGCCTCATCATAATTACAGAGCACTTCTTCTGTCTCTGATCCCAGGTCCAAGTCCGTTCATCAGGGCAATGATATGTGTCGCGCTCTATCGCAGCTCTAGTCTCTAGTAGCCGGCAATTATTTTACGACCTAACTAAAACCAGAATGACCAACTCATAACTACACAGAGAAAAATTACTAATAAAACGAATAAATATGTTGAACCAATTAATGACTAGGATTAGCAATACCCCAGAATCCTTAAAAATAGTTTAACTTTCCATTACTTTTAATATAGTATTTCCTTCATATAGTTTACCTTAATAACTAGTAATTTTTCTCAGTGCACTTTTGTATGAAATTCTGGTTACGGACGGCTGCCTTTGACAGATCCACGATAGCGAAATAAAAAATAGGGAATTCTTTTGACCATTTCCCGACCAAGCCAAGTGTCGCACGTGTTTTCCTTCAGGGTGTTTGCCGCAAGTACCTTCAAGTCGTTATAGTTTTCCACATTTTTCCAATTGGGGATCCACCAACCTAAGCTCCGAAGGGTACAGTTGAGTTGGCCGGAGGATGCAAGCGGAGCCAAATGTTTCATGCAACATATCAAACTCAACGGAGCAGAAAATCAAAAAAGTGCAAAAGGCAGAACACATCAACAGGTTGCCAAAGTCCGAAAGTGCAAAAGAGATGGCCTCAGACAGAGAAAGAGAGAGATAGATAGTGCTGGAGACCCTACAAGTATGATAATAATTTAGACTGTTATCTCAGAGCCAACTAACATGCAATATGGTACGGATCTGAGTCCAACTTCTCTGTAAAATGCAAACAGTTTTCCGCTGCCGTGAATGGAAAACTGAGCAAAAATTATGTGCTAAACACGCAGTCTGAATGAGTACAGTTAGCGCAAAATATAAAGCACATTCTTGGCTAATGGCTGTCTACACTGGGCAACAAAGTTCTTGGCAAAGTGTTAAGGGTTTCTTAAGGAAATGTAATAGATTAAAACTTATGCCAAGTTTATGAAGCTTATGTAAGCTTTTAGGCCTCTAATTAACCCCCTGACCAAAAGTTGTAAAGAAAAGGCCACATCAGGTCAGCATGGCCTTGTTTTACTGTACTTGGCACCATCAAACTTTAGAAAACATAATACACATTTTTATCTTATTCTCCTTAGTTAAACTATTCTCTTTATTTTAAGCTACATATTTTCTAATAAATATTTTCCAATGTTTCTTCATAGATTTTCCCAGATCTGCTGCCAGGTGTTAGGAACTGCCGACGGCGCCTTAAACATAACTTCAATTAAAGTGCAATAACAACTCTATTAATGGCCAATGGCTGTATCAATAAGCGTCGTCCACTCGCTGAGATGACGTGAGATATGAAGCGTTCTAAAACAATAAATATCTCAAATCAATTTCCACAAAGGCCGAAGACCGAGGAAGCCGCAGTGATGCGTAAACATGTTGAGGTTGAGGCCAATGGAGGGACCTAGGCTACCGGTTGAAGTTGAAGTTGAAGTCGAAACTCGAAGTAGATGTCGATTCATGTTCCATTCTGGCCCGATCACACCTTAAATGGATACTAGTAACTCGAGAGCCTGTGATTACTTGAGAAAGAAGCGAGAAATATTTATGAACCGATGGCCCCGACCAGATCCTCATCAATGGAAGCTGCTGGCCAGCTGAATGGACTATCGCTGGGCCATCTAGGGGGAGTTCCTCTCACTCTATCGACACTGCATCTCCAAAAGGCCACGGAACCAGCGCTGATGGATGTTGCACTTTAAGAAATATGACTTTAAAATCAAACATCTTAATGATAATTAGAAAATTGACAGAAACCTATAAGTTATAGAAAGATTTCTAAAGACACCTCTCTGTATTTTAAACTATCAAAACATATTAAAAATCATGGTTTAATTTCATTTTTAATGGTCAATATTAAACTTTATTTATTTTACAAAAGAGTTTTCTTTACAATCTCTTTAGATTTTTCCAATTTAAGTTTGATTTTTTCAAGTACATAGTTGCGTAGCAGGAAGCACGCTTCAAGTAACTTATGAAAATGTATAAAAAAGCGGGCAAAGATATAAAGCCAAGAAGTTGGAAATCTTGGGAGGGGTGTTCGGTGACCGGAGCAACAACAGGTGTAATAATTGAAATCTGTTTTTCCACAAAACCCTAATCACGGTGAGTGAGCGCGCGAGCCAAGATAGATACGTAGATATATTCTTCGAGAGATACTTTTTGGCCTGCGGTTACGGTTGGCGGCTGTCTAAGCATTAACTCAACCAGCAGCTGTAAAATTACAGCAAATGTTTAACCAACCCCTCTTTCTCGTAAGAAATTATTAAGGTGGGGCTCTAACTAAGTTCGAGTATCTTCGTTGAAGTCTGGAAAGCATAACGTATACGCCGCTTGGTACGCTGATGTCCTCCAGGAGTTGTTGAGAGACCTTTCCCACGATCCCGTGACTCCTACTGACCTGCCTTAATTAAGCAGCCAGCCAAGCGTTTCCACATGTCGCACCCAGTTGCATTTGCAGCTCGTCTCCTTTTTGAATTCTTTTTTTGGTGGATGACTTACGCATTACAAATGAAGCAAATTGAAATTTACATATCAATCCCCGAAACCTGCGCCTCATGCTGATAATTATCTTTGCACACCATGTCCCCTCTCTCTTTCACCATTTCTCCACCTGTCTCTCTCTCTCTCTCTCTCTCGGCCTCTGTTTCCCAGTGCGGCCGGTAATTGAATTGGAGTGCAGCCGCGAAAAGGTCACAGACATTGCACATGGCAAGCGCAGTCAGCGAAAAATGCAACACCGGCCTGCAAAATAATGAAGTAAATGTAATTGGAAACATGAAAATAATTTAATTCAAAATATGAATAAATACTTAAGAAATAAGTGTACTTAATGGAAAAGCTTAATAAATGACTTAACAGTAAGATTTGAAAATATTATTTCATTTTACAAGGCAAACCTTTTATAATTTAGAAAGTCAGCCCATCAACTTTATTAAGGCCCATTAACAACCTTAAAATCTGACAGCACTTTGGGATTACGTAGGCTTAGTTACATTTTAAAGCTTATTCAGCTTTAATTTCCTAGAACTAACATTTACTTATATCATCATATATAGAATTTAAAGTAGTACATAAAATAATGAACTAAAATATGCAAAAGATATATCCATTCTGTCCAGTGTAATTAAAGCGAGTGCTCAACGCGTGAGATCATCCATGAATAAGGCAGAAGCCGTAGCCATCGCCATCGCCGTCGCCATCACCACTGCCATAACCCATAACCATGGTTGTTGGTACTACGGCTGCAGCCACCTGGGCGCACAAAATAATGCAAATTATCAGCTAGAAATTGCACGAGTGGTCAGGTGCATAATGAAGCAGCAGCAACTGCAGCAGCAGCAGCAACAGTAGAAGAATCAGCCTGGCACCTGGGGAAGATGAGCCAGAAGCCGCTGCTCGTCCATAATTGAGTTGCAAATGCTCGGTGGGGTCTTAGCTCTTTTCGGCCATTGGTTCCCAGGGCAGTGGAAAACGTTTTAAACACTCCGTTTCATAGGTAATCATCATAATTATCTGGCAAACAATAAATATAATATCTAGGCAAATTACAACAATTAGCCAGCTCCCGGCACACAGTTGGATAACACCCAAAAAAAAGTTGGTCCCAAAAACCTAAAATAAAAATGTTGGAAAAAAAAACGGCAAAACAAAACCATGCCAGGGGAAAGCAAATGATTGCTGGCTGGCTGTATTAATGTGTCCCTCCTCTTGGCCCATTGTACATTGTATTTGTTGGTAGCACAATGGCTGGGTGGCCGCACAATAAACATGATTTTCACACGCGTTTCATTTTTTCGGGGAGAGCACCCTACCCGCTCACAAATTAGGCAGAAAAACACTCGGCCCAGCCGAAAAAAATTATATATATCTAAAGAGCCAGCAATGATTTAAGCCACAGCGGGTAGCTAGGGGTGGGGAAAAACATTTCAAAAGTTTAAAATTATTTCGTAATTCCGACTCGATTAGAAAGTACTGTGAAGAACGAATTGGATAGTCAGCTACCCAGTCGAAAATGAAATCAAAACTTTTACATATCAGTATTTTTCTACATTAAGAAGCTTTAGATACATAAATATTTATTTAATATTTTATAAGATTGATAATAACATTTCTGATTTATTTTAATATAATTAAATGATTTTCAAAATGTCTTTTCCTCTTAAAATATTGCTAAATGTGTTTTTACCACTTAAGTTTCTAGAATCTTTAAACCCAAAATATTTAAGGGAACGTTAATCGATTCTTTTTTAATCAACTTCATACATAATGCTTAATATAAGTATAAAACCGTATAATATTGATAACTTTAGGTTCATAACTTATAAACTACATAACTTTTCAGTCCCTTGAAAATATATCGCCCCATTTTATAAACCAAATCGGGTCGGTTTAACTACATTTAGACATTGTTTTTGTAACTCGCATGGCATTATTATAACCATCTGATGGCAACTACTAAGCCCAATGCCTTCAAAAGCGGAAACTCATTGGCAACGCTTCGTTGCGTAAATTTCTGACGCGACTTTTCGGCCAACAGGTTGGCAAAAACAAAAAAAAAGGAAAAAAAAACAGAACAACAAAAAAACGTCAAATAAAACAAGAAGAAAGAAAACAAAAATCTGACGCCAAACCAAACTAAAACCGCCAGCAAAAATGGCCGACAATAACAAAAGCCAAAACAAAAACTAAGCCAAAAACACAAAATAAAAAAAAAAAACGGAAAAAATTGTTTTAATATTTCAGTTACGCTTCGGCAAGCTCCAAAATCGAGATATAGCACCGACTTTGACTTCTTGAAAAAGTACCATATACATATGTAGTAACTACAGATAGTATGTGGCGGGGGATGATAGTCAGTGGAAAAGGGTAAATCACTGAGGAGACCCACATACTCGACGATGGGGATCTCGTGCCAACTTAAACCAAAACCCAAACCACAACCGTAGAAGAGTCTTCCAGGCCGAACCGACCAACCTGGGGAAACGAACACCTGAGCATTTCTTTATGGATCTTGAGCAGAAAACCTATCGCGGCGTAACGCCATTAAAATTAGTGCCCGAGCTCAGCTGAACCGAACTTTGGAGTCTTGGAGATACTATAGAACTATAGTCCGGTAAGATTCAGATAAAGCTACAGAAATAGACTACACTAATGAAAATTTTTATATTTTCATTTACAGTTTTTATTATCATATAAGTTTTAGAAAATATTTTAATAAATCCTAAGTTTTAATTCTAAAAATCCAATTATTTGTAGTGTACTAATACAGATATATAGTATGGTGAAGGGGTAACAGAGCCATCAAAATGGGGTTCCAGTCACGAACGCATATCGGTTATAGCCAGTCGGTTCTTAGCCCGGTTACGCTTCGTTGTCAGATACTAAGATGGCGTTGAATATTTCGGATGATCAGGTAGGAGGAGGAGGAGGCCTATCCAAACATATGTAAAGCTCAGCAGAGAGCTATAGCCAACATCCGATGTGGGAAAGGGCAGACGTTGACTCCCAGGTAATTAGAGTCGACAACAAAGACCATAATTAGCCTGTAACTAGGAATTATGAAAATATCATAAAAAAAAATCAGAAAAAATTGTGCAAAGAATGTAGTCTAGGGCCACCCAAGCCACAAAGATCTGGCCTCAGCCACCTGACAACAGTAGTCAATCTTTAATGACTTTTATTCTTATTTTACATTTGAGTTTTTCTCTTACATTAGAAGATTTCCCATGATTGTGCCACCATTCAGCAGCCGTCGCACATCTTCTCTTTGGGTCAGGCCTAATCTCCCTCCTGATAATCTTGGCCCATCCAAGTCGATTTCTTGTCTGCCCATTCAGATCTCTAAGTGCGATGTAATAAAAACTGAGGCACTTGTGTGTATTACTCTCCTCGGGTCTTATTTTTTTTTATTGTTTTCAAGTGCTTGGGAAAGAATTCCAATAGCCTTTGGACATGGGACAATATTATCGACTTTGAGGATAAAAAAACGTACATAGCTACCTTCTATCCTAGCCAACGTTTTAGCCATATTTTATGATCATTTTCCAATCACATCCTTACTCATAGGTATGGTTAATAAGTTAGCTGTAGCAAAAGAAGGTTTATCATCAAAAGTACATTTCAATTTATTAAAATAAATGAAAGAAAACAAAATGAAAAACTAAAGTAAACTCTTCCTGTTCAAGGTACTTTTTAAACTTCTTAATAATAAAGTTAATCAATTAGATAGCAAATCACTTTTTGTAATAATTAATTCAACACATATAGAAATAAATTGCTATAGCAATTTATGAGCTGATAAGAAGGTACTTCAGACTATAGGGAAATCACCGAGGGCACTGATAATAGGAAAAGTGAGCAAAACCCCATTTCTCCCCGCAGAGAATAAATCTTATTATAGCGTTCTTATCACATTTAAGAGACTTGTAATTGTCTTAAGTGAAAATAGGGAAATCAGTATACTTCGGACCTTGCAGCTGAGTACATCGCGAAAATATGCTGAAAACTATTTTGCTGATCGCTAGTATTGCACTTTTCCAAAGTTGCTTGGCCGAAACGCCGGAAACGTATCTTCTGAAGACTCACAGGTCAGCTTAACAAAAGCAAACAAAACAGTTTCTGTGAATTACATTTTAGTGTTTGAAAAACTAAAAAGTTTTAAAATAAAGTAAAATAAATAAGAATATGTAACTACTCTTAATATTTATCTTAAATCTTACATTAAAGCCTTCCCTCGGACTTAAATTTTATGCCAACTTTGGGCAATGGGCACCTAGGCTATACTGTCTTTGGAGATTCCATATTTATGAATGGAGTCTACAACGGAGCTGGCGGAAACAGTAAACGAGCTCGGATACCCAATTGGCTAAATGTCAGCACAGAAGTTTGTGATCGCTTTGGTTGTGCATCTAGTCATGATGTTGATGTAAATGGAACCAGCTACGAAATGGATCTACAAGATGGCTACTTCCGAGTCCTCACAACCTATAGAACCCTGGGGATTTCAGTAGAGCAGAGAACCTATCCTCACAAGTTCTACAATCGTGCCTTGGTTTATGAAGTCGTAGCTAAGAGACTTCCCAGCAGAACTTCAAGAGCCAACTGTAAGTAATCAATGAAAATATATTTTTATATTAAATATTTATTCTTATTAAAAGAATCTTATTTAAGTTTTTATAAAATAGTATCTAAGTTTTATTTAAATTTTATTTTATAGCTCCAAAGTTCCTGAAACTTACCCACTATCCCGGCAACTCTAGCGATGCCTTTGACTTTGTCGTTGTGAAAAATGGCAGCTCCTCTACTGGAGATTATCGCACACTTCGGGGTCGAACAAAGGTGGTTGAGTTTGAAAAGTTCCAACCAGATCCCCAGGAGATCTTTGTCCTATTTAGTGAATCTTTGGAGGAGCCCCTACAACTGCAGTGGCCAACCTGGCAAGATCAGTTCAGTCATAGAATTATCATAGCCATAGATAGAGAAGAGACTGTTGCACGAAAGGAACTCGAAGATGTGCTAAGTTTAAGCTCTAGTAATCTTCTCCAGAAACACACCGAATCGTGGAACAGCTTCTGGGACAATGAATTCTCTATTGAAATAACAGGTGATGCTCTGGAGCTCTCGCAGATTGTTAACGCTGGTATCTTCTATTTGGTTAGCTCTCTACCGTCAATGAAAACAAACCAGAAAAACGAACCCTTCTACGGGTTGAGTCCAACTGGTTTGGGCCGTGGAAATCTGGAGGCGGATTATCAGGGACACAACTTCTGGGATACGGAGATCTGGATGTTACCGATAGTCAGTCTTTTTGGCCTGGAATATGGAAAAGAGGTGCTGGACTATCGTAAAAGAAAATTGGATGCAGCAAAATATAATGCGAATGTGACTGGCTACAAGGGAGCTAGGTTTCCCTGGGAGAGTGCCTACACTGGGACAGAGGTCACCAATCCCTGTTGCCCCGAAGTGTCGCAGCAGGAGATTCATATATCACCAGATATAACCTTTGCCCTACAAAGGTTTTACGCCCAATCACACGATGATGAGTGGGCATGTGATACAGCTTGGCCCATAGCCGCTGAAGTTGCTGAATTTCTGGTTAGCCGTGCCACCTGCGATGACTCCCAAAATGCCTGCCATTTACTAAACGTAATGGGACCTGATGAGGATCATCCAAACGTGAATGATAATGTCTACACGAATGCCGTATCCAAAATTGCTCTTAATTTTGCAGAATGGTTGGGCAAGAATTGTAGTAATACCAGCACCGAACTCATTGCGAAATGGCGCGAGGTTAGCGATCGGTTGGTGATTCTACGAGATGAGGAGTTGGACTATCATCCCGAGTACCAGGGTTATATCCCAAACACCATAGTCAAGCAGGCGGATACAATTCTTCTCGGATATCCGTTAAGATTCGATACCAGGTGACGATTCAAATTCATGAGTTATATATTAAACAATCCAACTTGTTTCTCCTTATAGCACAACACACTCCAATGACCTTAAGTTTTACGAAAACGTAACCCGAGAATCGGGTCCTGCCATGACCTGGTCCATGTTCGCTGCGAATTATATGAGACTCTTTCAGATTAAGAAGGCCAATGAGTATTTCGAGCGCGGTTACAAAAGCTATGTTCGACCCGAGTTTAAGGTGTGGAGTGAGACTCCAGTTGGCTACGAGGGATCAGCGAACTTTCTTACCGGCATTGGTGGCTTCCTTCAAGCCTTGATCTTCGGCTATGGCGGTCTAGATTTTGGCAGAACTGACAATGACGAATTCTTGCTCTTTTTTGATATAACTATGACCCCACCAAATGTGGATGAAATCACTGTCAAATCTTTTCCATATGGGATGGCTGAGTGTACCTTCACCTTCAGAAATCGATCTTCCTTGATTGTGTTTGAAGACAGGAAGGCAGAGAAAGGTTTCCAGATGGTTCAAGGCCAGAAAAGAACTTTGCTTGGCAAAGCCTTTAACTGTAAGTATACTTTTTCATATTTTATAATTATTTTTCTTTAGCTAACTTTTTTTCATTTAGTAACTCATCGAAATGAAGATCCTCCAATTAAAATCAGCTTATTGAGATAAATCCAAAATGTATTTGAATAAATATGAAGAGAATTAGATAATTGGACCGGTTGCATACGTGGGAATTCTAAACTTAAGTATTTAGTATCCGAATTAGGAAGTATCTATTGCATTTGGTTATGGTTATATTAGTAATTGAATCGCTTGAATGTCCTCCTTCCTTTTCTACTTAAATTTGGCTATCGAGGAGCCGCTGACACCTGGTGCGTTTTTGTTGTTGCCACTAAGCACCACATAGGCGGTTTTGGTCTCCTTTTGCTTTTGCTGCAACATGGTTAGAGTTCCCAAAGGTGTATCAGTCGAGCTCATAGTCTTCATCAACTGCAAGAAATGAAATTTAGTAACTAATTGTATTCAAAAATGTCTTATTAAATAGTGATCTCACCCCATCTTGCTCCATTTTCTTCAGACGCTTCTCAATCTTATTTTTGCCCGGTCCCTTGCCGTGGAACTTATGTGACAAATACCGGAAAGCCTCTTTGAGGTTTAATATGCGGCCATTATCATCGATATAATCCAATTTGACATTGGGCTTGAAAGTCTCTTTGTCCTTGAAGTCCGTAATTGGCCCAAAGTGGAACCGATCGCGCCGGCCAACCTTGTCGTCCTCACTGAAAACACCAAGATAGTCAATTAATATGAGTATACGTCTTTAGGTTATATATACTATTACCCAGCAGCTTTATCCTCAATGGAATAGTTCTTGGCCTGCAGATGGGCCATTTTCGTATTGCTAGGGCGATTCTTTTCCTCCTTTTCTAGATATCCCTTTGAGAGAGCCAGCCGCAAAGCATTCGCTACACCTGCTCCCACATCGGGTTCCTCGTCTAAAATGGCACGGTCCTCCAGATCTTCTCCAAGATTATCCAAATCAGCGGGCTGCATAACTTCATCGGGATTTACTGAGTTCCAGGTTCCGTGACTCAAGGCAGGCTCATCGTTATGGGTGTCCATATGCTCCTCAGGTTGATCGGTCTTATCAAAGTCCATCATATCATTGGAGTCCTCGTTACGGTTGCCAGCCATTCCGTAGGTGGGAATGTCACCCAGAGTGCGGCAAAACTCTGCTGTGGCATTCAACACAATGTTGCCATCCACGCCGGTAAGAACCACACCTGAACTGTTGTCCTCAACGGGCTCGGGTTTGATCTCCCGCTGAATACTTTCGAAATCAGCGGGCAAGGGCTTCTTAATGATATTTTCTTTTTGCTTTAGCTTGCGAGCCTTAGCTAGAACGCGTTCCAAATCGTCGTCCTCTGCTTCCACCTTAATTTCAGTTTTAATATTTGCCATATCATCATCTTCGTTATCACGATAACGTCCTCCGCGACTACCAAAATTAGAAGAACCAGACGTTCCCGCCTCCACCAAAGGCTCAAGATCCTCGGCCTTTAGTTTTTGGCGAAGTTTCTTCACCTTTTTCTTTGGTTTCTTGAATCTGCAAATAAGACAGAATTTTAAAATGAAACAATTCATTAAGAGAGTATGAACATACTTGGCTAGCTCCTCTGTACTGTAAATATCCGATGCTAACTGCAGATTGGTATCCTCCAATGTTTCCAAACGCTTGCCGGCTAATTTGGTTTTAATCTCAAGGAGCTTTCGTCTATGCTCACGCTCCTCATCCATATTCTCACCAATCACGAAGTTCTTTCGCTTTTTTGGCTGACCCTCGATCTCATCATCATACTTCTCCAGCACCGAACGCTCGATGGGATTACCCAATTCATCGTATTGCTCTTCGTACACATCGTAGCCATAACTGAGCGGATTTTGCTTCTTGTTCGCCACATTTTTCTTGTAGCGCTCTTCGTCGACCATGTTGACATTGACTAGAGTATCGCCATCCTCTTCGTTTAGTACATCTTGATCTTTGAGTGTTAGGATAACTGTGCGCCCTTCTCCGAAATCATCCATATCGTGATCCACTCGCAATCCTTTTAAGTTGCTGTCACTATAAGCCCGTTGACGAGCCTTGGTTTTCTCTTTTTCTAGCATATCCGATACACCAAAAGCTTCATCCAGTTCTTCCAACTCTTTTGCCTAATGGATTCAGAATGTCGATTACAATGCAATTATATAAAATAGAGCAGAAGTAATTACCTTACGCTTGGCTTCCTCACGTTCGTTTACCACCCGCTTATTCTTGTCCACCCAACTGGATACATTGTCCGTTTCCTCGTCAGACTCTCCCAGTGTCTTAATGCGAGCCAGACGCTCCTCCAAAAAGCGCTTCTCCTTTCGTTGCTTGAGCTTGTCGCGCAGTTTTTCTGCCTGTTTTTTTTCCTTCAGGTTGTCGGCCGGCTTATGCAGAAACTCGCCCCACTCATCCTTGTACGAGGAAAGATCAGCTTCACCAGAGGGTTTTTTACTCTCGGCTTGTCTAGCGCTTCCTGCAGGCGGCGCTACCTTGCTTGGACCACTGTCCATTTCGAGTGGTTTTAGGCCCAGCTTTGCACGAAGCTTATTTGTCTCCGTAATGGACAGGACATCGCCGGCTCCGTTTTCCGGTATGGGCGAAAAGGATCGTGAGGCCTCGCGTTCTTTGGCAGCTGGTTTGCGCGATGACGGCGGGGGTGACTGGGATCGGGAGCGTTCCCGATTGCGTTCCCGTTCGCGTTCCCTGCCAGAACGCTTGCGGACATCACGTTCTCGCTCGATCTCGCGCTCTCTCCGGGATTCATATTCAGCATGCCTGGAGATTTGTGGCGGTGGAGGAGCTGAAAGCTCCCGTTCGCGTTCTCGATCCTTTTCACGTTCTTTTAGGCGCTCCTTTTCGCGCTCCTTGATGCGCTCCTTCTCTCGTTCCCGTTCGCGTTCCTCCCGCTCCCTGAGGCGCTCTTTTTCCCGCTCCCTTTCACGCTCCTTCTCCCTTTCGCGTTCCCGCTCACGTTCCCGTTCCCGTTCACGTTCCCGCTCACGTTCCCTTTCTCGTTCCCGCTCACGTTCCCGTTCACGTTCCCGCTCGCGCTCCCGATCACGTTCTCGATCCCGTTCCCGCTCCTTTTCCCTCAGTATTTCACGATCACGTCCACACTCTCGCTCACGAGTAGAGGTTTCCCTGGCATCCCTCACCTTGGATTGGTCCTGTACCGGAACCTCCACACAATCGGAACCTGCAAATAGGGAACTCCGGTTAGAACTGTCTGATTACCAGAAGGACATTCGCTTCAACCAAATCTGCTCGCCCACTCACAATCTGCTCCAGCAGTGGACCACCTGAAAAAAAGGGGGAAACGTAGAGAAACGCAACAACGAGTTTAGTACGTTAAGAAATAGAAAAGTGCAGGACCAAGGCAATTGCCGGACTATTGGCGGTCGGTTAATCAGATAATCGCTTTTCCGCCGGATCCGCCGACCCCGGCAATCACCCTTGAGCCTGGCCTGCACTTAAGTGAATACCGGGCAAACACTTACTATCAGAGTCCGACTCCTCCAGAGAGATGACCTCACTAGGCCGTTCGCGTTCTTTGTGTTTGTGATGCTTATGGCGATGCTCCTTGTGCTTTTTGTGCTTGTGGTGTCTGTGACGCGACGAGGAATCGTCTGTCAGATCTAGGGTCGCATCCTCATCTTCCGTTGTTCGACGATGGCGCTCTGTAGAACGCGACCGATGACGGTTCTTTTTGTCTTTCTTGTGCTTCTTTCCTGACGACGATGAACCCATTTTTTCTTTTATAAAAAATTAGAGAAAATTTTACAAAAAAAGCAATAAACGACGCCGGTGTGACCACAAACAGAAAAGTACTACTAGAAAATACTAAAGTAGATTACAAAATACCGCTCTCGAAATCTGCAATTCACAACCATGAACGTCAAAAGGGTTCAAACAACAGTTTTGTTATGTTAATATTAAATGAAAGTTTAACGTAATTATTTGTATATATTTTATTTTATAGTTCAGTGATAAGTGATAAGTTTCAGTGATAAGTTTCAAATAAAGTGAAAAAATATAAGAAAAAGGGAGTCAAATATTATTCCGCCATTAATCTTCTTCTTGCTATTTAACCATTCAGAACGCACTTAAAAACAAACAAGCACGCGGAGATCTCAGCATAAACAATGGAAATAACACAAGTAAGTTAAATAAAGAATTATTTAATTAAACCTATACTAACTTGTAATTCGCAGAAAGCAAAGAAATCGAAGACCTCCAAGAAGTCAAAGTCTCCGAAGGATTCGGCAGTTTCGCTTAAATTGAATGCCCTGCATCGCAAGCAAGGGGAAGTGGCCCGCGTGCTCAGTCTCAAACAGGAAATATTGTTAAAATCGGGAGTGTCCTACCTTGAATATCAGGAGATCCGAGCCGAAATTGAAAGACTCAATGGCTTAATGGAGACATTCTTACGTCGAATTGAAAAATTGAAACAAGACAAATAATTTATAAACTTATAGTTATAGTTTTAGAAAACCTATGAAATCAGTCTGAAGTGTAAACGTATATTTATTAGGTTAATTTTTGGTCATGCCAATCTTTTAATATTCAATAATAATGATAACAAATTAATATTTAACTCAAAGTCAGGAATTCATTGTTAGACAGCTATAAAGATAAAAAATTAGTGTATTAATCTCCGGTTTCACTTGTTTCTCCATACTTATATTAAAAAAAAAAGAATAACAATTCGAAATACAATGAAAAACTTAATTCAAACTACATTTTTAGTAACGCTTATATCAAGTTCTTAATTATTAATCAAAGTGATAAAATGGTTAACTAAAAAAGATGCACGATGTACGCAATAAAGTACTGTCTCCCTCAGAGTTATCAAATTTTGTGGAACTGCTTGATAGTTGTATAAAAAATTATTAGTTTGCTAAACTATTAACAAACATTGGATTCCTATTTGGTCTCAGACTTCGCAAAGGCCCTCCACATGCGGTCGAATTCTGCCTGTAACATACTCGATATCTTCTCGTCCGCTGTGATGACGCAGTTCTCCCAGTTACCTCCGAAGCCTTGACGCGTCCAGTTGACGGAGCCAGTGATCGCGATACTGTGGCATGGACGCATCCATTTGCGCTTCTTGGCCTGTCGGATCTCTTCTACGCGCTCTGCTCCATCAATTACGCAGTACTTGTTGTGCATTATATGCGTGGTGGTGGGTACGCGCACCGGTATTCCAAGTTCACTCAGGACAATGATCTGTGATCCGCAGGAGTAGACCATTTCTCCGTCACTTATGATCCGGATGTTTACGCCACGATGTAAAGCCCGCTTTAAAGCTTCCGATATAGTCATCGAAGTAAAGGTGTAAATGGCCAAGTCTATAGAATACACCGCACGGTCAAACTGCTCTACTATCTTTCCCGTATTCTTCGTTGTGCAATATTTGTTCTGGCAGTGAAACTCTAACGTTTTTGGATAGCATTCACGCAGGTGGTGCGATGCACAAATTTCGCCCAGTTCATTGAAGATGAGCACTTCGTGCACGCGGCTAGCTTTCTCCCGCTTATCCCGAAAGTACTCAACCGTCTTCCAAATCACCTCGGATACCAAGCCCATGCCAACAAAAATACTGATAGTTGATACAATAGGATGGTTTCGAATATGTTCCATAATGAATCGAAAATTCAGCATTTCGTTTCAAAAGTTCCTAGTCCTAGCGCTGCGCTTTAAACTATATAAGAGTGACCATAAAAAGCTGAATAATATCTTCAAAAACATTATCCCTATATTATAATGCGGTCACACTTGTTTTATTGTCGTTGCCATATCGCGGCCATGCGCTTGTTCATTCGAATTAAACAATCAATTTCTAGATAGTTTAAGCATTATAGCTCTCAAATGGATGATCCATCCACCACGCTCTTACCCGGAGAATCTGAAGATCTGCGGGAGGCCCGTGATACAGAATTGAAGAAGGTGCTTAAACTGAAATTGGTGCTGGATGAGCTGCGTCGCATGGATTTGGGGCCAGATCAGAGCCCGGATATCAAAAGAGTCCTCAAATTGATTTCCTTTGGGAGCTATGCGCGACTAGGAGATATCGAAGGCGGTAGCCAGAATCAAGTGCTAGGTAAAAAGTTTCTTAACCTTTCTTAAATACCATGATTACTGGTAATCTATCCCAAAGGCCTGCAGAGTGCCAACACTTTTCCGCCCTTAAGCTATACGGATCGCAAGACGGTGCGCTCAAAACTATTCGCCCAATTACGTTCCACTTTGCAGCCCATTGCCGAATTAAGCGACCGAATGCACGATGAGTTCCCAGTTGCCTTTGGCCAGGAGCCGGACTTGAGTGACGACCAAAAGGAGATCCTACGCTTGGAAGAAGAGCATCGCAGTGGACTGGAGAAACTGGTGTCGCTTTTGAGGCGCAAGTGCACCCTTCTCAAAGAAACGGCCGAACTGAAATTGGGCTCCCAGTTGGCCAACGAACTGAAATTGCAACAGGCGCAGGCGCAGCTCGTTCAGACAAAAGCGGAACTCCTGCGTTGTTTCATTGTTCATGAGGCCGCTTCCCGCACAGAAAACAGCGTCAAGGCACACAAGGAGGTAGAGGCGCACCTAGACAAGCTGCTCGCCGCCAAGAAGTAGATTAAGAAAATTAAAACTATGAAATTTTGATTTAAATATATTAGAATTGTTAGTCAAACAGGGTTGTTTCTCTAGGTTCTGTGTGCAGGATGGCAACGCCTTCGTTACATGGTATTATTTCAGTAAGGTCACTCTGGTGGAAAATAATTTACAGAAAAGAATTGGTAAAGTAAACAAAATAAGCTTTGAAAGTCAGCGGGCTCGATCAACAATGACAGAAACTAATCCTTGTGAGATGACTACCCTGAGGGATGAGCCCCTCGCGGAAGAAGAATCCGTAGCGCAATCTCCACAAGAGGCTGTCCAGAGCAATAGTTCCTCAAATGCCGGCAACCTTTTGGAACCGGAAGATGAGCACGAAGTAAATTCCGTTGATCGAGACGACTCCGCCAGTTTATTTAGCACGACTACAACCACCACAAGGAGCAAATCACCAAACACACGGAAATTAAACCGCCTATGCCGCAGGGTCAAAGCTCCAAAAATGGTTCAACCGCTATACAAGTACAGGTGTGATTCCCGTGGAGTATCAACATCTGCATAGATTTAACCCTCTGGCGCATTGCAGTTCCCATGTCAGGGAAGACCACAACCATCAGATCTTTGGGGTTCAGTTCAATCCGTTTCTGGACAGAAGTCAGCCTCAGGTCTTCGCCACCGTTGGCAAGGATCGGGTGTCCATATACGAGTGCGAGAGGAACAACGGCGGTGATGCCTGCGAAGGCATCCGACTGCTACAAGTATACGCAGATCCAGATGTAGGTGTTCAGTAATTTTTACATTTTAAATTGCGATGCCATGATTTGGAAATCCAAAAGATTTTATTTTAGAAAAATTGAATAACGAACCTTTTTTAGACCGATGAAAGTTTCTACACTTGCGCTTGGTCCTACGACTCTGTGTCTGGAGATCCTGTATTGGCCGCCGCTGGATACCGCGGCGTCATTCGCATTTTTAATCCCGTAAAGCACCAATGCAGCAAAAACTACATTGGACACGGGCATGCGGTCAATGAGCTCAAGTTTCATCCGGTTAGGCCTCAGTTACTTCTGTCCGGCAGTAAGGACCATTCGCTTCGGCTTTGGAACATCCAGTCAGACGTGTGTGTAGCTGTGTTTGGTGGTGTCGAAGGACATCGTGATGAGGTTTTGTCCGTTGACTTTGATTTGCGCGGAGATCGCATAATGTCCAGTGGAATGGATCACTCTCTAAAGCTGTGGCGCCTGGACAAACCGGATATAAAAGAAGCCATCGAGCTGAGCTCTGGGTTTAGCCCCAACAAAAACACGTCTCCATTTCCCACCATCAAAGAGCACTTTCCTGACTTCTCTACAAGAGATATACACAGAAACTATGTGGATTGCGTTCAGTGGTTCGGAGACTTTGTCTTCTCTAAGTCCTGCGAAAATTCAATTGTTTGCTGGAAGCCAGGTAAACTTTCAGCTCCTTGGCATGAGATCAAGCCCCAGGAATCGGCTACCACTGTTCTGCATCACTTCGACTATAAGATGTGCGAAATTTGGTTTGTGCGCTTCGCATTTAACGCCTGGCAAAAGATTTTGGCTTTAGGAAACCAACAGGGTACCACATTCGTCTGGGAATTGGACTGCAACGATCCGAATTTGACCAAATGCAGCCAGCTTGTTCACCCCAAGAGCACCTCCACCATCCGGCAGACTTCATTCTCTAAAGATGGTTCCATTTTGGTTTGCGTTTGTGATGACAGCACTGTGTGGAGATGGGATCGAGTCAATTAGAATACTTATCAGCTATCATAACATAGTACGGTTACCTTTGAGAGGAATTAGAAATTAGAAATCTTAAAATATGACGCAGATCTTGAGTTTTGAGAATTCACTTTAAAATATGTATTTTATATTATATATAATTTTACCTCCTTGTGGTATACATAAAACAATAGCTATAATGAATTATTTATTTATTTTAACATTTGACAATATGTTAAAGCCATTTCTCTTTAATTTATTAAAGCAAAAAGAAATATCTTTAAAGTCTGTAAATGGTTTTTGAAACGAATTTAATATTTCTTTTTTACATATTGGATTGTAAAAGAATTTCTTAAATTAAACAATTTCTTATTTGTAAACTACGGCCAAAACCAACGATTTTAAATTTTAAAATTAAGAAACCGACATTTTATGTTATTGTCTAAACGGTCACATTAATCAGCTGCTTAGTTTGTTTTCATAGCAAGAAGTTGTACCATAGTCTTTATAATCCTTGTTGACGATTCATAATCGTAAAATGTTGACCGATCGAGTGCTTACCACCAAGGAAGCTCTGGTGGTGGCCCTAGGCGACAACTGGGAGCGCTACAGGTCCAACATGAAGAACTGGTTCCGCAGCCGTTGGTCCAAAGAAGAATTCGATGCCGAGTCACGAAAAATCCTTTCGCCGGACAAATTACACCTTCATAACCAGTTCCTGCTTGCCCTGCTTAACAAGATCGATGCCTTCGCACCCATTGATAATCCGCCAGCTGTCCAAACCAGCAGCAGCGGGAACCGAAGCGGCAAGCGGCGCAAGAGGAGCTCCCGAACCTTCGCAGAGCGCCTGAATTTCGAACTTTCCGAGGTCCTTGACTTTATGAGCGAAGACAACATGCAGGTAATCCGGCCCCCGCCCTCGATCGGTGGTTTGTCCGAACAGCAGCCAATGCAGCAGCAGCTTCAGTCACAGCGCTACTGCGCCCAGGAGCTCTTTCTTCCCGACGCGGGTTTTATAATGGGTCGCTTTTTAATCGGAGCCTGGGAAATCGGTCTTGTCTCCGTGGACGACAACGTCGCCGAGTATGTAGCCATGGCTGTGCAGGTCCTGCTTAAGGATCTGCTATCTGCTATTATAAAGAAAAGAAAGCATTACAAGACCAGCGGCGAGGGAAACTTCTACTACGACGTGGGTGCTCCGCTGCGGGATCCTTCACTGCGAAACACTGTCACCCGTCAGAAAGTGGACGACACGCCCCTTGAACTGGACAAGGAGCTGAATACGGCCAACTTCATGCGTCGACAAAATGACGACGTGACCTTCCTATCTGCCTGTGAGGAAGTGTAAGCATTTCGAATTTTTACATTTGTTATTTGTTATAGTTCTGCGATAATAATCCTTAACTGTCTTACTATTTTTTTACAGCATTCCCAGCGAACGCACAGTGATCACCCTCAAGGACTGCCAGTTGGCATTTCGCGATCGCAATCTAATCGGCTCCCATGCCGTTTACTCCATCAACATGGAACGACTTAACATGATGATGCATTAGTTTATTAGATTTACTTATATATTTAAAATCAGCCCTATGTAGAGTTCTATACATTATACTCTAGTTTAAATCAGCAAAGTTCCCGTGGCGGTGGTTTGAAGGGCAAAGCACCTGGTAAAAAGTGATCCGCCTTAAAGGCTTCAATCTCCTGTTCGTTGAGATCTTCGATGCGACTGTAAATGGAGGATTGAACTTCGTTGGACACCTGAGCTTGTTGTTGTTGTTGGAACAATTGTTCTTGTTGCTGCTGTTGTTGTTGTTGCTGTTGCATTATTTGTTGTTGCTGCTGCTGCTGCTGCAACATATCCTGTGGATTTGGAAATCCAGTTGCTGCTGCCTGGGCAAAAAAACCAGTGGGAGGTTGCTGCTGTTGCTGTTGCGCCGCTTGGGCAAAGATTCCTCCCATATTAGAATTGGCTGCTTGGCCGAATATCCCTGCCGGTTGCGGTTGCTGCTGCTGGAAGCCACCGAAAGGGTTGGGATTGACTGGCTGAGCTTGCACCTGAACTTGTGCCTGTGCGAAAATGTTGCCCCCTTGAAAAGCTTGAACTGCAGGCTGTTGCTGTTGAGGTTGACCAAAGACACTTGTTGCTCCGGCCGCCATCGTTGCTCCGCCAAACATGCTATTGCCTTGATTGTTATTTGCCATTGCACCACCGAAAATACTGTTGGTGGTGCTGACTTGGCTTGTGGCATTACCGAATATGTTTCCCGCACTGAGTGTGGGCTTGCCAAAGATGGATACAGAAGGATTGGCGGCCGGAGCAGCAAAAAGGATTATTGGGTTGCTGCGGTGCTGCGGACACATTCCCACCCTCTGGCGCCTCGTGGATTTTGATCATCATGTCCACAATCTGCGGAGCCATTTGTAACATGGTCTTCATTTTATTGGTTGCCTCCAACACCTCTCGATTGAACTGTTGCGCGAATTGATCAAACTGGTTCTGTCGCTTGGCCTCATAGCACAGGAAACGGACCTCCTCGAAAGATTGATCCTCGATAAAGTTAGGGAAATTAGCCTTATCCTTAAAGGGTCCATAGGCAGAGAAAGGCCACATCTTGCCATTGAGGCTGGATTCCATGTCAGCTTTAAGATACTGTCTAAAGAATATGTTAGTAATATACAAATACAAATTTCTTAAAAAGGTTTAACCACTATGTCCTTACTTGACATCAAAGTGCTCATTGTGGCATTTCGCGCCATAGCGGCAGGAACCTTGTTGGAAGAACCGACAAACAACCATATTTAAATAGACCTATATAAGTATATCTTTTACAAATTATTCTTTACAGAGCTTCAAAAACAACAAGCGAAAAGTAATATTTTGAAATACCAGAAGTTGGTATAAAGTATTTTGAAAAATATTTTTAAAAAATACTGTGTATATGGACAACGAATTTCATAAATATTCAAAATTAAGTGAAATTAAACCATACTTTTCAGAAATTTATAAAGTTAAAGTTTTTAGAGTTAGATTATGTGTTTTATTTATATAGGGGATTTTAAAATTGTTTTTGCTGGGATAGGCAAAGCAACTAGGTTTGGTATTTCATAAGAATATTGTCGAGAATCCGTTGGTATATTTTGTCCGGCAAATTGCGGTCCCACTGATTGTGAAATCCACTTTGATAACGAATTTTAACACCAGAATTTCTAGGATTCCATCACAATGCAGAAAGTATTGGGACGAATCCAGGCGCAGGTCCTCCGCTCCCGGGCCACAAATGCAGTGGCCACAGTCGTGAGGCATGAGGCCACATCCTCCAGAACAGCCGCGAAACCGGCTGCCACATCTAAAGGTAAGTGGATCTTCAATATTACAACATTATCCCAAATGAATCCAAAATACCCACAGAATTCCGTGAGAGACAGGTGCGATTCAACATCAAGAACGAACAGACCGAGGGTAGACCCCTTTACCTGGATGCCCAGGCCACCACGCCAATGGATCCACGTGTGCTGGACGCCATGCTTCCCTACCTGACAAACTACTACGGGAACCCCCACTCCCGGACCCACGCCTACGGCTGGGAAACGGAGCAGGCAGTGGAAAAGGCGCGCGAGCAGGTTGCTACTTTGATCGGCGCCGATCCCAAAGAGATCATCTTCACATCCGGCGCAACCGAGTCGAATAATATATCCGTAAAGGGGGTTGCCAGGTTCTACGGCACGAAAAAGAGGCACGTGATCACAACCCAAACGGAGCACAAGTGCGTCCTGGACTCGTGCCGTGCATTAGAAAACGAAGGTTTCAAAGTCACCTACTTGCCTGTATTGGCCAATGGACTTATTGACCTCCAGCAGCTGGAAGAGACCATCACACCCGAGACTTCATTGGTGTCCATCATGACGGTGAACAACGAGATCGGTGTCAAGCAGCCCATAGATAAGATAGGCAAACTGTGCCGCTCCCGTCGTGTATTCTTTCATACGGACGCCGCTCAGGCAGTGGGCAAAATCCCGCTGGACGTGAATGCCATGAACATTGATCTAATGTCCATATCGGGACACAAGATCTACGGGCCGAAGGGTGTCGGTGCTCTCTACGTGCGTCGCAGGCCCAGAGTTCGTCTGGAACCCATCCAAAGCGGCGGCGGCCAAGAGCGTGGGTTGAGAAGCGGCACGGTTCCAGCCCCGCTGGCCGTGGGATTGGGAGCTGCTGCCGAGCTTGCTCTTCATGAGATGGATTACGACAAAAAGTGGGTTGACTTCCTCTCCAATCGCCTGCTGGACAGGATTTCGAGTGCCTTGCCGCATGTTATCAGGAATGGCGATGCAAAAGCCACCTATAATGGCTGCCTGAACCTATCCTTTGCATACGTTGAGGGTGAGTCCCTGCTGATGGCCCTCAAGGATGTTGCCCTGAGCAGCGGATCTGCCTGTACTTCCGCCTCGCTGGAGCCATCGTACGTTCTGCGAGCGATCGGCACCGACGAGGATTTGGCTCACAGCTCGATACGCTTCGGTATTGGCCGCTTCACCACTATCGAGGAGGTGGACTACACCGCCGACAAGTGCATCAAGCATGTGGAACGACTGCGGGAGATGTCCCCACTGTGGGAGATGGTTCAGGAAGGCATCGACCTAAAGACCATCCAGTGGTCGCAGCACTAATATACTAATATTTAAGCCGTTACTGTTACCCCACACTTCGAAAGCAAAGGGAAAAATAAATTAGTTGAAAGAGTATCTAGGTTTATTTGTACACGAAACCACTTAAAACTAAGCTTAGTCCGAATGAATGAGCTTGTGTAAGAGGTGAGGCAAGGCAGACCCCAAAAAGCGAAAACGGCTCCAAAGTGCGACGGCCGAAGATATGCAAATGATGCAATAATTTGCATTCGTCGCTGGTCAAGGTTCAGTTGGCCTTCTTTTGTTGTGCTCCGCTTGCTCCTCCACCCAGGATCTTGCGACGCTGAGCAAACATGTGCAGATACAGCTGTGGGAAGATGGGGATGTAGCCCAGCATGACAATCCACAGGAATCCGAAGTAGGAGAAGGTAGCGTTCCACTTGTTGGGCATTACAACGCTCCAAACACTGTTCTCGCGGGCGTAGCTTTGGGCCCACCAGAAGCACAGCAGCTCCCCGGTCACGCCAATGGGATAGAGAACAATGAAGGTGGTGTATCTCAGGAACACCACGAAATGGGGTACCACCTTGACGATGTTAAGGGCGTAGTACCCATAACGGATGATCTCGGTGATGGCCCAGGCCAGCAGGGCGATAGGAAGACCAGGGGATACTTTTCCAGTGGGAGTGGCCATCACAACACCAACGACCACCATCATGCGGCTAAACACCTGGAATCCGGTGACCACTGGATTAGACTTGACTAGACCAAAGGACGCATTAAGGATTTCCACGAACGCTGCGTTTTGGAATATGATCACGGCCAGCCGCGTGTAGTCCCACAACGTGACCTTTGCCCGGTATTCGGGAGTTTCCAACAGGTAATAGTTGACCAGCAACCACAGGATGTAGCTCCATCCGACCACCTGACCGGCGTTGTAAGCAAACAGGTAGAGCTTGGTGACCAACGATGGTTCCTTGGAGGCTCCGGATTTACTAGACTTAACTGCCTTTGCTGACATTTTGGAGCTGCTGAACTTTCACCTCTACGATCGCCGCTGGTTAACTAATCAGTCGTTAAACTTATCGCTGTGTCGCGCGATTATTCCGAAGTCGCTTTCACCTGATTGGGTCAGTATGACCGCAGTGCGAACATCTAAATTATCCCAAAATTGATAATTAAATTGAATAAAACCGACATTTTATGCCCTCTCTTTTTGAATATATATAAATTGGTAAATAAATGTAATCCATAAAACGTAAACATTGATGTATAGACATAATATTAAAAAATTTTATATTTTGTTTTTTCAATACTATTTAATAAAGATAAATATTAGGAAGTCAATGATGCTTTACATTTGACCTGTTTTATGCGATCTGGTGGAGGATAAGAAAACAAGATTTGGTCACACAATAGGGCTCATCGAACAGCTTTTCGTTGGTGGGGATGTGGTTCCCCGTTTCGGAGCCTGTCCGGAGAGCAACCCACCTTTACCCTTTAAGTTTAAGCTTATTATTAAAAACGTTAATATATGTTTTTAATGTCTCAAGGTTATCTACTATTAAGAGCACTACAGTAAAGTTAAACAAAAATTTGAGACAATAATATCTTTTTATCACATTCACTGATAAACTTACTTTTTCATTACGGTTTTAGGTACATAAACATAAACATACAATTTATTAACTGTATTACAAGGAGCGGTTTATCACGGCCATACCCATTGCTCACACTGCACCTACTTTGAGTTTTCAGTACAATTTTCCATAATCCTGCCCATTGTTGACGCCAGCTGATGTTTTTCAGCGAGCGACGGCCGGTTTATGCGATGAGCCAGCATGCCGGCTAGTTTTCCTGATCGCCTGGTGGAAACCGAACCGAAAACCGAACGTGTCTGAAAAAGTCCGCCACCACCACGGGCCGGTGCACCCCACCTGCCAAATCGCGTGTGGTGGGGCGATGCGATTACGTTCCCCAGCCGTGAAGCGAATGGCTTGTCGCCGTTGTCGAATTTCGTTGTGAATCGCAATCGGAATTGGAACTTTTGTTCCGAAAGCATTGCCATCGCCGGCACGTGCTGTCTGCTGCTATTTTCTGTATGTGGGCGGAGGCCCGCAACCACGCCTACCGTGCAAATTAATTTGCTGCCACTGCCTGCCGTTGCTATTGCTGTTGCTGCCCATTTAACGCAAATTACTAACTACTCCCCTAAAAAGCCGACGCCTTATCAACTTGCTCGCCTTATCAGCAATCGCTGGCCCGGACTCGTTGGACGGGCGGAGCGGCAATTCCGACAGAGCAGCGCCCACAAAGGCCGATTGGACAAAATTGGAAAAACGAGAACCCCGCCAAAAGTGAATTCCCTCTTTTTCACCAGGCGCCCAGAACGAGCAGCGCAACGAAATGGCTGGGAATTCGAGCAGGGCGACTTTTGTTCGAGTGTGAGCGAGACAACAGTAGTGTCGCAATGGCAGGGGTTTTCAATGTGACTGGTCGCCGGTGTGTGCGTTTGTATGTGTGGGCAAAGAAATTGCCCAAGCTGACAAATTGCGGCAGTTTAAGGCCAAAACTAGTGATTATTGAAACTCTTTAAGCTGAGCAAACAACTGTGCTATCTCTCTCTTTCGTTCTGGAGTACTAATTTCATTTTTAGTTCTGGAACAAGGGCAATCAAATCAAAGTGACTGGTTCAATGGTCATCTAACAGAGGGCGCCACATACATATGTACTTAAATACAGAAATACAAAAAAGAAACCCCAGGGCAAAAGGCAAAGAAAACCCAATGCTACACGCCCACAAATGCGAGCCCTGCGCCCCTCTTGCCATCTCGCTCTCGTTTCTACTGTGCAACAGCAAAGCGGAGAAAAAGAAAAACACCGAAAACATTGTTTGTTTGAAGCACAAACCGCAATTTCTAATGCAAACACTCGCCCCTGCAATAGCTCGAACATTTTGCTCAATTTTGAGCAGTCATTTTGTTTGCTCACATCACAGGCCAACAGAAAACGGAAAATTGCCCCCAAACGATGCCGGTTGTTCTACGACTATAAACTATGTACATGTCTATGGCATACGGTTGGTATGGTGTGGTATGACATAGTATGGTATGGTATTCGCGATAAGATGGCGGGCGCGGGACTAGAAAAACTGCATGATGGCGGCAGATGACGACATGGACAGCGGGCCATGTAGAGCGCCGTCGGCGGAAGTTGCGAGCGCCCACTCCGGCCGGACATTTTGTTTTGTGCCCGTCATTTTGCTTATTGCACAAATTTCTACTGGGCCAGCAGCAAAATCTGCAACAGCATACGTTTGGCAGCGTTAAGCGCCAAAACTATCGCCTAACACCGCCGATTAACTAACTAACAGCCAAGGCAAAGAAGCGGACTAAAAGCGGCCATTATTGTGGGCGTTCAACGTTTTCCCACATGAATCATAACAGGCAAGCAGCAGCAGCTAGACACAAAAGAGCGTCTCCCCATCTAAAAAAAAGTATTTATGTATGTATCAGCAAAAAACAAAAAACAAGAGCCAACTATTCGCCTCGCGTGTGAGTGGCCCCAAGGAAAAAGAAGAAGCATCTGACGGGAAACCAGTTTGCCTGCGTGTGTATGTTGGCGCTGCTCCAAGAGTCCGCCGGCAATTCTGCCTGCGATGGTCACTTGACCAGTGTGTGGTCAGCTTTTGATGTTTGCCTTGGCTTTTTTTACAGCTAGCAACCCTACTGCTCCAATCGGGAGCTGCTTAACAGGCGCAAATTAAGTGCGCGACAAATTAAATTGACGTGCCATAGTTTTATAAGTTTAGTTTATTTATTTAGTTTTTTTGATTAAAATTGTACTATAAATATAGATTTACTATTATAGTAACTTTAAAAAGATACAACTAATTATATTTCGTTATATATATGTAGTATATTAAACTAAAAGTGTGAGAAATATGTTAGAAGTGTTTTAATAAGATTTACACCCAAAAATAAATGGATTTTAAGTTTCAATTTTAAAATTCCAATTGAATAATATTTTCTTAAAAATCAAACATAAATAACTCTTGTGACCTCCATCTTGCCTTGAACTTGGACAGCTCGCGGCTGTGAGCCATGAGAACAGCCTTGAACTGAATACGCTCCAAGCAAAGGTCCAGTTACAATGACCATGAAAATGGTGTCGACGCTCTAAATTACTTCATTCCTGGCATTTTTGGACGAGTGCCAAGTTCAGTTGACGTTATGGAGAAGCCCCTTTCCCTGGAGAGCCACTCAATTGCCCATCCAGAGCAAACCCATTCCCCTTTGGAGAGCCACTGGCCAGTCGACTTGCAGACCACGCCCTGACCAAGCACAAATGGGAACTTGGGGAAAATCGAGTGGATGTGATTTGCGCCGCTGCCGGCAATGACGCCAATGCGGGTCGTCGTTCACTTGTTGCTTGATCGTGCGCGCCTGTTACCGAAACTGGATTTTGGGGCCTGACTGACCGCACTATCGAGTGCCGGGACGGACAAGCGAGGCGTTGACACTTGCCAATGTACCAATCAACCATCGAACCGCTGGGAGCTGAACCGCACCATTGCACCACCGACCGCGTCAGCCACACCCATTTGGGTGGGTTGACTGTGGTTAGTTACCGCTATGTGGTGGCAATTAGCGAATAACCTTAACCTTAGCTTCCAAAAAAGCTCAAATCAAAACCTGTGCTATGAGGCGCCCAAAACGGTTTAGTTGGTGGCCGGGCCACCCGAAAAACAAACCGTTGAGGAAAATCCGGCGAGAGTTCATTTAACCCGCCACGCATCGAGTGAATATTTCCGCCTCCCCAACCCGATACCAAAATACAACCAACCGAACGAACGGTCTTAAAACACGGAGAACTTGTTTCGCCGCATCTCAATGCCACTTGGAGATTATATGAGCTGCTTATGTCATCGACAGTCGAGCAAACGATACCCCCAACCAACCAACCAGCAAACCAACAACAGCAAGCAGTTTGCCAAAATTCGCTTTGACCTACTGATTGCCGAAAAAGTTTGCGAAATTTCGCAAATTTCGCAAAATCCTTGAGTTTCAAGGTGCGTCCTTCACTTGGCAATGGGAACGGCCCCGAAATTACGGTCAAGGCGAGAGCTCAACCAGCCGAAGGTTAATATTAGCGGGCGAGGCTAACGAGAACGAGAATGAGAATGCCAGAGCGAGATCGCGAATGTCTGTATCAGCGGAGGTCCCGTTCTCACAAAGCGCTGTACACTTGGGGCCTGTTGATTTAGGTATAGAGATAAATCGTTTGTTTATATTTTTATTATTTTAAGAACTTAACAAAAGAGGGTTAATTGTGGTATTTTGTGGTACAAAGAAAAAAGTAATGAACAATTCATAAGTTTTCCAAAACATACGCCGAAAATAGTTTTAATACTTATTTATCATTTTCCCTTGCTGCAACTATAGATTAAAGGATAAATTAAAAATTTGCAGAATAAGAGAAGGGTGCTCAGAGTACCACCTACCCTTGCTCGATTGCCAATACATGACACACACTCCTTCACAATAGACACGAAATTCCGCCTCGCAACAAAGGCGGAGCGAATCAAGTGTGCCCGTTGTTGTTGCTCCTTGTTTTTGTTGCCTGTGTTTACCCGTGGGTTTTTGAGTTGCCATGTGGTTTCTGGCGGCAATGTTGTTGTGCTGTCGGCTGTCGGCTGTGTTCTTGTCGTTATGTGTACGATATTTTCTGGCCGCCTAATGAAAATGTTGCTGTTTTTGTTTTTTGTTGTTGATATATCGTAATAAAACACCGCTTTCGCTTACGCCGCCGCGCCACTGTTTTGTTGTACAAACAAACACTCGAACGACAACGACAACGGCAAGCCAAGCCGCAAGAACGGAAAACAGCAGAAATCGCGCGAGGCGAAGCGACGCGTCGCGACGCGTTTTTTGCCGTCGCTGTCAGTCGTGAAGGTGGGTCATTGTGAAATGACAGCGCCGAACCAACCAGGTGCGCAGAATATACCAGCAGGATGTTGTCTTTCCGGTCGCAAGAGCAAGACGGCGATATGAGCTACACTGTTAAGGGGTGGATTTGCGCAGACGTGCCGTCCTTGTCTAACGCCCATCTTTGGGTGCTGGGCGCCGGTGCGCATTTTTGCGTCTGAAAGAAACAGGTCGAAGCCGGCCAAAACCCGCGGAAACGGAGATTAATGTGAATGTCGCTGCTCGAGGCGAATGCCGAAATCAGCTGGCTGATCAGTTCTGGGCTCCGGTACCTTGATGTCGGAAAATGTCGTGCAAGTGTTCGCTCGCACCCGCATTTGTCGCTGCAAGCGCCAGAAAGAGACGTTACTTTTCGAATTTGCCCTGTGTCGTACAGTAAAATGTGAATTCGAATCGTGCAATCGCATGTAAAATGGAGGAAATTGGCGCATTTTACTTTTAAATATGCGCTCATTTTCTAGTTGGTGCATATCTGTTAATCAGGTACAAAGAGTAAAATATCCTTTTTTTTTAGATACAGAAATAGACAAGTTTGGCGGTTAAGGTTGGAAATGAAGTTGTATACTATTTGCGGATCTCTGCCGATTCATAAATAATTTAGAAATTACATTATATGTTTGTATTAGTCAATAGAAATTACATTTCATAAACTCAACTTTATAATACTTGCTATCATATAATTTGTCATAAGGCTTGATTAATGTTATATATACATATGTATATATAAGACGTTTTCTTATTCGGTTTTAAATGTAAAAATGTAGTTTTACTTTTATCCGCTGACATACACATTCGTAATTTGAGCACTTCAAGAATGTCTTAAGTTGCGGATAAGACGTTGGGATTATCCTTCTGAGGTATGCCCACACAGCCCAAGGTCAAGTTGGCACCTTTTAATCCGCCTTAATTAGATTCTTTGTTGGGCTATAAAAGCATTTTGACGACACTTCCCATAGGCCATAGGTGAAACAAGTCAAGGGCCAGCATGTTAAGCTCCAAAGCTAACTAAATATTGGAGCGGATCAAGCAAAATGCACCTCAACGGCCCAAGTGGGCCACAGGCCTATGTGAACGATAGCTCTAGTGATGGAGGAGTCTTCCCCATGGGGCATGGATATCCGGTGGAGTACCAACACATGGTGCACTCTCATTGGCGGGGATTCCGAGAGGCTCCCATCTATTATCACGCCGGATTTTACATAGCTTATTTCGTCCTGATGCTATCAAGTATTTTCGGAAATGGATTGGTCATCTGGATTTTTTCTACGTGAGTCAAAGGTCATCAAAATTATAAGGAAATCACATTTAGCACACTTTCTTATTTTAGATCGAAATCTCTGCGAACTCCCTCTAACCTCTTGATTCTTAACCTGGCTGTTTTTGATCTGTTCATGTGCACCAATATGCCCCATTACCTTCTCAACGCAGCTGTTGGCTATATAGTTGGTGGAGACCTGGGCTGCGATATATACGCTTTGAACGGAGGCATCTCCGGAATGGGAGCTTCCATAACGAATGCCTTCATTGCATTTGATCGGTACAAGACAATATCAAACCCTATTGACGGACGATTGAGTTATGGACAAATTGTATTGCTTATAATATTAACCTGGTTGTGGGCCACGCCATTTTCGGTGCTGCCATTGTTTCAGATCTGGGGACGTTATCAACCGGGTGAGTTGCTAACTACTAATGTTTTTACAGGTCATAGCATACTTTAAGGTACATAAACAACTTTTGTTATTAGGAACATCTAAGTCTATACTAGCCCAAAAGTTTTTATAAGATATTCAAACAAAATTACATTTTCTACATTTTTTTATAAGATATTCTAACAAAATTACATTTTCTAGAGGGCTATCTGACCACCTGCTCGTTTGACTACCTTACCAACACCGATGATAACAAGCTGTTTGTGCGTACGATCTTCGTGTGGTCCTACGTGATTCCAATGAGCATGATCCTGGTATCTTACTATAAACTCTTTACCCATGTACGAGTTCATGAGAAAATGTTGGCGGAACAGGCAAAAAAAATGAATGTCAAATCCTTGTCCGCTAATGCTAATGCGGATAGCATGAGTGTAGAGCTACGGATTGCCAAGGCAGCCCTAATCATTTACATGCTGTTTATCCTGGCCTGGACACCTTACTCTGTGGTGGCGCTAATCGGATGCTTTGGAGAACAACAGCTTATAACCCCCTTCGTCTCGATGCTACCGTGTTTGGCCTGCAAGTCGGTGTCGTGTCTGGATCCCTGGGTATATGCCACTAGCCATCCCAAGTATCGTCTAGAGTTGGAGCGCCGTCTCCCGTGGTTGGGCATCCGCGAGAAACAGGCCACATCTGGGACTTCTGGCGGTCAGGAGAGTGTTGCTAGTGTTAGCGGAGATACATTGGCTCTCAGTGTGCAAAACTAAAAGGACAGCTATCGACTTAAAGATGTGAAATCAAGCTTAAAATTGGATTTAGTTGATTAGTTGTAAGGCGCAATGAACTGAAAGAGTTCCAAAAATACAAACCAAAAAAAAGTTGGCATTGAAAAATAACAAACAGTTTCCTTTGAAATTATCTAGTTTTTGAAAGTAATGATAGTAATTTTCTGGGAAAGCCAGGGTTTAGGGAGGCTTTTGTCCTTTACTCCGAGGTCGGAATGTTCCCTCCTATCAAAAAAATGAACGACAAATCGAGAGAATACGCTCGTTTGTTTGCCCCGTAGAGCGCACACTCGGCAAACGGGTACAGAAACAGAAGTATAAACGATAAAAGCAGCGACGGCAACGGCGATTTCAATAGGCGGTAGTGGCAGTCCAGTCGGCCAGTCCAACCACCAGCGAGGTTGAAGAAGTTGTGCTTCTTTGTTGCTTGCGCGCATCCAACCAATCCGAAAACGAAAAGCGGCGTTTCAATTCAGCGAATGTTCCACACGGTATCAGGCGAACAGAACCGTTAGGAACGGTTTACAACATTTAAAGGCAGCGGTTGAAAGCGTGATTGGCTAGCCAAGTGGGTGTGGTGGGGCCCATCGAATCCGGATTCCGGAGCGAGGAGCATGGCAACAATGTTGCAGTTGTTACCGCCGCCGCTCCACGACGAATATGTATATGTACATAGATACCACCATATAGGCAACTTTGGTGCGAGCGAGTGGCGCTAAGTGGGGCTTCTTCTTGCTCTTTAAGAAACAACAAACATTTTTACTAGGTCTCCAGGAGATTTAGCAGCATGCCGCTTGGCTAGCGAGCGATTAGATTTCCAATGGAAACTCAATAGAAACGCTGTTAGAAGCGGTGCGCACAGGTGCGAGCGAGACGAGCATAGAGAGTGCGGTGCGGGATTAGAGAGATGGACAGATGTGCATTCAGCATCTGCCGCCGGTCGTACTCCACCTACCGTCACCCGTCACCCGCAACCAATCCCGTCCGATTCTCCGGATAATCCAATTTGCGCGTTGAATTCAAGTGCTTGTCGCCTCGAAGTGATTCGATCCAACTCGCTTGCTCTTTCTGCGTCCGAACTTTTCTGTTGTGTCGTTTTCGACATTCCTCTTATTGTGTGACCGCCCAGACTTGTTGCATGTAATAATAATAATAACGAACGAAACGGTATCGTAGCTGTTTAGTGGATGATTAAACTGAATTTAATCGTTTGCGAACAGGCGCTCAGCGCCGTCGAGGCGGTCATTATTGCCGCTGCGTTTCTCGCACTGAAATCCATACGAGTTTAAATTGCTCACTGAATGGGCGGCACTGTACGGTTGTCTCGCTCCCACACTCGTTTGGCGAACACCTTGAAGTCCAGTTGCGAATTTACTGGACAGAATCGTTCTGGGCAGATTAAAAATTCAAAAATTCACTTTTATTCATAAGTCACAAGGAACAAATAATTAATAATAATAATAATAATAATAAAAGTGCAACATTAATATTGATAAATTAGAGTCTTTAACTCTAAAAAAAAATAAAAGAAATACATAAGTTTATATATATATATTTTAAAAATGCACTTAGTTCATTTACAATAGCATACATTTACGGGTTATCGAAACCTTTTACTTTACGAAAGTAAGTTCCTGATATTTCCTTAAAACGGTCACCCGATTTATGGATTTAATTATCACTGCACATGACAATTTCTTTTCCGACTAAATTTTACAACTGTCCCATTTCCCACAGAGCACCATCTTAACCCTATGCCATCTCACTTGCTCTCATAGCACACGAGCGACAACTGACAGTAGACCATCTCCGTCGCTCCACATTAATCGTCTTTCTATGATTTTGGCAATCCTAATAATGCCAATTCATGGGGTGGGCGCCTGTTAACTAGCAGCAGGCTTACAGCATTAACATGACGGAAATCGATAGCAGATGACATTTTGCAATTTTGGGACTGCACCCACTTATTATCCTATCCTGGGGCTCTGTTAACATTTGAACGTTAAAAATTCGATTTTATAGAATTCCAGCAACGCCCCGAAGAGCGAGAAAAGAGCAGATACTCGTAATTACAGAGGCAAGCGCTACCAAACAAAAGGCCTCTTGGAATTGCGCTAACACAGCTAACAGCCCAACAGCCCAGCTGCTACGCATTCTGCGCGCCTCTTAGTTATTATGTCAGATCTGCAATGTGCGACTATAAAATACGTATGCGGCCGACGAGAATTTATTGACTCGACGCCCCCGGCTGGGGGTGTGAGTTATAAAATTGATGGCATAAACTGTCTTGAATTTATAAACACACACACAGCGCTCACACTTGGGACTCCGTTTTGCATTTGCATTTCCTGGGCGCCTAGCCGGTTTTTCGAATGTATGGTAACATTTTGTAGTCATTTTATGCGCCAGAGAGTGTGCGATGAACTCGTGGTGGGTGGATTTGCACTCGGTTCACCTACTCTCGGCTTCTGTAAGCCTGGTAAAAATTTTCGGTTGTATGTTGGTAACATTTTGTAGTCCCAAAATGTTCGAGCTCGGCAGCGGAAGCGGCAGCTCTGGCAACGCTTCTCGCGCCATCCCGCTCTTGCTCCCACAGCTTTTGTATATGCTTGGAATTTTTGGGCGGCATTCCCGACCGCATATTTCGAATGTCGTGAAGATGCAGGGTTGCCAGGCCACCGGACGGGATCGAGGCGCGACAGGTGGCCAGCCAACGCTGCCGACGACTGGTAGTCAACCCTGGTCGAGCGTTCCACGGGCCAATGGCATTCCTAGCATAACGAAGCCGTCTGCTTTTTGCGCTGCTTGCCTGTTCGGGCAGCTGAGTGAAATTTCATGCAGCGCGATTCTCACAAATTTCGAATTCCCCACATATTTTCGTGGCGTGCCGTTGGCATTTGTGTGTTACTTTTGCCTTGGTTCTCACTGGTCTCGCGATTATAGCGTTATGGCTGGTAGATAGGGTGGTTGACTTTCCATTTGCACGATTTTTTTTATCCAACGTACTATGGCCTTGAGGGGGCGGGTTAGTGGAGATGTACATATTATATGTATATATGTAAACTTTTTGAGCTCGACATTATATACATTGGGATGTAATTAATTAATTTCTTAACACGGTGTATAAAGTTATTATGTTAATAAGTTAATAAGTATGTATGTACGTACGTTTCCGAGGAAGTTTAATCATCTGAGCTCATTTATACCCAAATTTTTTGATAAACCCAAAAAAGCATAGATAAGAACTTAGCTGGTCCACTAGATTTCGGGTTTAGCTTCTAGTTTCTAAAGTTTGCTGGAATCGCCAGTACTCTCATAAGTAATATGGAATTAAAAATACTGCAGCTTGCGGGTGTGATATTTTTACTTTTCTGGACGGAGGCGATGAGTGAACCCTATGAGATTCTTAAAACTCTCAAAATTTGGATGACCATCAGCGCAAAAGATAATTTTTTAGAGGTCTCTTGGAGTAATGCCCCGGCTGACGTTGGCGATGAAGTCCTTATTACGAAGGGAGATGCCTTTATCTTTAAAAAAAACCTCCTTCCGGATAAGAAGAAAGGAGGGGTATGGTTGGCTAATAGAGGAGTCACAAAGGTTGTTGCTGCGATTAAATTGAGACAGGGAGTTTTTAACCATTGGCACACCACTAGACTTCCGTTTAATTACACCTTATCTAGAAATGTGACAGTTCAAACATCGTGCTATGGCTTTTGGGCCAGTTACATCGATGCTCAGGGAACAATCCTGGCCAAAACCTGCTTGAAAGTGTTTCCTCGCTGGATGAACGAACTGAAGTCAAAGATCGGAGAAATGCGACTGCGAGATCTTTTTATTCCCGGAACCCACGACTCCGGCGCATATCATCCTGTAGATTTACCATGGTACAATCAGTTTTTGGTGAAGAAAGTACTATCTGACCCAAGATGACGACATCAGGGGTCAGCTTTTGCATGGTGTACGATACCTGGACATACGGGTGGGTTACTACTCACATCTTTCTCCGGATAAGTTTTATATTAATCATGATAAATACAAACTGCGTCCTCTGGAAGAGGTTATCAATCAGGTAATAGACTTTGTTAACGAAACCAACGAGGTTGTGATCTTTGGAATCAAAGAGTTTCCAGTAGGTAAATATTTTTGAACGGAATACGATTATTGATATTTTAGTAACTTTTGGTTGATATCTTTCAGGGTTTTCTGAAGACAATGACCCTCACCGCCAGCTAATCAGTTATTTACGAATGAAATTCCAAGATCTTTTAGTTGATCCTTCGTTAACATGGAACGCAACCATGCAGGACATTTGGAACAGAAAGCAAAATGTTATCCTGGCATATGACCACAAGGATATGGTCAAAGAGTTCCCAGAGGTCTTGTTTGAAGCCGTGAAACAAAAGTGGGGCGACAAGCAGTCATGGCTAGATCTTGAGACATTTTTGCGCGATAATAAAAGAATTTGAAGACACGTGAGTTAATCTACAACTTTTTGATTGGCTTATGATTAATTTAACCGATTTTTACTGCCGCAGAGAGTGTTTTCTGTGTCCGGTGTCCGCAATGGCAGAGTTAACCCCTAAAGTAAACGGGATGTGTTTGATCAATTTAATTATTCCCATGGGCTGTGACCTACGTGATATGGCAGACGAAGTTAATCGGCGAATATCTCAACTATACCGAAATGAATGGGGCACATATGCCAACATTGTGTCAGCGGATTTCATAAGGGGTACCACACTAGTCGAAACTGGCATAGAATATAATACACACCCAAGGAAAAGAACCAGTTCAATGGAGGAATTAGAAATAAGTATAAGAAAAAATGAAGAGGATATTTTGAAATTAAGAAAGGAAGCAGATTTATTATTGTTAGAGATAGAAAGAAATCTTAGGGAACTTAAAATCTCTATTGAGTCTAAGAAGATAAAGCCGGAAAACTAATTTAATGTTTATTTTTGCACACCGGAATGAATTACTTTATAGATATCCCTTATAAATTACCCATTGTGCATTATCAATTTATTATGCTAATCAGTTTTTTTTATGTTTTCCCATATTATGTAATTTCTAGAGTCTATAAGATATACTAATTTGTGATTATATGGAAACAGAAACTTTGCACAAATATTAAATTTCATTTAGAATTAGGGCTAATTCAAGTGCAAAGGGTTCAAGAGTAAACAGATACGTTGTCGAGGAAGTCTAATAATCTTAGCTAATTGATACCGAAATTTTTTGATAACCCCAATAAAAGCATAGATAAGAATCTAGCTGGTTCACTAAATTTGGGGTTTAGGTTTCAGTTTCTAAATTTCGCTCGAAAGAGCAGTACTCTCATAAGTGATATGGAATTGAAAATTTTGCAGACTGCGAGATCTTTTTATTCCAGGAACCCACGAATCCGGAGCATATTAACCTGTAGATTTACCGTGGAACAATCGGTATTGGATTGAAAAGTATCTGACCCAAGATGACGACATCAAGGGACAGCTTATGCATGGTGTACGATACCTGGACATACGCGTGGGTTACTACTCACAACTTTCTCCGGATAAGTTTTACATTAATCATGATCATTTCAAACTGAGTCCTCTGGAAGAGGTAATTGACTTTGTCAACGAAACCAACGAAATTGTGATCTTTGGACTCACTGAGTTTCCAGTAGGTAAACATTTTTGAACGGAAAAAGATTTTTTGATATTTTAGTAATATCTATACGGAGATGAATTGGGCAGACATACCAACATCGTGTCACCGGATTTCATAACACACTTGTCGAAACTGCCATAGAGTATAATACATACCCAAGGAAAAGAATCAGTTTAATGGAGCAATTCCAGTCAACTCCTAATATATTCGTACATACATAAGTTGCAAGCTTGTTTTTTAATTTCATGAAATATGTAACGGAAAGTAAAATGTAATATCTCAAATGAAAGATATACATTTTAAAATATATGTAACATTTATTAGAAATTTTGAATATTTTGAAATAAAGAAAGAAACCCGATTTATTATTGTTAGATTTAAAAGGAAATCTTAGTGAACTTACAATTTCTATAAATTCTAAGAAAATAAAATCCGAAAACTAATTTCCTGGTTATTTTTGCACACTGGAAAAAATTACTTTATAGATATCCCTTATAAATTAACCATTATTCAGCCCTGCTTTCCAGCAAGAAAGAGCAAGCCAATCCCGACAGGCCAACTAGTTGGCTTCATCGGAGTGGAAGAGAATTGGTGGAGAGGGCACCTCATTATTCCCTCCACCAAATACGCACTGCATCCTTAAAATCAAGGTGACATTGCTGGCATCGCCTAAGAAACTCATTCCAGTTCCGTAAAATGTAGTCACCTTGGCGAGAGTTCCACATCCGCTGGAGGTGGAAGTGGGTGGCAGTGGTGCCGCTGGAGTTAGACGCACTATTGTCCTCTGTAAATCCTCATTGTAACAAGCGCCCAGAATCATCGCCTTACGCATAAGTCGACCTGACTCCAGACTTCGAAAATGCAGCGACAACAGCAGCAGAAGCAGCGGCAGCAGCACAACAGCAATATGCCAATGCAAAAAAGTTGCCATAAAGAGACGACAACGTCGTCGTCCCCATCTCCGCATTGGCATCCACCACATCGCCATCGCCCAAAAATAAATGCAACGCCTTCGAATGGGCGATCTCCCAGATACTCGCACTCTTTTCCCTTCCTCATCCCGCTTAGATCTGGGGATCGGAACTCGTCGGATGCAGTGTCCGTTGCTGCTGTGCTGTGGTTGCTGCTGCTCCCAGCAAGTTCAATGGCCCAACTCAAGGCGATGCGAAAAAGGAAATAAAAAAAAAAAGTAAAGAAAAGAAAACACACAGCGAAAAATTGAACAAGCAAATCATTCTGATTGCTTCCCGCAAACTGGTTTCAGGGTTACGACTGCGAGGAATACTTCGGTTGTGTTGTTTTAGAAATCAGCTTAGCCATACAAAAAAGATTTAAAAAAACTTAATTGAAATTTTTCCAATAGATATGCAAGTGCCACCTATTGTAAGAACCCTTAGAATTTTTAGACATGCTATTGGAAAGAACATTTCTAACATTTAGTTTCTTTGACACAACTTAAAACTAGTCCCAAATTGATCTTATAATTTCTAACAACTAACAAAAAATACTACAAAAAACACAAAAATCTTGTATTTTTTTTTATTATTATTGTTTTCGTATATTTCTATATAAATATTTTACCTCTTTCCAGCTTAAGTAGTGTTTTGTAAATACAATTCTGTCTTCTATTGCAGAGACATAAATATAAATGTACATAAATTTTGGATCTGGAATGCACAAGCATTCTATAATTATAGCTTTGAGTATAAGAGCTAATTTCTTGATTCTTGGAACGTCGCCTTAGAGGTTCCACTGTCCAACGAGGCTAGTTGTGCGGTTTTAAATAAATTATGTAGCATTCCGAAATACTACCTCAAGATATAAATTCATTGGATTAGGCGGGGTAGGTTTTCTAGTGTCGTCCAACCTGTGTAAGCTGCATTAAAATAATATTTGGTGCCATTGGTTATAATATAAACTAGAGTATAATATCGAATTATGGTACAACCATTAGCCCTAGCATTCTAACAAAGCAGGGCAATGTTTCCGCTTTCGTTGCCAGCGAGGAAAGCTCGGTTCAAGGGCAACACAGCCAGGGAGGTCAGCACACCGCGGAATGTCTCTGAGCGAAGTTTGGTAATCGTGTTAAACGCGTGGGAATGGGCCACATCCGCATAGACGCCCACACGGTTACCCGTGGTTGCGTAGACCAAAGAAGAGCCAACGCTCTGCAGGAAATGAGCGGGCTCTGGGGGAGGTCTGTAAAATAAATAATAATTTAAGTAGCTATTAATCATTAATTTAAGCTTAAATTTAACTCACTTGAGTTGGTAGTGCATAATGCCATCTAAAGCGTGCCAAACAGCCAGGCTATGATCCAAAGCGGAGCTCACCAGGAACTGATCACTTGGGGCTGCCAGCTGCAGCAGATCACATTCCATTGGCCGCCAGGAATTGATCACCATTCCAGTGCGCGTGTCCAGCTGGACAATGCAGCCCGATGAGAGTCCGGCTGCTAGCCAATTTCCAGATGGGGCCACAGTCAGGCAACGGACAGTTGCATTGGGTAGTGCCGCGTTGGTTACTCGCCACTCATTCACGTACTCAAAACTCCTGGCATCGACCATCTTAACAGTAGATTCGGCTGTTCCGGCTATAACCAGCGGGGAATGGGACGGCAAGCATTTGACCACCGTCACAGCACTATGACGAGGAGCATCTAGTATGCCAAGAGGTCTTCCAATGAACGGATCCCAAATATGAATTCCTGAGTCACAGGACACTACATAACGCAACGATTCTAGAAAACCAAGAGAGTTGATGGACTTTTTGTGAGCCGTGTAAGTGAACTGGCAGGCGGTCGTCTTCCGTCCATCTCCTTCGCTGCGCAGCGACCACAGCTTCACGGTCTTGTCTTTGGAGGCGGAAATGAAGCTGTTCTCATTATCCAGGGCATAAATAGCCCTAACGGAGTTTGTGTGACCCACAAAGGACTGCAGCCGAATTTGCTTAAGATTCAGAGTCTGATTGTCCTTCTCACTGCGCGTCGTCTCATTGCGCCAGTAGGCCAACCAGTTTCCTTTTAGGTGCCGAGTTTTGGGCATCTGGTCTAGTTTGTAAGCCACCATGTCGAGCAGTTCGACGTTGTTCCTGGTCACTTGCAGGCGATTTCCCACGATCTGAGTACCAAAGCTGTTGGCGGCCAGTTCGCAGCTGGCATCCACAGTGTCGAAATCTTGTCCAGAACTCACACTGGTTGCCAGTTCAGGTTTGCTATGTCCTTTACCACTGGGTTGCTCGTGTTCGTGACACAAGGTCAGGACAAACTCTAGATTGCTTAGAGTTTTCTTCATGTTGGCCTCGCCCAGAAAACGCAGAAAGGTTAGATAGGCAGTGTGCGCTAGCTCTGGTCCAAACACGTCCCTCAACTCTTCCAGGGCACGTTCCTGATGCGATGCTCCACCAACTAGCGATAGATTTGCCAGATCGCAGGCAAAATCGTTAGGCAATCCAAAAGCCTTGTTAAAGATCAAGAAAAAAGGACTGAGTAACGGCTGGCATAGATGCTCCCGAGTCATATCCGATCCCAGGCGAACACTTAGAGCATAAATCGCATCCAAAAACTTCCGAGCCAATAAAGAGCGTCCCAGGTAACCACTGGGCATCAAAAGGTTCGTTGAGCTTAACAAACGCAGAATGGGCAGAAGGATGGCCTCCAGTAGTATATGCTGGAGATGCTCCATAATACTGGCATCAGTTAGACAAGGAACCATGTACTTAAGCAGCTGCAGGGAACTGATTATAGCTCCTTCAAGGCTGCCAGTGATTCGTTTGGAGCACAGACCTATAAGTTCACTTATGTGGGGAAAATACTGCAGTAGAAGGAAGTTTTCCCCATAGAGAGCTAAAATGGTGAAAGATATATATTAGATGACCGTTCAAATGAATTATGATTTCTATAAGCTCACCTGCTATGGACATGAGACACTCCAGAACTCGAGCTGCACTTCGATCGCCCACGACCCTTGCATTTGCAATACTGAAATAGTTGAGGTTGGCTGCATCGGGGCTAGAGCTAAACCCACCGTCATCGACCTCCGGCAGCAGGTTCTCCTGACCCACATAGCATAGCGAGAGTAATTTCAGAAGGTTTCTCGTGATAAACCGAGAGGTGAGCACCGGACCCAATCTATGCGACAGCCACACCAAGCTCTCGGCGCTCATTTCACTAATTCGGTTGTTTTGGACGGCTTTTGCCTCCGACAGGCGAGAAATAACGGATGCCTGCAGGGAGTCGGAGGGCTCTATTTCCGTCTCCACTGCTGGAGGAGGTAGCTGCTCCACCGCTTGGCTGATTAGTTCGAAGCTGTCAACACTCTTTCGGGAGCCAATATCGCAGTCGATGGCGCTTAGCTGGAAACTTCGACGAATGCCGCTGGCTGTTGGACACACAGGAATCTCAATGGTGGGCGAGCGAGGTCCTAGATTGGGCGGAACGAAAGCGGGCGGCGTTTGACCCTCTCTCAAGGATAACTTATCTGGCGATATTCTGGCCCCATACATAAGTTCATTGATCACCAGTTTATCCGGTGATCCATCCGATTCTCGAGCTTCCTCTGCACTGGCAGCACTGGTGCTGGGACGCATGTCAAAGGAGTCAATGGACTTGCTGTCCTGAGTAGAGGCCCTGTCTTGATCATCCTCGAATGTGAACAGTTCCTCGATGTCTGGCTTTGTGTCTGGTTCACCTGTCTCTTGAACCACTTTTTCCAAGGCAAAGTTGAGATTCTTACTCGTCCTTCTGCTTCCGCCACTATGGTAGTGATAGCCATTTCCCTGATCCGGTTCCTTGTAGCCACCCACTGCTTCTATCAGAGGGGCTATAAAATGATGCAGAAAACAACGGAGTCCAAAGCGCACAATCAGACGGAGCAGGAAACTGTGATGGTAAAGTTTCACGGACTTTCGAGATTTGAATGAACTGCTGGCAGAAAAACGCAGATGGCCACCACTGCTAGTGGAGCCATTGGAACCACCGTCCTCCGGCGAGGTGACACCCTCCACATCGTAAAGCTTGAGCAGTGGTTGGAGGAGATGCTGTTGTGTTTGTAATATTCCCAAGGCCTGAGCTATGGGATCAAACAAGTTCCAGGCAGTTAAGATCGATGTGCGTTCATCTCTCAAGAGATCAATGATGTGGGGTAGCAACAACTCAACCGGAGTGAATTGCTCGTAGGCAAAAGCCATTGGTTCGAGTAGCCTTTTTACATGGGCACAGCAGGACATGACCTTACACTCTGCGATTTTTCTTTCAAAGAGCACTCTCTGACGATCCATCTCCGTGTACCTGACACACTCCCTTCCTCCTTTGCAATTGAAATGGGTGTGCAACTCCAATAGCACTGCATTAGCCTCAAAAGCATTTAGGGATCTGACAAGAGCATAGACAGCCATGTAATGGCTAGGAAATGGTAGCAACATGTTTGCGAACATGGGCTCTATCAGCTGAGCAGGATTTGGTGGCTGTGGCAGGCCTTGATCTTCTGTTCTGTCATCCTCCAATTGCAAAAGAAGTCGAGCAACTTTCCGCACTGGTTTAGGCAGTTCCTGACGATGCATTTGAGCCACCGTCCGGCAGGCTGAGAGTCGAGCCTCAAAGGTAGAACTTAAGCCATTTCCCATTAGCAGCGGGCGCAAACGTTGCATCGCAAAGAGCTCCACAATTAGGCATCCCAGGACCTGCAGATCACGCTCTCTCCTGGAACTCACTAGCTGCTGAAGACAATATCTCTTTTCTCTCAGGAGATTCTTTGATTTTGTGGGAATTTCTTCACCACTGGCAAAAAGCTGATTAGTAAAGGAATGTTCCGCTGAGTTCTGTTCAAAAAGAAGATCACTGCTGATCATTTTCTCCTCGGGATTAGCCGACGGCCGCTGCTGTGGGAAAGTACGTGCGTAAAATGCCTCTAGAGACTCCAGATTTTGTAGCAACAGTGCAGGATTATAGTTCTCCGGGAGTTCAATTAAGTTGGTAATCGCATAGAAATTAGAAGCCGATGCGGATGCGGAACTACTGTGTACAGAGCCGCTTGATCCATCATCTCCCAGACGCAAAGAGAGACGCGAAGATCCAGTTTCACTCTCAGCTTGTAGGTTCTCCGTACTCTTGGCCAGACGCTTCGAGGGACTGGCATATAGTTGACTTAGCCTGGGAGCAGTTTTACTGAACCAGGACGTAGCGTATCGACGCGGCGGATGAGCGCTTCCAAAGAGTTGCACAATGCCGCGCTGACTGAGATTCCTGTGCTGATCGACAAGCGTAAGGCAGACATTCTTTGATTTAACCGCCGCCTTCCCACTCAGCTTGTACCTACAATTGAATAGGAAAATTAGAAAAGAATATAATATATTGGGTTTAAGAGGGTGTGATTTAATATTATTGAATAGATAGCGATCCAGAAATCAAAATGATTCAGTAAAAAACTCACCCGAAGTTCAAATCAATCCAATGATGCAGCCGTTCGCTTACGTACTGCGACTCCAGCGCCTCTCGATGCTTGCAAATGAAGTCCTCGGGACAAGAAGCCCAAGTGGGTAACTCCAGATCTGGCAGGTCTTCGTGGATGCTTTTAAAGATCATAGGATCCGAGTAGAACTCGGGTATACACTCATCAGGGGTCCATTCCTGGAGACGCTGAATGGATACAGGATATTCCGCTGGCACCCATATGGGACGCACGTGGGCACACAAAATAGCCTGCGGGGTTCTCCTAGCCATGTACACAAAGTAGGTGATCTCAGAAAGAAAGTCGGAGACGTGATGGGGCGCCTGATCACCGACAGGTTGGAAATTGTCGTCACCGCATCCATGCTGACTCGCATGGGAGTACATGAGATCGAGATGGACATCCCCCTTGTTGAGTCGATACTTGCTCTTTGTTAAATCCCGCCAAGTAGCTCCTCCGCGACCATTGAAGTCGGTGACCCAGGGCATGATGTGGTGATGCGCGGCATTGGTTAGACTCCTTCCACACGCATTATTCAGGATGGTCAGATAATCGAAGTTGGATAACTGACCATTGCACCACATCTCAGAATACTCCCGCAGATTAAAGTGCGCCGGATCGTAGGCAAATCGCAGGTCAAACATGGTGCTGCTTAAGGGCAGGGGCTTTTGCGATTCCCTCGTTTCTCCCAAATCATCGCTTGCTAGAGGTGTTAGTGGCGACAAGTCTTCCCCCGCTGGATCTTCTTCTAGCAGATTACAATGTAACCTCGGGAGCACTTGCAGCCACAGATTCTCACGCAGCACAATATGTTGCAGGCGGAGATCGCCCAAGAAAAGACCCTGTTCTTGAAGATGCTTGGCCAGCTGTAGGATCTGGTAAATCACAAATAATGTCTTGTTGTAATTCTTTCCCAATAGTGCCGGACTGAAGGTGATACAGTCGTACAGGCTGCATTCTAATGCTGGAGGATACAGGAAGACGCTAAAGTGCGTAGAGGTCTCAATGGCGACCAGGGCGGGCAAGACGTTGGCATGACAGTTGCCTGGGTAATTTGAGATAGCAGCGTTTGAGTCACCATTACCCTCACGATCTAGTTGAGAATGCAGCACGGGGCATTGATAAACCCTCTGGATAAGTTCTTTTAGTACAGCGTCATGCGGTTGGAGCTGTGCCTGGCCACTGGGTAGCTTTGCCGAAGGCGCTGAAGAAGTTGACCTGCATAGCTTGACATGTGCGCCATCGTACTTCTTGTATGCCTCCTCCCACAACTGCTTAAAGTTGGTGTTGGCCACAAAGGACACTGCCTGCGAGTAGGACAGGGGCAAGTCTGTTGAGGTTGCTTTTTCGGAAACCCTCGGGAGTGGGTACACCCTCGCCTGAGGTTGCTTTCGATAAGTCTGCACTAGAATCCGGGTCCACGGGTGTTCCAACTGTCCAGTGGGATAAGCCCTGCGATCTAGCAGTGGCCAACTGGGAAAGTGAGTCAGTCGCTTATTCCGCTCCAGCGATTGCAGCCACGCCTTGTCGCAGATCAGTTGAAATCTCCCCTCTCCGCCAACCTCGCACACATGCTGCGGATCCACTCCAATCTCTGGCCAAATCAGATCGCTGTCGCCCATTTTCCTGCAGGAGTGCTCCAACTGAAAACTTGGCAATCCTGCGATTCCGATCCGCTGCTGCCTGCCACCGCAATTAGATTACATTTTTCGACTGGGCGAGGTTCGATCTGCTTCCGCCATAGGTTTTTTGGGCTTAAGCTCTTCGATTTACTGGGTTTTTCGAGGATTTTCTGTTATCTTATCAAAGTACGCTGCAAGTTTTTTTCGCGAAGCTGAGACATCAGCTGCTTAGCAATGTGACCAGGGTGAGGCTTGCTCCGAAAAAATACCACAAAATACCGAATAGTAGTTTTTGTACACTACCACTCAAACAGTTGTTTAGAACATTTACCGCGAAAATTCAAATTTTACTCTAAAATGTACTAAACATGGGATTTCTAATTATTTATAATTATTTTATAGGTGCACAGTGTAATATTTCAAATTTATTGGGGAACATAAAAAAAAAAAGGTTAATTTGCTAAATTCTTAAGATTTGTCATACAGATGTTTTATAAATTTGAAATATATCTTTAATAATAAAGAAAATAACTTTGTATTTTTGGTAATAAATAATCATAAACACATTTGTTAAAGTTCACACAAGGCGACATTTGTGTTTGCCAGCAAATAATTTAATTCCCAAGCGATGTCAACAACTTCCTTCATGGCAGCTGTCATATGCCAATTTGGCATACGACGCATGTGAGAAACACTTGGCCGATAATGATCGCAAATGTAATCAAAGGGCGTGGTGATCAGACTTTGGGAACTTTGGGAATTGCAAATATAAATATATTAAAATATGTACAAGAATTTATGTCCGTAAAATATGTCCTTGAATTTGAACGGGTTTGCAGATTAATATCTTAATTATAATAAATTTTTCAAAAAAATTCGAGAAGAAATGAAAAGTAAATTACTTATTAACTCCTGTGTCTGCTGACACCATGGAAATTCCCACGCTCCTCTATCCAAGTATTCTGTTTTCTTATCCAAAATCCTAATCTTATCAACGAGGTGGCCGGTTTTGTAATTTGCCGCCTTCTGCAGGTCATTTCCCCCCATATCTGTCTTTGTTTTTCCTGTTTGCGATCGGCACATAAAAGAACTACCACACAGCATCCCAGTTTAAGTTTAAAATGTTAGAGTTTCATGGTCTTCCAGATTTCTCACATCTACGAATGTTTGGGGGCTAGAATTTATTAGATTAATCTGTCGAATCGCGAATGGAATACAGTAGCAATATCATTTATGCACATACTTATAAGAAGTGCAATTATGGTAGCCAACTGGTTTCGGTGCCCCCGAAAAAGATTCGGCGAACCCCTTCCAAATCCGATGCTCGGACATACTTCCGTTTCGCACAAATTAGCAATCTTTAATATTGAGTATAAATAACAGAATCACGTGTTAAAGGCTTGTCTCCGGTTCCAGGTTCACCTGTCCAGATGTTGTTAGGGAAATTCACCCGAAGCCAATATTTGCAAAGTGCCACAATTAAATGTTTTGCATGCTAAAAGTTCTTACCACTTTTCACACTTCAAATGAGTTGTGCAAACAATTAAAAATGTTTGCTTATTTATTACATGTGCTGTATAGTATATGGAGTTATATTGTATATCGCGGCAGAACGCCAGCCCCCGGCTTTGGGGGAATAATAATGGAATTTTTAAAAATACCCTATATACGAGGGCAATCGAATTTGGCACTTTCCCTTAGCTCATAAAGCGGCGCACACGACTGCCTGTGATCAGAGCCAGCAATTAAGTTATTAAAACACCTTGTGGATGACGAACCTCAGTTGGTCGTACTCCCATATTCCATAAATCAGTATCAATGGGACGCAGTATATAGGCTTTTTTTTTTGTTTTTTTTGAAACCGCAAATCACATGCGCTGAGCTTTATGCCTCAGATTTGACAGTTCTGGTTTGTCCATAGTCGGAGGCGAAGATTCCCGCCTGTCGTCCCCTATGACCAATCTTATCTTTTCCTTGAAGCCTTGGTACAAAAGTCGCATTATAAAGTCTCTGACGGCTATAAAGATTAGGACCGATATTATGGTTAGTACCATTGTAAAAGACATATTTAAGATAGCCAACTTTGGGCGACCCGTTCCGCAGTTTATTTAGTTTTACGACCGCCACGAATATGGCAATATTTCCCGGCAAATAGAATAATAGCCAGAAGAAAAAAACCCAGAACTCATATAAATAACCCCATGACCCAATGCTGGCCAACCTTCGATCACTTAACCCCACACCATATCTCTTCGCACCGATCGCTCACTCAATCCAATCCACTCCAATTTGGCGAAGTAATTCGAGTCTCGTGACGACTTGCGGTCTCGGTTTTTATTTTTTTTTAGCTCGAGTATTTTCTTGTCATCATCGATGACCCTGAAAATGTCAATTGCGAAGCAATTTCCTTGCCTCGATTCGTTTTTTTGTTTAGTTTAGTTTTATTTTATTTGTGGTAGCTATTTTAATTGCTTAAGTGCTTATTTACTGCATTTTACTCGAACTATTCTCGCCTTAACCGGTGTCGATCACCTGTTGAGATTTCGCTTGAATGATTTATGGTTGTTACAAACTCGTTAGAGGCATGTGTCTAAAAACGCTTTAGTTGTTTTTCTTTTGTCAGGAAAAATCAAAAACAATTATCCTTTTAAGCTAGGAAATGTTTTGAACTAAATCTTAAACTGACTACTCATCTGTGGAATGTTTAGTACAGATTAGGCAGGGTAATTAACTCGAGATAGATGATATCTTATCTTGACGCATATATTTATATTTTTAGATTATATCATCATTATCTTTGATCCCTGTTATAAAGATAGAAATTTTCAAGAGAAATTGCAAACGCAAATGATCTTTAATAAAGGCAGCCAGAACTATTTTTAAATAATTAATATTGTCATATATGATTGATACATTCCCCAAGATTCGTGGTTCCTAACTTATGTCCTTCTAGAGCCAATCCATATATGAATTTTTCACTTGACTTATTATAGCTTTTAAATTGGTCGAGACATGCCGTGCGCCCAGGGAATTAAAGGTCTTTGGAGTAAAGTTGTTAGGAGACTTCAGTTCTACTTAGAGTCGAAGTATCAGATACCCTTAAAATTATGATAATGGATATCTATACAGTTAATACAAGAAATTATATTGGCAAATATAAAAGTGCTATTAAGAAAATCTGAGACTGCCTAAGATCTACCATTGAATTATTATTACCTTAACTTTCTTTTTATATACCCCCTGCCAGAGTATTATGTTATTTTGGCGCCCGCCACATACCATTAATGGACTTCAAATATAAAAGACTTTCAGGCCGCATCAATTAATTTGCCTTATAGTATATATATAACGCAAAATATTTGGTATGCGAGTTAAATATTGAGTTCTATATGTGTCTGTCTGCCGCGACGTCTGTCCAAATTACCAGTTTGAACTGGTAGGGTTTTGGGTGATGGACACTGAAGCCAGTTTTAGCTAGATTCTAGACTCTGAGTCGGTTGGAAATATATTTACATTTCCGATGATATATTCTGAATATTTGATGGTTATTTGGACAAACATTTCAATTGCAGAGTCGCGTCTCATTTTGCGCAGCATGGTTCGCTGACTTGGTAAAGTCAAATCGAAATGACAGGGCAGAAAAACGAGTTTGAAGATCAGTACGAATCATTATAGTTCGGACCCTATCAAATTGCATGGATCGTATGTGCGTGCGGTTAATTGATGGGGTGCACATCAATTGAAGTTTGTCACTTTTCATTAACCGAGAGAGATCTGGAATATTTCCAGACCGTGTCAACTTGGAATTCTTAGTGGGTAAATGCCGGTTATCTAGCCATTGTCACCTGGCTGATCTTAAGTCTGGACAAAGTGTGCCATCGATAAGAATGGCAATGTTTAACTGATAAACATGGCATACTTCTCTTGGATTTGTTGATTGAAGAGCAACACTCGTCAGTGGATTAGATTTCCGGCGATAATGGTCGGCTGATTGCATCAGAGATATTGCATGTGCGGGAAATCTTAAGCCAAATCAACGTGGAAATGGTTAAATGGAAATGGAAATCCCCCTAAAGTACAATCCATTGAGACGCCTATTAAGTATCACCCACTTAGGGTAACAGAACCAGACCTTATTATATTCCACCAGTCATATTTTCAAGTGATCTGACAATGCCCTGTTAATAAAAGCAGTCACCCCTTAAATTATATATATAGAATGAAATTATAAAAACAATGTATATTTAAACCGAAGCTTAGCTGCATTGAACCGCATCTGTAACTGGTTAATTCAGACGCTCCAAGTTATGCAGATATGTGTATATATATATAAGTATATATATGAAAATCGAGCGAAATTCTACTGAAATCGAAACTTAGTCTCAATTGGCATTCGAAAATGACCTGAAATGAATAGGGATCGCACAATATAAGTGTCAGGGGCGGTTTGAGGTGGTTCACCCGACTAAAACGATAAGCAATCCCTATTCTGGCCACCTCTCACAGCCTCCCACCAGCCCCTACTTTCCATTGTTAATTGCATTGCATAAAGTCGAAACCCGCCTCTAACCGGTAAACACTGCTGACTAACTAAACGTGCAACGAAAAAACTACAACTAAACTAATTCTATTGGAGCCACAACAAGTTGTCGCTCTCCATTGTATACCCTACGCTTCAGAGTGTAGGGTATGCTTCCTTGTAATACATCTTTAAGATTGGAATATATAGTATAAGCATTCAGAAGGCATCAAAGTCCCATTTTATATATACTGCATGGTCGGTAAACAAAGATATATATTGTTGTTCCTCACTTTAATCTGCCATATTTATGTGATGTTAAATATATATATTCTTAGTTCTTATATCCAGACAGAATACCTTGTCGCGTGTATAAAAAAATGTAAATGTTCTTGAAATTTGTATTTTTTAAAAATGTGCTTATACTAAGAATAGTTTTATTACGCCAAGTTTCATTGGCTGCTATTGTTTTGCTAAAATTCAAATCAATGTCGTATCTTGTTCCATTTTTAAAAATATATTTGCAATATTATTATAGTATTATTTATCATTGATCTATAGATAAGGTATTGTAAGACTTAACTGATAAGCTTTTAATCATAATTCTTACTTACTTTAATTACAAAACATAGTTTTCAATATCAATGTTTCTACTCTTGAAAAAGCCAAAGATCAAGATCAATGATTGAAAAGTTCTTAGAAAAATTCAACTAAGTTCATTGGGAAAATCCGCCATAAAAGCATATTTTACTGGGTGCAGTTAACCATTATTTGTGAATGGCTTTTCTGTCTGGGCCATTGTTAGGCAAAGTTTCGTGCATTCCGGTTTCGCTAGTTCTAAACTAGAGCAGGGTGCATAGTTTATCACATAGTTTAAGTTTAGTGGGTTTTTTCTTTCTTTTTTTTTATTTTTTTGATTTAGCCGTTTATAGAGAGACATAAAGTGAGCGCGTGCAAGTGAGACTTCTACTATAGACGGGGCCGGCCATACAGGAAAACCGTTAAGTATTCAGCGCAGAATCGATTGTTTGCTGATACCAACTGAAATCGAAATCGGGCTTGAACCGAAATGGCCAAATAAACCAAAGTTCCTTGGCGGCACAGCCGAAAGTTTTTTGTTGTTGGTGCATTTGTTAAAATGCTTTACGCATGCGGAGGCCCGATGGTCGATTGGATCGCATTGGATTGGATCGGCAAAGATAGCGAGAGTTTTTATGACATGCCACAAACATTCATTCATGCATGCAGAGAGAGAAAAACTTGCAGTTTTCTAGATATTTTTAAGAAAAGTTCTTAAAGTTTCAAAATTTTGCAGGATCTTAAAGGTTTCATTTGAATGATTGGTTTCTATGATTTATACTATATCATCATTAAAATTGCATTTTATAAATCTTTAACTTCATTTAACTAATATATTTCTCAAATAATTATGTTTTGTATCAAAAATAAATAAGAACAATAAACTTTTAAAATCCATCACTAAATCGAATCGATTGCATCGGAACTAAAGAACTAACATTTCCATAATTATATTTTTCGCAGTGTTCAATTGTGGCATTATGTACAACAAGTATAACGAGTCAACTCCTTGTCAATACAGCGATACACGATCACTAAACGGCAGCTAATAAAAAAATATATATATATATATACAGACATATACATATATGACAAAAAACTCCCGCTGCGGCAGAGAAGCTAACTGAGCAGCAGCGGCGGAGCGGCGCTTATCTGCTCTCATATAAACTAAAGTCGGCGGGAATAATTTCTCATTTGTAATTTGGCAGGCGGCGTGCGCGGATCGGCTTGGAGAATTGGAATCCACAAAATTAGCGATCGGGAATCGGTAAACGGTAGATCATTTGTCTAACAGTTGTTTCTCGAAAGAGATAGCAAATAGAACCGTTTAAAGTGTAATTGCGCGTGCGCCAAAGCATAGAAATAAATCGAGGGGAATATCGAGGAAAACCGGGAAGTTAAAGTGCGCGTATTGTACGTATTAAGGATCCGCAGTTGTCCTTAAACCCGTAACCGTGGCGAAGGAAGTGGACAGTTTGTTGATGCAGCGAAACAACAGTCCCGAGATGACTCAACAACCACAATGGGGCATAAGCCTGTCAAAGTGTAAGTGTTAGCCAATGATCGGGGGAGTTGATCCTACCCAGTGTTATCTCATCTGTATATGTATCATCCTCCATATCAGGAAGTGCGGATATTTGTGCGGATCGTTGAACTGCGATCGCGGGGGGCATTCTTTAGTGGCTTAAACTTAAAGTTAACCGACATTGACCGACAACAATATTAAAATCCTAAATGTATATAACGTGTGTATGCTGTATAATGCATAAAAATAAAAACAATGACAAAACGCTTTTGCCACTTCCGAATATTTTTTGAGTTTTGTGCGCTTCGTGTCTCGCATTTCATGTTTGTTTGGGTTTCTGTTTGTGTGTGTTTGGTGGCTTCTCTTAATATTCCCGGCATGCGTCCACATAATTGGTAAATATTTTGCATACGTTTTCCATTTGAAACAGTTTGCTAGTTGGTTACAGAACAGGGTATCAACTCCTCGATAACGACCATTAACAGTTATTATGGTCTTGTTGAACCGTTTATGGGCCTGTCCATCTACCATTTCCTCGCCCCATCTCGCTCTGTTCTCTTTTGGGCAAGGTCAATGCAATAAAGAATTCCGTCCACTGGTCTTTTTTTGGTCGTCGGATTGGGCAACCGTTTCTTTTGTAAGAGCTTTACGAAAATACAATTTTAGATACATATATATGGAGTCCCAAAATCACGTAAGCAGAAAGCCAATTTTACAGACAAATCTGTTTTCATTTTACTAGACAGCTTTTGAAATTACCCAACTGTCTAGTTCTGATGTAGTGCTAACTTATCATAGAAAACTTTTAATCTAAGTATGGCAAAAAAACAGTTGCTGTAAATTTCACCCACCAGAGGGCTTAAATTAGCCCAAAATGTTAGTTTGGTTAGCTTAATGAACTGAAAAGTTTACAAGTTGGCCATAAATCAACCGTTTGGCAGTCAGCATTACGCATTAGTTTTGAGTTATGGCAATTACCCGTTGGGGTAATCGACTTGTTCTATTGCTCAAAGTCTCATAATCATATGGAATAAAAAGGGTCTTGCATAGGAGTACTATCTGGTATATGTACTTATTTTTATGCAGCAATCGCTCTGTAGGAATGACCCTCTGCCACCCCGGCCCACTGACATCATTTTCGCAAGAGCGCGGAAATGCAAGCAAAAGAAATGGTGTTTATTATTCGTTCGGTGCTATCACTTGGCATTACCGATTGCCGGACAAAGAGTCACAGTCCCAGAAATGTCAACAGTCCACAGAGCGACAGACAGAAGAAATTGTTTTCATTTTCCTCCTCATTAACGCAACAGATATAAACGACAGACGTCTACTTTCCTTGATCACATTAAAGAATATTTTAAAGGAATTTTTAAATTATGATAATGCCAATATTAATATTGAGCTTCTGTCGAAGCTTCGATTTCTCAAAAGCATTTAGAACATGCATACCTCTCTTTATATCCAATATGTGCCTATTGTTATCTAATGAGAAAACCAACTAAAATTCTCCAACAAAAGGAAAATGAATAAAGATACAATTCTCACAATTTAAACTAGTTCATTGTCTTACCTAGCTAATTAGAAAGTTTCTCTGGGCTACAATTAAAACACTTAGTTGAGTCATAGATAATTTAATCGTCGGTGTTTTGAATTCCATAAAACATTCAATAAATTGTATAATTATCATTATTATCAAAGGAATGCTTTAAATAATGGTTATATTTCTTAGAAATTAATATGATTAATAACTGTTACCAAAGCCGATTAAATCCCATTGGAAAGTGAGTTTCCCTTTCCCTGCCAAGAGGTTACCACTTAGCTTTCATTTTCCACTCGTTCTGCACGATAAGGTTGAGTTTATAGCTAAGAAAACTCTGATTAAGTCTTGATTGGCTTATCGTAGGTGATGGTCCTTAGATCGAGAGCGGTCATATATTAACGCCACTAAGCGTGATTGTTAGGGTTAAAATATGGCCATACTTGTCGGCTAGCGATATGATTAGCAGCCATTTACATATATAGTCTTATCAACTTATCACATGGTAATCATACTAGTTGAATTGTTTTTTTTTTCATTTTTATTTGACACTCGTGGAGCGAACGCGAATAAATTTTCATGTCGATATGGTCGTTAAGTAACCTGTCAAATATTGACACATTGTTAATTTTGGCAGCTCCGGGCCACTGATTTAATGCAATTTGCCAGAAGCAAAAGATTTATTAATGTTAATTTATAGGGGAAATAAAACTTGTCAGTTAGTGACGTCGATGGGCTCTTTGCGAAACAGACTTTTATGAACTAAGGGAGTTTCGCATCCCATTAAAAAGGCAAACATAGTTGTTTGGTTTTTATGGGCGTGGGCAGGAGATACTATACTATATGTTTTTGACGTAGGTGAAGTCGTTTTTGAAATGTCAATAAAAAACAACAGTCGGTGGCTGTGGTGGGTGATCTAATAATATTGTCATGAATTGAATTCTGATTGTGTTTACCCAAGAACCCGAGCTGTTTGTTCATTTGGAATGCAGAGTGATCCGTATTATTAGCCAAGTGCTTAGCGTTTTTTGGATGAAATGGGTCAATGTTAACCCAGCGTGATCGATTCAACCTTCGGATTCCATAGAATAACCATCCCTAAGGCCTATAAATTTATAGCGAACACAACTTAATTGGCAGTGCCTCCCGCCATTGGTTTATGATCGTGGTTTTTGGTTACCTATTTGACATACTTCAGATTGCACTCCAAACATTTATCGCAGATCTACCGCACTTGGCCTTATCGCAGCGTAATTCCGCTTAACAATTTGATTGTGATATGGCGATCATATAAAAAGTACGCTCCACTTCGGTGCCTGGTGATTGATGGAGGGTCATGCTGGTACGAGTGCATAGCGCCGTTAATATAGCCTCTAATCTTTAGCACTAAACTTAAGCACGAGCCATAAACCTCACGAGACAGGAAGTTGGCCCAAAGGCGAGACTATAATATAGAATTCTTCAAATGCCATTGAGAAGCTACATAAACAATCAGCGAGTTTATAAATGAAGTCCATGAATGAGAGCAAATAAATTTCCATTGAGTTAAAAGTTTAAAAGAATTGAAAGACGTTTGCGGAGCACTGCAATATATCAGGAAAATGATTTATAGAATATTTAATCCAACTATTTAATTAATGTATGTGAAAATATTGTTATTTATTGACTTTGAAAATAACTCTTGACCAAGATTGTTGGCCTGTTTATTTAATTTCTTAGCTTATAAATTTTAAATAGGTTATTTACCTTCTGGTTTGTTAAATTTTACTATGGCTCATGATTCACAGAGGTCATGAGTCATCTAAACTCATTTAAATAAGAAATTTTCCCACAATTTGTTTTTAAAACGAAAGCCGAAGCTAAGAAATGGGACTGCCCTAATATATTCTATGATTTTTGAATGAAATAACGCAGTAGACTATGCATAATTTCTTTATCATTAAAATTAAAAACTGGTTTCGACCTAAATGGGCAGCCATCACCTCTGAAAATACTGATATAGGCGTCATCAGGCTTGTTTTATACATCTGTTCAAGATCAAAATGGACTATATATATTGTTAAATTTATAGATGTTAAACTAAGCGTGTCTACTAACTGAATGGTTTTTCAATGCGGGAAGATTTTAAATGTTTGCCTATTATTAGTGATAACAAACTTAATTTTTTGGAATAAATTGATTAGATGTGGGGAAATTTTATCAAACATCTTTAATTTGCTTAATAGAAATATAATTTTAGAAAAATAAAGTACAAAAACAAGTTTAATTAAATGAAATGTTTCATTTATTCAATAAGGAAGCATGTTTTTTAATAATGTTATATTGAAATCGGTTGTGACCGCTCCGCTAATTGATATAGTGCCACAGCAATCAAGTGCAATTTGAAGTTTATCAGCGCAAATTGATTTGTACCCAATTGAGCCACCCGTCAAACTATTTATTCGCACGCTAACCAAATTAAATAAGTAAATTGCTTAAACAGTATGAGACGCAAATCCATTTCGCTCGTAAAAAGCTTGACGCAGCGGCTGATAAATGTTGTCCAGCAGGTTAATTAATGCCATCCCGAAAAAGACACCCACTGACGTCAATACCTCTCTTCTAATCTTCCCCAACCGCAGTTTTCGTGATCCCGCAGCGTGTGATCCTGGCCATCATGGGCTTCCTGGCCATCCTGAATGCCTACACGATGCGCGTCTGTCTTTCTCAGGCCATCACGGTTCTGGTAACCAAAAAGAATTCCACGGACGACGACTCTCAAGCGATTTGCGAGGCCGATGACTTGGACGAGGGCACCAGTGTAAGTGAATCAGTAATCCTGATCAGTAATGGACAGAATTTATCTCTTTATTAATCTCTATTAGGATGGCGGTAATTTCGAGTGGTCAGAGGAGTTGCAAGGCTTGATCCTGTCCTCCTTCTACATTGGTTATATTGTTACCCACATTCCCGGAGGTCTGCTAGCCGAGAAGTTTGGTGGCAAATGGACTCTGGGTCTTGGTATCCTGTCCACCGCCGTGTTCACCATGCTGACTCCCCTGGCCATCAACCTGGGTGGCTCTGACTGGCTGATCGTAACTCGAGTTTTGATGGGTCTGGGCGAGGGAACTACTTTCCCTGCTTTGAGTGTCCTACTGGCTGCTTGGGTACCGGCTAACGAACGTGGAAAGCTTGGAGCTCTGGTGCTGGGTGGCGGTCAAGTGGGTACCATCATGGGTAACCTGTTGTCGGGAGTATTTATTGATGCCTACGGCTGGGAGTTCGTGTTCTACTTCTTTGGCGGCCTGGGTGTAGTCTGGTTTGCCATCTTTGTAAGTCTAGATTTGCACCTTCTGTATAAGTACAAGTTTTTAATGCTCTTAACACTCTTTTTTAGGTCTTCCTCTGCTACAGCGATCCCACTTCCCATCCCTTCATCAAGCCCAGCGAACGGGAGTATTTGGTCAAGGAAATTGGCACCATTAGCCGCAACGAGGACCTGCCACCCACTCCGTGGAAGGCCATTCTGACCAACCTGCCTATGTTTGCCCTGGTGGCCGCTCAGATTGGTCACGATTGGGGCTTCTACATCATGGTTACGGATCTGCCCAAGTACATGGCCGATGTCCTGCAATTCTCGATCAAGGCCAACGGCCTGTACTCCTCGCTGCCATACATCATGATGTGGATCGTCTCCGTGGGCAGTGGCTTCGTGGCCGATTGGATGATCCGCAGTGGCTTTATGAGCACTACTAACACTCGTAAGGTGATGACGGGTCTGGCTGCTTTCGGTCCGGCCATCTTCATGGTGGGTGCCTCCTACGCTGGCTGCGATCGTGTTCTCGTCGTGATACTCTTCACCATTTGCATGGGCCTGATGGGCGCCTACTATGCGGGCATGAAGCTGAGTCCCCTGGATATGAGTCCCAACTACGCCGGCACCTTGATGGCCATTACCAATGGAATTGGAGCTATTACTGGAGTGATTACCCCGTACCTGGTGGGCGTAATGACACCAAATGTGAGTATCAGTCTGTAAAATATATATTAGAACAAGCTGTTCTAGTTTGAGTTTCTATTTTTCTGAGTTAATTTATCAAAAACTTTTAGTCATAAATAAGTTAATCATGTAGTCACTGAATCATAATAGAAGTGGTCTTGAAATATTAGTACATTTTTTTTAATGCCTAGATTTTACAAGTGTTGCTCCAGATCTGAAACTAATATAAATGCTTTTTATCTATAGGCCTCGCTGCTGGAGTGGCGTCTTGTGTTCTGGGTGGCATTCGGAGTGCTCTGCGTCACTGCCGTAGTCTACTGCATCTGGGCATCCGGAGAGGTCCAGCCTTTCAATAACGCGCCCATTCAGCCACGTACTGTAGACTTTGAGGCGCAAGAGCGCAAACCGGAAGTCGGAAAGGCAAAGGGCCTGGAGCAGAGCTCCTAAGGTGGAAAGCCAACGAAAGTGCCATATTATACATTGTAATCTAGTTAAAATGCTGTCTACGTGGATGTTTTGTGATCCGTTAACGAGTCGATCCCAAAGGCATTATCGTACTGTATACGCCGTGGCTGTTGTTCAGATTGCTAGTTTTATAGTATTCCCGATCTGGCCGATCCCCGGTCAAGGCGCCAACTAACTAATTTAAGCGAATTTACTTACACTCCCGAACGTGCGCAATGTACTTCTATGTGTATTCCTGTTTTAGCTAGGATGACCCATTACCCTAATCCTATAAACTTAATCCAAAAAAAAAAAAACACCAAAACCATTGCCGTTCACCGCGCACGCAACGTACTCTCTTAATTATTATTTAGTATTTAAATGAAAGGCGATTTCACGTTTAAGATTTAGTGTACACAGATTTAGTGTCCTCCTATTGCCGTATTGTAAATCAAATGATGAAAAATTTTCTACATTTTAGATTGTTGATCAATGTGTAAAGTGAAATGTGTTTTTAACTGTTCTGCTAAGACATTACTGTTTTTATGACGTTAGTCAAATAAAGTGTATAAAGATAATTAAAGTAATACTTATTTCACTTATATAACTTTTGGGGGAGAATGATTATGAATATTTAAATACTAAAAGGAAAGTAGCATGCTTTTAGGCTCTTGTCGTAAGTATACCATTTCGGAAAGACCAATTCTAGTAGGCTTGTATGATTTCCTTAATTTTTGAATAAATCAATAAATTAAAGACCAAAATGCTGCCCGCTGTTCAGCAGAAGCTAAGCGATATCTTTCTATGTGAGCACGATTCAGGAAATTTCAACGTCATCCATTACAACCAGATTCTTACTCAGATCTTGAGGTCAGACAGCGATTGGTACTTTGCTGTTTTACCTTTTTGGCCATCATCAATACATACACCATGCGACTGTGTCTGGATTTTTCCCTGAACCGGATCGTCCTAGAATGTGATGGTGGAAGGGAGGGTCAGAGCTTGCAAGATCCTCAAGTTCTCAAACCAAAATCCTTACCAAATTGGCGTTTGGAACTGGCTATGAAACTGAATAGGACGACATATAATTCAAGGAGAAGGCTAAAAGCAGGCAAAGATTTGCCCTATACAGATCAAATTAAAGCGGTTCGCAAAAGGAGTCCTCCTGTCCAGGAGGATTCACATAAACGGATCAGCTGCTCCGAGCTGTGGTCTCGTCAAACCCAATCCCTAGTAATAATGGCTTTCTATGCCGGCTACGTGCTTACCCACATTCCGGGCGGACGTCTAGCGGAGAGATATGGTGGAAAATGGGTTCTCGGAGTGGCCATCCTAACGTCAGGGATGCTAACACTTTTAACGCCCACGGCAGTGCGTCGGGGCGGTCCGTATGTCCTGGTTGGTGTTCGTCTCTTGGTTGGCCTTTGTGAGGGTCCTTGCTTTCCAGCCGTAAGTGCTCTTCTGGCTCAATGGGTTCCCGATCAGGAACGTGGAATGTTGGCCAGCTGCGTCCTTAGTGGCGGTGAGATTGGAATCACAGTGGTCCAGTTGGTCAGCGGATTGGTTATCGCAGAGCAAGATTGGCCCATGGTCTTCTATTTGGTTGGAGGAGGCGCTGTGATGTGGTTTTTAGGATTCGTAAGTTTTTAAATTACTTTTCTTGCTGAAAAGACGGAACTGATTATATTATATTACAATATTTTGAAAAGACCCTAGTTTGCTATAGTACTCCGGACCACTGCCCATTTATTCAGAGCGAAGAGAGGGAATATATTAAGTGTCATACCAGTGCTTCGCTGCTGTTAATCCAGAGTAGAGAAAGAGAGGACAGGGAACGGGCAGAAGGAGAGACTGAAGTCTGGGATGCCCGCAGAGAAGTAGATGAGACTTCCAGTGCAGCACCTTGGAGGAGCATGCTGAATAGTTCTCCGATCTGGGCACTTGTTTTAACCTCCATGCAGCAAGAATTCCAACAGAAATTGCCTCAGGAGCTGCAGAGTGTGTTAGACGAAGTAAAGAGCCGTGGAAGCAGTTTGTCGGATGAACTCTCCACTACTATCGAGTTAATAGCACCTTACATTGGAAACTGGTTGGCTTCTCTAACTACAGGGCGTCTGAGTGATGTGCTAATTGAACAGCAGATCCTCACTCGAACGCAGACTCGACGTCTGATGTCCTGGTTGGTCTTTGTATGTGGATCCATGTACATGCTGCAGATGAAGGCGAACGGATCAAGGATATGGAGTGTCCTGGCCATGGGGGCTTATTATGCGAGCATCAAGCTATTACCGCTGGATATGAGTCCGAACTACGCTGGCACACTGATGGGAATCTCTGGCGGAATGGAAACTCTTCCAGCACTTTTGATGCCCTATTTGGAAAAATTGGAGACGGATTACCATGTAGTTAGCAGCGTAAGGGCCGCTATATGGGTAATCGGCGCCAGCTACATTTCCGGCGATGTGCAGGCGTTTAATGAACCGGAACCTCAACAATAATGAGGACAATCACTTGTTAATAGTTTAATCTTACGCTTAAACATAAGCTACTTGTTTTGTCTTAGTGGATTCCTTAGGCAACAGATTCTAGATTACATATGTACCATAATACATGACAATTTCTATTCTAGAGCTAGGAGCATAAACGTAAACAAGCTTTATATATATATAAATAACAGGTATGGTCGATATTAACTTAATTAAAGTGAACTGCTGTGTTGGTGTTGTGGCTAAATGCTCCGCTACGCTCTTCTAGGGCTCTCAATCGCAATACACAGATTTCATACTTTACGCGACACCCTGAGGCATCAATCCGGATTGAGCCATGGCCGAAAAGGAGTTCAGGTCTACGCCCAACTTCTTGGTAACGTTAATTTGAGCCACTGCCGCGTTTCGCAGCGAAAAGACGTGCACCAGGTCCGCCTGACTTTTGGCATAAAGTAGTGCCTTCTCAAAGAGTTCCACGGCCCGATCCAATTGCACCCGCTGCACTTCCACGGTTCCCAGTGTCTCGTAAGCCAGCTCGCACTTCGGATCCACTTCGATTGCCTTATTTAGCAGCTGAACAGCCACCTCAATGTCTCCTCGCCATTGAAGCATCATGATGGCTTGATGAACAATAAGTGCAGGATTTGATGGCGCCAACTTCATAGCCTTTTCGTAGTACTCCTGCGCCTGGGGGAACTGTTGCTGATCGGCCAAAACCTGAGCCATTAGACTGTAGCATTCAACACAGCTGGGGAATTTCTCGATGGCCTGCTCAAAGGAGCGCATCACGCCCTCCAGACGCCGCTGGTCGCCGTTCAGAAGCGACAGACGGTACTCGGCATAACATTTCTGGACGAGGGCTATGGCGTGATTGGGAGCAATGCGCAAAACCTTTTCGAACTCTTCAAGGGCGGGCTCAATCAATTCCAGCAACAGGAGTATCTGAGCACGTTGGTGGTGTACGTCTGGGTTTTCGGGGCTGAGCCGTTCCGCCTCATCAAAGTCGGCTACTGTCTTTTCGCGTTGATCCAGCTGGATATAGAGGGCAGCTCGTTTTATGTAGGCGTATGCACGCAGATTTGGATCAGCATCGGCTATGGTATTAACGAAAGTAAATGGTTTTCTGGAGATCATAAAATTGAAAAGATCTTACCATTTGCTAAGATAGCATCAAAGTCCAGCTTGCCTTCTGTGTAGGAGCCGCACAGTAGGTGGAAGGTGCCTCGCAGCAGCAGAGCCTCCACTTTGTACTGCGCCTCGGCCTCGGAGGATTCAATTTCTTCGGTGCAAGCAGGAATGATATCTTCGTACTTCTCCTTAAGGAAAGCCTGATGGGCCCGCAGAAAACCTTTGTGCGGTGCGTCTGACTCCGAAGCGGCCGGATATTCCACAGTCTGTAGTGGATCCGCGATGAAGGAGCGCATATAATTGCTCACGAAGTGTGCCGACGGAACAACGGGTACCCTGTTCTGCATCCACTTCTCAGCGTCCACACGTCCCGTCTCCTTAAGTACACGGTCTGCGAACATAAGAGTTTGATTGTTTTGGAACATCTCCAGAATACAGGTAGCGGTAACATCGTCCAGGCACTCATTCATATCTTTAGTGGCCTCATGAGCACGGGCGCGACGATAGTAGGCCTTGACGTAGCGCGGATTGTACTCTAGCGAGGCGGTGCAGTCCTCCTTTACCTTAGCCCATTTCTTAAGCATCTCATAGGAGGCGGCGCGATTCTGGTAAAAGATAGCCATGTCCGTGCGGTGCTCCTTTGGACACTTGTCGATGGCCTTGTCGTAGAAGATGATGGCCTCGTCGTACTTTCCATTCCGATAGCAGTTGTTCCCCTCTGTCTTGTAGTTATTGGCTTCTTTGAGAGGTGACAACTTTTCGCCCAGCTCAGCCGACTTCTTCTTTCGCTCCAGCTCCTTGTCTGGTGCAGTGCCGTCCAGAGAGATGGCTTGCTTTTCAATCTTGGCCTTCGACCTCTTCTTCTCTCCGTCCGCCTCCTTCGGAGCAGCTGTCCATCGCTTCACTACATAGGTACCCAGTCCGATAGCCAAGGGCGTTCCCAAAATGAGCGCCAGCTGCCACTTGTTCAGCTTCACCGAACCAATATTTAGAGTCATCGCCATCGTGCCGGACTCCTTGCGTTTGTGTTTGAATGTGTAATCTGAAAGGTAAGAGATTGGTCAATGCCGGGATCGCCATAAATTGTGTAATACTCCGCTGGCTTATCGCTCGGCGCCTTTTGAGCCCGCTAAATGCCGGGCGGGGGGCACGTTTCTTTTTGCCTAACCCCAACCCCATTGATTTTTCACACCCCCAACCGCCGGCCAACTGACGGATTGCATCCCGCGAACGGAACTTACACTTTTTCGAAACTTAACACTGCTGTGAATTTGGCAAATATGAGAGGTTGTTTGTCCTATTTTCAGTTAGAACTCGAGAAACTTAGATTCTATGGTACATCAGCCTGCTGAGCACACGAAATATTTGGTGTGACCAAGCCTTGCATCACCCTATACGCCCAATGTGTTAGTAAGTGGAAAATGAATCTCACACATGGTCACACATGAAATTGAATGTGATTAGGTTTATAGGCTAAGTAATTTTAATTCTTTTATTTTCCATTATATTAGTAAATAAACTAAATAATTTAGAAGGCTTCCGATAATTAAAATTAAAGAAATATTTAAAAATATCATTGCTTAGAAAGATATATTTGAATTCTCCATATTATTACACCCACTTCTGTTACTAATCATTTCTTATCAGTTGTTACTGGACATTCATAGAAAAGTGTGTGCACCATCCCTTGTCAATAACGACGTAACATTACGATCAATGTATTTAAAAGTAATTTACTAGAATACAATGTCAGCCTAAGACCGAATCTCCTCCTCTGGGCTCGAGGTGGGAGCTGGAGCTGCAGTTGTTGGAGGTTTGTCGGTGTCAGTCAACAGAACCTTTTGCAAATGCTCCTCCTTTACCAGGCCATGGTTATCAGCGTATTGCATAAGATCACAAATTGTGGGCGACTCCACAACCAGAATATATTGACATGTCTTCGGCTCCAGCAGATACATAGATACAGCTGTACCGCTGTTGGATACCGGCGTACAGGTTAACCTCACATCCACTTCGCGATCCAATCCAGTGCGGTCGCAATGGGTTCCTTTCCCATAATGATGCCAAATGGAAGACGAATAGCCGGCACGACGGACACCTTTTTCCGGGTTGGCATTAGCCCAAGACCTATGCTCTTCCTCTGAGAAATAGCCCAGAAAGAGCTCAACTTCGCTATTTTTGTCCTTGTGGAACTGACGTACATGTCGCCCGTAGCAGAACTCGTATTTCCACCAGCCATTGCCCTAAGGAATAAGCGAATTGCATTTCAAAGTCATAGATAATTTTGAATAAACCCTTACTCCAATTAGGCATTTCTTGCCAGAAATGAAGTTCCTGATGGGGGTCAAATCGGAGATGGGTGTGGGCCCCGTTCCAGAGGCCGCTCTCGATAGAAGAAGCTGCTGGTAATCACCGTCTACCTCGATTTCTCCATTATTAAACATTTCCAGAATGACTTTGTCCATATCTCCGCTGAATTTAAACGTTACCATGTCACCTTCCGCCTTTGGCCAAAGTTTAGCTGGTGCTTTTCCTTCTTTTTCTTTGGAAAGCAGTAAATCCGTCTCAGACTCTGCCCATTCATTTAGTTCCGATCGCAGCATACTTAGTGGTCTATGCGGCTCAGAATCTGAGTTAAAACATTGAATGGACAGCTCCTTGGACTCCTCGGCATGAAAGCCACGGATGGCGCACAACGTCGAGGAGAGAATTATGGCCTCGTAATTGCAGGAGGAGGTTTCCTTAAAGGAATAGATATCGTCTTTGCCATGCGGATAGCACACATAACGCACCATCGTGGTGCGAGGAGCGCTAATTATATCGCACATGGTGCCGTCGCTGTATTCCATTTCAAAATATGGATATCGTGTGTTGTCGATCTTCAGGCTCTTGTACTTTGGCTTAACACCCGCGTTGAGGTCCGATTCCCAGGCCTTTGTTCGCCATTCCGTCTTATCATCTGTCCATTTACCCAGGTAGTACTCCTGGAACTTGACGTTCTTTCCCTCGCGCTCCTCGTGATACTGACGCACATGATGACCGTGGCAGATCTCATAGGACCAATATGCTTCGATGCGGTAAGTACAAGTCAATGCGGAAAAAATGGGCTGCAGCAGGCTAATAGGGGCTAAACAGAATAATTAGTGTATAGAGAAATCAATACTAAGTTGATTTTGGTATATCATACACAATTCCGGCTTGTCTGACTTTTCCTCCTCCTTCTGGTGCTCCAATGTGGGAATCAAACAGTCGTATTTCTCCTTATCCGGTGTGTAGAATGTTCGCAGTTGATTGCCCAAATCCTAAAGAGTATTTTACATTAATCACATATAATTTAACAAAATATTTTTTCCTACAGGTTGTCCTATCAGTTCCGGCACTTCAAAATCAATTTTGTACAAAATTGAATCGTCAAAATCTTTGGCTTCATGGGACGCAGCAGCAATTATCAAAGGAAGCAAGAAGGCTATTTTCGTAATTATCACGTAGAAGATCTCCATTTTCGTGTTAAAATTCGGAATTCCTTTACATGAGTATTTTCGTGACAAATACAAAAATATTTATAAATGCTACGTGTTGTTTTCTTCCAAAAATAATGAACATATGTTTAATGTAACCGTGACGCAGTGAATGGCGATTGCAGAAGAAGAAATGGTTTGTGTGAATGGTTATTTCAGCATGAAGTGCTGAATTTTGAATAAATAACCGTTAAAACTTAACTAAAATACGTATAACGCCGATATTTTGGATTTATATTACGCTAAATTTCAATACTAATAAGGATAAATGTCAAGTTTTTAATGTTTAAATTAAAAGGTTCAACATTAATTTATATTTTTTAATAAAAATCTTAATTAGAATTTTTGTTTCAGATATATATTGGCAAAACCCTCCATTAAATTAAATCCACTTTCAAGTTTATCTTCAACATTATTATATTTTCATCAACAAATATCGCATATATTAATCAGTTCCCTATCTCATGCCCGTCGCCGTATCCGTTTTCCCGTAGACCAGCCGGGTTCCTTGTCTTTGTCCAAATCCAGTGGCACCTTGTCGATGGCATCTAGGATAAACTTGATGGAGTGCGCCGTCTGTGGCAGCCACTTCATAATGTTGGAAGTAGTCGAGGCCGGTGGCGTCGCTGCGTCGCCATCATCCACAAAATCTGCGTCGCCACCGGACAGAGAACGAACTCCGCCCAGGTAATCTGTATAATCGTAGTCACTCGTCAGCGGATTCACCTTGGAATAGTAAATGGCAGCGAACGTCGAGTAGATGATCAATAGTGCTGTGCCCACCTGTTGATAAGTAAATTAAAGTTAAAAAAAATTTATTAAAAGTTCAACAAAATATATAGAATATATGAAAAAACTTAGTGTTTTCCTCTCACCTGAAAGACGGCCCAGAACTTGTAGGAGCCCTCTGTGATGACGAAATCGTAGTATCCCTTAAGAGGATCGCCCTTGATATAGCGACCCTCACCCACATCCGTATCACCTTTCTCCTCCTCTTCTGCATTGCGTCTGTGTCGCAGTCCACGAACAGATCTTAGATTGCCATTTTCCCCTTTGATGGCCTCAATTTTGGTGGATGGAGGTGATGGTGTCACAGTGTCAACTTTTTCCACCTTCTTCTCCGAGTGTTCCGCCTCCTTCTCCTCTTCCTCTTCAGAGCTATCTGGAGCAGAGGTCGTCGTGGTTGCTGACTTTTTGTCGTTGTGGTGGGTTTTTTTGGTTTGATTCTTTTTGTTTCCCTCGACACTTGGAGGTTTCTTGGAGTTAATCCTAGTCTTCTGCTGCTGCTGACGCAGTCGGTTTTTCTCGGCCTGCTTTGCCGCCTGCTCCTGGCGGAACTTCTCTGTGCTCTGTTGATGGCGCTCGCTCACAGCATTCCAGGCACCCATGAGAGCCTGGTATAGATCCCAGATCTGCTTGAGACTTTTCAGCACAGTGACCAGGGTGGATTCGCTCTGCACCTGAGCCACTGAATTGTCAGGAGTGGACTGCGATTGCTTGGCCAACTCAGATTCCGGACGAGGTCGCGGCTGGAAGCCCATCGGATAGTCGTACACCTCATCGTAGGCGGGATAAGGTGATCTAACAAATATAGAAAATATATTATAAGTTATATAAAATATGATATTTGAAAATTGTTTACAAAATATTGTGAAATCTTGTCTGATTAATAAATATGTATATGTAGCTATAAATCTGCTTATTAAAAATCATACTATACATATTATATATAAAAATTTTTAAAAGTGATATTAAAATAAATATGGAACACGGACTTTCTGGACTGCAGTTAATCTTTGAATTGCGTCTTTGACTTTAATTATATATAATATAATTTAACTGATATGTATTATAAATATTGTTCTTATTTCTCTTTACATTTTCTGGTTATACATATTTCGAAAATAATAGCTTTAGACCAGAATTCCAATTTATTAAATCTGGTTTTTAAGTTTAACTAATAAGATATAAATTTCTCACCTATTAGGGGTCGCCTGAAGCTTCCTGTTGTTGCCCTCTGCTGCTCCATGAGTAGCCACAGGAACTGGTGCCGGCCTCTGACCATGTGACCAAGGTGCGTAATAGGCATCGTAAGGGCGCGCCTGCGACGACCTGCCCTCTTCCGTTCCCGCTGACGAATCATCCTTATCGTAAAAGCGTTCGTCCTCTTCAGACTCTTGTTTGGACTCGGGATAAGGATAGCGTCCTGGTCCGTAATCATCAGCAACATCATAGTAGGGATCCTGGTCGTAGGACTCCTCTCTGCCTTGGGGTGGACCGTAGGCATCCTGCCGTTGTCCCATTACGGGATCCATGCTTTGTGAGTTAACAACCACTGCCCTTTGTTCTTCGTAAAAGTTTCTGCTTTCCTCTGCCAGTGATGGATTTGGGTTAGTTCCGTTTCCGGCATCCCTAGCAATCCGTTCCACTGTGGCTATTTCCGTATCATTCTCGGCACCGGTTTTAAAATGATTCCACACACGTGTGAGGATCAGGAGATCACTTTCTTCGCTGGAGTTACTTTCTGCCCGTCCAGCCTCGATCATTGCAATGACGGTTAATGTGGTGGCAAATAAGAGCAGAGTGAGCACTAGAAACCAAATGGGTGACAGACGTCGTGGCGTCTTCACCGACATTTCCTCGTAGGCAGACATTATCCGTTTTGGCACTAGATCTTTATTGTTCCGAATCCTTTTCTTTGTTCCCTGGCACACACCGCACGGCCAGTTGACTCGGAGTTAAATCGACAACTAACCGAAAAATCCCAATTGCTGATCCAGAAAAACTCCGCCTTGCGATGGTGCTAATGGTTGGTTTTGGGTATCTAGAACATCCATCCGTAGTGGCTACGTCGAAAGGTGCTAATCCGTGGGCCGCGTGCATCATCGTTATTGGGCCACTGCTCCAGTTTCCATTTAACGGTTCATCCGCCGCCGAGTGCCACAGCAATTAGCACCATCCATATCTCCATGTAGCCAGTACTACGATACTCAGATCCATCCCCATTCATTTATGCATAATACCCGACTTTGTTGTTTGCCACAAATTCGTTTTTTTTTGCGGTGAAAGTGTGCAATATGATTCTCTTCCCAGAAGATTGACATAGGAATTTAGGAAGTCGTAATTGGTCGCATTTGCTCTTGGTCGGTGTTTGTGGATCTATGGAGTGGCCTCCATCGAGGTCCATCATATGCAGTCGTGTGCCAGGCGTAACTCACGATCTAGGAAGCTTTATTTATCATATTAAGATAGTGGCAAGCGTGCGACTTTCATTATGGGCTAAGAAAGAAATCTTTTTCTACAATTCAGATCAATTTGTTCAATAACAATGCGGTATTTACAGACAGGTGATATCCCCCAGAAGGCTGTAAGAAATATCACATGCTAAATAATCTCGCAATTCCACATTTTACAGATTTAAATCTTTTTTTTTTTGTTTTTTATAAAATATTCTCCCCCAACATATATTTCAGTTTATTTGAGATTGCACCATAGCTTCCAGTTTCTTTGCATATTGCCGGTGCACTTAAATGCGAACTTATTATTTTACACTATTAATTTTTACTGTAAGAGGAATGGAAACTTCTACCGATTTCTAGACCTTACTGAATAACTAATGCGTCATTTGTTTACCGGCGAAACGCACCGTGGCAAACTAGTTTCGATACCCCCAAAATTGTTTACATTATGGTTTAGACCTCTCACTTGTTTTCCTCCAAAAAGCTCTGGTCGTAAATTTTGTTTGTGTTTGTTGTTTTGTTTGAAACCAGCGCGATAATGTTTATCAGTTGATATTGTTTTATTTTTTGTTTTGATAAACAAATGTTTCCTATTTCCCAAATGTTTTGCCTTAGTAAATGTATACCTGTTTATTGGCCTAAACTGTTTTATGTTTTTTTAAAGAAATAATAATTGTCTAAAATGGAGATGTCAACTAAACTTCTATAACTTTTATATTGGCTGCTGGATTTTATTTATCATTAAGATGTAATATTATAAAAATCAATAAAGGTTAAATGAAATCACAAATCGAATTTGAAGAGAAATGTTTTGGGTGACCAACATAGTAGCCCTAGGATCTAGTCCTTCAACTCATTTAAGTTGGCAAATCAGTTTTAATTGTATAGATTTTCTTCTACGAACAATCCTGCTTGTTTTTACTGTATAAATTAATAAAAGGATGACTTTGCGACCCAATCAGACGATCTACATCAACAACCTGAACGAGAAGATTAAGAAGGAAGAGCTGAAGAAGTCGCTGTACGCGATTTTTTCGCAATTCGGCGAAATCCTGGACATTGTGGCCCAAAAATCCCTGAAAATGCGTGGCCAAGCATTTGTGATATACAAAAACATTAAGAGTGCCACTACTGCCCTGCGCACTATGCAAGGATTCCCCTTTTACGACAAGCCCATGAAGATAGCCTACTCCAAATCCGATTCAGATATAGTGGCTAAGATGAAGGGAACCTTCAAGGAGCGCCCGAAGAAGACCATGCCAACCAAAGACTCGTCTCCACTTGCCGCCGGAAAACAGAAGAAAAAAAAGGTGATCAGTGCTCTAAGCTCGGATTTGAGTAAGGAACAGCCTCCTAACAAGATCCTCTTTGTCACCAATCTGCCCGAGGGAACCAATGAGATGATGCTTGCCTTGCTCTTCAACCAATTCCCTGGCTTCAAGGAGGTGCGACTCGTCCCGAATCGCCATGACATCGCCTTTGCGGAGTTCAACACTTCATTGCAAAGTAGTATTGCCAAGGATACACTGCAGGGATTCAAGGTCACGCCCAACCACATCATGAGAATCACTTTCGCCAAGAAGTGAGCTTGTTAATTAGTTAATTGAAGAATAAGTATTTAGCCACAAATTTAACATAAAAAAAATCATGACCTCCACTTTCTTGTTTATAAAATTTTATCAATATTTACAAATAAACAAATGCAATCTTAAACTGATAACCAATTCTAGTCATAGTATATGATTAATACAAAATTAAAATTGAAACAATAAGAAACATCATGAAATTCGACTTGCCAAATATTTGTCAATTGATGATTAATATTCAGCATATGTATGCATGCATACAGCCATTAAGTAGAAAAACCACCTGATCGAGAGTCTGTTTTATTGTTTACCAAATATCAACAACGCAATTTAAAAAGCCGGCAAATGGCGCAAAAGAGAAAGAGAGCGCGGGAGAGAATTCCATTAGAGTGGACCTTTCTGGAAAGGTTTGTTGCATCTATCTATGTATGTATTACATACATATTATATTTATGATTTGCGTTTGTATGCTTAGGTGTATATTTGTTTGTAGGTGGAAAATAACATCATGACTTTTGTAATTTTCCACATGTATTATAAAAATAGGTTTTTAAATAAGGAAAGCAAACAAAAAGCTAATCAATATGCATAAAGCACCCACCACACACTCTAAATAAAACCGGAAGAAATGCTGCTTGTATGTGTGCAAGTTTATTACCTGTGTAAATTGTGAACTTTCAATGGAAGGTCGCAGGAACATTTCCGTTTCGAAACTAAATGTCAGCCTGCATACGGGAATATATATATACATAATTTTTTTTTGATATTGTGTTAATCGCTCTAAACAAAGGAAACTCAGCAGCGAATTGCATTGGCGATAATCGAGGAGCTGAGTGCAAATGAGTTCAACTAAAAGGCTATAAATATGCATTCGAATATGCACACCAACACAAGTAGCGACGTCATTGGAAAGCATTGTCGATTGGAAAGCAGTGCTGAAAAGTAAAATAAAATAAGAAAAGGTTACACATAATACTTCAGTTTTGGTTTTCTCTTTATTTTATAAGTAATACCTAAATCAAACTTCATAATTTGAAACGCACTAAAGCTTAGCAACTAAAACGTGTAAGTCTGAATTAGTTTAGGAATATATTAGAAGCTAAGAGTAATATCTTATTTTTTTTGTGTTTGTGAATTTATAAGCGAAATAAAATTATTATAAAGTTCACAAAGTTTTGCGCTGCATGAAAAACCAATGCACAATACAAATGCAAAGTGTATTTCCAGTTGGCTTTTGTTGTTCTCTTTCGTTCTCTTTTTTTTTCTTCTTTTCTTTTTTCTTTCTTTACTTCCAGCGACTGCTGTGATTTCAACTGTTTTTCTTCCTTTTTTTGCTTTTCTTTAAATTCGAAGATTTCTTTTTGCACTCTCCTTATTTTCATTTGCCCGTTACTTCTTGCTCTCCCGCTGCCCCGCCCCCGATGCCCTGCATCAGTTTTTGCAGGCGGCGGCCTTCTTGTTATTGTTGTTGGTGTTCATCAGCTTGGTGAGAATCTTGCGGGAATGGCCAGAGGGATCAAAGTGGTTGGTGTGCTCGGTGGCCTCCTTCTTGGAGCGCTGCTTTCCGCTGTGGCCAGAGAAGATGTGCTTGTCATGGTCGAAGTTGTAGTGCTCGTACTCATCAAAGTGGGCTTCGGACATAATGGCGATTTAAAGTTGCAAAACTAACTGCGTTCTTGGTTTTATTTTTCTTTCTACTTTTCTTATCTGCAAACTCGCAGGCTGGCTTTTCTTTTTTCCACTTTTCGCTGCGTTGCGAACGGAATTGAAGTTTTTTCGGTCGAGCAGCTGCTTTTTATAGCCGCTAGAGCTTTTTGCGCACCTCTTAAAAGCTCTCTCTCTGGTAGAGTTGCCAGCTATTGAATATAAAATTAGGCAAGCGGTATTTAACTGCTCTAAGACATAAATTTCTTTATAATTTAGAATATACTAATTATTATAAACTATAAGTTAGTACTATATTTAGTTTATTTTCATCTTTGATCCTTTTATTTTAGTTAATTTAATTAAAGTCTATATTCTAGCACTCTGACAGCCCTTTTCCAAAGAGAGCAACAACTCTTTTAAACATTTTTGCTGCGCAATTTAATTTTTTGTTGTTTGTAAAGTGCGCGGTAAACAAAAAAACACACATCGCCAAACACAATATTTTGCCTTGCCCATTTATTTTAATAATTAAAGAACTTTTCCCAATACTCACGTTCCAAAGTATTATATAACACCCGCCCACCTTGGCCCTCAAAATACGACCCCAAAGTGCATTTACCCAGCACTAAATCCTCCCCATTATAAATACATACATACATTCATACATGTGAATACATTTATACATATGTACATAAATGCAACATGAGGTCTGGATGACTACCACTACACTGCACAGAATTTCTGGTATCTTAATCATTATTATAGATATAAAATGATGAATTTATAAATTACCATAATAAATCTTTATTTGGTTGCATTAGAGGCTGAACGGCTGACCTAGTTCCACCTCCCACCCGTATCGCATTTGTTTATTTCTGAAAAGCTTTTAGTTTGTTTCGGTTTAATTGTTTTTATATAAACATCTGTTACGTAGCGTTGTGGCAGTGATAAGGTGCTAACTATCGCTCTAGTTAGTCATTTGGGAGGTATTTGTTCTTGGGCAACGACGCAATAGATCATAGCCACATTTTAAGATAAGATAGAACGGCTCCAACAATGTTGTTTCAAGAACCTTCCACAATATAACAACACTTTGATAACGGTTCATTGGTTGCAAATTATTTAAGAATGTTCTTGATGGTTTTTTCTTAGCTCTTAAGAGAGACTGGGTGTCAGTGATATTTCCAAAGTATAAACCCTTTGGTTTATAGAATGATATTTTCTGTAATCTTGTTTATCAACATCATAGATTATTCCTTCTGATATCAGAAAATTAACCATCTTTTGGAAACATTTACGATAGATTTTAGTAGGTACTATATAATTATAGGATACTTTTGTTTTATTCCTACTTCACAGTCTCCTTCGGCAATAAGTTTTTCAGTCGCTTATCAGGATTTAAATCTTTTTTCACCTTGCTCTTAACTACCTTAGGTTTCTTCTTGGGCGAATCGATTACAGGTAGATCAAAGTCATCTGGAAAGGAACTGTCCACCGTCTCCGAGAGCTCCAATTGCACCGCCTTCTCCGTGTGAACACGCTGAACGTGTTCTTTCATTTTGTCAGAGCGATGACTACTAAAGCCACACAGCTGGCACTTGTACCGGTTCGGACCATTCTCCGTGTGCTTCAAGGCGTGACGCTTAAGGTTTTTGCTCTGGCTGAACTTGCAGCCGCAGATCTCACAGATAAAATCTCTCCCCTGTTTGTGGGTTTCGATGTGCAGCTTGAGATTCTCCTTGCGATTGGCTCGATGCTTGCAACCCGAAACAGTGCATGCGAAGAATTCTCCAGTGTGTAGTAGTTTGTGGGACTTCAAGGCCTTCATATGGGTGGTGCTATAGCCACAAACGTCGCAGAGCATCTGTTTTTCGGGATTATGGACCAGGATGTGGTTACTAAGACCCTGTTTCCACTTGAAACCCTTGCCGCAATGGGGACAGATATGAGGTGTTTCTGTGGAATGCTTGGGCTGATGGACGAGAAGGGCAGCTCGCGTGGTAAAGCGAATTCCACACTGCAGGCAAAAGAAGGGTTTCCGCAGGTCTCCCGAGTGCCTACGTATGTGAGTGTCGTACTCCCGCCAATCGAGGAAGCCCACTTCGCAGAGGGAACATGTTAAATGAGAAGGCTCACAGCTGCCCATGTGCTCAATCATTTTCTGCACCTGGTAGCACTTGAAGTCGCACCCAATGCAGTAGTTCACCTTGCTGCTGGACTTAATGGCCCTCGGGTTCTTAAGCTTCAAAGAAAAGGTGATGTTAGATACAGAAAAGGAACAAGGATATATTTTCCACCTTAAAGTAACTCTGTCGATTCTCAAAAACATCATCGGCTTTCTTATCTGGCTCTTGATTTAGTTCAATCTCCCCAGATGCTATAACATCTGCTGTTTCCTTTAGCTCTCCCAAAGTATGCAACTGGTAGAGATTAAGTAGTTCCGTAACGGCCAGAATTTGAGCCAGCTCTCGAAAATGTGGTTCATGCTCCTTGGACACGGATACAAAATCCTCGTAAAAGAAGTCCACAATGGTCTGCAGACACTGGGTGCAGCTAAAATTACTTATTGTGATTTTTAGCGGATTGTGAATAGAGAACTGCTGCTGCTTCTGGTTGGTGTTTATTAACTGGCTCTGGGCAGCCAGCACGCAGAAGTGAACACTCAAGCTCAAAGAATCATCTAAATCCAGTTCAAGGACCAAGTCACAAAATTGCCCAGTTCTCCGCTGGTTGTTCAAGTAATTTGATACCTTGGAGTGAAGCGGCTGGTGCAGAGTAGGAATCGTCTGTATTGCTTGTGTATGCAACATCCCTAGAGCTTGAATTTAAATTAAATCTACAATCAAAACAAACTAATCAAATGTTTTGGAATGGGACTCCAAAACAGCTGTTAAAAAGTATAGCCAGCTCGCTGAAAATACTAGAATTATAATTTTAAATAGTATTTTTTTGGTCAGCTTAAAAGAGGTTTTCACGTCTTCCAACACTGGAAATTGAGCGTGAAAATTTTAAAGTTTAAAGCAATACTTTTCCTTTTAGAAGTTTATTAAACCGTTCACTAATTTGGAGAAAAACAATTGAAAAAATGTATTTTTAGGTTTTTTAATGAATACTTGTTAAATTAATTTTAAAAACCATAAAGCGACTTTAATTAAGTATTTGTATCGAAAAATATCTTTATTGAAGAAAAATTTAAGGAAATTAAAAACCTGTTTAAAAAATTCTTCATAAAAATGCATGCTCTAAAATATATTTAAATACCTTTTAAAAGCCGAAAAAAAAACATTAGCACCCCCGATAGATTATAAACTGTTTATTTACTACTTGGCACTCAAATAACGATCGTTTACATGGAAAGTGGGAAGTTTAATAAATAAAAGAACCCATTGCACAAGCTCTTCTCGTTTGGGTTCTCGGATTTGAGCTTCAGTTGAGAGGCGACGTTGGATTCGGAATGTCACAAACGGGGAGTCGCTTGCGTTTTCACATTCATTTATTTATTAGTCGGTGCTGCTAAGTTGAATCAAATCATAACGCTTCCATTGTTTAACTTCCTAAAGGAAGTATGCGTATTTAACCTCCGTATTTATATGTGTTCTAAAATACCAAAGCCAAACCCAGTGAACATATTACACTGCCAATTAAAGCCAAGTGCGAATAAATAAGTTTTTATAATTGGCACATTGCTGAGAATTTGGCTCCCTATTGTTTAGAGTCTTATCGGATCGCTTTCAAATGTTCTATTTACGCAGTCATTGAACATTTATTGGTGTAGTGTTCAGATACAAATCTATTATAATCCGTTGGTTAGCATAAGGGCCAATTACTGGAAACCCCACGGTAAATACAAACCTCTAGGAAGTCTAAACATCTAAACTAATTTGCACAGACTTTTCTTGTTCAGCTCTCGAGTCGGATTCCAATTTTTTTTTTTTATAACTGGTACCCCATTTAAGGCATACAGATAAAGAAATACCTGTGCCGAGGGATTTGGGGTCTGGGTCTCAGTTCACTAAGTCCAGAGCTCTCGACGCGAGCGGTTGATCAGAGATCTCTCGGGGTGTCGTGTTTATATTACTGCTCTGATTCCGAACCGCCGATTAGCGTCAGTTGCAATCATCTCGAATCAGCAGTAATTCAATCAGAGATATGGTGGGAAAAATTCTACAGCTGGCGGTGGCGATTCTCATCGTTTCCTGGACGACTGCACAGACCGAATCCTATGAGGATCCTAACAAACTCAAGGTTTGGCTAACCATCAGTGCCCGTAAGCGATTTATAGAGGTCTCTTGGAGCAATGCTCCGGCGAATAAGGGTGACCAACTTCTTGTGACCAAAGAGGATCCCCACAGCTTCAAGTCAAAACTTATGCCCAAGCAAACTCCATTGGCAGCCTTCCAAAGCGATGAGGGAAGTGGCTCGGGCGAAGGTCCTCCCAGTTATGTGCCTATCAGTGGATTCACAGTCAAACCGGACACCAAATCATCCTCCAAAGAAGTGGAACAGGAAAAATTTTGGGTGGCCAATGAAGGAACTACCGAGGTTGTGGCTGCCATTAAACCAAGTCAGGGATTATCTACGCAGTGGTTTACCACCGGACTGCCATTTGATTACGCCTTGTCCAGAAATGTGACAATTCGAACCTCTTGCTATGGCTTTTGGGCCAGTTATATCGATTCAGAGGGTACAATTCTGGCCAAAACCTGCCTTAAAGTGTTTCCCCGCTGGATGAATGAACTGAAGTCCAAGATTGGGGAGATGCGCCTGCGAGATCTCTTTATTCCCGGATCCCACGATTCAGGATCTTATCGTCCTAACTTCGATCCGTTGCTCAGGGAAAGTCTGGTGACCAAGTATGCCCTCACTCAGGATGATGACATTAGGGGTCAGTTGATGCATGGAGTAAGGTACCTAGACATACGAGTGGGCTACTACAGGAACTCACCGGACCCATTCTACATCTATCATGGAATCACAAAACAACGTCCTTTGCAGGAAGTTATCAATCAGGTCCGGGACTTTGTCTACGAGACCAACGAGATTATAATTTTTGGACTCAAGGAGTTTCCAGTGGGTGAGAATTTGTTGGTTTTGATTACTTTTCTTTCCACCTACTTTAATATTTTGTTATTATATTTTGACCAAAAAATGTCATTTCCCTCTCCAGGCTTTGGAAAAGGACTTGGAGTTCATCGCCTGCTGATTAGTTACTTGCGCGAGCAGTTCCAGGACCTAATAGCTCATCCTTCGCTGACCTGGCGCGCTTCCTTGCGGGATATTTGGGCCCGAAGGCAAAACGTGTTTCTGGCTTACGATCATGAGGCTATGGTCGAGGAGTTCCCAGAGGTCCTGTTTGGATCCGTGGAGCAGCGATGGGGAAACAAACAGACGTGGTCCCAACTTGAGACCTATTTGCGTAACGTTAATGACTTCGATGCTTCGTGAGTGTATCTACAAGATCTTGATTAGATAAGATACATTTATAGGTTTTACCACTTTACTGATTTAATTACAGTCGGTTCTCAAGTCGCCCGGTGTCTGATATGGCGGAGCTGACCCCGGAGACCTGGGACGTCATATTGGACAAACACGGAGGACTCCGCAAGATGGCCGATAACGTTAACTGGCGGATCTCGCAGCTTTATCGGAATGAGTTGGGAACAAATGCCAATATAGTATCAGCGGATTTCATACGGGGCACCACACTCGTGGAAACCGCTATTGAATATAATACCCGTAAGATTTATATGTAATGATAACCAACTCTTACAAAAATATCTTTAAAATTGCTTATTAACAATGACGAATTTGCAATAATACATTTATTTTCTAAGCGGTTAAGTTAAAACATTAATATGTTGCTTATTGTACTGCTGTGTAGCTTCCCTAAACAAGTCACTGTTTTATATAGTATGTTCCCATCAAAGCGCATTCAATTACTTCCTGATTGTGTTTAAAAAAGGAATTAGGATTGTGGCACCTAACCATAAAATTTAGTGGGATGTAAGCCAAAAAAGGCCTTGGGTTGTATAAAAACCTGTTAATCGAAGAGCTATCTCAAATAAATACATACATATACACGTTAAAAACTAAATTCTAATCAATGCCGATGTCGTTGTGAGGAATGCCAATTGCCTAGCGAAAATATCATACAAATTGGGGCAGGGGAGTTCGCTTAAAACTGTTTTAAAATTTAACATGTTTTCAGTGTTTTCGAATATCAATTACGAGTGGTTTTGAACTAAATGCACAAGTTCTATACGGGTGGGTAATATATACATATATATATCTAGTTTATCGCTGCATTCGATTCGATTATTGTGGTATTGAAGATGGCCCGGCAAATCTCCACCACGGAGTTGGACAATCTTCCGTAGCACTTGGGCTTCTTTTTCCAGGCGATGAAAGCGTAGTAGAACGGAATGCCTGCCAAAGTGATGGCTATACCAATCAAGAGATTACCTGGCTCCTCCATATTGGGGAGCAGTACCAACGTCACGCAGCTCACCATAAAGATAATGGGCAGTGCAAGGTTGACTTTAATCGGGCGTGGTAAGTCGGGCCTGAAGGAAAACAGAGGTATTTCTAGATCCATTTATATGTTATAATAATTGATACACAAACCTCTTATGCCGAAGCCACAACATTCCGGCTATGCTGGCCACTACTGAAAGCCAGAGTACTGAGCTGAAATAGTTGATTAACTGGTAGACATTATCCGTAAGCAGCATGAGCAGCGACATCAGACACTAAGAATATATATGCAAATATCAAATCACATTTCTTGGTTAAAATATTCAATTCCAGTGCCAACTTACTGTGAAAATTAGGGAGGGAATGGGAGTCTGTTGCTTGACATGGAACAGCTGGAAAAACTTTGGTAAATGCCCCTCTTGAGCTCCAGTTGCAAATAGTCGGGCGGAGGTAAAGAGTACTCCGTTCACTCCTCCAAAGGTACTCAAGGCCACGAAAATGGGTACCATAAAAGCCAGAGGTCCAAACACTCGGTTACCAAAGGTCACCGCCACGGCCAACGAGCTGAGCATCTCCGGTTTGTTGACCACTGCGAAATAGGCCAAATTGACCAGAACATAGATGCCCGTGACCAAGGGGCATGGCTATCCAAATGGCACGCGGAAGATTCCTGGATAGAGCAAAAACTTATTTATTTCTAAGTATATTATTAAATACGTTTTCAGTATTAAAATATTAAATGAAAATTAAGGTTTTGGGTTAGAATTGCCGAATCAGGAGAATTGTTGATAAAATATATTCCTAAGTAAAAAGGAACGTGCTGTTTTGCTAGATTTCCACTTGGCCAACGAGGGGATGGAGCACTTAAATTGATTGCGCTTCGAGAGCAAATTGAATTCGTTAGGGATGAGGCAGCATCCCCCCACCCATTCAGCCACATTCGTGAACCCATGACATCAAGGACATTCAACAAGTATCAACTTGTTGCTGCCTGCGCATGACGCAAACGGAATGAATAGGAAAAATAATACCGACTCATTCCACTTTCACAGCGATTTGTCATGATGGCAAGACAGAAGAACCCTGTACTCCCCGCCACTCACTTGTATGGATCCTGCAGCTCCTCCGTTACAAAGTTCAAGTAGTTCCATCCGCCAAAGGCAAACAGACCGGAGTAGAAGGCATAGCCAATGTTGCGGGCACTGTAAATACCCTCCCATGGATTGCTAAAGTTTTCCAACTTGCCCGTGGCCATGTAGTAAAGTCCGGCAAGAATAATCATGATGAGGGCCAGCAGCTTGCCCACTGTGAAAACATCCTGAACCTTCATAGACACCTTTACCGACAGGCAGTTGATGGCCGTGAGCAGAGCTGAGATAACGAAAGTAAATGTAGTTAGTTATAATGGCAGGGTTGGCTTACTCACTTAGACAAATGGCAGCTAGCAGTTTCACCGCATTCTGTGGAGGATCGCAATCCGGGAAGAATGGTTTGGCAGCGTAATGGGCAAAAGTTAAAGCCACTATGGTCTATAAGATAGAAAATATATTTAACAATATTAAAAGCTTTGTTTATATCAGAGAAAGTTGTTTTTCGAGTTCAATTGAGTTCAATTCCGGTCGAAGGTAGCCGCCACTTAATAAATTTCTATTTATTTGCATCAACAACCAATTTGAAGCGCTGCCCACCCATCAATCAAGACAAATAAACATTCCGTAATTCAATTGATTGGCCTTAGGAACTGACCTGCGTGGTTGGCCGGATGATAAGCAGAGCTATCCAGAGCCGCAGAAAGCCCACTAGGGGTCCAAAGGATACCAGCAGATAGGCATAATCCCCTCCAGATCTGGTAATGCTCGTTCCCAGTTCGGCGTAGCAAAGAGCTCCGATTGTTGAAAGAATTCCACAAGTCAACCAAATCAAAAGGGAGCTTCCCACGGATCTGGAATTTTTAGAGGATACTTGATAAGTACATAAACAAATTTCACGAAAAATATAAACAAATTCGGTGAATGGCAGAGAAATAAATTTATAAATATAATGAAATCATCATGATATATAGAAATTTTAATTAGTAGGAGAGCTTTTATTTTAATAATAAATCTAAGTTTAAGAAGCAAATATAGTATAATTTTGATCTTTATCTTTACGTAAATCTGGTTAGTTGCGTATTTAAAATTCTTGGAACTTTTTTCAACTTCCTTATACTTATGACGCAAATGTTTATACAAATGTTTCTTATCAATAATTTAGGTGTTTGGCTCGCCTTACTGACGTTATTCTTGTAACTGGAGACAACTCGCTTAAAAAACACTTTGAAGATGACGCAATATATGGGCACAATTTCAAGGGAAAATCGACAACTAATAAATTTATCTTAATTGGCGCTAAAGGAATGTTTGTGACAATCTATCCATTAATTAACAGTTAAATTGACCTTTTTGTGAATAAATTGAATTAAGGATGATACTATATGTACATATGCATATCATCTCACTTACTCGGTGTAAATGAAGACTCCAGTGGGTGCGATGAAGATGCCCGATCCAATGATGGTTCCCACTATAATGGCCACTCCATTGATGAGTGTCAGTTTCCGTTTCAGGACAATCTTCTCCTCTCCCTCGCTGGGATTCCCGGACGGTGTATGTCCATTTGTGGGCTCAACTAGACTGGTTGTGACTCCATTGGCATATCTGTCCGTCATGATTAAGTGCTGGAATCTGGTTCTCCTCTAATGATGAATACCTGTCATTGCCACTAAAAAATAAAGGCAGACTTTGAATTTTAAATACTTTAACATTTGCTATCAGGAAATTATAACGCCAACACGTGTTGCGCAAATTGTAAACAAATGGTAGTCTAATGTGTTTTTTTTTTTAATTTTTTTCAGTTGCCAATTGCTATTGAGAAACCAATCTTTGCTTCGTTGGCACCAAAACTAATCTCTTATTGTCAAACATAGACTTTAATTATGTTGTCTGACAGCACTATCTTCAATACACAAAATAAGCTTTAAAGTACGCCGTTTTGGGGTTGGCGTGATATTTTTCCCCATTAGAAGTGCGTGCCTTTTTTAGTGACGCCTTTGCCGTGTGCCAATTTTCACGATTTCGTCATCGACTTGCACGACGCGTGGCAATGAAAAGTGCAATTGCAGAAATGTAGTTATCTTTTTTTTTGCAACTTTTGGAATGCAGTTTGGCTGATAATTTTGGTTTATCTCTTCTGTTTTGGTTGTAAAACACGATTTATTTTACCTCGAACGCGACCTAACAAAACTCCGACTGCGTCGATTGAAGAGAAAACTGGTAATGAAACCGAAAAACCGAGAGCCAGAGCACCGAGACCGGCATTTCCATACAAAATAAATTGATTTCCACCCCAATATCGAAGAGAGCGAGAGAGAGAATTATAATGAGAGAGAACCTAATTACTCAAAACCGGATATTAGACTCAATCTGATTGTTTACAATATAAATTTAAGTGTTTTACCAGTCCAAAAACGATCTCGAAATATTTTTATCGAAAAAAAAACAAGTTCTTAATTTTGTTTTTGATAAAGTAAATAGATAGTTTCTAACATTAATTAAAACGCCCGCTTTTATTTCAAATTTGTAACCATTCACAGCACTGCGCAACCAGCTGTTGCATCTATCAGTTATCGATAACAAGCCATCGGCCGACAAATGCCCATCTCTATCCTTTTAAGTTTTTGTTTTGGTAACTGCACGTGTTTTCTTTGATTGCGTTTTAAAAGTCAAAAACTAGCAATGTCGGACAAGTGAGTGGCGTAACAACAACTAAAATCCGAACATTTAACACATGTCTATATAATATATATATTTTGCCCTCTAGATATGCAGTACCCAATAAATTGCCAGGAAAAACTGTCTCCGTGCTGAAACATCGCAAGAGGAGAATTCTCCAGGATGAGGCTGTAGTTACACAGAAAAAAAATGACCGCATCAAGAAGAGGACCGCAACCAAAAATCACCACAAATTCCGCCGCGCCGAATCCTTTGTAATGGGCTACTTAAAAGCAGAGCGCACGGCCAAGCGGATCAAACAAACTATTCTGCGCACCAATGTCACCGAACAAAGTGCCAAGTCTGCCGAAGATTGTAATCCAAAACTGCTTTTCGTGATGCGACATGCCGGCAAGAAGATCTTTGACAAGACCACTTCGGATATATTCAAAAGTCTGAGGATGGGTTTGCGACACAATGCCGTTTTCTTGGAGAACAACAAAGAGAACCAGTTGCTGTTGCGCGTTATTGAACCATATGTGATCTATGGTAATCCCTCGCTGAGCTCCATTCGCGAGCTGGTCTTCAAGAAGGGTTTTGCCCGCATCGAGGGTAAGAAGACGGCCATCCAGTCGAACACAATGGTCGAGGAGCAGTTGGGCGATAAGGGAGTAATTTGCTTGGAGGATATTATTCACGAAATCGCCACAGTCGGTCCGAACTTTGCCGCTGTCAATGACTTCCTGTGCTCCTTCATGGTAGGTTTAGTTTTATGGTTTATGTTTACAACTATCCTAATACTGTCTCTGTATCTTTGCAGTTGTCCAGTCCCAGTAATGGTTGGCAGAAGAAGGTATCCGTGCCCTTCAAACGAGGTGGCGAGTACGGTGATCGTGGCAGCGCTATCAACGAACTGATTGCCCGGTGCCTGTAGAGAACCTAAGCTAGTAAACCTTTAAGTAATTGTTCAACCTCAATAACCCATTCTGTAGCTAAGCCCAATACACATTTATATACAAACTAAGATTTGACTTGTTCAATAACTGCAAAAGCAATTCTACCTAGAGTTCACTGTAAGCCCATAAAAGCAATCCTCAGACCATTAAGGAACCACATGAAACTGTCTCTAACGACATTCCTCATTATCCTACATGTTTATCAACATGACTAACTCCACCCACCAAACAAATTCCTTGTTTCTTGGCCTTGCGTGTCCTAGCCAAGTTCCCAAATTGAACAAACCAGAGAATCAACTTTTTGCTACGAATAATAAATAACTCATAACCGAGCAGTGGGTAGAAGGGAATGAAAGGTAGGCCAAATTGAGCTACTTGTTGCTATGAAGGAGGGAAAGTTGTTTTCTTATTAGTCGGAATCAGTGCCACTAACCTAGTGCAACTCGGGACTTGGTATCCTTTGCTTGGAGAATTTCTGGGCACTAGGAACCTTTGACTTCAACAAATAAAAATTTGTATTAATTCCCAATGAATTCAAACTTAAAGAATTCAGAGTGCGAGATGGAACGTTATGGATTGAATAAAATACTGGCCAGATCTCTTAAGGAACCTATTCTAGGCAAGCACTTTTCCCTACCTGGCCGCAGTGATCAGACCCAACACATCGAACTGGACACCAGCCAGAGCTACATTGCCGTATACACACATCTCAAGGTGCACGCTGCCACAATGCCTGAAAGGTTGCCCACGCCAGAAGCTATTGGGCGTATTCAGGTGGAGAATCTGGAGGGAAAGCCTAAGACACGAGCTTCCAAGGCCCGTGGTGATCCCTATTTAACTACAATTTAACTATTTCATCCTTCTTCCGTGCAAATGTTTCTGGTTTTAGATATCAGATGAGTTTTCGAAATAACATTATTAAATTGAAAATATGGTTCGTTTTCCTTTTGATATTCCAACCTTTAAACCATCCCTAGAGTTTAGTAACACCATATTGTAACTAATATAATATTTAATTAAATATATATTTTTTGATTTTCTTCGGAGGTTTGCTCCAGTCTGCTAAATCCTTTCAAGTTCAATCTATCATCATTTCATTTAAATCAATGTGGTCGGTGTTGCCCGTTTTGTTCATGCTACTAAGGTTAATATGTTGTCATTCATTAAAGCGCTTTAAAATGTTCTTTTCATAAAAAAATCTTGCGATTGATGTTAAATAACAGTGTTTCCTTGTCATCCTCACTCTCAGTTCTGCAGGATACGCACGGCGTTGTACATCTGGGCAATGATTGGGTAGTTGCTTTGACTCTCGCCGGCACAGGCATTTGTAGGCGTGGGACAGCAGCTTGTCCAGAGCGGCCACATCAATCTCGTTCGGCTTAGTGGCCGCAATCTGAATGTTGTGTTCAGTCATTGGCTCCTTCTGCGTGAGCGGTGTAATAAACGGACGTGGATCAGTACTGCGGATGATATACGCTTGCAGCACTTACCAGGTTGTCCAAGTAGGCCAGCAATTGATGGCCTACAGAGGCAATCTTCAGAAACGTGGCTTGCGAGTTCTCGGCGTAGAGATTGAGCCTTCGGCCGGCTATCTCGAAGCAGAAGTCGACCCAGCTCCTCGTCTTCGCTGATGTCGTGGAGCAGCACCTGGGCCTCGGCATCATACCCAAAAGCGTACAGTTCTACCACCTGGAGGAGGGAAAAATATATTTAATATATTTTTTATGTGTCTTCTGTTGTGCTCCCTAAGGAAGTAACTAACAAACTGAATATACAAACCAAAAGGCAGCTCAACGAGCCCCGAAAATTAAAATCATGGTTTCCTTAGATCACACAAATATTTCAAATTTTGCTGAAGGTTACTAAGATTACCTTTTTTAACTTAAGGATTAACCCTACCTGTCGTCTAAGGATTGGAAGTTTGTCAACTTCCCAGCTGTCGGCCAGAGTACATATCTTGGACATGTAGAATACATGATCTAGTATATACAGCTGCTCCAGATCCTCTCTAATCAGGTCCATTGTGGCGGCAACAAGGCGACATAGAAAGTCAGTGCGCTGCTGTTGCAGGAACGAGATCTGGTGCTGGTAGAACGTATGGTAGCTCCTTGTTGATGTCTGCTAGCAGAGCTTTGTTGCTCATTGAGTCGAAGAGCGTGGTCAGAGGTTTGGGAATGCGCAGCTGGAAGAAGGACACGAAGTGAAGCACACTACACAGTTCCGTTTGCAGGCGTAGCAACTGAGGCATAGCGTGATGCTGCTGAAGGGCCAGGAATTGCAGGGGCAGAGCTCCCTCACTTAAGGACTGCTCGAAGTTCAGTTCCCGCTTATCGTGCTCCATGGAAGTTGAGAAATGTTGGAGGAATTCAAGGCTGAGTTCGAGAAACTCTGGCACTTTTCCCGCTGACATCTCCAGATCTTGCTGGCACATCTTGTCCACCGGTAGTCGGCCCACCTTCTGAATCAACTTGGCCGCCGCCTGGAGTGGAAACTTTAGGGTGGCATTCCAAAGCATGCAACAGATTCCATGCTTCAGAGCCCAGTCTGGTGTACGGAACTGTTGTAAACAAAGCAAAGCTGCCTTTAGGTGATCCAGAGAAGATAGTTGCTTGCTCCACTGAACCATGTATTGCCAGGACATGAGACTTAATAGCACGCCCGATTCCAAACTAAAGGGAAAGTGGGCACGCAGCAGAGCCAATCGCTCGAGAATCGGTTCATGGCCATCTTTGCAGGGCACCTGCACTTCCTTCCCGACTTCCAAGTCCTCTTCTGATTCTGCTTCTTCACTGGTGGGTTCCTTATTCGACTCAGTCTTCGACTTCGTTTTAGATTCTTCGTCCGACTCGTTCTCCGGCGCTGAGATCTCCAAAATTTTACTTGGGTGCAGTTGTGCACTGATCAGCCACTTAGCCGTCAGTTCGGTGACGATGCCCTTGCCGCCGCTCACAATGCTTTTCAGGCTGCAGTCTGGGGCTTCGTAGGACATCTCTGGACCTACAGGTTCTCGACATGTGAGTGGTTTGCTGCAAAGTTACAAGTATTATTATTAATTAGCTATTAAGACGAAGGGAAAAATATTGACTTACCCCAGTATGGCTCCCAGCACCGCCACATCCTCCAGCTTGCCAGTAAGCAATCCCCACTGGGCCTCATCGTGAGAGATGCGTTCCCAGCGCTCCTCCTCCTCGTTCTGTAAGGACTCATCACAAGATCCCTAAAGGAAATTTTAATTTCTTATTAAGTAGGCAAATAACAGAGAATACCTACCTCTTTTCTGTTGCGCCACAAATTACTGGCCACCGTTTTGCAGACGATGGCCACCAACAAGCCAGAAAACTGTTTGCTTTCCAAGAGAAGTTCTCGCACCTCCTGCCACCACGGTGAGATGGCATTGTAGGCGTAGTCATGGATATGTTCACCAGCCAAGTCACAAATAGTCTGCACCATAGCAGCTATCCTAGACATGTCATCTACCACTTCATCACTGAAATTAGAGAGTATTTAAGGCAAGGGAAGACGGATTTAGGTGACGAGTTCCATACCAGTTATTGTACTTAAACGGCTTTTCAAGCCAGAACCAAATAATCAACTTTAGCAAATCTCGGCTGGGTAGGCAGGCCTGATTGATCCACTGTTTAAACTGACTAAAGCACAGGCCTTGGGCAAAAAACTGGCTAAAAAGATCAATACTAACAGATCCAAACTTTTCCGACTTATCTTCTAAAAGACTGATGCCATCCGGATTGTCAATGTTAAATATGCTAAGGTAGTCGACAAACTCTTCGGTCTTGTGCTCCTCCTGTAGCTTAAAGCTTACTTCGCGAGTCGTGGCAGTCTTTTCATTTTCCGTGCCATCATCTAGGAGCAAAACCAACTTATTTATGGTAACCAGATCAGCGTCAGAGAGCTCTATATGTTCCACAGGTGGCTCATAGTCTCCCCGCTGATTTGCTCGACTTAAGGCCAAGTAAAGATCCGTCAAGCGTTTGTAGTTTTCAATTTGATTAACAAATTCCTCGGAGATTGTTGCCTCAGGGAGAGGTTTCTCAATGAAGGCATTAATGATGCACTGAAATACCTGTGGCTGCAGCTTCTTGCTCTTAAGCAACATCTCAAGGCATTGTTGTCGGACCTCCAAGGTCTGTAGTTCACTAGCCAGTTCGCCAATCTCCGCCAGAACTGCCTCCTTGGTATCGCCATGATTTAAGGTTCTCAACTGATTTCTTAGGCGCCTTAGCATATGGATATCTCGCGATGTTTGGGAACTGGTCTCGCTGAGAGCATAGTGAAAGGGAATGTGCACCTCCTTTATGCTGCCGTCACTAGGATCCAGGAACAGGCAGTGGTTAATAGATAAAGCCTTTCGCGACTGACCGCTACTACCAGCAGATCCACCACTCGCACTAGCGCCCAGCGCACTGTGATTGTTGTATATTAATTGTCCGCTCTTAGAGACGTTGAAAGCAGCTACCTTTGGCCCGTTTTGCAAAGCCCAGATGTCCAGGCACCCCAATCGAGGAGCGTAGATCACCAGGAACAAAGCCTTTCGCTTGTGCGTCTTAATTCCACGCACTGATTTTTCCTTGACTGGAACGAAAGCGCACTGGGCATCCCGATAGCCCTTCCACACACGCAGGATAATGGCCTGTTGCGTGTCCACCAACATTACGCGGTCCAGATTATCAGTAACGACAGCCAGACGTCCACCAGGTGCCACAGCCAGGGTCAGCCCATCCCTTTTTCCGTCGTACAGGCGACAGCGAACCCTCATCGGCGCCTCCTTTGTGGGCACTGGCAATGGCGATTCTTCCGGTGATGGCAGTGGCTCTGGGGCACGCCGAAAGATTCCACCTAACAGGTTTTTGTACGCTATTCCGATGACATCTTTGGCAACCTCACCTATGGACATCGTTTTGTAACCCTCCTCCGCCTGAAAGAAACCCAAATAGGGCTCTGCACCGGCGGCCAGAACCTGTGAGCTCCTTGGAGGCGTTGCGTGCACTTTGGCGAAGTAACCAAGACCGATAGTCTGCTGAACAATGTAGTCGTATGTAGGAGGTCTCTGGGTGCTGGATATAGCGGCGTCGTTGATGACAGCCGCTCGCTCCTGCTTGAATTTGTATTTTTGGAATGGTACAACATCCGCCGTGGGATAAGTACTTCGCTCCAGGGCACTTCTTTGTACATTATGTCGACAGTTGGTCAGTGTGGGTAGAATATCCTGGCCTTGGATGAAGCACAGGCAGCGCGGATAAACTATGTAGAGCAGAGAATCAGCCTCGGAATGACGTGGTGCAGACTGCAGCTTGATTCCTATGACCGGATCATCCTGGCAGCTAAGAAATACGTTTGATTAGTAGGTGAATTCAATGTATATCCGTGTACTAACCATTGAGAGAAGAGCTTTACGCCCGAGTCAGTGTAGAATACAACCATTCCCGAAGCAAGGCCAACTGCCACGCAGGTCCATTCAATAGCGCCATCAGAACTCCGGTTGTGGGTCATCGGTAGACACGTAAGACTGGTTACGATTTGGTTGTGATCCTCCAGCTCGCCACACCAGCTCATGACGTAGGTGTTGGCATTTCCATGGCTGTTCCAACAGGTAGAGAGGAACGCCAACTTCTCACCCTGGGCCACAGCAATCAGTTCCCCAGTGGGTGATATAGAATGATTCACCGCATTTAACCAGTTGTCATCTGCCCCCAGGAGTTAAACTATGATAAGCCCCTGCAAGTATCTGTGCTACATTTATCTCACCGTGTCCGAGTCCAAAGTATTCCTGAACTTTCCTAAAATCACGAATTTCTCCACAGTGTTTCACTTCGCAAGCCATCGTCTTTTGTTTTCATCACACAGCTGATTTTCTGTAGAGTTGACAGTGCAGCCAGGCTTAGCGAGATGTTTAGAGAATCTTAAAACAACAACATTGGTGCTATCGGTGAAGCTCGTATCGATACTTGTGCAACAGGTATCGCCAATCACAACGCACTAAAGGCGCGTAAGTTTGAATTTTATGATGAGTTCTTTCATTTATTTCTAAATTCTAATTAAATCAAACAAAAAGCTGATAAAGCGATTCTGTTAAGATATTTAGATTTAGACCGTCTATTACTTGAAACGAGTTCTAAAAATTTGTTTTTATTTTTTATACATACTCCAATAGTAAGTTTATTGTACTGCAACATATTTTAACTCGATCTATCGAGGGTAAACTAAATTAAGTCCGACTCCACGCCACTGTCGATAAAGTCCTTAAGCATCAAGCCACAATGATCCGGCAGGAGTCGCGTCCAATTGTTGATGTGCAGCAAGCTGCTGGGAATGGTTACCTCCATAAGGTCGGCGCGGTGTGCTTCCACAATCTGTCTGGCCACCTGCCTTGGATCGAGCAGGCCCAAGATAGAGGGGAACTTCACCTTGGGATGCTTGCACAGGCCAGTGTTGGTCATATATGGGAAAATGGTGGTGGTCTTTATCTGCATAGACAAGAAATTAGTTTCTTTAAAAATGAGTTGTACATTTAGTCATTTTACCAAATCCCTGTAAGGTCCCTCTCGTAACTCAGCATGCAGTGCCTCCATCAGCCCACGAACTGCGAATTTGGTGGCGCAATAGGGAACCAAGTTAGAGATTCCCACTAAACCCGCAATCGAGGATAGGCAGATAATATGTCCACGATTCTTCTCTTGCATATGGGACAAAAAGGCCTGAATGGTCCAGAATTGCGAGAAAACGTTCACGTCAAATACTCGTTGGATTTCCTCGTCCGATTGCTGAAGGATCGGATGAGTGGGCATTATTCCCACATTATTCACCAGCACCGATACGTATCCAACCTCGGACTTAACCCGATCAGCCAGCGCCATAACCTCATGGCGTTTGGAAACATCGCAGCTGGAGAAATAAAATTGTTTATTTTTTGTTAAATTTGTTTTAAAAAATAAATACCTATAGCTATACACTTTTCCAAGATTGTATCGTTTGGCCTTCTGCACCGTCTGCTCATTAGTTTTCTCATCAATGTCCACACAAACCACAGTGCTGCCCAAATAAGCGTAATGAAGGGCCAACTCCCGACCAATTCCGTGTCCAGTACCGGTAATCTTTAGGATAAAACCATAAATTGTTAAACATTTTAATTAATATCATATTCTTTTCTGCAACTATGTTATGTTTACCAGAATTATCTCCCCGCTGACATCCTTCTCCGGTTTGGGCAAGAAAGTCTGCACTAGTTTAACGAACAGCTCCAAAAGGATACGACCAAAGAGCACGAAGAACTGCATGACATCCTGAAGTACCTCCAAGATGCGCTTTGAAGCGGGTGTAGTACTAAAAAAACATAATAACTATAGTTTAGAATCCAAGTAAAATGTCCAACAAATAGTCGAGTTTACTGGCTAGCTACTCTAAGCTGGCAAATATTTAAACAAAGTTGAGGCTCGGCAAACCCCCAAATGATTTAATTTATCTATTTGTATGCGCCCGCTGCATGTGCAATGTTCAAACGGTCAGGCAGAAAGCGATCGGCGTACTTTGCCAAGTGCCCACGATATAGTACAACATAAGATAATGGAGAATGCTGAGAGTGCCTTGAGTATTGACACTGGGTCTTGGCCCCCTTTTTGGATACTCGAGGGGCTAAGCGAATGACAGTAAAGTCTCAATTTGTCGAATGTGTTTAAATTCCAAAAATAACTGCACTTCTAATATATCATTTACGCTTTATTAAAATTAATTAAAATATTAATAATTTACCAGGTCAAGTTAATTTACATTATTATTAATATTAAAAAGCTTTGAATTTTATAGGCATAAATGAAAAAAAAATGAAAATGAACAAAACCTGATGATGAAGCACTATTCATCTCCGTTTTAAATGGGCATATAAAGCTATAACAATTATTACTTACTGGATTATTTCTCTTTCTATCATTATGAGAAGGTGTTATCCAGTATATATCCTCCTTGGAATCCGAAATCCGGCGCTTTTAGACAGCTAATGCAGAACCACGTGCGATACGATGTCTGTAATGAAAAATAATGATTTTGAGTCACGGATAGTTTGACTGACTCGACTTGCTCTTCCGTATTTTGCGGGTTTCCTTTTCACAACTTTTGGCTTTTGAGCTTGGCGAGGAGTCGGTTTTCTTTATTTTTAAATTTTTATTTTTCCTCGATTTAACAACCGGCTGGCCAAGAGCAAGCGGCGTGGGCGAGCGAGGAGGTGGTGGATGAGATGGAGGAGCAGTCGTCAGCGGCAGTGCAACATTTCCACTTTCGTTTTCGATTTGGTTGCCACTAAATGGAAAATTACGTGCACTCCAATGTGGCACACAGAAAAGAGACAAATGCACATAAAGAAAAAAGGATGCAGGGGCGTAGAAATCGTACTTAAAGGGGTATACCACCAGTCAATAATTAGTGCAGTAATTATGAATCAATAAGTACACTTTTAAGTATTAAAATTTAAATTTTAAAATACTCTAAATATGAAAAGGTTGTGCGATACTACGTTCATACCTAGACTTGTATAACTGCAGTCTAATTATATAAATTTAAAATAAATTTCTAAAACCCCCTTAATTCCTACATAGTCCGCTGCCTCAATGGATGAGGCTCGATTACGCGGTGCCAAAAAGTGCAAGTCTCTTGTGCTCTTTTTAACAGTTCTCTTCTCTTTGGCCAATTTCAGCTCTTGGCTCTTTTGTTTTCTTGGCAAGAGGCAGCTCAATAGCTTGCTGCAATGGGGAAGCCAAATGTTTGTTGCAACAACCGAAAGCCATAACCATAAAATGCAACGAGGGCCTCTCTAATACTTTTCCTGTTTCAGTTGCCTAATCACTTGGGTAACTAATTAATGTTAAGTTTTCTTTTGTACTCATTTTTGATGCAAGTCAATATTAGTTCAAAATAAGAATAAAACAATTATTTTTATTTAATTAATTGAATTTTCTTTGGGGATTAATTGAATTAACGTGATTATTTAGTGTTATGTACAGAAAGATCGTTAGTTGAAAACCTTAATTATTTTGCTTTCACAAAGACTTCACTTTATTAAGCTTATTAGATAATTACTAAAAGTTATAAATTTTAAAAGTCATTACTCTTAATGAATCTAACAGCTATCAGTTATTGTTTTCAGTGGACAGGTGTGTCTACATATTTAATGCTTGATTTAATCGATTGGTTTGTGTAATATCCTGTAGTTAAGCAACTAGTTTGTTAAGTTTTGAGGCTTGTCAATCTCATTTTACTTTAACAAATTGCACACTTTGCACTCTATAATATTAATGTGGTCGTAAATATAGTTAATGTATACATTATTTACACTAAAATATCACCAGTTATTCGTTATCGTTGAGTTTGGAGGAAATCCGAACCCAAGTCGAGACTGGAACGACCGATAAGTCTCACTGCTCAAAGTCAAATGATTGTAGTTTTAAGCCTTTCGAAGCCACGAAGCCTACGTTGAAATCGGGAAGAGTTGAAGCTACGAGAGAGGGCTTAAGAGAGCTTCAATGAGTTAAAAGAGCGCTGGAACGCGATCCTTTGAGGCCATTAAAAGCTGACAAGTGATTTTTTCTTTTCGAAGACGAAAAAAAATCACAAGCCACAGGTGACCTTCATTGGGGTCCAGACGAAAACAAAAGACCGGGAAGCAAAAACGTGGCTTAAACCAACTTGGCTAAAGATGATTTACCGTTTTCATGCTTTGTTTTCGCTGATTTTTTAAGATGAGTAAGCTTTACTTCGCCGCCAAGTTCAAGTTCAGTGATCATAAAAAATAATTTTTTAAGAGAGCGAGGGAGTGTCATCTGGATAATGCTCTTATGCAGTTCTGTCCTTGGCTCGTTATCTCTCTATATATATGTATTTTTCAACACAAATTCACTTTTACTCGACTGTATTGTATTTTTTGCTTCATTTCTCTTATGTTTTTATAGCCTTCACGCGTCAAGATGAAGGGGATGTTATTACCATGCAAAATTAAAAAAGGAGTAGGAATCCCTGTAAAAACCATTTATTATTAGTATTAAAATAGCATTAATTAATTTTTTTAAATCTATACACAAGAAAAATAGTACTTTTCAGCTGCAATTTTATTATAATTATATAAAACATATAAAACAAACATAATATTATATTATATTATATTTAGGATATCTTATAGTCGTAACACCAAACATAACAACTTTCTTGTTTTATTATCTGTTTGGGGGAAGGTCATCGAAGGGCTCTCCCCGTATTTGCCGTTCAATTTTATGCGATCGACGACCCGTTCACCTAATTGGTGTCAATTTCGAGTGCAACAACAACTATAGAAACACAACAAAAACAACAATAACCAAAATATAGCAACACGCAATATCAGAAAAAGCAATTGCACTTTACAGACTGTTAATTAACAGAGTAACTCTTGTGTTATTTATAAAGAAATAAACTTGGAGCACTTACAAGCACTATATTTACTTATTAGCTTTTTATGATCTTATCTATTTTTAAATGCAAACGATTTACTTTTATTGAGAAAAACAAAAATAATAAATGCTTGCTCGTCACTCAAAATAGAAAACAATTGCGACTTTAACGCCCAGTCTGTCACTCAAATAAACAGCGAACTGAAACACAAATCAAAGTAAACAAAGAATTTCTGGCTATTATGTACATAGGTATTGCTCCTGCCCACGTACTATAATTAATGGGTGGGGTTATTAGCCGGCTGGTAGCTTGTTGCTTAATGTTTAGTTTTTATGGTTCCAGTTCACCCTTCTAGTCTTCCCTTCCATTCTACCGCCTGGATTTTCTGCTTTCATTTGACTTATCGATGTGGCGTGCATTAACAATCAATATAACATGCCAGGAACCTGAATAAGTTAGGGAATAAGTTTGGCATCAAAGGGGTTAAAAAGGGTGGTAAGGCTCATGGAATTAACCAAATATCTGATCTGTAGAAAATAGTCACTAATGCGCCATACGTACGATTGGTTATAGAAACATACATCATGTGCTGGTCATAGAAATTATGTTGGAAAATAAGAAAAATAAATGTTGTTTCATACACACACCAAAAGGGAACCACATTTAACCTTGACATTGAATAGCACTTATTGTTATGTATACATGTTCCATTAAGGTAACAAGTTCATTATTGGAATATTTAAAAACATTGCACTTGGTATGTTTTGCTAATTGTCAACCATCAATCCGTCTGTTCGTCCTTCCATTAACATGCAAATCGAAAAGTGAAAGTTATTAACATGACGGAAATCGAAACAAAAATACTCTATAATTTTTTATAATAAAACGAAAATTTGTGAAGAAACAATCTTCACTGTACGAAATTAACTAGTTTGGGTTTATAACTTTATTATTATTCTAGTTAAAACATTTTGTTATTATTTTTTAGTTGGTATATCATTATTTGAAGTGTTATAAAGCACTAATAAAAATAGTAGTTAGATTAGGATGCAGTACGTTAAAATATGCCTGGATCTTTTACTTTTAAATGGTCTGAATATTCGGCAATGCCTAATCACATTTAAAGGGTATTTAATTGGCCACGCATGTGGCTGCGCTGCATTTAGCAGCGGCCTGAAAGGCGGCTTCAGTTGCCGTTGGTGAGCCAAGCGGCAAACAACGCCCAAATTGTGAGCGGAAAAGGAAATCGGAAACCGGAAGCAAGAAGAAGACCGCGAAAGGGGAGAGTCGCTTCAAAATGTGAGTGTCTCCTTGCCTGCATTTTGTTGTTTTTCCCCAAGTGTGTGTGTGTGTGAGAGCAGTAAGCTCGTGATTTGTTTACCTGTCAAAATAATAAATATAACTTTTGTTTTCGTGGGGCATAAAATACGGCCAGTTGTTGCTGTTGGCATTGGTAGCGGATTCGAGAAACAAGCTAGCGAAGGACTCTCGACGCCTGTCTGCCGCTTCCTTTGTTCCTCCATTTCTTGGCCAAGTGCAGTGTCAAAAGTCAAGCGAAGGATAATGTGCCTGTCCGACAAGAAAAATGCCATCCAATATCGTGTAACATATATTTAAATGTATATCTAAAATTGGCACTCTTTTAATATAAGTGCTAGATCTGTAATCGAATGTAGAATAAGGCACAAGGTAACATTAAACGACTAGTATCTAAAAGGACAGACGTGATATTAAGCAGGGAAGATCATAGATCAAGCTATGTCGAACAAAAAAGGCAATTAAATTTGAGAAGCCTGAAAGTATGCAACCGTTTTTACACATATCACATTAATTTTTCTTTAATGCAAACAGTTTGTCATATTCCTTATTTTCTTACTTTCGAAGGAATCTAAAACTCTGTCAAAATGTTTCTGAACCATCGCCTCCATGGACCCATATTTGCTAGGATCTTCTCGCTGCATCCCAGCCTCATGAACCAGTCCAAAGAAAGATTCGTCTGGAGGAAATCTCAAACTGTCCAGACCAGTGGAATATGCCGCAACCCAACTTTGTTCGAGCAGCAGCAGGAGCAGTTAAATCCTTTTGGGGAGGATTACCGCATCTACCAGCAGAACGTAGACTTGGATGTCTTCTTCGGCGAGGAGCCCAAGTACGAGAAGGTGTCAGATGTCTGCTTGCTAAATGATCATTTTATCCTGGTTAAGATGCCATTACCAGATCCTTCCACGCCTCCATCAAAGTCAAAGATTCCAAAATGCTTTAAGTGTAATCGTGGAAGCCGGGTTTCCCCTATTTTGGAAGAAGTTGATGATAAGTCGTCTCCGGCGCTTTCTAGTTGCCTACAACCTTGGACATCTCGCGATCAGGATAAGATTGAGGTCTTTGATGCCAATACCAGGCTTAGTAATACGCCAAGTCGCAGACCTCAACCAGCTCCCGTGATAGTGGAGCAACCGCTTCCTACACTACAGCTAGAGGCTATCCAATCGATGGCTCCTGATCAACTGCAGATAACTCCCATAAGTCGGGGACCACTCCATTGGTTTCTCTGGCCCTTCCGCCGGCGACCAAATGCCAAGAGCAAATCCAAGTCCCAGCTAGCTGCCGTCCACAAAACTTATTTTGTTCGGTGGAGTAAACCTCCGGATACACTTTGGCATGGATTTGGAGTGGACACGGTGGATGAGAAATCAGAACTTCGACGATGTCGATCGGCGGTCTTCTGATTTTATCTGCTTAAGATTTTGTATATATTTTCTACGCTTACTATTTTAAGGGTCATGGGTTTCAATAAAAATTTTAAAAGATACACTTTTACTAATGTATCTAGATAAGATATCGATTGTAAATTCATTTAAATTCAATCTAGAAAACTTCTTTAAAATCGTTACCATAGCTTGACTACAATTTGCTAAGCGCTCCTGCTGAAAGTATCCCAACTCAAGCCCTCATGGGCACATGTCAAACTCCAATTTCCGCATGCAAAATTAGTGGCTGGTGCGGCAACTTCAGTTTGCCACAATGTGTATGTGGACCCTTGACTGTAGGAAACTCCGCGGAACTGCAAAATAATACAAAGAAGTCGAGAAACAAAATACAAACCACGTAAATTGCTGGGCCAATGCAGATAAAGTCGGCCGCTCAAGGAATAAAAAGTGGAGTTAAACTCCTTTTTTCAATGGAATTTGCACGCGTCCGTGAAGCCTGAAAGTTTGAGGGGTCTGAAGGGGGTGGATGGTTGCACTAGGGCTGTTGCTTCATTAGCTTTGGGGCTTGAAAATGTCGGGCAATGTCGTTCGTTACTCCCGCCACGACCGGTAGGTGGCGCTGACATAGGAGTCCCACAACTAATTACGAGGGAGCCCGCCAAGACCCGGCCATAAAAACAAGTTCATGATAAAATGCCCTCCTACAATGGGAGGGGAGGGGGCCAGGGACGTAGTGGCCAACTGCCATAGACTGCAAGCACTGTGCGCCAACGTATACATAATAATAAAATAAAATTAAAACCGTCACGCCAGGCGTCAGTGGAAGTCCCCATGTATAGGGCCAGCAATCGCGGCACAAAACAAAGCCATCGAAACACCAAGCGTATACCAAGTCCACAAGGAGCTACCTCTGAAGCTGAGGCCATGCCCACGTCCACCTCCATGTCCAGGCCAGGTCGAGAGCGGATCGGGCCAGCGGGTCACCGTAATGAACCATTAATATGCCAGTTCCCCCCAAAAAACCCGGCGATAAGAACGCAGCGCTTTTCCTACATCGAAAATCGAAATCGAAGTACGAGAACTGGACACTGGGAAAAATATTTTGATCATAATAATAAATATATAAATGGAATATCAATAAGTGAATCTTTTTAGTACAATCTTTTTTCCTCAGTGCAGAAAATATAGTTTTCCATTGTTTTCCCTTAAACCGCCAAAGGGCGACTTGTGCTTATCATTAATAATAATGTCGGCATGAGGCGAGCGCATTACCATTTGGCCAAATGCTCAATTGGATGGCTTAGACTGGGTGTATTGTATATGAAATTGGTTTTGAGCTATTGTGTGCCAGCAGAAGGGTTGGGGCTTGAAAAGCACCTGTCGAGGGCGGCAGGTAAATGCAACAAGCTCAGATCAAGCTTACAGATAGTTTCCAAATCAAATGGGCAGTAATTAAAAGCTCGTTCAGTATGTATACTTAAGGAAGTGAGAATATTTAACATAAACTTATGATATGCTAAGATAGGAATGACATTTAACATCAAGGCATTTCCTTTATAAGTCTGTATTACTTCAGTACATTATTATATTATTATGAACATAAGTTAATGCAACTTATTACCCTATCTCAATATTAAGATTCCTTTAATAGCAAAATATTCGAGGTTTCCGAATGCAAACTTAAGCAGTTATTTTCGCCACCTTTCCTTTCATAGAGCCACACCTTGTTAACCCCCTTTCGATCCGAGCATCTTTTACATATCCGATTTCCAATACAACTTAAATTAGCCAGCCAATCCGGATAGCAGCTGCGCTTAATTGGTGGAAAGTAGCGTAACCGTTCCGGCCACGTTAACTTTGGCACTCCGAGTGCGATGGAACCGCTCAGCAGCCGTCTTGGACAGAAGGCACTTGCTGGGCAGAGATGGCCAAAAGGAAGCTGACAAGTTGCCAAACCATCCAGCCGGTGAAAAAGAGAAGGAGCAAAAGGTCCCGCCAAGCATTCCAAATCGATTACGACTGTTTTTCGAAAGATCAAAGAGCGAGTGGGAGACATACAGCTATCCCTCTTCTTCCTCTAGCAAGGTGTTTATTAATAAAACTCCAACTATTTCGCATCGAAAGAGATGGGTATAGGGAAAACGAAAGAGATGGCAAAACAGCAAACAGAAACAGTTGGTGGTGCGCAAAGTGTTGACAATGCCTAAAGTCCAAGTCGTTGGCACCGACTGCGCAACGACCTTCGGCCGGATACGGGTCCGGTTCCTAGGGTCCTGGGCAATCATCGTTAATGATGGCAATGTCCTTGTGCGCCCCGATTTGACAAATCAATTTGTGCGCTAACAGCATGCGCTCGACTCCCAGTCCGTTTGCAAGTCAGTGGGATAACTCGAGGACGAAGCCGAGGACACACATAATGTCTTGTTCGTTCTGTTTCCACATCGCCGATGACAGGGATCACAGTACGAGTAGTTGCCCAAAACCAGACCAAACCGAAATGTTTGCCAATACGGATGGAATCTGTTTGGATTGATCGTGGTGTGCAAGTGTATCGGCTGATAAATGACTCTTTGAGGGTTGCAGATATGGTTATGTTAATACGAGTGTATAGTTCATCCTTTAAGTACTTTAGAATTGGAAATATAGCTTGGGACTAACCAGTTTAGAATGAATGGGAATGTAGCTCTTATATTTATATTTTCATTTGCTTTCGAAAGCTTTTCTTTTTAAGCAATGATCATGAATTTAAAAGGAGCCCGAAAAAGCATAATTGCTATTGATGTTAATCATAAAATTTCTACAATTTACTAATAATAAGCTATATGATTCCTATGATTCCTTTATTAGTTTAGATTATTTTACTACAATCCCTTAGATCCATATATTCCCATATTATCCTTGACTTCCAGACTTTCTTCCACCTCTCATATTTCAATGCATTCAGCTCTGCTTTGGACAGGACACCTCATTAGCAGGGATTATTGCTGTAGCTCGGGCCTCGAGAGATGGGTGTCTACCTAACCCGACTAGGAAACTCTACCTGTGTTTGACTCCGTTTGGCTGACTGACTGGCTGGAGTGAAAGCTAAGCCTTTCCTACTCTCCTGGCTTAACTCTTGCCTGTTTAAGGATCCTTTATTCGGCATGGAAAGGGGTTCGTGTCCTGGCTGAGCGATGAGCACCGCGCACGAGGACGAAGAATGACAGCAAATAAAAGTTTATGGCACTGTCGTAAAATCGGCCCGAAAACGAGTTGACCTGGCCGAAGGGCTGTGCGCCGTTTACTGCATTCTTCCTGGCAGCAAAGGATTATTTCCGAAACGGCCTAATCCTCGGCAATGAGAATGGCAGGGCGAATGCAAGTGAGACAGTCAGCATTTGACGCTACAAATCCTTTCGCAACCTTTGGCCACCTCCTGGAACTGGAAATTTTGATTCGCAAATCGCTTGCAAATCCTCCTTTTGGGTTAGTCCACCTTGCTGTCGAGTAAATATTTTGAGGTTTTGCGCTGCTTATGTGCCAGGCAACGCCTGGGTTTATTGGTTCATCATTGGATCAGCAGGTAGATCTCGATTGAGATCTTGATCGGGACCTGCCTGCCCCAGATCCGACCGACATCCAGCAACAATTAATAAAAAAATTAAATTAAATTTCATCTCGAGTCGCGTCGCGTCGTTGTAAATTACTGTTTTCCCTGCCTTTGATGTTCAACACTTTGTCAGCTCATTAATCACGGCTTTTGGGGAGGGCATAAAGCCAGAGCAGGGAGATTCGGCATGTCCATGATCTCTGGGTAGCCCCAACTACAAACTACCATTATCGCCACAGAAGCCTCTAAGTTTTTGGAGGTTACATCGACGAGCTTTTCCTCTCGCTTCTTTGCTGGGTAATTTTTTATCGCTACCGAAAATTAATGCGTAATATTTTGGATTTAATCATTTCCCGATCGAAGCTTTCTTTGCTACTGTGGCTGAGAATTTTCTCTCCTGCCCAGTGGGTAACGAATTAAAATCGTAATTGGTTTATTAACCCAGTTGGCCATGTTGGGCGCTATTAAATTGGCATTAGATTTTGTCTGGAATTGGGAAAAGATTTCAGATAACAAGATCTGAAATCGGGGGATTATGGTTTCTAGAAGAACGAAATCATTTAGATCTAAATGGATTTTGTGCAATTTTCTTTGCAAATCTTTTGGTCTACCTGGAAAACCCTTCGCCGATTCCTAAGTCGATTGTAAAGTCAATATTTACTTTACACTCACTGGCCTAAGGAAAAGCAAACAGCGATTAGGAGTTTTTTCTAGATTAAAATAATAGAGCCATAGTGCCTTAGGCTGTCTGAGCTGTCTGGAGGTGAGGATTCAAGGATAATGACTTCATTAATTGCCATCGCTCGGACACGTCGGATGGGCTGATCCCCGAGGATGAGGTGTGAATTTGAGGTAAGTCCGAACGAGGGCAATTACTCCATGTTCTATGTTACTCTTTTCGATGGAATCGAGGGGGCAATTAACACCTTGGTTGGAGTTGTCTTCGCTTTTCTGATAAAACGTTTTTCCATTCCATTTCGGGAGTTTTCTCTTTTTCCGGAAACTATGCAGCCTCGCTCACAGCTTGAGCAGGAGTTCCGAGAGGAAGAAATGTGCCCTGGGGTGACTGTTGAGATCTCCAGCTAGGTCCATGGAAAGCGCAGCTACTTAAAGGCTCTAATGGCCCCGAGGATTTCCCATTTCCCGCTGCGAACAGAAGCGTGTCAAGGCTGCTGAATGGCCAGGACTTTGAGTGAAAGATCATGGAATACGGGATAAATTAGCATATATATTTATTTTCAAGGCACTTGCTACTTAATCACTAATCATCTTATATTCTAAACTTTAGTTGGTACTATTTACTAGGCTTAGGATCTACAAATTGGAACTATTTTAGGGGCGAGTCTGTCAGAGGTTTTCCCACATGGAAAATATCTGTACTGCCCCACACAAAAATGTTATTTTTATGTTTCTCCCCAGCTATGTACATCTTTGGCGACTTGTCTTTAGGGATCTGGCGACACCTGCTCCTGCTCCTGGAGGAGTAGGTGGAGGATCCTTTTTGTTTTTTTTAGTACCAGGAATGATAGAATGGCTGTGGCGGCATCGTTGTGTAGTTGACCTTCGAGGGCGATGGAAAGGCGGCGGCATTGAAGTTTTGCGGCATGAAGTGCGTTGACGAAGTGGGCGTCGGATAATGCGGATGGGCGCCGGCATATTGCGGATGCGCATGTGGATGTGCGTGCGGATGCGGCGCATGGGGATGTCCATGATGGGGATGCGAATGGGCATGACCGGGTGCCGAAGGATAGGTGGCATACTGCGGTGTATGCTGATACGGGTGGAACATCTGGTGGGTGGTGACATCCAGAGCCTGGCTGGTCGAGCTGGTCGAGTTCAACGAGTCCTCTGGGGATAGTGGGGCATTTGGACGGAGTGCCTGCATGGAGCTCCAACCACCGTATAATTGAGATTGACCGGCAGCGACCAGGTCGACTGCTTCGACCTTCAGGGCAGCCGATAGCTCCTCACTTCCAGCACTGGCATTGGCCAGCGACTGCGAGGAATCGGCACCCGAGTTGGAGGTCACTCCTCCTCCACTCACCACGGCCGAAAGGCTGTTGGGTGTGGGTGGCAGTTGACCAAAGGCGGACGACACCGACTCGTTGGGACTCTCATTGCGTGGCATGGTCTGATGGGTTTCCGTTTCGGTTCCGTAAACGGAGCCCAACTGGGTGTCATAGTTGGACACGATGATGTTCCCGGTGGGTGTGGTGTTGCCATTCTCTCCTGGCATTATATAGCTGGCTGTGTTACCGCTGGGGTTGTAGAATTGGTGGTGGTGCGGTGGGGTGGTGGTGATTCCTGGCGAGAGATTGCTACTAGCAATGGGAGCAGCGGCTGATACGGAAATGTTGGCATGAGTTCCGTAGAAATCATACTGTTGCTGGTAGACTGGATCCAGGGACCCGGGCATCATGGCCAGAGGAGCCATACTGGGCACACTGGAAACAACGCTCGGCAGAGCGGTGGATGTTGTCACATGACTGACGGATGAAACTCCTCCAGGTGCTACGGCTGAGACCGAAGGTGTGCTGCTTGCGGAGACGAGCTCGCCGGTTGCTAAACCAAACCTGGATGCGGGCCTCTGTGAGATGGGTGCGCTGAGCAAGTTCCTCACGGGTGTAGATATCAGGATATTGGGTACGCTCAAAGGCGCGCTCCAGTTCGTCCAACTGGGAAGCGGAGAAAGTGGTTCTGCAGCGACGTTGCTTGCGCTTCAAGGCGATTCCCGGCTCACTCTCACAGTCGGAGATGTCCTCATCGGAGGGCTTGTTATTGTGATGACCACCGGAGACATCCGAGCCGCAGGAACTGGAGGCCTTGGTAACAGCACCCGAGGGGGATCCCGAGGCAGAGGACAAATCGTTGTCAAGTGGAGCATCGCGACCACGCACCAGGCGTGAAATGGCAGAGACTGAGGGTGCTGTGCTCCTGTCGCAGACTCCCTCACGGATTAGCTTCTCGCGGATCTCCCAGGAGAACATTCCCGGATTACTGCGCTTGTAATCCTCAATTCGGTTCTCGATTTCGGGGGTGGCAATTCTCGGCTTGGAGCCACCAATCACTCCTGGCCTAATGGAACCAGTCTCCTGATAACGGTTCAGGATTTTGGAAACGCATCCGTGAGATACACGTAGTTGTCTGGAGATCACACATGGCCGAATACCATCGGCAGCCATCTCGACGATTTTTAAACGAATGTTGTTGGGCAAAGGACGACCGTTGATGAAAACTCCACCTAGTTGATTGACGCGCCCTTGGCCGCTGTTCATGTCTAAAATGGGAGAAGAGGAAATGGAAATTTTAGAGGCTTTTCCAATTTGCTAGGTAGCTAGATGCGCGTGTCACTTGATTTACGACACCTTCTTCTCGTAGTTGACTTCCCGGGAAGAGGGAAACTCATAGCTAAGATCGAAGGTCGAAGGTCAGAGGCGCGCGACTTTCCCGCCGAGCAACTAATGGCCATTAGAGAGTTGCCGACGGCCTTGGTTCGAACTGAGATCTTTCAGAGGGACAGTGATTTTTAGAGAGAAATCAGTGAGACATAGCTAAAGAAGATTTAAGATCTGAACTGAAAAGCTTAAATTAAGGTTTGGAAATATGTAAAAAAATGTTTTCGAAAAAATGAAAGCTTTTTGACAAAGCTCAAAATTATTTCAAATTTTTTAAATCGAAGATTGGAATATAGTTTTGAAAAGACTTCGAGAAGTTGAATTGAAATCTGGCATGGATCTAAATTAAACTTTGTATCTGAGCTTCAGGAATCTTAAGGTTATATAAAAACCCATAGAAACTTACCTTGCATGGTAGAATATCCATTGAAGAAGGGTCTGTGCATGGCGGCTGCAAAAGCGGTTACGGTCATAGTTTCTGGAGAGCTCCAAGATCCGTGAAGTTGTCCCGGCGCAAAACCGGCGGTAACTCAGTCTCGGAGTTCGTGTATCACTTGGTTATCACTTTAGTTCTAGGCGATTTCTGGACACACTGTCAAAGTCATAAGTAAGCGTTGCGAGGCGTTGATTAACCGATTAGTTTCAGTTCGTGTAACTTAAGTCACAATATCTCAAAAGGCGAGAAGAAACGAAGGCGAAGACGAGATGCGGTGTGACTCGGTGCGCTGTCTGTGCCTGACTGACTTCACCATCCGAACGCCGGCCAAGATCGTTGCCTTTCTGTGAAGCCCCGGCCCAGACGTCGGCCATATCCCAATGCCACTTGGCAGGTAACCACCACGCGGACCAATCGCAGAGCTCTCTACCGCGGCCTCTCGCTCTGACGCACTTTGCCAGATATCGGGCTATATAGCAACCATCTCACTCAGCGCCGGGGGGCGTCTCAGCTGGGAAAGCACTACGGAATGGGAGAAAGAGAGGAAACTTTGGATGGGGTATACGAGTACAAGGAAGCCCTCATAGTACACTGGCTCCTTGGCATTCGATTAGAATCCTAGAATCCATGCTTTTAGCTTCTGCAAGGTGTTTCTTTGTGAGGTTTCACTGGGTTCCGGATATTTTATATTACCTTATATGTTAGACATAATTATACACTTTACAACATAAATATATCCTTTATTAATACCTCGTTATAAGGAAATTTTAGCTATTAGCAATAACAAGACATTTTTGAAAAAGGAAGTTAATTGATATCGGCATTCCTGGTCTTGTTCTCAATTGAGATATTCTTTGGGGTTCCACTTGACCCCGGAAATCAAATTAGATATTCACTGGAACCCATAATGCAATCGAGTACGCGTTTAACACTCTTTACAAGCGTAATATATCCTTTATTGATACCTCATTAGGGGTTTTCGTCTATATAGACGCGAGAGTAGACAGTTTTCCCGACAGTTATAGAGAGCAATCGGAACCGGTCAAAAGAGTATTAATATATAAAATAAAATTCAAGAATATGTTATATAAAAATAGTGAGAAAAATGATCAGATAAAGATTTCGCACCTGCTAATCGAATAAATTTGCCTAATATAATTTAACAAAAAAACAAATTTAATTCGAAAATTGCTAATGCTAAAGCCCTTTAACATCTTATACTGATCAGTTTCTTTTAGTTAGTTTCCAATTAAAGATTCAACATTAGGGTTGGAGAATATCCTAGCCATAACCATATCCTTGTCACGCTTTTGAAACCATTATGCTCCGGTGCTCAAGGTGATGGCATCGTTGCGACCCTATTCAATGGACTGTCGTGGGTTTGATTAATTATAAAATTTCACGCAACAGAGGCCCTCAAAAAGAAGTTAACTAAAACCGCTGGAAAAGAAAGCGCTGAGCGGGATAACTATGAAAAACCCGAAACCATCGAACAATAGAGAGCGCCAAGTGTTGGGAGAATTAATGATGGACCCCGGATGAAACGCCAGCGAGGAAATTGGTACAGAGAAACGTGACGAATGTGTATCCTTCTACTAAGGATCCAAAGTTATATCCATAACCATATCCAGATACAGATCAAGGACAACGGAGGCCGCAAGACAACAAAGGTTGGGTTTCTACTGCTCGGTGCGGCTGCCTGTTGGGAGTTTGGTTAAGCAAACCCAACGGGAGGAGTTCGGAGTAACGGGCACCCAGTAAGGAATCCTAACATTTTCGCCTAGCAGGATAGCAAAATCCCTGACGACCTTGAGTCGGTGGCCTTGAAGGGAAACTAGTTTCCTATGATATTTCCTTTGGAGCATCTACTTAAATATCAACTGGAGAGGCGCTTCAATCCGCGATCCATACCCTATCCGATTTGATCCTCGTTGATTCTACAATTTAGCGAGACAATAGACGCTGAAAAGGCAACTCATATAACGCTAATTTCGCGCTATCAACAAGGCGATCGTGCAACAGAAACGGGACTTTGTGTAGAGAAAGGTACTGGCTGAGATGCAGGAAGCAGTAGGTGGCATCGGTGCCATAAACGCTGCGAGTCAGCATCGCTCGCATTTCCACGAATCAGCCAGCGGGAAAATGAAGACACATCCGTGCAATGAATAAGGATGCTAAGAGACTTTTTATGATGCCACCCAGGGTGCTATGAATGAAAATCCTCCTCGTGATCGTCAACTTTCGCCAGCGGATCTTTCTTTACCTGCGAAAAACTCTACCTCCAAGACTAGGATTTCATCTGATTTGGAGGACCTGAGACGAGAGGCTCGTGCGCTCAATCGATGCAGACAAATAGCTCTATAATCGATGGCAGTATTCAAAAGATTGTAAGTTTTTTTGGACCCCGAATTTTATAAAAGTTTAAAAATGAAGTTCTGATTTGAATAATTAAAGCTGCTTTTATTAAAAAAGGTTTTCATTTTCAGAAACGTAAACTATTGAAATAGAATGAAAAGATTATATATTTTAGTTATTTTGTTTTGTTCATCTGACCTTTTCAGACATTTCAGGAGCTGTTTGAAAGTTATGCAACACTTCCTATATTGGTTTTTATTAATCCAAGCTTAGAACTGCAGGTTACCTTTATATTTTTATTTAAATAAAACTATTAATGAATCTAACCATAGTTTTATGTAATTTGTGCTAGCAGCCAAATTTCTTATTTAGTAATCAGCAAGGACTCATATTGAGAATCTCTTTCCATCCGTTATGACTTTTCATATATCTTTCCTTTAAGTAATGGGTATATCGCAGTCTTTAGAATTTTCCCATTACTTTTTCCAACTTTTCTCCTCTCAATTTCTGCTGCTGTTTGTGTTTGGCAATCGATTCGCTTTGGCCGGACGTAATGCGGTCTGTTGTCACACATTGGAACGGCCTTGATTGTTTCACGTTCCCTGGGCCTAATGTCTTTATCAGGCCCTATTGGCCTTTTTGTTGTTGTTTTCCCCTTGGATGCTGTGGTGTGCAACGAATTTCCATGTCCACAGCCCACAGAAGGAACTTCTCGTAGAACGCCCTACGGGATGCTTAGATAATGAACTATTTAGAGCCATGATTTCTAGAAATTAGGAAATTCTGGAAAGAATATCTTAACGTACCATAACATGCCATGTCTAAAAGCGTCATATATTATCCTTAGTTACTGAGTCTTTTTATTTGAGTTGAATTTATTTATCTTAAGTTAAGTTAAGAAGAAATAAAAAAAGTCCTTAAACTTCAATTCTAGTTTAAATCCTAAGTCCTCTGTTGATCCTCCAGTTCTGCGTTGATCCTCAAATATTTCCCCTCGTCCAGCAGACTGACAGGCGGCGATTGACTTTTTCCTAATCCGCAGTTAGTTTTCGTAAATACGAGTTGCAAAAGATGCCCCCTGGTTACGGCCCAACCCAAGACCAGCCCTCAGAAACTCCGGAGTCGAGTTTTCTCCGGAGTCCAGAGCCATCGTAAATCGAAATCCAGGCTAAAGCATGCAAACAAATAGCGGCAAAGTGCGAGATTAGAGGGAAAGTCGCACCAGCTTAGGCCCAGGATCCTGGCCATCCTGGCCAGCCTGCATCCATTTCGCAGATCGCAAGTTGACTTTTTCAAATATTTTGCAAAAGTTCTCGAGTGTTGATCGCCCGATTATAGCGGATAATCGCATTACAGTCCGACGTTTTATTGATCAACATTTGTAAACGATTTGCCATGGCATTTCGGGCGGGACACGCTAAACCGGGCCAAGAAAGAATCCCAGGTAGACCAAATGCTGGTGAAAAAATTGCTGCGGCTTAACGCAGCCCACGCCCACTTAGCCAAAAAAAAATGTGGGCGGAAAGCTGAGGGCCTTTCCCGATCTCCGGGTGATTAACCCTTGCTCTTGGTAGCAGTTTAGCCGGGCTAATTGAAGGCATTAGTTGTTTGTGGGTCGCGAGGTGGCTTCCGCAGAACTGCTTTGTCCTCAAATTAGCATCTTTCATATGGCTCGATCGGAGGGAACATCGCCCACAATCGTATGGTTTTGGCACTCCGACCGCATGACATTCGTCATGCACTCAGGGAAAACACTCTACGGGAAATGCGTTAAAGGATCTCTTATTCTTTAAATTTGCATACTCATCTTTAAGAATATTAGGCAGAAAGAACACGAAAACTACAAAGAAAATAATTTTCATTCAAATTTGAAAGAATCATGTAAACTGTTTAAATTAATAACTAGCTTAATCTCTCAATTTAAAAGGATTATCTCCCTGTGTACTTTGACGTCGCACAGTCTGGCGGAAATTTCGCTAGTCATGTTGTACGAGTAAAGTGCCTAAAGGGATGTTGCTTCCATATCCCTATCCCAAGGGCAAAAGGGGAGCCCCTGCCACATACACCCACTTTCGAGAAACTCATTAGCCTGGGGCACAACAAACGTTGCCCAAAACAAAACAATCCCAGCCAATCGACTGCTAAACGCTGTCGGCACACATCTGAGACGGAGTCCAACAAATTGATCATTAAACAGAAGGCGCAAAGGTAGGCGCAACCCATCGTTGTCCAACAGCAGATCAGCATCAGCATCAGGTCGAGATCAAACACCTGGGCCCTCGACCTGACGAAGAAAGTGACGAGGCCGCGACGTCAACAAGATTAATTTGTTTTCCGGCCGGGTACGTCGAGTGGTTCCATCTCCATCCACATCCACATTTCCCATCGCCATCCACCTCCATCTCCATCCATCAGCCAGCAACCTGTTGTCCAGTTTCTCGATTTGTAATTGCTCTGCTTTGTAGTCGATCAGCTAGATCGATGGTGGATCGAATATATATTTCTACCGATGAAGAATCATCATTAGTTTTCTTAGAGTAGAGTCCAGAAAGTAGGTGGCGTTTTTCTCACATCTCGTGGCCATTCGAGAGTTCTTTTGGATTCTTGACTTGGGGATCTTCTGTTCGGCGGCGTTTGTGAATTAGCCACGGCTCGCATCGGATGTATGCGAATTTAAATAAAATTATTCAATTGTTTCATTAATCACTGACCCTGTGCAGCGTTTTCTATTAAAAAATGCATTGCCAATGGAAAATGAGTACCAAAGCCTGTGATTATTTATACATTAGTATGAAAGAGTTTTTAAGTTTATAGTGTTGAGGATGTGAGCAAAGATTTGATAGTCTTAAAAAGAGGGAGACTCGTCTATGGAACATACTAGAAGCCCTTTGATTATTTTCATTTAAAATGATGTGTAATAATTTAACTATATTAATAAGAAGCATCTTTACTAGAGGTTTACTAGCAACCCACCACAAAGTTGTGACTTACCAAATCGATCGAGGAACACAAAAAATATGTGCTGCAGTTCATGATAAAAAGGCAGAGCATGGCGAATCGAGAGGAGGTTGCAACCGAAACGCACACTTAATTTCCGCTTAATCAAACAGAACAGAGACCAGGGGCAACCACATCAACCCACATCATCTGGAGCAGACTGCCCTCCGTCCCAATTCCTCAGAGGAAAACGTACGACAGACGCAAGGGCTCATTTGCATGGGCACTTTGATGGAGAGCGATGGGTGTCAGAGCATGAAGATATTGCCCCATTGCGCAATGGTGGATGGAAATGGTTATCGTGTCTTTGGGAAAGCTGTGAGCAGTTGTCTTCTCCGGCTTTTTTCGGTGGGAGTATTTCAAAGGAAAACTGTGAATTTTCCAGGAAAGTCTGCCTGCCTTGTAATCGCAATTATCATGGCCAAAATATCAAAAGATAACGCAATCCTCTTCAGACAGAAAAAATCTTATTAATATTGTCAGATAAAAAGATCTTTATATTATTTTATTCTGAATTCAAGATATAAGATGTAAAGAATATATTTATTTATTATCCATAATATTTATATCTTATGCAGCCACACGACAACTTGAATAATGTGCTTATAAAAAATCATTGCCATTACCGAACAATCGCGGAATCCATTATGGCCTGATCATTGGATCATAAAATCGCGCCTCTTTCGCTGGAAGGATACGGAAAGTCGAAAAAAAAATAACGTTGCGATCAGCGACCGTGAAATGGGCACCAATATATTGAAAGGTTAAGAATACAATCCTGGCAAAGTTCACGAAAAAATGTGTGCGTGCAGGGAGGAAGTGAAATGCTAGTGAGGACGCTGATGTGTATTTTATGACGGTTAGGATCTTGGGTTCCGTTCTAACTGCCTTCTAAGGAAGTATACGTTCAGGTAAATCCAAACTCTAGCAAACCGATTATATGCGTTTAAACATTTTTATGATGAACCTTAAAAATTATGTCAAAAAAGAGCGAGACCTGGTTTATGGGGATCGGGTGTGAGTGTGGGCCAAATCTATTGTTTTGGCCAGCGAAAGGGTTTTTACGTTTTCGACTTTTGTTTTGACTTTTTGACGGTTGTCTTGACTTTTTGAACTGCTTAGGTTCTTAGAAAATCGAAGATAAACCAAATTTTCAATTGTTCAGTATTTAAAGGGCACCAAAATAAACAATATATGTGTTTTATATATGTTTAATAAATAAATACGGTTGTTAGCCTTTTTATGGAAATTTGGCAGGCTTAAGTCAATATTCCATGAACAAAGTACGGCACATATTAGCCCTTATTTACGAAGGAAATCGTATAGCACCCTTATAAAAAGTAAAATATTCATATTTCTATAGAAAATGCAATAGTCTCAGGCGGTTTGTCCCACCCTAAGCCGCAAATAAAACACCAAATTATGCATTATTTCAGACGAAGCTCCGCCCATGCTGGGCACTTTCAGGGAAACGGGAACTCCGCCCCAAATGTAAGAAAAAAACACACAAATTTACCACAATACTTCGCTGCGTGGGCGTACCGAATCGAAGATTCGTCTTGCTCTTTTGGTAAACCGTGCGGTTAAAGTCGAAAAGAGCCCAGCCCAGCCAATTGACCATATGAGAGAAGAATCTAAAAAGCAAGCGGGGTTCCTCCGGGGATATGACCTTCGGGTGGGAGTGGACTCCCTACTGCAAAATCCATATGTCCCTGGATCATGGGTGTGACGTACTGGTTTCGGAATTGGTCGCGCATCAGCGTCGCGCCGTGACCTTGATGGATTTGCGACCCATCACCACTCACTATGTGCGGTTTGAGTTCTGGTCGCAGTTTGGTCGCCGATCTTCGTCCATGCACAGCAAGGTGCAATTCCCGTGGAGATTGGCTGAGAGTTTCGCAGAAGAAGCGTAAATATTTTGGGTGATTATTTTAGATAATCTTCGACTAATGTCCTTGGTTTGTTTCATTTTGTTCAACTGAAGGGATATTTAAATACTACAAATGGAAGTTTATTATATTTATTTATAACTATATTATTTGCCTAGTTTACCAAATGGTGCTTAATTACAACAAATTATTAAAATGAATTAAAATTACTTTAAATTTCAGAATACTTATATTTTTATTTGTGTTATCTAAAAGGTTTACTTTCCTTACATAATTACTATAAAGTTTGACACATTTGGAACCCTAATTCGAAATTTCAGACACGCAACCAGAAGACTTATTAAGTGTATTCCTCAAGACTTATTAAGCACAAGAATTTCAAAGCTTTTATTTAACACAAATAAAGACTTAAATAATGTTAACGTTTTTAAAACCCAGTTTTAAATTATACCCATGGCACAAAAAAAAATGTATATCCGTTATTACAAAGAACAGAGCTAAATTATATAATACTAAAAGTGAAATTTTTACTAAAAACAAATTTGATTTTTATTTTCTTGCTTATCAATAATTTGAATAGCCGTTATGAGTATGGTCCCACTAATATATAACCATAGAGTAGCCACACCTGCGAGCCCGACTGATATTTCTCAGAATCTGCTCGACGGTCGCACTTTTTGGTCGGTCTTTATTTTTTATCATTTCCCACACTCATCGAATACACGGAAAATCACCCCAAAATTATACAATGTCCGATGAAAAACAGAAGAGCGATGAATTAGATGACCTGCTGGACAGTGAGTACATGTGGAAAAGCATTTGGTGATCCATTTGCAACCCCTTACATAATGCACACTGCATTGTCCACTTTCCATACAGGTTGTCTGCAGGATTTCGATAAAAGTGGGGCAGGAGACAGCAAGGAAAAGGCCTCCTCCGACGATGCGGCAAATGCTGAGGGAGCCGACACCTCCGACGATCCTGAGGCTTTTTTCCTGTGAGTTGCCTCAGAGGGGCCACTCGCCACTTGAACTTTGTATTCTGACCTGCAATTCGCTTTCCAGTGAGAAGGCACAGATGCTGGCCGATCGCATGAACACGTTGTTTGGAGGTCCAAACACGCCCAGTGGTGACATCCCACCTCTGCCCCAAGATCCCGACCAGATTATGTCTGGGTTCAAGAAGATGGCCGAAGCAGCTGCTCTTACCTTGAGCGGCGAGAATTCAGCCACCGACGAAGATGTCTCAAAGTATTCCGATAGCATTTCGCAGGCACTCAAGGGCCTGCAAGAGGGCTCCGAGAACCTGACAGCTCCCGCCTCGGAAAACGACATAGCCAGCATGTTTGGCTCCCTTAATTTGGAAGGGGTATGCTCTATATGGTTCTCATTTTCCTCCTCAGCTATAATTTAATCCCCATCTTTAAAAGGCTGGTGATGGAGATGGAAACATGTTCCTCCCCTTCATGGAGGGCATGATGCAGAGCCTGCTTTCTGCAGAGATCCTGTTGCCCAGCATTCCGGGAATTGCTGGAGAAGTACCCGAAATACCTCGAGGAAAACGAGGGCAAGTTGTCTGCTGAGGACAAGGAGAGGTATGGGGTGAACCATCTTCCAAAGATAAGCATTTATTAAGGCTTTCTTTACGCAGATACCTGAAGCAAATGGAGCTGTATAAGGTTATCGAGGGGCATTTACAAAGCGAAAAACCCGACGATTCAGCAGCCGTGAAGCGCGAGAAGTTCCGCGTGGTGCTTGACGATATGCGCAAACTGCAAGACTTTGGCCAGCCTCCGCTAGAGATTCTGGCAGAGACGGGCGGCGACCTCCCCTTCGGAGACCCCGCATCCCTCGCAGCTGCTGGCGGTCCGGGTCCCCAGTGTCCCACTATGTAGTGGATGACGGAGCACGGTCGTCTTGTGGTGTGCCAATTGGTTAACTGTTGAGTGTTGCACATTTATTAGGCTAAGCTAATTGTATTTTATTTTATCCCGACAAAACAATCTGGCGGTCGCTAATGGTTATACTCTCTCTTGAATCGACATATTTTTGGGTTATCAGTTGGTTTATTATGTTGTCTATACCTAAATACAATGCCTCAAAATACAACTAGAGGAAGAATCGTCGTCGGGACTCCATAGCGTGCCTCTTGTTGCTGATGATCCAGGCGTAGTCACCGGTCTTGCTGTCGAAGGTTCCCTCTTGCAGGGAGCGCAGCTTTAGGGTAAACCGCGGTCCCAGTTCACGCAGTTTTACTCGCTTGCCCTCTTTGGAGAACTCGTACCGATGGTGGCGGAAGAAAATGTAATCTCGCTGGTTGTGGAACGTCACTGCTCGACGACCGCGAAATTCGGGATCGTGATGAAAAAGGGCGCCAAGCATGCGGCCCACTGTCAGACCCAAACGGGTAGTAAAATTGGTCAAAATCACCTCTGGCCTGTGCTTCGTTATCTCCTTGTGATTACGCTTTATATCTGAGGTAAGCTTTACGTTGGACAGCTTAAAGTGGGCAGTGGGTCCACTGGGCAAATGGATGACCAGCAGGCCATTGGGTTTTCTGCGATCCTCGTTGATAATCACTACATCTGTGAACTCCTCGCGCTCGGCGCTCTTGCAGATTTTCTTTACTGACGACTTGTTTCTGATCTTCACCAGGGCGTTGGGGAATATGCGCGATAGTTCCAATCCAAACTTACGGGTCTTGGTCACTGGATTGTCGGCGAAGGTGATTAGTACCTTGGGCTCGTAAGAGCGTTCAAAGTAAGCACTGAAATCATCCAGTTCAAGTTCCTTTTGCAGTTCCTCGTTGTCGGAGTCGTTGAGATTGGCCACCTCTGTCTGATCTTTCTCACGCAGGCTCTCAATAGTGTGACCTGGATTGGCGGGGACTCCTGCTTTGCGACGGGCACGACGTTCCTGCATCTTTTTCTTGTGCTTCTCCTTCTTCATCTTTTTGTAGAGCGCCAGCCGCTGCTCTTTGTTACGCATAAGGCTGAGTGGATTTAAAACCGGAATGCGGGTCTTCTTATCGTCATCATCCTCCATTTCGTCGTCGTCGTCGTCCTCCTCCTCCTCGTCGTCGTCATCTTCATCGTCCTCATTTTCCAAACCCTCATCAGCTTTCCCCTTTTTAGATTGTTTTTTGCTGGTTGAGGCAGCTTCTTCATCGCTGCTGTCCGTAACTGGTCCTTCCTGGATGTCCGCATTCTGCGGCTCCTCTTCGTCGAAGCTAGAGTCGCTGTCAGAGTCTTGTTCCACCGGTGGAGGAGCGGGTTTTCGCTTAATTTTGATCATTTTGTGGAAAAGCAAGAAAATTCAACAAATGTTAGCGGCACGTGTTGATACTCTTCTTCTTCTCCTGGTCAGCACAAATCCATTCACAATGAAACGTCGACAACCTGATGTTGACGACAGTGCCAGTCAGAAACGTGTAGTTTGTAAACAAAAATAATTATTTAAAATGGGTTTTCGCGTTTTAGAACTATTTAGCGGCATTGGTGGTATGCATTATGCATTTAAATGTAAGTTAAATATAATAAATTAGAAGAAGAACTAAAAAATGTCCGTTATAGATGCGCAATTGGAAGGAGAAGTGGTTGCCGCCTTGGATGTGAACACCGTAGCCAATGCGGTTTATGCGCATAATTATGGAAAAGATATTGTGAGGACTAGGAACATCCAGAGTCTGAGCGTTAAAGAGGTTGCAAAACTACGGGCCACCATCTTGCTAATGTCGCCGCCGTGTCAGCCACACACCCGCCAAGGATTGCAAAGGGACACGGAAGACAAGCGATCGGATGCACTAACTCATATTTGTGGGCTCATTCCCGAGTGTCAGGACCTTCAGTACATCCTGATGGAGAATGTTAAGGGATTCGAGACTTCGCAGGCTCGGGCTCAGTTTGTCGAAGCCCTAGAGAAGGCGGGATTCCATTGGCGGGAGTTTATACTAACCCCTACACAATTTAATGTCCCCAATACTCGTTATCGCTATTATTGCATTGCCCGCAAAAACGAAGATTTCTCATTCGCTGGCGGGAAAATCTGGGAGAAAATGCCGGGGAGTAACACCAAGGATCAAATCCTTTCCCAAATCTCCGAGATTGTTGAGGAAAATGTAGCATCAGATTTTCTAGTGCCCGATGATGTTTTAACGAAAAGAGTTCTGGTTATGGACATAATCCATCCCGCTCAAAGTAGATCCATGTGCTTTACTAAAGGTTATACGCACTACACAGAAGGCACTGGCTCTGCATACACACCGCTCTCGGAACAGGAATCCCATCAGATCTTTGAGTTAGTTAAGGAAATCGACGAAAACAATCAGGAGAAATCGGAGGAGGTGCAGCAGCAACGTTTGGATCTATTGCATAAAGTAAAATTGCGATATTTCACACCTCGCGAAGTTGCTCGTCTAATGAGTTTTCCGGAGGAATTCGGCTTTCCAGCTGAGACCACAAATCGACAAAAGTATCGATTGCTGGGAAACAGTATTAATGTTAAGGTTGTTGGTGAACTTATTAAATTGTTGACGACTTAAAAATAACCATAATTAAATGTATTTATTGAATTCCAAATAAAATAATTTTTCTTTAAAAACATAAATATCAAAGTTTTTAAAATTTAAAATAGTTCCCCCTATATTGGGTATTATGTGTATAAAAATAAATATTTTAGGTGCCCTGACGCCTGGTCACACTGTCTTGGATTAATCAACAACAGGAAAAGATTAGTTTACTGGGAAAAACAATAATAATTGCAATTATCGCTAATTGAAAAAGTGTCAAAATGATACCAAAAAAGACGACTGTGAAGGATTCACATATCGTGAAGATAGCCGTGGAGCGGGAGAACCATATGGCGCAATTGATAAATCTGGATCAGAGGCATCCCCTAGCAAGTGAGTAAATAAATAATAACTAAGATTATGGATTTCCTAAGCTGGAATATATAGAAAATCCTAATTTAAATATGCCAGTAAGTCTACAAAGAGTGTTAAAGAAGATTTGAAGTGATATTCCACAAGAAAACTTTAAAAGAACAGAAGCCTTTAACCAACGCCCTTACACTATATGTTTATGTGTTATCGTGATGTCAGCACCCTCTCATTTCCCATTCCTCATTAAAATGCAAAGCATTGATTTACACAGGAAGTTGGTTTTATGGTGTACTTATCTTTCCTTCACTTTCAGGTAAAATCCAGGACATTTGTAATGGTTGGTCTATCAGTGATCACCAGAATTACGCCCTTCAGTTTTGCGAGTCCAATAACCAGAAGTACGTAACCGAGAAGAACCGAAATGAGATTAAGAACGGCTCCGTACTGCGGCTGCAGTATTCGCCATCCAAGACGGCCTGCGATGCCATGGAATGCCTGTTGAATGGCAACCCTCAGGAAAAAGCCCTGCGGCTTAAGGAGCTAACCTCCCTCAGTACCGATCACACCTTTGCCCTAGAGTTTATCAAGGAGAATGGTTTGGACACATTAATCAAAATGATTGAGGACGTCAGCCAAACCAACGAAGACATTCTTAAATACAGCCTGGCTAGTTTCGTAGAACTAATGGAGCATGGCACTGTTTCGTGGGAAGTACCGGAAAACTCTTTTGTGGCTCGGAATATCGAGATTGTCAGAAACTTTCAGAAGTATCCCACAAACTGCGGCGAAAGCGCCCTTTCTAACTTAGAGAATATTGTCATGTGCAGCAGTAAACACGTCTTAGTCGCTGAGGACATTAAGCTTCAAGATATTCTCCGATTGCTGCAGGATGTCAATTCACCGGTGATGCGTCAGAATGCTATCGCTCTTCTAAACGCTCTGTTTGTCAAAGCAGACGAGTCCCGCAGAAGGACAATCGCGCAAACTATCAGTGCCAAGCAATTTCGGTTAGCCCTTATTGGTAACGGCCTGGGCACCGAGATGACCCACCAGTTGTACGTTCTGCAAACTCTGACTCTTGGCCTTCTGGAGAAGCGGATGCGCATGAAGATGAACGCCCAAGACCAGGATGCCCACGAGAAAATCAAAGAGCTGAGGCGCATAGCTTTTGATGACCACACCAATGCTTTGAATCAGAGTGATGATCATATCCGACGAGGAGGAGGCTCAGGTCCCGGCAGCGTAAATTTCTCACAGTACTACAAAAAGCTTGGCTTTAAATGCGACATTAATCCTGCCCAGGATTTCATTGAGACGCCACCCGGTAAGGAATTTGTATTCCGTATTTCAGCTACGTCAAATGTTAATCTCTATTTTTTTAGGAATATTGGCTTTAGACTGCATGGTGTACTTTGCTCGAAACTACACTCAACAGTATGCTAAGATTGTGCGGGAGAATTCCTGCCGTGCGGATGAACACGAGTGTCCGTTTGGACGCACTTCAATCGAACTTGTCAAGGTGTTGTGTGACATCCTGCGCATTGGCGAACCTCCAGCCGAGCAATCCGGTGACTTCCAGCCAATGTTCTTCACTCACGACTCGCCCTTTGAGGAATTCTTTTGTATCTGCGTCATCACACTGAACCGCACATGGAAGGATATGCGTGCAACTGCTGAGGACTTCACCACAACCTTTAGTGTGGTGCGGGAGCAGATCCAACGAACACTCAAATGCAGACCTGAAAACTTGGAAGATTTTCGCAATAAGATCGCTTTGTTGACCTATCAGCAGATCACAACACTGCGCCAGCAGGAACGGACTTCGAAGGAGGAGTGCGACTCCACGGCCTCAGCGATTGTGAAGCTTAAGGAGAAAATATCGCCGCACATTCTTGAGCTGATCAAGCAACAGCGGCTTTCTTTTTTGGTGGAAGGTAGTCTCCTCATCAATACTTTCTTTTTGTGATGATTAACATAATTTACTTATGTATTTATAGGCACTCATTTTGCGAAATATTTGCGAGGAACTCGAACAAAAGACAAGTTCTGGTACGCTCGTCTTTCGCCTAATCACAAGGTTATTCACTATGGTGATTGCGATGAAAAAACAATACCCACCATGGAGGAGCTGCCCAAGAAACTTCCCATTAGTGAGATTAAGCAGTTGCTAGAGGGCAAGGAATGTCCGCACATGAAAGAAACTCGCATAAGGAAGTCGGCCGTAAATCTGGCTTTTTCCATAACATTTGAGAACATGGAGCACTCCACGTTGGACTTTGTGGCGCCCGATGAAAGCATATTCAACTACTGGACAGACGGGATTAACGCTCTGCTGGGTCAGCCTATGGTCAGCAAACAAAAGAACGAAGATTTCGACACCTTATTGTCCATGGAGATCAAGCTGCGTCTACTGGACACCGAGGGAGTGGACATCAGCAAGGACCCACCGCCCATACCCGAGGACCCCGAGAACTACGACTTTTGCTTCGAGAGCTAAGCATAACATACACATTTACTATGCAAAATATCGATTTATTCTAGACTCCCATCACCCAAGATACATGCCAAAGTGTACCCACTACATATATATTCTCCGATCTGATCTTCTGCTAGTATTACTTGTGCAATTCCCCGAACACAAAATGAACAAACTGGTGCGGGCACTTGCAAGTGACTTCCCGCTGCCTAGCCATTTAGTGAACTTTTACACCATTTATTATAATAGTAGGTATATAATATATAGAGATCATTAAATAACACATTTTATACATAACAATTTTGTACAAAAACTAACGAGAAAAGCGTATTCTTATCCAAGGCTAGAAGGTAACGAGTTGGAAAAGCAAAGCTCGGCTGGCCGATGCTTAGACACCATTGCGGAAGGAATTGAATCGTTTCCTTGTGTAATAATGGAATTTTAGTACAGTAATTACCAAATTCCTTTGATTGTGCTTTTAGCTTTTGTAATTTTAAACAGGCTGATGAGCAGATATCTATCGATTTGTCCTTCCGTAACGATAGATATATTGCAATTGTAGATGATAAAATACGCACTTGCCGACTTTCGATTCGAACTTTAAAGCATTCGAGTAAGCAAAAAGCCTGTGCAGCGAAATCAAATTGGCAGCCTACCCGAGTGGGTCCCTGGCTGCCTCCTCGCAACATTATCCACGCACGGGCAGCTTGCGCCGGCGGGCAGGGGCTCGATCCTAGATCCTTAATCAAATGTTATCCTCCAGCAAAAGATCGTTGTCATCACCTCGATCTGGCAGACAGACGAAGAACTCCAGCAAATTCAATATGGGACCGCGCGAGAAGGGGTTTTGATAGCGACCACGCTTGTCCCGGAGATAAGGATATCTTTTGTAGTTGAACATCTCGTTCGTCGTCAGGTTCATGCAGGCGTGAAGGATCTAAAAATGTAAAGGGCTTTTAGTAATTTATTTATCATGGAAAAGTGTACTTACTGAAGTACAAGTTAGTATCCAACCAAGTCCACAGAACACAACCGCCTCGATAAGTCCCAAAACATAGAGCATTGTGAAGCCCTCGATCATTACGCAGTAGCATGCAAAGTATATGGTGAAAGAGCAGTTGATGGCCACCGAGAGGACAAACAGGAAAAACCACATCCGGTTGCGCAGACCCACGCAGTTGTAGATAAAGGGGCAGTGGTGATCGAAGTAAGACACACACCGGTTGCACACTCGACAGTGTTTGGCCCTTAGCGGTCGGAGACACCTGCAGCTGTGGCACAGCCTGGTTAACATAACATTGCGCTTCTTCAGTTTATCAAAATATGGGATCTGCTTGATGGCTCGGTAGTATGCATCTGAACTGAGTGGTATGTACCCCGGATCCCTACGGTTGGCAATTGCCCAGCTGACCCACATTAGTATGTTCCAGTATATAAAGCAGTAATGCGAACGCCTTAGTATATTCCATGTTATAGGTATCGCACGGATCATGTACATTGGATAGCCCCATAGCAGCACGGAGAAAAGGAACAGAAACAGTGGACCCTTGGAGTCCCCGGCTCCGCCGAATAGCCATCCCCAACTTTCTGAAACCGAGGGAATCCAGCGAGATTTCTTCTTAACTTCCCCGTAAAGTAGACGGACTACATCCTGATGCTGATGAGCCTGAGCCAACATTATCGGCGTCTTTCCATTCTTGTCTCTCGGTTCCAGATCTAGCTGGGATTTCTCACATAACAGACGGACACAGGTCATATTGCCCGATAAGCACGCCAGGTGCAATGGTGTGGATCCAAAGTTGTCCGTCTTTTGCAGTTCTACTCCAGAGTACATCAGCAGTCGCATCAAATCTGCATGACCTTTGTATGCCGCCCAATGTAACGCCGTATCACCATTAATATCGGTTAGGTTGTTCAGTGCTCCCATTCCTAGAAGATAGGCGGCCGTGGCTGTCCGTCCGTACATGCAAGCCAGATGTAGCGGAGTCAGTCCCTTAAAATCCGCCGCGTTGACGGCAACTCCCGCCTGGAGGAGCACCTGTACGACGGAGGCATGGCCCTTCCTGCATGCCCAATGAATTGGTCGTGGTCCTTGCGTTCCCAAACAAGGCAAATCAATGGGAGCAGTTCGCTCGATGAGGTACCTCATCAGCTGGACATTTCCATTAAGAGCTATCCAGTGTGCAGGCGTGTAGCCATGGCGATCCCTGGCTGACAAACACTCCATGCCGAACTTATCCACCAAGTTCTCCACCTCACTGACTTCTCCATTTTTGATAATGTCGAAAATATCGTCCAGGTTTACAGTAGTGGCGCCATCTAATCCTTCGAAGAGAAGAACATTCTCATGGTCTTCAACACCTGCACCACCGTGACGACCATCTGTGCCGCGACCTGTCAAAGGAGGGAGAGTGTGGGCGGTGATCTAGATGAATGTCGTCGGCGTGAGCATGGCCATCCTCCTCCGCAACGACCATATTACAGGAGGAGGAGGCGGTTAGGGGCAACGCCCACACACTGCGCGCCGCCCCCGGACTTGGATGCACCTTCGAGGCCATGTAGAACTCGAAGTCCACGCCCAGACGGTCCGCCGTTCCACCGTTGCCTTGATGCAGGGGGTTTTCCAGTAGGTGTGCAATCTTGTCGCCTTTTCCCGTAACGCTCCGACCGAAATTTTAAACTCGTTTGGCCAATTTTAAGCGTAGCACGCTAGGTAAACACGACTGCACTCGATGGTAAGGAAATTATGTCAGCACTGTGAGAAAATCAATACTTCGCTCGAATCGCAGGACCCCAATTCTGGCCGTTTTCGAACTCGAGTTGGCGCCAAAGCGCTAACAGCTGACCGTTATTTTCGTTCTTCATGCTTAGGGTGGCCAATCTAGATTTTTTCACGCCAAAACATAATATTAGGGGTTGTTCTAAACGAGGAGGGATTAAAGCTTTACTTGCATTTTATTGATTGTTTGGAAACTTTTAAGAATATTTGAAATTTATACATAGTAAATGTAATGTAATTGAAACTGTTTTAGAAACAGATAAAAATTAAAATAAACATTACACAAATATTTTTTCAACTCCACCATAGCTAGGTGAGAAAGATACATTTGAAATTGAAGCTTCTACACCCCACCGCTGGCTTTTACTGGAAATGTTCTGGTAACACTACGCGCTTCTCCTTTTGATAAATTTGTTTCGTAAAAAATGGGCGACAACGTGGTGACGGAACTAAATAACTTGGATTTAAACAAGCAAAAGGCATGTTAAACTCTTTTCGAACTGAATTCGAGTGTATGACAAGTGCTAGATAGCAGAATTATGTTGAAGTTGGCGCCGAAGGGCGGCAGATATTTTAGCCACTTAACCCGCATTTGCCAGCGAATTCTGCCGAAAATTCAGACGCAGTCGAAAACACCAAACCAACAACAACAACAGCAACGGCAATTGAAAGAACAACAACAACACTACTACGCAACTTTGGTTGGTGTTTTTAAGTTTAAAAAGAATTGACATTAACTTCAGTTTAAAATTTCCCGTTTCTTCTGGCACGTGTAAATTGTTTTGTTTGTCTGTGTGTGAATGAGTGTGTTTGCAATGAATCAGTGCCGGTTACTGTGACGTCACTAACATGTATTCAACTTCTCGGTTACTTTTTGGCTATCTTATTGCATCAGCCATAAAGTAACGAAGATACGCTCAAAAACACAGCTCGATAAAAAACAGAGATAGGTCGCACACACAAAAAAGCGCCGAAAGCGTCTTGTTATTTTCTTTGCCTTGTCCCCAATTGTTTAAACATTAGGAAAAAAAACATCAGTCGAAAGTTGATACCGAAAAAGAGCGTTTGCCTAATTGCATACGTAGCAAAATTTAACCTACCTGAAATTTCCGTTTTATTGATTTTTTCAAAATGGATTTGCAGGCTGCCAAGATGAAGAAGGAGAAAAAGGAGAAGCCGGCCGGCGGTGGAGATTCTCGCAAGGGTAAGAAATCCTTTCTACGGAGCTAAAGTTTAAATCTAGAAAATTAAATACCTTCAAATTTTCTGCTCTTTTTTTTTTTTTTCCCTGTTCATTTTAAGCTATTTCGTATTGAAAAAAAATGCATTAACCTCCGTTTTGCCCATTCCAGAACTAAATCCCTGGCCGCAATACATTGAGGAGCGCAATGTCTTCTGGGAGAAATGCAAGAAGGAGTACGAGGCCGAACTGGCGGCAAAGACTCGGGAGCCCATCAAAGTCACGCTGCCCGACGGCAAGCAGGTGGACGCCACTTCGTGGGAAAGCACCCCGTACGAGGTGGCTCGCGGCATTAGCCAGGGCTTAGCTGACAACACCGTTATCTCGAAAGTGAACGGTGAGGTCTGGGATTTGGACCGCGTCCTCGAGGGTAACTGTACTCTGCAGCTTCTCAAGTTCGACGACCCGGAGGCGCAGGCTGTCTTCTGGCACAGCTCCGCTCACATCATGGGCGAGGCTATGGAGCGCATCTATGGCGGCCACCTGTGCTACGGACCGCCAATTGACAGCGGTTTCTACTACGACATGCATCTAGAGGGCGAGGGTGTAAGTAATTTCGGTCATTCTTTGTATTACAAAAAGTTAATGGCTTCCTTATCAGATCTCAACCAACGACTATGGTGCAATGGAGAGCCTGGTCAAGCAAATTGTGAAGGAAAAGCAGAACTTCGAACGTCTGGAGATGAAGAAATCCGACCTGCTAGAGATGTTCAAGTACAATGAATTCAAGGTGCGCATTCTCAACGAGAAGGTGACCACCGATCGCACCACTGTCTACAAGTGCGGCTCTCTTATCGATCTCTGCCGCGGACCCCATGTTCGTCACACTGGTAAGGTGAAGGCCCTAAAGATCACCAAGAACTCCTCCACCTACTGGGAGGGCAAGGCAGACGCTGAGACTTTGCAGCGCGTCTACGGTATCTCGTTTCCTGATCCCAAGCAGCTTAAAGAATGGGAGAAGTTGCAGGAGGAGGCTGCCAAGCGGGATCACCGCAAGATCGGTCGCGAGCAAGAGCTTTTCTTCTTCCATGAGCTGTCGCCAGGCTCATGCTTTTTCCAGCCGCGAGGAGCGCACATCTATAACACGCTGATAAGCTTCATCAAGTCGGAATACAGGAAGCGTGGCTTCCAGGAAGTTATTTCGCCAAACATCTACAATGCCAAGTTGTGGATGACATCCGGCCACTGGCAACACTACGCCGAGAACATGTTCTCCTTCGAGGCAGAGAAGGAAAAGTTTGCTCTGAAGCCAATGAACTGTCCTGGACACTGCCTCATCTTCGATAACCGCAACCGATCCTGGCGAGAGTTGCCGCTGCGCATGGCTGACTTTGGTGTGCTTCATCGTAACGAACTCTCCGGCGCTTTAACTGGACTTACTCGAGTCCGTCGCTTCCAGCAGGATGATGCGCATATTTTCTGTGCCCCCGAGCAGATCAAAAGCGAAATGAAGGGCTGCCTAGATTTCCTGAAGCACGTCTACACCATCTTTGGTTTCTCATTCCAGCTGGTTCTGTCCACACGTCCAGAGAATTATCTTGGCGAGCTGGAACAGTGGAACGATGCGGAGAAGGCCCTGGCAGAGTCACTCAATGAGTTCGGTATGCCCTGGAAGGAGAACCCTGGCGATGGAGCTTTCTACGGACCCAAGATTGATATTACCATTATGGATGCACTAAAGCGGGCTCATCAGTGCGCCACTATCCAGTTGGACTTCCAGCTGCCCATTCGCTTTAATCTCAGCTACATCGCCGACGATGGCGAGAAGAAGCGGCCGGTGATTATCCATCGCGCCATCCTTGGCTCAGTGGAACGTATGATTGCCATTCTAACGGAGAACTTTGCTGGCAAGTGGCCCTTCTGGCTATCTCCACGTCAGGTAATGGTAGTTCCAGTGGGTCCTGCCTATGACCAATACGCCCAGTCTGTCAGGGATCAGCTTCATGATGCCGGATTCATGAGTGAGGCGGACTGCGATGCCGGCGACACGATGAACAAGAAGATACGCAATGCTCAGTTGGCTCAGTTCAACTTCATCCTGGTGGTGGGCGACAAGGAGCGCTCCTCGAACACCGTGAACGTACGCACCCGGGACAACAAGGTGCATGGCGAGGTCTCTGTAGCGGAGTTGATTACCAAACTGCAGAAGATTCGCGACGAGTTCATTGCTAACGAGGACAGCTTCTAAGACTCTATTTCGATCTATTTATCAAAGGTATACTTAAAATTTGCATAGCAAAGCAAGTACGCATTTTTGTTCTTTCTATGTATTTACGCTTATGAAACCGGAATTCACAAATAAAAACCAAATTCAAAACTAATTTTCAAGCATTCTTTAAATAGGAAATCATAACTATTTCTTTAATGATGAGCTCATGAATTCAACAGAAATCTGTTTGGTGATGACGAAGTTAGTATATTATTCTAGAGACATTTTATTTGCAATAACAAATATGAAAAATTTGATAAGAAAACTGAAAAGAGGAATGCCGTTAATTGTAAGATTATTAAGCTTCCAGACTTGGGAATCAGTTAAGCCTATTACACTGTAATTTTTTGACGGACCCGCGATCAATTTGTGATCAGTCATGCCGACACAGGTGCACAGACCATTCAGGAACAATTTTTAGTGGTAACGCAACCTGAAACTGATAAGATATGCCGCCCCAAATATTGAGGAACCCTTTTTATGGGAGGGAATGGTGAGAGGGTGTGTGCACACACGTCGTATGAGTCATGCTGTGGGATTGTTTTTTTTTTTCTATTAATTTATTGCTAATATCTTGTATACTTTTCATTTTCATAATTTGATTTATTAAAAATTGCATCCATAGTTTTATGTTTTTATTCAATTATCAATTTTGTAAGCTTTTGCTTTTTGCGTAAAAAATGCACAAAGTTCTCTCGCTAATCGAAGCAAAAATCGTTAATAATATTGTTAAGTGTTTGCTCTGCTCGTGCTGCTTGTCTGTTTCAGTTTTAGTCATAAAAATACATATTATATATCTGTGTATATTTATTCATAAGATGCACGTGGCCAAGTCCTATGCCATCCAAAAGTTCCAGTTAGCAGTCGCGCTCGCTGTGCTAAAAAAAACCGAAACAAAAGCCGCAAACAGAACAGAATGGGGCTAAAATTGGAAACAAAATGCCTGGCTGGTGGAATCATTGAACACAGGCTGGCTGCGTGGTATCTACGACTGTTGGAGACGCCGAGAGCTGGAATGTCGGAGGATCCTGGACCGCCTGGCCTGACATAAGTACATGGTTGGGGTTGGGTATTTAGTTTTTTTTTTGGGATATCGGAAATGCACAACACTATATTCTTGTCTGGTAGCTAACTTGCAAATACTACTCTGATCTTGATCCCTGATCTCTTGTCAAAAAGTTAGCATACGCCTACGCTCGGGATTAGCTCGTCTGAACTGCTCAATTAACAGTAATTAGTTAGCCGATTTCGTTAATTGTTGTTTAGTCTATTTGCCTTTGCTATCATTTGTTACTTTATAAATAAACTTAAATGTAAAGTGTGTATGTGTGTATAGATGTTGAGGAATTCGCCGCAGATCCAGCCAGAACATACACCTGACACCTGTGTACACCGGTGCTGTTGGCCGATCTCCTGCATCCGCTCCTGCTGTTCAAAGGGGAGGATTGTTGGATCGGGTTGGGTCGTCGGCTCAACCGGTTCTAGCAGGCGCAGCCGCCCTCGGGATCCTTAGTCTCGTTGGGCGAGTCCTTTAGTACTACCTCCTGCATGTCCTCGGAGGGCTTGTTCTCCGTGGAATCCATGCCAGGCAGTGCTGCAGCCACTCGCCGGAACAATTGCTTAACATTGTAGCCGGCCTTGGCGCTGGTCTCGATGAACATTACGTTCAGCTCCTTCGCCTTTCGCTCACCCTCTTCGGTGGACACCTGACGTTTGTCCGACAGATCCGTCTTGTTGCCTACCAGCATGATGATAACATCTGTACCCCGTTCCGTGCGCACGTCATCGATCCACTTGGAGGTTTGGTGGAACGAGTTGGTGTTAGTGATGTCGTACACGACGACGGCCACCGTGGAGTCACGAATATACGAGGGTATCAAAGAGCGGAATCGCTCCTGACCCGCCGTATCCCATAGCTGCAGACGCACTGTGCGATCCTCCAGGTACATGGTCTTCGAAAGAAAATCAATTCCGATCGTCGCCTGGTACGTGTTGTCGAAGCTGTCATACATGAAGCGTGTAATCAGGGAGGTCTTGCCCACACTCTGCTCGCCCAGGAAGACCAGCTTGAACTTCCTTAGCGGATTGCCAAAATCTCCGGATGACATCTTCCACGTACGTGTCTACTTTTTCTTAATTACGGGTTTGCTGACCTCTTCTCGCTCCGCTCTCCACACTCCTCGGCTGCGCACTCTCCACTCACCACCCCTCCTCTATGTTTATAATGGGGCTGGGCCAGCGGTTTTCGGGGCCTTTTCGCACTGTGATTTTTCCGGGTATACCGCTTTTCACTTGCCGCACTCTGTTGCTCACGCTTTAAATGCTTCCGGCTAGCTTAAGGCCCAATTACGGCTCGAATAGCTAGGTAAATTGGTCGGTTAAGTCGTGGAAAAATTACGGTCTCTGCTTCTTCTTCAACTTCTGAGTCAGTTGCTGTGTGACCAGAGCTAAAGTACGAATCGATTTTTAGTCTGTATTATCGATATTTTGTTCGATATTTCTTCTGCAAAAATCAACAATTGCAAATATGTGAAGTTTTAGCAACAAACGTTATATGCAATAAAAACCTTTAAATTATTCGAAATGACTTAAAAATAAATATTACGAAAAAACTAACTGAGAACTATTCGGACTATTGCCCTTCAGTTCAAAGCTTTCTTGGGCACTGTCGAAATACTAAACCGCGAAAACCGTTACAAAAAATACTAAAAGAGAATAAAGTAATTTTCAAATATAGGTGAGTTTATATATTTGAATTGTCATACTTGAGGTATTCACGCAGTTATTTTCCCACCCTTTCGTTGAAAGTTGACGTACATACTTCTCTTAAAGAGTCACTGCTCAGACGTCGCTTAATCTCCCATTATTATAAGCGGTTATCTGAAGAACACACGGGTCTTAATTGAAAGCCTTATCTGCTGGCGCTGGCGAAATTTGGTATCGCGAATTAATTTAAACGGCACGCGATAAAGGTCTATGTAAACAGTTCCGCGAAAACTATGATAGCGAACGGACAGCAAATAATACCGCTGGGCAGTTTGGTCCTTCTCATCCTGGGTGGATGCCTGGCGTCTGGAGTTGCCATTGGGCACCCCGAGGGGCGTGTGGTGGGTGGAAGTGATGCTGCTGTAAACAGTGCACCCTATGCGGCGTCCATACAGTACGGAGGAATCCACTATTGTGCGGCCAGTATCATTAATGCCAACTGGCTGGTGACGGCTGCTCACTGCCTGAGTAATAGTAATCAGGTTCTGGGAAGCACCATCGTGGTGGGCAGCATTGCTGTAGCCGGAACAGCAAGCACCACTCAGACGCGCAGTATCACCTACTTCGTAATCAACGATCTTTACACCGGTGGAACTGTTCCCTATGACATTGGTTTGATATACACGCCCACCGCTTTCGTTTGGACCGCTGCTGTGGCCGCTGTAACGCTTCCCTCTTCGGGCGTGGTTCCAACTGGCACCGCCAATCTTTATGGTTGGGGCAGCACTAGTACCACGAATACAGCCTCGTATCCCACAACCCTTCAGGTGGCTACCAATGTGCCTATCATTTCTCTAAGCGCCTGTGAAAGCGCCCTGGGCACCAAGGGCAGCGATGTCCACTCAACGAATCTATGCACTGGTCCACTGACCGGAGGCATCAGCATATGCACTTCGGATTCGGGAGGACCACTAGTTCAGGGTAATGTCCTCATCGGCATTGTGTCCTGGGGAAAATTACCCTGTGGTCAGGCCAATTCCCCATCGGTCTATGTGCAGGTCTCCTCGTTCATTTCCTGGATATCGGCCAACCAACAGGTGCCCTAAAAATCCGAATTTACACCTGTTTGTTCAATAAAAGCAATCAAAGTTGCGCCCTTAGGGGCTGGTGACTTAAGTATGGGACTTTCCTTTTGCCTCACAGCGACAGTGATTGTTTTTCGTAAGCTTTATCTTATCAATCTCGTGGCGAGTGAAAAATAATGGCCAAAAAGACTTAACTCACATATTTTTGGGCTGAAAAAAACTTATAGACGATGAAATTATGACTTGCATTTAAAAATGAATTGCATACGCTCATGAATAAGTTAATTGCGTTTTATTTAGTGTTTAATTCTTTTAGTATATTATCAATCAAGAGCCTATAAGAAAGGCAGTGTATTTAAAGAAAACCTTTCAAATAAAGGCTTTCATTCATTTAATGTACATATATCATTGTTGGCCCATAACCCCGAACTATTGGTAAGTTGGGGAACCCCAGTCAAACGAAAAGTGAGAAAATTAAATGAAAATCTAGAAATTGCAGCTCCAATTTAACCACATCTATCCACATTGTTGACTTAGTCTAGAAAGGGAACAAAATTTATATATTTAAGAGCTTCTTATCTTAATTTATATTAAGTTCTTATCTGCAAGACAAGTGCCCTAATTGAAAGTTCTTATCGATTTCTTGGCTGACTCGCGTGAAATTTGGTATCACGAATTAATTTAAAAAGCCGTCAATACAGTAGATGTAAACAGTTCCTCGAAAACCATGATTGCGAATGGGCAACTATCAAAGTGGCGCCAACCTTCGCTGGCAAGTTTCCTTCTTGTGGGATTAGGACTTTGTCAAGGCTTTAAGTTCGCCTTTGCCCATCCCGAAGGTCGCGTTGTGGGTGGTACAGCGGCGGCGGTCAATAGTGCTCCGTATATAGTGTCAATGCAGTACGGTGGAACCCATTACTGCGCAGCCAACATCCTGAATACCAACTGGTTGGTCACAGCAGCTCATTGTTTGGCCAACAGGAATCTAGTCCTTGGAAGTACCCTTGTGGCGGGCAGCATTGCTGTAATCGGAACAGCAAGCACTACCCAAAAGAGAACGATTACCTATTTCGTGATCAATGACCTGTACACCGGTGGAACTGTACCATATGATATTGGTCTGATCTACACGCCCACCGCCTTTGTTTGGACCGCTGCTGTGGCTCCTGTTAAGTTGCCTTCTGCCGGTGTAAGGCCAACTGGATCAGCTAATCTCTTCGGATGGGGCAGCACCAGCAAAACCAACAGCCCCTCCTACCCAAAGACACTGCAGGAGGTCAAGAATGTTCCCATTATAAGCCTTGACTCCTGTGCGAAGGCGCTGGGCAGCAAGGGTCAGGATGTCCACACCACGAATCTGTGCACGGGTCCCCTTACCGGCGGCACCAGCTTTTGTACCTCGGATTCTGGTGGTCCTTTGGTCCAGGGGAATGTCCTTATCGGCATTGTGTCTTGGGGAAAGCTTCCTTGCGGCCAACCCAATTCTCCGTCTGTTTATGTCCAAGTCTCCTCGTTCATTTCCTGGATAGCTGCCAATCAAAGGATTTGATTTTTTGATCTTAAAAAATTATGAAAATAAAGAATGAAATTATGAAAATTAAAGAAATAGGAAACATATGTACTTCCCCTCTATCTTATCTTGTTAGCTTAGCGACTTTACAAAATTTTACAACGAACCATCTCCGATAAGATAGTTGCTGATTTATATAGTCTATAAATTATAGCCACAACTATCTTAAAAAAAAGGAAAACTCTGTTCGGTCAAACGGACAGTAAACTAACTAATGTCATCAAGATCTTATGTTTATAAAACAAGTAGAAGATCAACTTTCCATTTCCTTATTGGACAACCATTCGTAGAACTATTCTCCAAGACGTACTTAGCACATGAGATGACTTTTGCTTTTAAGCTTTGCTTATTTTGGTGTGGGCCTCAGCACATACACATTTCATTTCATCCCAGACACTCCTCCCAAACCGGCCGCCGTGCTTATCAATCAAATTGATCGGGCAGGTCTCGTTGGGAAACTAATTGGTCAGCAAGTTGCTGGACACGATCGCAATCAGTTTATTGACACGACCAGAGCACATAATTGAAAGAACATATCAATTTCCCATCACAATCACACCAGAAAAGCTTATTAAGTGCCCCCAAAAACACCATCGCGGTTGAGAACATCAGTATGGATGGGCGGAGAATACGGGGCCAAGAGCAAAGTAAGTGGCCTGGAGAACGATGACCAGAACACGCCTGCAGCTAATCAGGCTCTAATGGCGATAAATATTTCATTCTATATTATTCTGTTTTTATTCCCCCAGCCAGACACGCCTCCGAGCACCAACGAAGTGCCTGCCAGGAGTCAAGACAAAGCGACGACTCACCGGGAACGAACAGGGAGATCGAGAGATCGGGCGATCCAGAGAAACAAGACCCAGAACAAGAGGCCAGAACAACAGACTCAACGACGGAGCCGCGATCAGACAGACAAAATCTCCGACGCGATCGATGAAGACAAGGCTGATAAAGGTCCCCGAATGCGGGGATAAGAGATGCCATAGTGAGCAAGGTCTTAAATATTATTAATATATTTATAACAGTTATTTATACAATTATTAAATATTAAATTATATATTAATATTTCCTTTGGAAATTATTCAAAATTTGGTTTAATATAATGGAAATATTAGCATTGGAATTTCATTTAAGATATTTAACAATTTCTTTTCAATTTCACGATAGCATCTCCGTCAGAAGATGTTACCAAAGTCAAGGCAAGGCCAGATCTCTTTGCTTCCTTCGCAATCTTCGTGTTATGAATCGAACAGATTTATGCAACCTGGGGAACAACATGGGCGGGTGCTCCTCCTTCTCCAGAATCCCTTCTCTCTGTTCGCAGCTCCCCCAATCGGGTTCTCCTTTTGCACCGCTGGAGAAGTTGAGGATGAGGATGCGACCGCGACATTTGGCTGCGCCATTATGAGTAATGGAGTAATGCCTGGAATTGTTTACTTGGGGGCTTTATTGGCGTCGGCATTTGGCATCGGAATGAATGTCTGTGCTTTATGGTCTTCTATATGTACACACATATTTGTTATTACATCTTTTCCTGTTTGCTTTCTGTGGCTTGAGAACTGAAAATGATTTTATAATTGCTAAAAAGAAGATTGGATTATTATAGATTTAGGTTATAAATAAGATTGAATTCTTAATTGAAATATCATTTATAAGTTAACATTGAAAAGGAAAATAATATCTATCTATAAACTAAGACAAAGCCAAATATAAATTATGTTTGTACATCATATGCGATGTCTTCACTTTCTAGTTCATTCAACTCTTTAATCGGTAATCCATTGACATTTTTTCCTATAAAAATACTCCATGAACCATCTATCTTTGCAATCGTTCCGCGGACCATGCACAATCTCGTGGACGAATCTAAAGCGAAATCTAATTTTTAATTGGCCAACAAACTGCGGACAAGCGACATTTCATGCTTATCAGCAGTACAACCTGTAATTAATCTCCCTTCGGTTGAGGGGCCTCTCTTAATTGAGAGAATCTCTCTTGAGAGAATCTCTCTCTTTTGGCTGCAGCTTTCGAACGAGAATCTTTGGCGCGCTCGAACAGAATTCAGTATGCAGACAACTTTCTTTCGAATGCTTTTTCTTAAAAGCAACTCGAACTTGTTGCTGTGGCTCAGTTTGGGATCAGCACGCGACGCGTTCAGAACGAGAAAACAAATCGGAGTGACTGGAAATAGTAATAAAATAACAAAAACAAAAAAGACATAAAAAAGACTCTTCCTCGGAGACTCAAAGACTAGAAAAGTCATCTTGTGGTCAAGGATGATCGAACCATTGAGTGGCGGTGAAGTGCAAGCATAAACAAACAAACAAATAATATAAATCGTTGGAGTCAAAGTCATATTTTTTTGTTTTGGTGCCTCACAATAATTGTGGATATAAGAAAAGCCTTACCTTAGACAGGTATGTGAAAATGTGGGGAATGCATCTAGGAATGCATCCATCTCTGAGCAAACACGGACACTTCCCAGTTGTGGTTGTTGGGGTCGTTGTTGCGGTTCTTTGCACGCCTCCCTGACACCTTTATCCACACTTTGGGCATGCTAAAATTTAATAAGTGTTTTCCTCAAACCGTTTTTCCTGTCGCCTCTTTTTCACGCTTTTTTACGTAGCCGTTCTTGTTGTTCAATTCTATGATGCATTGCCATGGCTGAGGGAGTTGAGGTGTGGATATGCAACATGGCTTTGCCTTCTTTGCCCAAGAACTTGGCAAATTCTTGCGGCACATTTCATGTATCTATTTCGCTTCTCTCTGCCAAAAGCTTTTTTCCTAACGTGTCGTGTCGTGTTAACGGTATTGTTTACATTGTTAATAGAACCCACCGACTTGCCAAGTTGGTGGCCGCCAGATAAATAAATAATAGACTCGCAAACACAAAAACAACAAAAGAAAAAAAACCTGCAGTTGAAGCCAAAAGTCCATGCTTCAGTGCACTCGTTCTTGCGGAGACAGAGACACCAGCTAAATCACACACAAACGAAAGACTCAGGCAACGAACTGGCCAGAAGCCAATGATTCCTCTGTGTTAATCTTGGTGTAATGACTGCGGTAAAAGAATATTTGCAATTTAATTCATTTCTCGGAAGATACTCATCATAGGGCCATAGCTTTGTGTATCAAATATTTCTGGATCAGGGAGTTTTATAACAATAAATTTATAACATCTGAATTATTAACATCGTGAAATTATCAAAGCGTAAAGGAAAACATAAAAATTCATATATTTTTAAAGTACGCACGAAAGACTCAGGCAACGAACTTTCTGGAGTGTGTAATGACTGTGAAAATTTGCTAAAGTTTTGTCTAATTTGTAAAATATTTTATTTTTATTCCTTAAATTGATTAAAACTATTTTAAAAATGAGTAAGAATAAGAAACTTATAAGTAAGATCTTAAAATGTTATCTTAGGGTTTTCCTTTTTGCTTATTCACTTTCTATTCAATCTGAGAATTTTCATCAAAAACCACAAATAAAATCCCACAACTGTACAATCATAATCAAGTGATTCTTATTCCCTGCGAATCTATGCAAATTAAATAATACTCTCCAACTTGCGCTGGCCAATTAAATCCATGGTCGGCGACAGTGGAAGAAGCAGTCACTAAATTGCTTATTTATTAGTCAAAAGAAAAGAAAATATCTGGAAACGGCATGCTAATGATGTAAACTAAGCATTTAACAGTTAAAACTGCCAGCAGCAGCAGCAAACAAAAAACCAAAGAAAAAGTCGCATCAGTGTGGCACAGTGCGAGAAAAGAGGAGGAGGGAGAGGGGTGATCAGGGGAAGATGAACCCAAAGCGACGACAACAAAACTTAGGCGACTTCCTAAGACTAATCAAAGCCGTTACAATGGTCGCACAGCCGCAAAAAAACGCACTGAGAACTGGAAAACCGGGGAAACCAGAAGGGAAATAGACTGAGTGTGTGGAGATTCAAGGGAGAGAATGTAGGTTGCATTGCCTATAATTACACTGCAGAAAAAGGAGATGCAATTATAATATTTTTTATCTATTATAGTATTTTAAGAAACCTCCTTTCATTTAGAAAAAGTTAAAATTTGATTGATTTTAAGAAAAGAAAACAAAGAGTTCGCCTTAGAAGATTAGTAGCCTTACCGCTAGAAATATAGATTGATGATTCACCTTCATTAAGTCGCTAATTTAGTTAAACATTTTCGACATCAAGTAATACATAAAAAACTTAGCCAAAGATTTTTATTTTATGTGTAAAAATCTTAAGCGTAATCTTCTGCCCCTCAGTTACTGTCTTCTCATGTTGTTGGTTTTTTCTTTTTTGTTTAAGAAATTACCGTTTGATGTTGACAAAAAGCAAGAAGAGGCAGAAGCTGCTGGGACAGAAGAAGGGGAACTTGGCTAAAGGTTCAGCTGGGAGTCTGAGTTTGGCTTCTGTGTGATTACAGTACCGCTCCTAATGATCATCATTAGATAGCCAAGGGTTTTTTTTTACTCTGCCAGCTGCTGAGCTGATTCTTCTGCTGCTTCTTGCCACTTCTTAGAGCTTGACGTGACGACATGCAATTGCAAACAGTAAGAAGAGGAGGTAGAAGAAGCAGTAGAACAACACTAATAATATTTGATAATGCAAAGCGGAAGCTATAAAACTCGAGTGTAAGACGACATTTTACATTAGACGATCATTAAAGCGATCCCAAAGAGAATTTGCTAATTGCCAGCAATTGAAAATGTAAGGGGAAGAATCTGGGAGCCAGAGGAAATCTACAAGTTAAGGCCCGTAAACGGGAAGAAAGCTTCATTAGTTAATGTAAAGTCTTTAACTCGAACTCGGAATACACTACAGTTAAATAATTCATTACATGACCCATATTCTGCACTTAAACTTAAGGAAAGATAAAGTCTATGCCATCAAATCTTCAAGTAACTAATCAAGAGTGTTGAGAATAATATTTTTAATAACTATGCTTCATGCTTCAAGTTTTATTGCCAATAAAAATAAATTAGAGAACTTACCAGTTATGGCTGTTTCTGGGTAATTTTCAAGATAAAATCTTTAATTATTATAATAAATTAAATATATTTAATGATAAATAAGTTAAAAAACCTATAAAATAACTCGATGTCTTGAAGATATCAAATGAACTTCCTGGGTGCCCTGTGGTCACCTCTCCATGCCTCACTGATCTTGGCCATAATCTTGCAAAGCGGGGCGTGCCACAAATCTGATTATCAGGGCCGGGAGCTGAGCTTCGGCTGCCATCTCAAGGTCGAAAAAAGTATCTTGTATCTGGTATCTAAGCTCTTCTTTCAAGTGGAGCGCTATAGCCCAGACCCACAGTTAGCGGAGCCACATTAGCAACATCTGATAGGCCGAAAAGCACTGCAGCACTTAAGGAAAGCCCCCAGTACCCGGCCAACAACAAAAGATGGCCCGCACGTAATCTGATATTGAAAACGGTGAGGCAACCAGATGAAAAAGAGTGCACATATTTATAAAAAAAGCCAGCAAAAAACCCGAAACATCTGAGCCAGGCCATATGAGGAGAGTCTCTTTCTTTTGTGTCGCCACTATCCGAGCAACATCAGAACAATACACGGAAAATAAATGGAATTATTTAATATTTTTCTTACGTTTTTCAACCCAATGCACTCAAAAAAGAGGGAGACATAAGATATGGCTAAGGGATTTTAAATTTATAGAAGATTGAGAGGCTAAAAAGAAGATCATAAGGTCGTACATCTTAATGAAAGAAGGAAGAAAAGATAACGTACAAAAATATGTAAAAATACCTAACTTTGTTAAATTAATAATAAAAAGTTGGAGTATTTTTAAAGCCATTTTTAAGACTCTTTCAAACAAAAGAATAACTGAACAACATTTCAATGACTTTCATTCTTTTCCTCAATAAAACGTAAACCCATAGATTTTCCTCAGCTTCTGTGGTCACATTTTCCGAAACGCATTCCCAGTTTAATTTCCCGAAAGAGGTGGAATTTTAAAAGTCATTTATTCCCTGCTAATTAACTTCAGGCCCCTCACGACAAAGTGCTGCAAGAACAGCGTCGAAGATAAAACCATTTTATGGCTCTCTTAGGTGCTCCTCTGTCTCTCTGCCACCACCTGCAACGCGCCCTATTCCCGAAAGGCTTAAACGAAATAGAAGCTAAACCTCAGGCCAGAGTCGGTCGGGCCTTGGGTTATTTATCAGAACTGTCAGCAGGCCATAAATTCCGACTTTTGTCACTACCATTTATGGCCTAAAGAGGCAACCAATAAAACATACAAATTCGGTTGGCGCAATGCGTTATATAAGCACTCTGTCTGCATCTGATCTAACGGTGTTTGACTCTGGGTTCTTTTCGGGTTCTGTTGGGTTTCTTGGAGTTTCTTGGGGTTTTCTTTGGGTACCTTGTTTACAAGACACCTTGACAAATGTGCCCGGAAAGAGGAAAACATTCGAGATAGAAAAAAAAAAATAGAAAAACACAAGCCAGAAATTTGCATGGCAACTGAAATGGAAATGGGTGGAGTGGGAACCGAGCACCGGGCACAAAAACAGCGATCACAATTCCGCTGCACTTTTATGGTGCATTGTCTTACAGCGCTAGAAAGCAGAGAATAAAAAAGAAAGGAATCACCAATTGTAACAAAAGTCAGAACAAGTTTGCCACAAACTCCGGTCCGGTCGTTGGCTCTGGCCTAGAGATGAGCGTGTGAGGGAATTATGATCATGTTTCGCGGCACTAATGCTGGTTTTTTATCACTAGAAAAGATTATAATTTACTTGGTTAGTGATTTTTTTAAGTTAAGTTAATAATTCTTAGGCTTTTATGTATACTCTTAAGATGTCTTATGTATCTTATGCCAGTTTTAGAGGAAATTTCCAATTAAAGACAATTTTTAAAATTTTCAGTAAATATTTATAATACATATATTTTTTAATACAAAATTATAAACATGTTTAGTAACACCTCTAAAATTAAAACATAGTATAGACATACCCAAACCACATCTCTAGCCCATTGAACTTGGAATTTGCCCCCAGGAGTCGCATCATTAAGTTGTGGGAAAAGTAATGCAAGGCTAAGGCGCACGTTCCTTCTGCTGGATGATTTATGCATTATAAATATAAAGTCTATATTAATGGTAGCCTGTCATGTTGACAATTTTATTACGCTGCTTTGGCCGAATCACGAAGCGATTATTTAGCCTCCAATAGAGCCAGAACAGGGCGACATCAATTTGGCAATAAGTACTTAAGGGTATTAAGAACTTTCAGTTCATTGTTTGGCTCTATTTCGGAGTGGGCTCACTGATAGTTTCGGCATTTTTTGTGAAAGGTGCTAGCTGGACGACACAAAAACCTTTCCCAGTTTTGCAGATTTTTTTCACATTTTTTTTTCATTTATCCATTTGCCACAATCGTGCAGTTTGTTCTAGTTTCATTAGAGTGAAGGAGATGTCGGGAGACGATGGACTTGACTCGACTTTCACCCAATTCACGTTTAGTTATCTCTCTTGTTGGAGTTTCCTGAGGGTTTGGCCTCCATGTAACAGGCGGGTTCTGGACACTCCTAATTAACAAGTCAACTATTACTTCATTCAACTGACCGAAAGAATTTCAATTAAATTTTATGACTAATGGTACGAAAGCGGTTAGTGAATGAGATTTCCCATTGGGGTTCTAGGAAGGAAAAGAGTGGTAGTTAGACGTTGGGGTATGATTAATTGTGCTCTCAACTAATTTCTTACTGTAAAATAATATTATTTGATAACTTATTAATTAAGATCTATGAATCTTTAAAGTTTTTTTTTCTACCAAAATATATCTTAAAAGGAATTCCTTAAAAGTTGTTTAGACCAAAGAATTTATACATTTCCTCTTGTTTTTCCCCTGGAGTAGCATACGAAAATGTGTTTTCCAGGAATCTAGAATTAACATGACATCTCCGCCTCCAGAGTCACCGACTCCGCTGAGGACATGCCCATGTGAAGAAGCTTCCTCCAAGAGCATTTGTTCTTCGTTCCGCACAGGCGACGGCGACACCTCTTCCCATTTCATGCTCGTTTCTGCCTTTTCATTTAACAACTTCCGCTTGGCCGAACCGCAACAGCAACAGCAAAAGCAAAAAAAAAAAATGAACACAGAACTGCGATCTGTGCAATCGCTGATGATGAGGTGCATAAACGACGCCCATTTATTGAGCCCTCGCGGCTCTAATAACTTTGGATGAGAGGCGGGAGGAGTGAATGGCGAGGTGGTACCTTTAGATCTTCGATCGCTGGCTGGTAAGAGGCCAAGGTGGTGAAGGTACGGGGGGCAGCAGGTGCTCAAGGGGCTAGGTCGAACATGTTTGACGTCCACTAAATGACAGGCATTTGTCTGCACCCAGAGGGAGAGGGAGGTGGCTTTGTACACCTGGCCAAAAACAATTGGATATAAGACTGAAACTTTTAACTTTATTTTTGTTTATTAAACTTCTTTACAGGTTTTTTTACCTTAAAACAACATGAAAATATTTCCTATTTATCCAATTTATTAGACTAATTTTTATGTCGATTCTAATTTTAAAAGAGACAAAGACCTCTTAAATATTTAAAACTCTTTTTCTGTGTACGGCCACAAGAAGAAGTCGCATCAATAGAGTTGGACATGAAAATTGTTCAAACTCCTTCTCGTTCTCGTCTGCTTTTCTTGTACTTGCTGTGTGTTCGCAGCATATTTAATGAGCCACACATGTTGATGGCTCTGACAGTTTGTAAGTCAGGTTTTTTCCTCATGGTCTTTTTTAAGCCAAAGTAGTTTGGCATGTGCTTGATGCTGGAATAATTTCAATGGCTCAAGTATTGCCAAATTTATTTTCTGGCTGTGAAACTGAAGTTGAAGCGTGTTGGCATTTCTTCAATTATGATGACACAAATTTCACTCTATGATGAAGCCGCAAACACGGGCTTATATGCAAATGTGGTTATTAAAAGCATTACAAATGGTTAAGAAAGAGAATTACACTAGAGTACAAAATAGTTCTATTTTATATAAAAAAATATTCTGTTTTGTTTGATTTTCTTAAATAAGAATAAGCTTAGATGACAATTAAAGTTTAAAGTTGTTTTTGTAATTCTGGCCCCCAAGATTTAGATCAGCGATCTCACTTTTGCTGACTAGTGTAGTCATGCTCACGTTTCAATTCTCAATAATCGCTTATTGACTCGCACTGACTTCGATTTCTATTCCGTGTTCCGTGTTCTAAGACAATTTGCAAAAGTGAAAATAGGCCCAGATCTGAATTTCTCTTTCCATCCAATACTACTCTTTCCAGAGCTCTCCATTGTTATTCGATTTTTCAGGCTGGTCGAGATTTACATAATCCTAAGTGCTAGTTGTGCTTGCCACACGATCGTTCGGTGAAAGTTGTTACAAATTATAAGTTAAGAATGAGCCCAAAAATATGCCCAGTAGTCACAAAGCAAAACAAAGCCAAGATCCACAGAGATCTGAGCAAAATGTTGCACTAGACTTTGGTTTGCTTTTGCTTTTCGCCTTTCACAAATCAACGTCCAAATATGGGAGGGAGTGCTCTCCATCGCCTTCCCGAAAAACCAAGATAAATAAATCTGTCAGTGGGGCGTTGCTACTGTGTCAAATGGCCAAATGGACGGAATGGCCAACAAAGTATCTATCAGATTCGAATGCTCAATACCCAATTTTATTGTTGCCGAATCGATGTCACGGCTACACAGTTTCCACTTCAAGATCTATTTTGGTTCAAATAGAGAATTTATTGTCAGCAAACTAAGCTTTGTGGCGATTCGGGACAGTCAGTCGAACTAGTTAATTGGGTTGATTTCTTTGACTGAGCATGTGTGTCCTCACTTTTGCTAAATTAAGATGTTATATTCGGAGGAGAAACTTGAGTGGGACTTAATTATAAATGATAGATTAGATTATTGATTAGCATGTAGAATTTTCTATAACTTCTTTATTTTCTTTAGTTATACAAACTAAATTAACTTTCGATGGTGAAATTTGTAAATTCTAATCCATGAATCACTTTTATTTTTGCCATTTACAGTTCTCTGCTAGACTCCTCTCCCAAAACCATTGTGAAATATCTTCTATACAAACTTGGCCAACTAGGTTAATGAAACTGAAACCCTAAAAAACTTTTAATTTCTTTAAAACCGCAGTAAACTGGGTTGATGAAGTTAAGCAAACTCTTCATTGTGATTAACTAATCGAGCGCAATCAGAGACTTTTAATCTCAACACTTTCGCTCGAAAGCCCGAGGGCAGTCCAATAAATGACTTTGATTAATTTCGCTCAGTGTATGTGCCTTCCAAAATCTAAAGAAAAGGAGTATATAAATAAAGTTGTCTGGGCGTAATTGCTTGGCCCCATTACGGAGGTTCTTGTGTTGGACACCTGAGTGGCATTTGCTCCCACAGCCTCGCTTTCTTTTGGCTCAGCTCAGTTCGGTTTTATTTGGTTTGGCTTGGTTTTGTCTTTGCTCATGCAATTACTGTAATTTATTTATGAGTCTCACTGAGCTTACACACGTTCTGAATATAGTGGCAGTGAAACACATAGAAATTCTTGATATTATCTACAAGTGCGTGGCTCGCTGAAGTTCCGTTTCTTAGCGAAAATTATGGAATTATGTTGGCCCGGCCCGACCCCGATGTAAATCGCTTTTGGAAAATATGTAATTAAGGATTTTCACCAACAACTGCAATTTTAGGCCCTAGGGCAATCTCAGTGAAAGAGAAGAGATTTCCCCCTTGGTAGATCTCAACCCAATGGCAGCCAGTAATTCCAGTGTTCTAAGCTTCTATTTTCATGGCCAAGTACACGACTCTGGCATGCAAATGAGCCACAAGTGGCTCTCAATTAAAACCAGAGTCACAGCCAGCCAGTCACCAAAACAAAATAAAAGTCAACTGCAGCTGATTTATTGTGTGAAACTGAAATTCTTTTCGGTTTGGTTGCCGTTTGGCTTTAATTCTGTGACTTCTGTTTTTCTTTCGTGCCTCGTGAAAGTTTCTCTAGCATAGATCTCCTGTGGCCTGACATTCAGATAATGACTTGATTAAAAGTTGTCATGAGAACCAACTGCGACTAAATTGTGCAAGGCCAAAACCAGACCCACCAATCCAGTATGCAAACGGAGCTCCAATTAAGCGAAGAAGCTCTCTGCATTTGAGTTTGACTTCCTGCAGTGATCCGTAGGGGTATATCCAACGGATTTATTTTACTGACTATATAATAAATACTTTGAATAAATCGTATGGTTTTACAGTTATTTATTACCTGGTAATAATTTATAGCTCCCATTGTAATTAATCAGAGAAAGGTAGGGAAAGTTGTGTACTTTTTATTTTTATTTAAAGTTAAGTTTAGTAGCTTCTACAGCTGCAATACCTTCTAATAAGTTTTTGTAATATTTTTTTTATAGAGTATCTAATATTTGTCCATCTTAAATTCCAAAAATCATTCCCGGTTCTTTCCAGACTTTTCGTTTGCATTTGCATGTCAGTGAGTTTTCGCTGCTAATCACGTTCTTAATGAAAGTGGCTGCAGTGGCCACTTCGGAAGAGTTGCTCATGGACAACATAGTTGTTTGTTGTTAGTTGGCTCTTGGCTTTTGGTTCTTGGACAACTCGGTGGCCAGAAGTCTGGCAGTCAGTGGATCTTTCGCTGGCAATGACCGCCATTCGCCTGGCTTTATTTGATTTTCATGTTTGTTTGGCTGTTTTCCAGTTGTTGCGTTTGCATGCAACTCGCGTCTGGCGATTCGGGATTTCGGGGAGTGTGAACTTGCTGCCACTAGCTTGCAGAACTCCTCTTTTTTTTTCCACAGACCAGTTATTTGAGCCAGCTCTTAGTTTTTGAGTAATTTTATTTATGACTGCGGTTTGGTGTTGCCTTTTCTATTTGTGTTTTTATTGATTGATTTTAGCAGCAGCATTTGCTTTTGGCCCATTTCCGTGTGAGAATTTATGCCAAGCACTCGAAGTCCAGTGGATAAACAAAGCGATAAAGTTGTGTGAAATTATTGGGGGGATTAACAAGATCTGTTTTGTGTTCAGGTATTTTCATCTAGCTATCGAAGACTTAGGGGGTTAAACAAGAAAAGAAAGTTGATACTTAATAGAAAAGTGCATTGTTTAAGTTAATTGTTCCCCATTGATTGATTGATCAAGCTTGGTATCCGTTTGAGCATTGTTAATCATCATAAAGTTTAAATCAGATTAAGTTTCTTAGAATAAAAATCCCATTACCTCTTACCCGAGCTACTTGAATATATCTGCTTACTTAATCATTAAAACCTCTCACTCATCTCGTACCACGCATGACAATTTAGCTCTCTAAAAAAAGTTTATTCAAATGAAGTTGTTTGCCCCGGCAACCTGTTGCATAGTTTCGCTAACATTATTCAACATCGTACCACTAATGACCAGCACTTACCCTCATCTCCGTCTTTTCCCCAAACTCTATCTTTGCAGCTGTGAAGCGAACAAATTCGTCTTCTTTTTTGCCGCCGCCGCTGCCGCGTATAAGTACACACTCGTACATACATATATGGTTCATTAAAAGTGTGGCAGAACTTTGGCACTGGGAACTGGCGACAAGTAACGAGCTACAACGACCTGTGGCAATGCTCCGGCAAATTGTGCGGGTAATTTCCAGCTCGGTTTAATTTGGTCTAAGCCTAAGCCAAATGGGCATGCGCACCGTTGGCCGCTGTCATTCGAAAGTTGCCTCTGCGTGACACACATTCAGAGCATTAGAGTTGGACACAACACAGGCAGACAAGTTGGAGCGCTGCCCTGCCGCATCTCTGAGATATTGATATACCAAAGGGGAACCAGCTGCCAGGGGATTCAGCGATTCTGGCCTGGCCCAAGTCCAAACTCAGCTCTGTTGCATTATTCATGCTCTACGGCGGCATCCACAACTACTTCCACAACCACAACCACGCAACGGGAATAGCATCCACGAACGAAGATGACGCTGCGCTTAGTCAGCATATTATCGGCGGCATTACTGCTCCTATGGCCCGCACAGCTGGATGCATTTATCACACCGAATACAGGTGAGTACGGGGCTAGCGGATAATGTCTGTGAAATGTGTGGCATTGGGTGAGATGATGCAGACTCTTTACCTTTTAGACGTGCAGCGGAAAAGATGCTGATTAAGTGGAAAATTTCATTTCGAATATTTTGAGTTTATTTATGATTCCAGTTCTATAAGAAGAACCGCCTTTGAAACATCTGTAAAATATTAATTTTTAATGTAAAAAGTTTATAGCAAATTTCTTATTTTTTACCTTTAGGCTGCCACCACAATGGCACTTGGTTCGCGGACAAATCGGTGGTGCCCAGCATGGAGAAGTGCCTAAATTGCCAATGTAACCGGAAGACGTTAGTCTGCCGACTTAAGGTCTGTCCTGAAATGCCCATGCCACCGCCCAGAGGCTGTGTTGTGGTCCAGAAGAAGAGCACTTGCTGTCCTTATCTTTCCTGTGCCAGATTGGATGCGTTCTACAAGATACCCACCAAACGCCGCATCATCGCTTATCTGGATCACTACGAGAGGGAGTCCATCGATAGGGTGGTCAATGATAATATGTTACAAAGACGATCAGATGATTCCGATACAGATCTTTTTGGTGAGTAATTTGCATACTTTTTTAATGGAATGGTTTAAACTTAATAAAATTTTTTAAAGTTTGCGTGAAAAACGGAACTGTCTACAAGTCGGGATCTGCAATGTCATCTTCGAACTTGTGCAGCTACTGCTATTGCATAGGTGAGTTAGACTAAACTAATAACCCATTAACATTAAATGTTAATGAATATATTTTACATTTTTCCGTAAAAGGCGGCACCGAGAAGTGTGTGAAGCCAAAATGTATGCTGCCCGTAGAAGGCTGTAAGCCCATATTTGTGGACTCCACTTGCTGCCCCGTGAGATACGATTGCAGTAGCAAGACCTCAGGAAAGTCCTCCCAGGAGGTGCGTTATAGGAAGACATCGAACAAGCACTTTCAGCGAATGTCGCAGCGCCTGCAGCGTAATCGAGGCTGCACTGTAGGCGCCCAGTTCTACGCAGAGGGTCAAAAGATGCGTTCGGATGCAGACAAGCCCTGCGACATATGCTTCTGCATTCGGGGAACAAGGCGATGTGCTCCCAAAAAATGTTCCCCTGCTTTGAAGAACTGCATTCCAGTGGTGCCAAAGGGTCAGTGCTGTCCATCGAGTTATGACTGTGGCAGTCAGCGGGATTACCGAAGGTCACACAACTCCAGGCAGTTTAATTTGTACAATATGCTCTTTGGCAAGGAGGAACCAGAGCCACTGGAAACTGCTTTAATACCACAAAACTCTATGGCTGAGAGATATCCACACGATCGTCATCCCACAAGAGCTCCTGTGGGGAATCCCCTGGAGGCTAGCAGTGAAAAGAGCATAATGGACACCCTTCGCGAAGGCCTAGAGTTTATAGATGGTAATAACAACAAAATGCTGGCCAACAACTTGGATCTTGTGGGCATAAGAACCACCCAGGCACCACCTATGATGAGAACGGAATCCAGTGAAGAGGTGAGCAGTACTACAGCCCTGAGTTTTCTGGATTTGCTGCTGGGTCCTAGTACAGAAACTGTGGGTAGCGAAGAGAGGGAAACCCGAATCTACTACTGTAAAGAATACTCTTTCCTGGATGGATATACTCCTTGGACCTGATGAGGAGGAGTTTAACCCTAAAACGGAAGCCTATTTGGAGACTAGTACCACACTGAATCAACCCACTGAATATAATCCTTCTACGAATAGCATAAAACGCATAGCAGAGGACTTTGATGAACAGTTGGACAATGGAGAGATGGCTGTAGGTGAATTGCCAGCGGAGGCCCAACAAATTGGTATGGCAAATGCAGGAATTTGGCCAACACCAGCACCTGAAGTAATGCCACCTCCAAAAGAGGAACCCAGCTTGTTTAACGCCTTGATGGATGGCTTGTCTGGAATACTCGAAGAACCACTTAATCAGACTCTGACAAGTACAACTACAACCTCAACTACAACGACTGAAAGACCCACCACTGTTCATGCACCACCAATGTTTCGACCTTTGCCGAGTGGCAAGCCCGTTCACACAAGAATCAACTCGAAGTTGGCCAATCTGACGGTGACACCGCCCATGCTTGCTGGTGACCAGTAAATATGGTCAGCCGGTGACCCATCGAACAGCGGATAAGAGGGTCAATGCAACCACTAGTTCCACAATAGTCAAAGGCACAGAGAAACCAAGTGCGAGCTCTACCCAACGAACAAAACTAGATACTACAGCTAAAACCACACCGAAGCCCAGCACTACAGTCAAACCTAAGCTAAAGACTACTAGGAAAACCACAACCACACCGAAACCCACTACTCCAAAACCCACAACTCAAAAACCTTCAACGACAAAACCCACAACTCCAAAGCCGACGACTCCGAAGCCCACCACTCCGAAGCCCACCACTGAGAAACCCACCACTACAAAACCCACCACTGCAAAACCCACCACTCTAAAACCCACAACTCCAATACCTTCTACTCCGAAACCAACAACAAGTACAACAACCACCACCACAATAACCACCACTATACGAACCACCGGCAAACCTAAATTTAAGCCAAAACCAAAACCATATGTTACCAGCACTCCGAAGCCTCTGGTGATCAAAACTAATCCGAGTATTTTGGAAGCAGAACCATTGGACATCAGTGGTGAACCCACCTTACCACCCAGTCTTCCCAACTTAAAGATAATTCCCTTCCTTCCAACCGATGCTGTGGATACTGTTCCCAAGGAGAAGTATCCATCCAACTTCTATCAGCAACAGGTTGCCTCCGATAAAATGGATGTGGTTGGTTATGATACCCTTGATGATTCGGTGGCTATGTTCTCGCAATCCCAGCCAGACCAGGCTGCCTACAAATACAAGTTCAATGTGGAAGTGCCAGCTGTGGAATCCGCTCCAGAACCGGTCGTCCATGTGGGAGGCAAAATATGAGGGAAGTGCAGCTTACGTAAGCTTTGATTTCGATCGTCCGGTTGTGCCGCCACCACACAATGGTTTCTCGCCACCCACTGAAACAGAGGGAGGATTCATGCCTAAGGAACCCCTCGTTATCGATGGGGAAGTCCTTCACGAACATGTCACCTCGAGTGGAATCAACGGGCCAGTTGATAATTTCCACGTCACGCAGCATATTATTGATATCACAACTTCTGGGTTGCAAGCTAATGATACTGTTTCTATAGGTGAGTTTTAAACAAGATTATTTTCTAATATCAAGACAAATTAAGTTTATATTTCCATTACCAGATTAAAGGCACTGCCTTTATTCAGATTTAACGTAAAAAAGTTTATGAGTGTAGAATAACATTGCATTCAATGAATTCAAAGAATTTCCTTTATCTAGATTCAACAGAAAATGTCAACTTGTTTTTTCTATTCTCTTTCAGAAATCACCACACCCGATCCCTTCAAGGATGTCATACACACGGAGCCTTCGCCCAATCTCGATGAATTAATCGTTGACAAGGCGAACAAGAAGCCGAGTGAAGAGCATATCGAGACCGTCACTTACAGTGTTAGCAATTCAACAGCCTCCTCCATATTGTCATCTATCAGCAGCACTACAGCAGCAGCAGCAACAACAGAAGCCACTCCAACAACACCAACAACAACGGAAAAGGAAACCCCCTTTATAGATAAATATGAAATCAATAAATTAGATAAGCTCTTGGATGAGCTGCTCGGCATGGAGTTGTCCAAAGAAGATATTGTGAGCAGCACAGTGCCGGCATTTAAGGCACTGCCAACGGCAACACCAACGACAACAAAATCAGCAGCAATAGCAACAGAAACAACAACAGCAACAAGCACGCCAGCAACATCAGCCACTGGTCGGCCAACAGCGACAACACGTGCCCCGGCCAAAAAGGGAAATAGTAAAACGAAAAACAAACAAACCAGCAGCAATAGACGCAAAGTCCAGAGTGCCACACGACGCCAAAGTACACCAGCAACCACTAGAGCCCCACCAGCAACATCAACTGCGTCAACAACCACGGGACAGCCCACAACAACGAAGAGCACTCAACATCCATTTTTAAACTCACCGTTCGACAAATTACCCTTCATGGATACCAGCTATGAGGTAAGACCGCACCGATTGCAACCGCAGCAGCAGCAACAGCAACAGCAGCAGCAGCAGCATCAGCATGCATTGCAAGCACCGCAGCAACATGAGCAGCCACCACAGCAATTCCACCATTACCAACATGCAACACGACCGCCGACAACAGCCCAACCTGCAACATCCGCGGAGGATGTGCCACAGGATACGAGTTTGAGTTCGGGGGAGAGAACTGGCGGCGGTGGAGGTGCATTTCTGGGTGGCGATGATCCACTCGGTCAGCTGAAATTGGCGGGCTGCAATATTTACGGACGCATGTACCGGGTGGGTAGGATTATCGTGGAATTATCCAGCCAGTGCCTGGAATGCAAATGCACCGAGGTGGGCGTCAAGTGCGGCCCATTAGACTGTTAATTTAGATACCCCCCATGATCGTAATCCCCCAGGGAGTGTATAGAGGATAAGTGTCAGTTTGTAGACGTAGGTTGTAGCTTGTATGCTAATCCCTAACTGTAACTAACTAAGGGGTAGATTAGAACTTCTCTAGAAAGTAAGTTGTATTATAGAAAAATGACATTGATGTCTTTGAAAACAAAACATACAAAATACTTATATTTAGCTTGGCATTTATGACGCATATTTATTAAGATTAAATTAAGGAATAAATAAACATTAAATATATTTCATAAAATTATCAAAAAGTGGTTTTCAATATGCTTATGGAAATAAAAATCATAACTAAACTTATTGAAAATTATAATTAATTTCGGTTTTAGCTAGCTTTGACCTAAAATTCTATATAAATATTTATTGCCTTTCCACATTGTTGCAAATTTGCCAAATAACTAATTGCAACATATGAATAAAGGCATCTGTGCTGGTGCATAGTTTGAGGGAGACATTCCACGAATTATTTCTGTTTTTAATTGCAAGTCGAAATTTGTTATAGAATATTTATGAAACCCCTGACATTCCTTTCTCCGATAGCATTAATTACCCAAAACCACTTGATGAGTAATCAATAGAGACGCCATTAAGCCAACAAGTGTAGGCCAATTAGTTGAGTGGCAAGTATACAGCACATAAAAACCAGCAAATAAAACATTGCCCACCCTTTTATGAGGTGTAAAGTAAATGTTTATTCATAACACCGAAATTATGCATGAAAAACAAAAAGAATAATAAGTTTACAACGGATTTTGTGACCAAACAATAGGTGAAGTCCATAAAAGGAACAAACCGAATAATTGCTGGCTATTCAATTTAGGACAGTTTGATTGCCAGAATAACAATCAAGTTAAATGTGTTTATAGAATTATTCAACTAACAACTTCAGTTTGCTGATAAAATATTTCTGGATTAAATATTTAATGGAATTCTTTTATCAGTCTTAATGGGACAATTTTGGCAACTGACTTCAATATCGCTTAAAATCATTAAAAAAACTTAAACTAAATCGACTATTTTCACACTTATTCTTTATCATTCAAAACTAATTACCTAATTTGTGACTAAAAGTAATTGGCCTTTTGAGTCGTTGGCCGGTAGCGTTGGTAGACAATGAAACCGCACAGAATTCCAGCCACGCCCCCTCCTATATGGGCCTCCAGACTGATCCGTGGATTGCGATTGTGGTTGTGGCAAAAGTGATGTATTGTAAAACCAACATCGCTGAGGAACAATATCAACAGGGAGGCGGTGCGGGCGTATCGGTGTGACAATTGCGAAAAGTTCTATTCGAGAAAATGGGAAAACGTGTAAACATTAAATCAAAATTAAATTGCGGTTTCCAGCTGACTGACCAGAACCAGGTGCGGCACATGACTTCCCAGCATGGCATAGACCCCGGCGGAGGCACCCATCAAAAGGAGATGTGGCTGCAGCCAGGCGTTGGCCAATGAACCGGCAACACCACCCACAATATAGACCACGGCCAGGCGACAGTGACCCTGCTCTAGTTCCAAACAGATACCTATAAAGCACTGGCAAAGCCATTAACCTTTCTTAGTGATACATTGCAACAACAGGTGGCAGCTTCTTTATAGTTCAAGGAAGGATTTACTAACTTCTTCATGAGCTATAATTTTATTAGTCGGATTTTACTAGAGGGAATTCAATCTAGTTTGGTTACTTACCTGCAAACAAATGTTGAGGGTCAAGTGCCAGTAATCGGAATGTAGCATCATATAGGTCAGTAATCGCCAGTACTCCCCCATCCATTCCGGCTTGAAGATCAGTCTTTTTTGCATGCACTCATTGGCAATCCAGTGAAGTGATATCTGGTGAAGCGTAAGGAAAAACAGAGGGAAGACCTTAATAACATTACACTTTACTACAAGATAAATCCATAGCATTTGAGTTCGTTATTCATCTCTTATCAGTGTATATTTATGTTGGGGAATGATCACATACATTGCTTATCTTTTCGGGAATTCCAAACAAATTTGTTGGGATCTTTATTGAAGAATTTACTGTAGCTTTATCATTACCAAAACTTCTCATATCCGTCTTCTAATAGCTAAACTAGCATAGCAACTAAGATTTTAATTTAGTTGCCTTTGCCATTTTGGAGCACCCTCAACTTTGTTGAACAGTGTCATGGCTACAGCCTGTCACTTTCGCTCAATCGATCGACACTTTGGCCAACTGAGAAGTGCGAGTGTTGAGTTGAGATGCCGCACAATATGCGCCGCATGAGTTGACAGCATAGCCATAGCCACAAAAACACGGCTGCGACACCAAATCGGTGCAACATGCATCCCGATGCCACCAAATATGACAAATGCCAGAGCTGCAAGTTGCAGCATTCGATCGATACGATGACTAAAATGGCAATATAGCTAAATCGGACCGACGACGACGCGTTCGATTGTGCAATCATTAGCGAGTTGTGGGTTGGGCTAAACAACAATGAAAAACCTTACCGATCACCGATCTGCATTACTGAGTGTGCAGAGTGAGTATGTGAAGTATGCAGCAAGGTATCAATTAATGAGTGTTGCGATTAAATGGGTCACACTTGTGGGACTTTCTGAGGGAGCAGTATTGGCCAAGAGCCAATGAGTAACTGAGTGGTGAAACACCTGTTGACAGGAATCACTAAAACTAACTATAAGAGCTAATCGTCAAGGCTAATTCATAGTTGAGCAACAATTGTTTTGATTTAGGAACAAATCTGATTTCATTAAGAAGCAGGAAATAAAGATTTTAAAAAGCTTTCATCAATATAGTCGTAGAAGATAAGCTAAAAAGTCTCAATTAGTGCACAGCGGGATTTAAAAAACTTTATAATTTACACATAACATTGTTTTATTTATTCATTTCAAAGCTCTCTCCATAATATTTTCATTCAATTAACTTAACACATGAAAAAGTGCCCAGTCAAACTCATCGAAAGACAAAAAAAAATATACAAAAATCCGATCTATCACTTATTTGCCGCTTAGTACAAACCACAGTAAATCAACATATATAAACGATGGAAAAAATTTTCCTCAGAATGAAAATTCATATGAATTGAAAAGCATTATTTTATGGAGCACTCACACAATGGCACCATCCACGGATAAACCAAACAAAAACAAACAAATTGTTTTGCTTAAAAAAACCAGTGAAAAACTCATTATTAAGATGTGGGATTATAAAAATAGATTTTTAAGAACACTCTTGTTCAGATTGTTTTCTTTAAAATGCGAATGAATCTCAGAGCTTATCAGCAGTGAAAGTTTACTAATAAGCAAAACATTTGATTTAAGCCTTTTCTCCGAATATGTAATCAAACATATACTGAGTGTTTCAGGTTGTTGAGTAATTCATTGTTATCACTTTTAATTTTCGGGAAAAGTATTTCACTTAGACTCTTAAATTCTCTTATCAGTTTGAGCCTGTCATGAGCGAAGCCTTCATAGAACGCGACTTTGAATAGAAAATAATTGAATTTTTTGCAATCAAATCGTTTTGTTAAAGGCACTACAAATAATTTCACCTTTGACATCTTCAAAGGTAATTTATTAGCTTACGTATTTCCTTATCGGTTAAATGTTTTTTCGCATTAACCAATTTTATTTTTCCAATTAAACTCACATCACTCATACGCCATGTGGCCGCGTTGGCAAACAAACAAACAAACAAAAAGAAGCAAAATAAGAGACAATCGAATAAGTGGAGCAACTGCATTAAAATCGAACCTGCATAAAACACATCAGCAAAATAAACCAGGGCACCCGCCGCACTCGCTTCCTCCATGTACGGCCAACGTCAGCGGGTCGTGTCAGGTCATCAATGAAAGTCTTATGCACTTCATTCGGGGAAATGACACTCGTCGGATTGCCATCCGATGCAGAGTCTGGCAGAAGCAAAAGTCTGACATCCTTCACGCTATTATTATTGTTTTCACTGACATTATTGCTATCCAGTTGGGCGGACATAATGCGATTTGAAGGCGGCGAAACAACAACCGATGCGCCGAACGTTTAACGCGCGACTAGGCTGCGTAGGTGATTGTTCTTCCAAAGCGCCACGATCCATTGCGATACGAATGAATCGCCGCCGGCAGACGCAAATATCATTGTTTGCTTTTAAAATATAAAGCATGCTTTTAGGCGAGCGCGGGGTTCAAGCCTCAGCTAACTTGTTCTGTCTAAAATATATGAGCGATTGCTGCTGACTAAGAAGATATAAGCATTCTTTGTTTGAAGAATAAACTATTCGAAATATATGAATAGGTCTTCGTAACACAAAAGTTTCGTGGAATTGAATATTAATTCAGTTTTTAAATTTAGTAAGTGGCAAAAATATTAGCAAATAGAATTACTAAAACAAAGTACACAAAGACCAAAGCTGAGAACTTTAATAACACAGAAGATAAGAGATTTCCTGTGGAATTCATAAGCTGATAAACTTTCGTCTGCGGTCAGCCGCCAAACACTTTAATATTCCAGCCAACTTGTAGCTCGAATTTAATTTGGCCCAGCCCCATCCTTGGCATTTGACATTTTAGGAAGAGCGGTGTTGCACAGAAGTTGCAGCAACAATTTCAACATGCCAGCGACTTGTTTACACAGCAATGTGGTGAAAAGCTTGCTCTCTCTCTTTCTCCACATCTCTTTTGTCGGCCTGCAGCTGTCTCTTTCGTTGGTTCGCTCGGGCTGGACACGTGGTGGGCGTTTATGTTGGGAGGCGGCTGTCAACGCCGAATGCTTGGTTATGAATGGCTTTTAATGAAATATTTATGTAACAAGCAATAAGAAGCACTTTTGGCTTCTCGGAGGAAGTGAAAGAGATAGCAGAAATGGGAAATAGAAATGCAGAAAGAGATGGCTAGACCGCAAGAGCGTTGGAAATAATTGTTTGGCTAGTTAAGTTTGACGCAACGTTAAACTAAGATAAAGCAAACACATAAACGAGGAAACACACACTGGTCACATCATACAGCTGAGGGTGAATAAGTAGGACTTATGTACTTAAATTAATTTGTTTTATTCTGTTTTAAGTAGTTAAGATTTACTTGATTAATCATGCCCTACGTCATTAAATTCCTAGTTAAGTTTAAAAAGTTTACCAAATATTCTAATATTCCCTATCTGCTCATCCGCAACTGTTTTATAATGAATTTATCTAAGTGTTTGTCATAAACTTCTCTAACTGGTGGTTGTGTTGCCAAAAGTCATTAACAGTCAACGGAAACGTGCCACAGCAGCAGGAGATGCACCCGAAACAACAAATTGACAAATGCGGCAAGGCCAAAGGAAAGCGGCAAAGTTGGCTGAGCCAGACACAAAACTTAGCGCCGTCTGATATGTCTGTGTGGCTTTATTTGTTCGCCCCTGGCTTACATGTGACTTAGCCAAAGGCAAAAGGGGCAGATCACATGGCCTGTCATAGTCAATCCTTTAAAGCGAAAATGTGAACGGGGACTCTGGGGTAGCTTTCAAAGATTGTGTAACTTTAAGCTAAAGGTCCCTTTAGACCCTCTTAAAATATTTTTCAGATAATAATTTAATAACTAATAGGAAACAATTTATATTATTACCAATTTTGAAGTTCATTTTAAAATATAGAACAAAATATTTCTGAGTTTTAACTAATTTTTATCATATAGATTTCCCTCATTACAAAAATTTCCTTTTCCAAACAAGAACAACATATTTCTGAGTTTTAACTAATTTTTATCATATAGATTTTCCTCATTATGAAAATTTCCTTTTCCATTTTTTGCCCATATTTTTTATCAGCATTTGAGAACTTTTCGCCTACGAGTAACTCAGCAAAAGAGGAGCCTCTCATAAAGTAAATATGCGAACAACTTTAACACACCAGTAAAACCCCAGGGGGTCCAACATAATTCCAATGGCAGCCCACTTGGTCCGCTTCCCCTCGAACAGGACCAAGATGTTCCACTTTAGCAGCACCCAAATCCAAAAATGGTAAATTCCCCACAGCCAGCTTACAGAAGCAAAAAAAGAAAACGTTTAGGCAAATCTTTGGGCCAAAATCTTGGGCAAACAAGCTCATTACAGGGCAGCAAAAATACCAAAAAGAGGGAAAATAGGACGGAAGAAAATTGTAAGCAAGGCAACTAAGTGTGCCACATGATTGAGTGACTTGCCGCAAGAAGGGGGCGTGTCAGAGACTGAAGACCATTACGGTCACAGTTTATGACCGCAATTTTATTGATACCGCCAAAGGGAGCGAATACAAAATAAAATAAAGCAACCCAAATCGGGTAAATCCGAGAAGCCCCAAGGAATCTCAACGGATTGTTGGCTATAAAGCGCAGTGGGAACACTTTTCGAGAGTTCCCCGGTAATTCTGGGCGGTTTTATTACGGACACCAAAGGCAATAACAATCACTACCACAAGCACTACAATAAACTAATCTAATGTACGCATCAAATTTGCATGCAACGACTCGGCGGCGTTTTAAAAGACTTTTCCCCGGAAAAGTCTTCACTGATAAGACGCTGAGAGAATTACGCCTTTCAGTGCCAACATTCTGCAAAGGCAAATATTAACAAGCTTCGTTTCATTGGCATTGTATGTGACTACGTGTTAGAGATGGGTTTACAAGCTACGTTGTTTACTAACTGAAGTTCAATATTTTTGGCAACTAGTCGTATGAGTAATTTTTTTGAAGGCACAGCCAGCCTGGCTTACTATACGTATGAGTGATTTTTGTACAATTAATTTAGTAATACTTTTGCAAAATACGATGCTAGAATTTTACCCATCTCTAGGGTATACACCATAAACCCGAAGGTTTTGCGGTCTATTGGGCGTGCACGGGCATAAGTAAGATGCAAAGGACGTTTGTCCTTTCACGAAAACCCCCTCCTTCTTCTCACAGAATCCGTTGGCTAAATATGTGTGAGAGCGTGTGCGTTAGTGTTGCTTTGGTGCGTGCCTCTGATGCAAACTCAATTATTAATTAGAAGGGCCAAAAGGCATCCAGCAGGAGGCAAACACCTTACACTTTGCCATTGCCTTCTTGTTTTAGTTGTAACTGTTGTAAGTCTCAGTGCCAAAGCCCAATCCCAACCTCTATTACCTCCAAGCCAACACCCCCGAACAGAAAGCCCAACTCTGGGGAAATTTGCATTTTATCATCTCTTGGTTTTGGCCCACTTTTCCCCAACCTTTCAGCATCCCCTTGTCGCCAGTTATTTCTGCCAGGAAGGGCTTTGCTTTTAATTGGTTTTCTCGGGCGAGAAACGTCTTAGCTAGTTGGAAGGACGAGGCGTAAGGGAAGGGGATATCTTGTTGTCGGTGTTGTCTTAGTTGTTAATTTAGTGTTAGGCGGCACTAACTTATAATTGTTTAATTAGCAAGTAAAATACGGGGAAAATATGTGGAAATTATTAGATTTCAAGGACGGAACACAAAGGCAAAGCAGTGTGTTTGTGAATATTCTGAGAAATGGCAGGTGACAATATCAATATAGATTAATATGAAAATTCAGGGCTTTGCAAGTAATTCAATTTGTAAACTTGTTAAGCTAAACAAGACACATAGATTTAATTACCAAATTTCAAATCCAATTAATATAAAATGAGAAAACTTGTCTTAAAGACTTTATTATTACCATATTTAACCTTCTTTGCCTTAAGTTTTCATATATAGCCTCTAGCTTTAAATATAAACAATAACTTTCAGTGTTCTATAAGCAATAATAACATTAATCAATAAATTACTGGATCAATTGTTAAAACACTGAAAGAAAGGTGTAAAGGTATTGAAGGGTTTATTATTATTTTAATTTTAATTCTATCTCGGAAGTTATTGATTATATTTCATGAATACTTTTTACTATAAATTGAATTCTAATTACAATCCCTATATTTAAGGGTAACTCCTACCAATTCCTCTTTGCGTACAGTTCGTTTCACATTTAATAAGCTAAAAGCATTTTAGGCTCCCCCCGAAGATATTTATCTTAACCATATGCATATTAACCGCTCCTGCCACTGCGTATAAGCGTTTTCATTATGCCAACAATCGGTTGAGTACATAAGGTAAATGTTAACCCTTTTGGAGTTATAGCCAACCAGCCAGCGGCAGTACAAGTAGAGAACTGAAAGAGAAAAGTTAGCAAAGAGCGGAGAGGCAACTAAAAGTCAGCAAAATGATTCAAATTATGAACTGGCTCTCAATGGTAGAAATAAATATTTAAATTTATTAAATATTCCTTAAATCTGAATATTATTTATAAACTAGGTCATAGGACTAATACCTCTGAATCGTCAGGATACGGAAACCAATTTCATAGTCGACTACGCTATGATGTTTATTGTGCCTATTTTCTATGTGGCCTGCTACCTCCTGATCAATTTAAGCCACATTTTTGGCCTCTGCTTCTTGGATGCCTGTAATAGTGTTTGCAGACTGAGCAACCACCTCTTCATGCATTTGGGTGCCTTTCTTTATCTTACAATCACTCTTATGAGTATCTATCGTCGCAAGGAGTTCTTTCGGCAGTTTGACGAGCGATTAAATGCCATTGATGAAGTTATCCAGAAATGTCAGAGGGTGGCCGAAATGGAAAAAGTGAAGGTCACTTCGGTAAGGCACAGTGTGACCTACCACTTCACCTGGCTTTTCCTGTTCTGCGTTTTTAGTTTTGCCCTGTACTATGATGTTAGAGCGCTGTATCTGTGAGTATGAGTATATAAAACTATTGGCAAACACTTTAAGGCAATTACATTTTATAACTTCCTAACCTTCCTTCGTCTAGGACCTTCGGCAATTACGCTTTCATACCGTTCATGGTGTCCAGTTTCCCTTACTTGGCCGGCAGCATCATTCAGGGCGAGTTCATCTATCATGTGTCGGTCATTTCGCAGCGCTTCGAGCAGATTAACACGTTGTTCGAGAAGATTAACCAGGAGGCCCGCCACCGCCACGCCCCACTCACCGTATTCGATATCGAGAGCGAGGGCAAAAAGGGAAGGAAGACCGTTACACCGATTACGGCCATGGACGGCAGGACGACATTTGGCAATGAGAACAAGTTGGCCGGCGAAATGAAACGGCAAATGGGCCAACAAAAGAACGATGAAGACGAATTGGACACCAGCAATGACGAGGACGAGGATGATTTTGATTATGACAATGCCACCATTGCCGAAAATAAAGGGTAAGAGGAAAACGATTTGACGGCTAAGGTTTCAGCCAAAAAACGGTTGATTAATGGTTACAGTCCCTCTTTTTGTTTACCTTATTTTCTGTGTTTTGATTTTAAGCTTAGCAGGTCATTTGAACAAAATTTATTCATTTATTTTTTAGCAGGTTTTTTGTATTTTTACTTATTGAAAAAATTGCTACAAAGAGCTTTTAAACATTCTTAAAATCATTCCTTAAATTTAGAAACACTTCGGAGGCCAATTTACCGGACCTCTTTAAGCTCCATGACAAAATCCTGTCACTCAGTGTGATTACCAATGGCGAGTTTGGGCCACAGTGTGTACCCTATATGGCGGCCTGTTTTGTGGTGAGCATTTTTGGAATTTTCCTGGAGACCAAGGTCAACTTTATAGTGAGCGGAAAGAGTCGACTGCTGGACTATATGACCTACTTGTATGTTATTTGGAGTTTCACCACCATGGTAGTTGCATATATCGTGCTTCGACTGTGCTGTAATGCCAATAATCACTCCAAGCAATCAGCCATGATAGTCCATGAGATAATGCAAAAGAAACCGGCATTCATGCTGAGCAACGATCTTTTCTACAACAAAATGAAGTCGTTTACTTTGCAATTCCTTCACTGGGAGGGCTTTTTCCAGTTCAATGGGATAGGATTGTTTGCCCTGGACTATACTTTTATATTTTCGGTAAGTCTTAGATAGGTAAAATATACATTTTTCTAAGAATAATCTAATTTTTCAGACTGTAAGTGCAGCCACATCTTATCTGATTGTCTTGCTGCAATTTGACATGACTGCAATTTTGCGCAACGAGGGGCTGATGTCATAAAAAGTTTAGTCAAGCTCAATTAAAACGTTTTTTAAGCTTAATATTTCATCACAGTTTATCACTTTTGCTTTCTTTAACACAGTCAAAGTAAAAAATGTGCAAATAATTTGAAAAGTCGGTCGGAAAATACTCTTTTCCAGTGCTCATATCTAAGGCGAGTTCCTGAGTTTCTGGGGTTCAAAAATAAATTATCATAAAGAAATAAAATATATTAAATAAATAAATGGTGCTTTTAAGGAACTAATAATTTTCATTTAATAATCAACATTTTTCCCAGTATAAATCTAATCAGCCAAATAATTAAGCGGACACCTCACAAAATTTCGCACAATTTCCGGCGTTTTTCAGGCAAATGGCACCTCATAAATCACTCAACCAAACACAATTTCTGAGAGTAACCGAAACGAACTGCGGATGAAATCCACGGGAGGAACGAAGGCTTCTGTTGAGCCCCTCGATAATCGCATCACGAGCCTCGCCATGAAGGATGCCCAAGAGTAGGCGGCGTTTAGGGGGGGCAGGACCAAAGGTTACTAACGCAATTTCTATCAAATGTCAATTGAAAACCCGATTTGCCAGTCATCAGTCAGGGCCTCTTTTCCACAGCCAGTCCACATTTTGCGGCCATCAAACGGAAGCCAGAAACGAGGGGAAAAGTGAAAGTCGGGGCGGAGGAAGGATGCTCGGTGGGAGAGAGAAAAAAAAAGAACATGAAGCAATTTCCGCTTTCAATCACGTTTAGTGCAGCGGAAATGTGTGCAGAAATATGTTTCTTTTCCCCTTTTTTTTTGTATGCAAATTTCTCAACTGGAATGAGGTTAGATTGTAAATTGCATTTCGCTTCGATTGAATCTTTTATCATGTAAAAAAAGTGAGAAATCGACCAGCGTGTGGTGTCAGATACTCAATTAATTGCACATTATATCCAAAGAGTATCCAATTTAATTGATTTTTTTCGTCACACTTGCTATCTCTTTTTGTTACACACTTTTCGAACAGGACACACAGCGTGGCTCACATTACACACTTTATGAATGCACTGAAACAATTCAGAAGGCTGTTTGTTTGTTAATTTGACTTAGAAATCATATACTAACATTGTAGCCATCGAATTTGTTACAAAATGTAACTTTTTATAACATTTAAGATAAATTGTGGGCCACTTAATGTTACACTTTACCAAATTCTGTTTCTTTTTACTTTCAAAACATTTCATTTTCATATTGAAATCTACACCGGCATTTATTTATTATCCCTGAATCAATGAAAGTGAACTAACTAATTACAAACTACACACCGGATGCATTTTTTTATGTGCTTGATTTCAATGGCTACTAGAACACATCCTGAACACGTAAATCAATATATGGCTCGATTGGCTCGTTTGCACACGAACCCTCCATGAAGGAGAAATAAATAAAGAGCCACAGGGACCTGGGGGAGATGGAGATGGGAATGGGGATGAAATGTGGTTGTCCTGGTCAGTGAAATGTCTGGAAACAGAAACAGAAGCAACAGGCAACACACATATTACCTGCAAATTACGTCAACTGTTGCTGGGAGCCAGGATAGAGCTACAGAATACAGGGGCTCGGTCATCAGGGTAAGGTTTAAAGAGGTCGAATCTAGAGTGGGTTAAAGTCAAAATGGTTTATTTTTCAACGTAATAAAAGGGAACGTACTAAAAGTATACAGCTAGAAAAGCTTATATAGGTCTTAGGTTAAGTGGAAAGAAATTGAAGTTATCCTTTAAAAAATATCCTTAAAAGTATGCTATACTTTTTTAACCATCTTAGCTAACCTCTTTTATTTAATTAAGAAACCTCTTTCAGTATCTATCAGTATCTCATAATAAAATGAATATTAAGATTATAACATCTTTCTAGCTCTAATAGTTTTTCTTTCAGTGAGTAGTTCAGCCTGGGCCACGTGACCCCTGCAAGGCAATGTGAAATGTCAGAGCACTTTTAAGAGTTCATTTAGATGGTAGCAAATTTTCTACTGAAACGTTTAATGCAGTGGATGTGCTTGGAAAATACAGAGGGCTGGAAAAGGGGCTCGGAGGCAACCTAGCAGACAAATGTCAACAGGTTGTTGCTGTTGCTTGGGTAATTGAGGCTAAAAATGTAATTGTTTTTCGGGGGAAGGTTTTCAATGGTTAAAGCCAGTTGTTGTATGAATGGTTAACTTATTTATAACTCTTTTTGGGTTAGCTTACCCCACTTCAGTTCAAGCATATACGTGCTAGATTACCACATTTTATTTGAGGTAAATAATAAAGTTTGTGGAAATTAAGCTTTAAACTCTATAAATTTGACAAAGGAAAAGAAAGTCATAGAAATGATAAATTCATAGAAAATAATTCTCTTGCTAGAGGACTAACGGTTGTTCTACTTAAGTCAAATCTTAACCTTGGTTTCAAGGGTCAATGAGTAAAGTAATTCTTGCTGATTTCAGACATTTCTGACACTGAAGTATTCATCAAAGTGACTGTGCAGCACTCAAGGTTTAAGGATGTAAATTGATGTATGTAAATCTTTGACATTAGCATGACAACACTGACATGATGACGAAAGCTTTCACACTACAGGTGTCTGTCCGAGCGAGACAGCAAAAGCAGAAGAAGAGCGCGAGATATCAAAAAAGAGAGCAACAGAGAGCGAACGGCGAGCGACAAGTGTGGTGAATTTTGTCTAACATCCTTGAGAACTCAGTCACCCTTGGCCAAGCGAAGGCAAATTGTGCGAGGACTCGAGGCGAAATCAAATCAAACTGATAACAGAGAGAGAAAGAGAGAGAGAGAGAGTGAGAGCAAGCACAAACGATTGCAAGAGAGAGCGAAACTTTTCCTTCAGCAGGATAGCCATGGCTAACAGAACAGTTCGTGGCGGAGTTTCAAGTGCGACGGTTGTGCCCTAGCGGTTTAACGGTACAACACATCCTTCAAAGGGAGCCAGTGTGTGTGAGTGTGTGGGTGCCTCAGCCTCACTAAGCCTTAGTGTTGTTGTAAAGGAAAACGAAAGTTTTGTGCGGTTAACTTCAAAACTAAAGTTAAACAATTTCAAAAACCATTCAAAAATAAAAAAGAAAAAGCTTTTTAAAACTTAAAATCGAAATCAAGCAAAAAACTATGGAAAAGGGACTTGGAAAGAGCAAAAAAACATAGAAAGTTAATCAACTAATTCCATTCTTAACCAAAGGAAATTGAAAACAATTTAATCAACAGAAAGAAAATATGTTTTGAAATGAACTCTGTTAAATAATCAAGCAGAGCAGACTGCGCAGTTTGGCGCCGCGTGGGCGTCTGCCCAAAAATTCAAGAAGTAAAGCGGAGAACAAGGCAGAAAAATATAAGAAATACATAAATCCCACCTAGACACAAACGGTGTGCCTGCCCCTGACTTTTATTTACAGGTTGTTGTTTTTTTCGGGGTACTCAGCGAAGGCAGTAATTTTTGCAAACCTAGCAGGATATGCTCTAGGACAACATTTACTTACATTAGTGATCGAAAATATAGCTTCTTTCAGTCGCTCTTTTGAACTTAGTTTGAAGAATTATTAAATGTGTTAAAAAGTTTTAACGTTTATTTTCAACGTATTTTACTACAAAACATACTCAGGAGGAGAAGAAAAGAAAAGCTTTATCTCCTTGATTTCTCCTTTACGAGAATATTTTCTTGTTACAATCACCTAGATTTTTTATTGTTTACCTTTAATTAGTTCGGTTTAGTTTTTCCTTTCACCACTGCAAAAGTCCTTGCAACTTTTGTTCTCTGCAACTTCAGCGGTGTAAGAGCATTCAACCTTCTGCTTGGCAAGCAAAGAAAAGACAACTTTCCACTGCTTTCTCCAGCATTTCTCCGTCTTCTTCTTAGCGTCTCGCTTTCACTTGGTCATGAAAATCAAAGTCCCCCGTGTGCCCTATCAATGTATTGGCCACATCTGTGTAGATTGCCTCAGTGTGAGTGCCCACACACACAAACACAGACACGCACACAGATGTAACATATATATAGGTATATGTATATTATAGGGGTGTTTGTTGTGGGGGCGTGAAAAGTTTGTCTTCCTGTTTGAGTTGCGTATTTGGGCGCCATTTCAGCATTCCACTTTTTATTTACTACAAAATGCTTTGCATTTTTGTTCCATTTCTTCTTTGGTGTTATTTTGTTTTATTTTTCTAGTTCTTATTGCGTTTAATGTCCTGTTGGCCATTTGTTGGATATAAAAATTACCTCATACCCCCTCAACATTGCCGTAGCAATGAAATATTGTAATTAACTTTGTTGCCAACCGCCAAACCGATGAAAATTTCTGGCCTTAATGAGGCGGCAACAGGTTCCAAGGCAGTTTCAATTAAGTTTTTAATAAGCGACAGTTCACGGCTAATAAATATTCATAAATACATATATACATTAGCTCAGCTGTTGGCAATTTTCAAAGTACTAACCTCGTTTTGCCTCTGGCGTATTTTTAGTGTATTTAAAAGTTTTTTTCCAGAAACTTTTTGCACCAACTTTCCTCCGTTGTCCTTGTCGGCGGCACGGGAAAACTTTTTAGTTCCATTCATTATGAACGATAATATGTGCTCGGCTCCAGTGATGCTTAGGTTGGAAAATTCCATAAAGTTGGCAATTAATTACAAACTACAGAGAGTGAAGTGCAGGAATGACATTTCACACAGGAATTTTAAGCAGAAATGAGAAACTATTAGTAGGAATTCTTAAATTTTAGAAAATAACTTGCTGTCCGTTTAAGCAGAATGTTTATATAAAAAGTTTAAGAACTTGACATTAGTAATCAATCTTAATCTTTTAAAATTCAATTAAATATTAGAAAATATTTTACGTGCCATAATAGCCTATCTCTCAAGTTGGGCACTTGAAAGTTTGCTTATGGAAAACCAAACAAAAGCTCTGTTTTTATAAAACTTTTCTCTCAAAAACCAAAACAAAAACTTGACAAAATCCACAAATATTTGTTACACTTCAATGAATATTAAGCCAATAATAAACTCAGCACAAATTACGCATAAACTCAGTGAGCAAACAAAGGCATAACTTGAAATAAAGCCAATTCCAGCAATAACGAGCCAAATCTACGCCCACACATACACATTCAAAGAGGCTGACACAATGGCAAATAAAATTTCTAAAATTTATTTAAATATTTGTGTGTATAAGAACAGACAATAAAAGTTGCGATAAGTGGAAGGAGCTGATGAAGTGAGAATAACAAAATCAGTGATAACTAATACAAGGAAGGGAAAATATAAAAGAAAACGGAAAGAAAAGCAGCCAAGTCTTTGACTTTGAAGAAGGCAAAAAGAAGTCAGAGCCATGATTTGAGCTTCGGGTAAAGGAGGTAAGTTAATGGAAATAAAAAAAGCGATGAGTTTTCCTTTGATATTCATTCTAGGCAATCAATGAAGGGAACTTAAAAATTAATATTTTATACCATAACAAATATAATATTAAAATACAAACTTAGGTATTAATTACTTCAAATTATAAGCCAGAAAACGTTATAAATATTCCTTATTTTAATGCTTATTTTATGCAATTAATTAATACCACAATTTCATATTAAATTTCACTGGCATTTTCGAAACAAATTTCAAGGTTTTCAAGCGCCCATAACCTTTTCTCGTGTTCACAACAAAAAATACTCTCAACTAACCCAATTTTCATAATTCATTCAACAAGCATGCAGCAAGCTCCCAAAAGTACGGCATAGATATTCCATTTCATCAAATGTATTAGCAAAATGAGAGCCACAGCCACCCCTCAGGAGATTTAAATTTAGCTCAGGCCTCTTCATAAACCAAAAGTATACATCCATATATACTATATGGAGTATATGCCAAATTATTGTACATAATTGAATCCATTAAATTATTTACTCGATGAGTTTTGTGGGGTTGCAGATGGAGAGACCTTTTAACCGCTGGCCTGGTTCCTTAAAGTCCGCAAAGTGTAATAAAATTAAATGGCTTTAAGGCTTTAGACTTTTCTAGCCACCGGAAAGTATGCTACAAATTCCTCCTTCACATAAATATTGATGTATCTCAGCGGGTTTGTGTGTATGCGTGTCTGTGTTTAACTGTTCGTTCACCTTCTTTTTCCCACTTGAGACCAAAATAAAACAAGATTAAACTCCGACCCATGTCTACTAAGTAAATATTCAGGACTCTGACCCTGTTCGAAAGGCATTGAACCATCCAGTCTTAGCCTTTAGTTACAGTTTTGCGTATACTTCTGAAAATTTCACATTGAGATTTATTCAAAATCAAATGCAACCACAGTTATGACTAAAATATTTAATAACAATAATTTATAAGTAATTAATAAACCATAAATAATTAATTGGAAAAACCAATAAACTCATTTTTGGGTCACACAGCGGATAATAACCCAAAATTTCCATTTTAATCGAATTAAAAACAGTTTGCCCAAAAGCCAATAATGAGCCATTCAACTGAATTTCATTGGAAAGGACAAAGTTTTGTGTTGATAATTCTTGGAAATTGGCTAAGCGACTAATTCTTAGCAGACAACTTTTTGCGAATCTAAAAGTGTAATAAAAGTTTGAGAATTTTAGAGAATTAAGTTATGAAAAATGTTTATTTACTAGAATATATCTTCATCACTTTGTTATTTGTTATATTAACTAAACTTTCTCTTTGGCTTGTATGCCATTCTCTTAAACTCATAACCACAATAGCGTAACTCGTTATTTCCATATGCAAAGTCACTTGTTAAGCTAATAAAAAGTAAAACATTTCCAAAATCACTGTGGCTCATAGAAGGCAATTGTATCCCTTTCATTTGTTATAATTAAATAAAGCCTTGTTTGCCTGAATTAAGTATATGGCATTCACTTTTCCTCATCAATCATGGCACTCGATGTCTGACGATAATGCCCCACCAGCAGCAGCTCAGAACTGAGAAAGAAAACAAAAATATGGGGGCAGGGAAATAATAGACCTGACATAAGCCCTATATGTACATATTATATATATTTATTATATATATATACACTTCAGGGCGTGAGTCTGTAAGCATTTGAGCTGCTAGTCTGCTTATGTTCTTAGGGCTTATTAGCTGCTTATTCATTTCCCGGCTGAGTTTACCCTGATGGTAAACACACTCATCAGTAAAAAACACAAGACAGAAAAAACAAAAAGGAGCCACATGGCTGCGGATGACAGTAACAATAAATATTAATGGCCAACAAAGTTAATAGATATTTAAACAAATGTAACTCACTGATGACACCATGAAATTGGTATTATATAGCCATGACCAGAAGCACACAACACGAACCCTCTGGCACCAGTTCGAATGACTTATATATTAGCCTTCATTATTATGTGTCGATTGTTTTCGACTAATGGCAAAGAGGCATTATAATATTATTATTGCCCTGCCAAGGGCCACAATAAAATTAAAACAATTATGTACATGTTAGTAGGTTACATATTTATTACTGCCAGAATGCCATTTAATTAGTTTAGAGCTTTAGAGCAAACATTTTTGCCACTGAAATAAAAATAATGAAAAATTCTATGTTATTAATAAAATTTATTATATTTGCTTATATTTAATTACCGGAAATCCATTAGGGCTGTAATTAAATGAAAATTTTGCCAAAAAAGTTGCGACTTAAACCAACTTAATTCGGCAATTAGCGATTCTGGGAAACCCCAAAAAACAATCTCAAACAAGCTGGAATAAAAAAGGCGACCGAGCAAAAGCCACTGCTAATGAATAATCCGCACTGCCCTCAATCCCAACTTTTCTCATTACTCAAATCTATATGTATATATCTGCATATAATTCCCTACCCAGGGAAAAGAACTAAATACCGACAAAGTGAACAAAAATCGTTTTGTCCTAAAGGCAAGCGAAATGTGGGCGGGGCTGCCAGAGAGTGGGCGTGCATTTTTGTAAACTGTTTGGACCAAATTCATTTGCATCTCCCAGTGGGCGTTAAAAGGGAGGGGGCGTGGCCCCAAAGTCAAACGCCAAAGAGTTGCCTTAAAAACAGAAACAAATTTGCACTTCCATTTTAATTTTGCTTCCCTTTTGCCGAGCTGGCGACGCTGGCAAATCCCCTAAAACCTGCCAAGAAACTGTTGCAAACAAGCCGGGCTTCTGTCTCCAAAGGCAGCTTTCTGCACTTAATGGTCGCAAAAGTGCGAAAAAGTGGAGGAATGAATAGCAAGGTTGGCTGGGGTGGAGAGTTGAATCAGAAAATGTGCGTTTTAAGGCAGAAGTTTTTAGGGTAATGAATTTATAGTTAAAGAAATGCTTTCTATTTAATGTTAAAAGAGGTTGGAAAAAGGATTTTCAAGGTAAAAGAGGAGCAAACTTTTTAACCAACCGACTTTAACTAAGCAATAATCTCTAGTTTAATCGTTTTCCCTATAAATTGCAGCCTTTAAAACCAATCTCTTCGAATCAAAGTCAACCATGTACACTATAAAAACTGCATTAAATCATAATATTTCTTGATTTATCATCACTCGCACTTTCAAATGCCTTTTCATAATCACAGGACCATAAAATACTTCGGAAAGAGCGGCGACTGCACTTGAATTGTGGCGCTGCAGCACTTGGAGTGCCATTAGTTTAAGTCATAATGTTTTATAACCACACAGTCACCCTCGTTTCTCCCTCTTACTTACATATAGTATAGTGTACTTAGTACCAGAGCATCAAAAGCACAATTAACCACAGTTTTGTTGCTGTAATTTAATAGCACTTGTTCGACATTTAATTACGCTAATTTATATGCAAACTGCAATTGACACGGCGACAGGGACGACGGCGACACTGAATTTGTCGTCTAACGAAGTCCCTTCTATCCCTTTGATATTTTAGCATATGTGTCGAACTTTGAGGGGTAATTTTCCACATATGTTGGCTTGGTGAATGTATATTTAAGCTCTTTAATGGTGTTTCTCAAAAAAAACATTCAAGTATTACTAAATTTTTATAGATAGTCATTATACAATTCTTTACTTAAGTTTTTAAGTTGTCAAACGTAACTTTTTATGGACGCAATGACAATAATATTAAAAATTCATTCTACATTCCTCTTTTTTCTAAGCTCGAGACTGGCATTAAAATAGTTTTTGTGTTCCGTGGAACGAGAATAATTCAGATTTCGCTGTACCGAAACATTTTTAGTATTTTTACTTTGGTAAACTCCTGTTCTGCCTTTGCCCCGGAAAGTATACTTTATACAATATTTATGCCGTAAGGGCAATGCTATGTCAAAACGTCTTTGCCACCCACCGCCGCCAAAAGGTTCCTCTCGGTAAAGACATCAAACGCAGCTGCTCCTGAATTCTGCGCTATTTCAGCTGCTCGTACTAAGTCTTTTTTAGTGGGTCTCCTCCTCGGGTTGCCGACTATTACTACTTTTTTTCCAGCATTCCTTCCGCCAGCTTCAACTTGTGTCCTCCAGCGCATTTTTCCACATGACATCCCCTTAAAAAGGGAAGAAAAGCTGGGCAAAAAAGAAAAGAAAAAGAATAAAGAGCGAGTAAAACGAGCAGAGACAAAATTTGTCAACATGTTTATAAGTTTCTTTTTTATTTGTGGTCTTTCCTCTTTGGCACTACAGTTGCTGTTTCTTAACATTAATATTGGTCATTTGACTTTTGGTCTTAATGCTGCTGTTGTCAATTGAGCTGGTTTTTCCTTTAACTGCCAGAGCTTGTTAGTATTATTATTGCTTGCGTTAATGCTTGACTCGAAGGACTTCAGTTTTCGTTTTTATTAACCTTCTTTGAAAGGAATTTAATTAAGAAAAAAGGGAACTTGGTTAAAATAAAAACATGTTGGCTACTTTTTTAAAAAAAGAAATGTTGCAGTTTTTGTAAATGAATTCTTTATGGGATCGGAACTAAAGCTTCTTAAAATTTTTCTTTTTACTTTTTAAATCAATTTTCATAGAATTTCTTTGCTTCTTTGCAAACATTTTTCTCTTTCTATTTCAACATTTTGAGAATTTCAATTGTTCAAATTTCATTTTCTCCACATAGTACTTAAAGCTTAGGTTTTCATTATTTCCACTCCTAGAGATATGCTTTGGTGCATCTGTTTTTGATGCTACCATTAGTGGCAGTTGCAATCTGGCTGCTCCAGCTGTTGGCGCTATCTCATTTGATGTCGTTGCAGTTTCCACGACACTTTCTGTCGCCTTTCGACTTTTCCAACTTAAAGGCCATGGGGAAAGAACACTTGCACCTGTCCAAAGTTTCAGACATGAAAGTAAACTTTTATTTATGGAAATGGGTTAAATTACTTCCTCGTTTGACGGAGAAAAGCAAACAAACTTTGAGCCACTCATTTTTGCTTTGCCAGCCGCTCGGCCAGTGGCTTTATTTTTTTTTTTTTTTTGGTATCCATGGTGGTGGCTGCTGCCATTCATGGCATAAACTATATCTATGCCTTTGGGGACCTTTTCATAAGCACGTTTTTATCTGCTTTACACATTTGTGGGTCCCTCGAAATGGTAACAGTGGTGCCTGGGGGAGGGTCAAGCGTCCTTTAAGCCCCATTTAGAGTTCGCAAGTAAAAGCTTCTTTCATTCTGTGCGATTTAGCCACATTCTGCTGATTTTGTCAGTTTTCTCTGTCATTGATTTTCGATCATAATAATTTCATGAGCTTTATGTTCCGGAAAGTGCCCGCTGAAAAGGACGACAACCATCTGGCAATCCATTGCAATGCATTTATCCTGTTCATATGCGATGATTTCAGCTCGGCAATGATTTGATTTTTATGATTTTCTGTTTGCTCCTCGCTCTGCCTTTTCCGTTTCCCTTCTTCTTACCAAGACATTCTTCCATAAGCTTATTGTGTGTTTTCTTTTTATGACTTTATAATGTGGCTATCATTTATCTGTCCAAATATGTGTGTTGCTGATTTGGTAAAAGGCTGTTTTGTTAAGAACTTAATTTGTCAGCGGAAAGTTGAAAAGAAAATCAATTGACAATTGTACAAAGTATCTGAAAATCAGATGATTGAATGAGAAGTGATATCAAGGGTTTAAAGAACTCTTAAAGGTTGGCAAAACTTACTAAACCAAACTATTTCTTATACTAAAAGGTAATCTAATTTAACATACTTATCAGATAAGGTATCCCTTGACAGGTATACGATTATCTAAATAAGCCGCATTTTTTGACAACCCCTGCCAACATGGGTACTGATAAACTTAATCTTCAAACCAAATTTCCACAACCTAATTTTCCCCACATACACACAAAAGGCAAAGTTGATCCATGTCGAATCAAATGTGTTCAATCGAGTCCTGGGCATTATGCAAAACATGTGACAGGCAAACAGCTTAAGGAATCCCAGGAACAACAACTAAAACAGCCAACTGACAACTTCACTTATTCCAGTTGAGTTGTGACGTACTGACCGCAGGCGGTTGGGAAATGAATTCAAAGGAACCAAATGGAACCGAAAGGAAAGGAAAACCCAGCAAGAAAAGCCAGTGAAAAGGCGTTGAAACGTTTCATTTCCTTCAACGTCTGCCGACACTTAAACCAAAAAAAAAAAAGAACTGAAAAAAAATCAGAAAAAGAAATTGGGATGGTCGAAAAAAATAAACCGCAGGCAAATCAAAGGCAGAAGGAACCTCATTAAATTAATGCAAGCCTCAGGAGTTCTTCTCCGCCCCAACGACCTTGGCTAATTCATGGGAAAAGCATGTTTTAGCGGGTACTGCCAAATTGTCCCAAAGATTTGAAATGCTTGATAGGCGTGGCCAAAATGATTGGCAGGACCCCAAAAGGACCAGAGTCAGCATAAGCCACAGGCTTAGTTTTGATAATATGGCTAACAGGGAAACATTTCCTTAGATTATATACATGGCATGCAAAGTGCCAACGGATTTCCATTTCAGATGGGTTTCATTTGCAAAATGAAGGTCTGGTATCTACGTAATGATATGAATTTCTTATTCTTTTTTAAATATTTTTTTAGAGGGCTACTTATTATTTACAATGATAAATAAATCTATCTTTGAGTTTCCCTTAAATTATTCATCATTATTACCGCTTAAATATATCAAAAAATCACAAAATCTAGCAATAATGTTCCCTTAAACCAAACTTACACACTTTTAATATTAAACAAAATCCTGGAAAAGTCCAAGGATCTAAAAAAAATTGTCTATATAAAACCACCTTTTTGGTAGAAAATTCTAAAAAACCCACAACAAATACGACAAGCTGCAAGACCCAAAAAGAACAAGCTAAAACTTTAAAATGGAACAAGCTTGGACCACACGGGATATATTTTTACACTAGCTAACAAAATTATATTCCTAAAAGCTAACTAGTTTCTCTCAAAAAAAATTAAAAATGGTGAAGTAAATATCCCAGAAGGAAAACTTAAGTCTAAACTATAACCTAGCATTCCATTTAATAAACTATATATTAGCCCTGGTTTTGCTGTCTAGTGTATTTTTATTCATAAATATTCCACATGTGCCCGACACAGATTTAGAGGAACTTTCGTTTTTTGTCCCCGTTCATGTTTATTTTAGCCTGCAAATAAAAAGGATAAACAACAACTGGCAGCCATGTTCAACAGCATTTCCGCTTACAAGTCGCCTTTTTTTCGGTTTGAGTTGGCTCGTGTGTGTGTGTGTGTTTTTTTTAACCCTTTCACCGCATTTGGCTAGGAACTCCTGGTGGCAAAGCCAGTCAAAAGCTATCCACTCAATCCTTTGCATATTGCTCATATTTCTTCAGCATCGCTGCCTGTCTGCAGCTTTTGGCCATGTGTTTGTTCTTTTTTCTCCTCCAGCTTCCCTGGCTCGCTGCTTAGTCATGCTTATGAAAAACGCGAAAAACGCGACCATCGTTGGAGAAGAAGGTTTGGGCAGGGTAATGGGGAAATTTTCCAACTGTAAACAATAAATATAAACATGGAGCGCTGTGGGCGGAATCATAATAATCCCATACCCCCAACTCAGCTGGCAAATTTTTTTTATAAACATTTACCATATACCAACAAATGGCTAATGCATATAGGGTTGGGGGCTAAGAGGTGGTTACAGCTTTAGAAAGTGGATACGAGTCGAAGGAAGGGGGTCATCGGCAAACAGGGGAGCAGTTTAACATAACGAAAGATAGCTTTTGGAAATGCTCATTTTGTTTTGCTAACCTATTAAAACTTAAATTTGTGTTCAAGCTTAGCTTAAAGGATTCTACAAATATTACTCATACGACCTGTATGACGATTTAAAGACAAAATTTCGAAGTATTTATTTATTAATGAAAAAATCTATCAAATATTTACTTTTTTCCCAAAGTAACTCTTTTCCGATAGTAATCCTCTATTAGCTCGTCAATAAATAATGCCATTTGCCCCTTTTCTTAACCCATGTCCAATTACCCGTCATCAGCTTTAACGTTGACTGTCAGCAAATGCAAAAATTATTAAGTTGACACATAAATAAATTGTTGAAATATTTATTTATGGCCAAGACAAGAGTAAACAAAGTCGAGAAAGTGAAAGACTTGGAAAAGAGATGACAGGAACGTAAGTGCATGGACAGATAGCGATTTGCTTACCTGGAATGCCCACAGCTTGGGTCTGAATGAAACCAACTCGTAAATAAATACCGAAGATATAAATAAAATAAGTGGGAGAGGGGTGGAAAAACACTTTCAGACTCGACCCATTTCCACCTTGGCACAGTGAAAGCAAGTGGAATGTAAATATCAAAAAAAAAGCGCAAGGAAAAAACGGAGGAAAATCGTACAATACTTTTGCATTTGAGTTGAGAGGCAAGGAAGTAAGGTTTGGACTTAAGTTTCAGACTTCAAACTTCTCTCGGCACATGTTGGGTTGTCATAAAAAATGGCGTTCCTATCCTGGAAAAGGGTAACTCCCCCCTTTAGCCACTATTTGCAGTGCTTTCAAACACAGAAAAATGTCAGCCATTTGTAGAAAGGCATAATAATGGACGGGCTAGAAAAATATATATGTGCAGCCATAAAGTTTTCATCGATTGAAGTTCAGTTTCTGTTTTCTTTTTATATCAGACGATGCGTTGTGGTTGGAATAATATTGGAAAAAAAGTTTAAAGCTAAACGAAAACTATTGATTTGGGAATATAAATAATTTTTCCTTAAAATTGCCTTTATTTTAACCCATTTTTCAACTTTCTTCTAATAAAAACAATTCAATACACCTTGTTGTAATGAAGATTAAGGGTTAAGGTTTAAAATTACATTTTAAAAGCCATCATTGTCTGCCACTAATCGGCGTTTTGTGTCCTTCCCTTGCAGTTGCAAATGCGAAAACAACAATGAGATGCTGGCACAATGCGGTGAGGCGCAAGAAGAAGAAGCTGGCGGCGGGGCAGGGATCAGATGGAACGGGAGGCGTGGCAGGTCCTACAGTTGGAAATGGCATCTGCCAGAGGCAGCAACAAGTGACCAGCGACACTTGGCTAACAACGCGGGCCGTCCCTCTATTGTGGCTGCACTTGTTGCTGTTCGTTGCATTTGCGAAACCCGCGGCGGCAGCAACAGCAACAACAGCCACTAATCCCGAGGATTTTACAACAACAACATTCAACAACTACAACACGACAACAGCAACTGCAGCAACATCATCCGCGGCAACCACTTCATCAGCATCAGTTGCCAGCGATAAATTCTCCAGCAACTGGGCCATTCTAGAGGAATCATTTAGAAACATCGTTCGGATCGGAGATGGCAACACGGTGACGCGGGTAAGGCTGCACGACTAACTAAGTAAACTCTAGTTTTAGTAAATAAACTAAATATACCAGAAAAATGAATATAGACCTAAAAACTACAATTTGAACCATGTTCCGCCCTAAAAATCAGTATTTTCTCATGCCAAAAGTAGTTAGAGTATGGAAGCTACATTCACAGTCAAAAATGTCAAGTTTTGGCAATTATTAGCAAATTTAGATGATGGTACCACTTTCCAAAAATGCAAAATGTGCTTTACCCTGATTTCTCACCCTAAAAATTAATAATTTAAGTAAGTTTTACTTTTCCTTTTTGTATATAGAACGGGCTTTTCCCAAATCACTTTCCAACCTTTTAACCATACAGAAATGTGGCAGGCACTCCATGTTGCCCTGTGTTAGCCCCATTTAAGCCGCAATTACACAGGAGTGCAATTGAAATAATGAGAATAAGTGTTTCGCTCTTCAGAAGAGCGGGGAAGAGGGGCTTAAAACATATAGCTGCTTTGAAGGTGCATTCAGCACCTTAGGGAACTCGGCTGAAATTAATTGAATTGCAATTTCAAAGACAAGTCCACTTGAAATTCTCTACTCATTACAAAATTAATAAAGTGGCTATTTAGTGTGCACTTGATAATGATTAAAGGGGGAGCTATGAGAGCTGTCAAATGCAGTGAAATATCAATGAAATCAACAGGGGTTATAACACAAACTAATAAATATTATATGTAAATTATTTGGTGGTTAAATTAGAAAGTCGTACCTTAAAAAGGGTAAAAGTTTTTAGTACTTTCTTGTCAACTTTAAGAGTTTTAATACTCTTTATTAAACTTTAAATCCACCTACAAAAACATAAATTTCACAAAAGCTCTTATAGTTAACTACCTGTCTTTCTCTAAATACATTTTGGAAAAATTTTCGCGTATTTTTCTGCGGTTTATGTGCACATAATGAGCCCAGTTAATTAGGTTAAATGGTTAGTAGTTGAGCCACGCAAGTTTTGGTGTAGATAGTTCTTGAGGGAACTTCTGTGGGGAAAACTTAATTGCAGCTTAAGTTCCGCTCTTCTTCTACATATCTCTTGACCAAAAGTTTATTGTCCTGGTTTGTCAAACAATAAACAAAACTTGCTTAACAATACATACTTCAAGTGGAAATTCTGCCAAAAGTTTTCAATTCAATTTTCTTCTCGTTGTCTTTAACAATTTAATGTGAAAACAAAGAAAACTTTTCCAGTGACTTAAAAGCAGCCAAAAAAATTAAAGAATAAAAAGAAAAGCCAATAACGTAATTTTCCACTCAAACGATAAAAGGGTCTAAAAAACGACGTTATAATGGTCGGCAACCATGAATTTTTGTTTAACCTAAAATGTATTTTTAATGCGTTTGTCAGCGGCAGGCCAACGCCAAAAAAACAAGAAGACAAAGACTTGAATAGACAACCAAAAAATGATTTGGGTAGCCGCAAAATATGAAAATGCACTGGAGAAAAAGTCCCCTTAGAAATTAGATTCATGACTTGCTTGATATGAAATTTAAATATTTTCTTTCATAAATTAGAAAGCTTAGAAAGTTAGATGAAGATGGGTTTTAATATTTTTCTTTTATTAAAAAGTATATTATTTTTTCTTAGTGCATACTTAGGCTTACTACCACACCCCATTTTAAACCTGACTGATAAAATAATAATAATAATAATAATGGACGATTTCCTAACCATTAACAGACGGCCATTGAACAATCGTTGGTGACAATACACGACATTGCCACCGAAAATTTGGGGACTTTGTGCATCTCGACCCTATATCGACCCCTACAAGTGCCCATCAACTCGGAACGATATGAGAGCTCAAGACAGAAAGCCGATTTGGCCGCTTCGATACTCCAGGAAGTTGGCATCATTCGGCACGGCGGTGAGTCTACACTTGAACTGAAAAATAATTCCACCTATAATATAGGAAAACATATATGGTTTTACTTTTTTATCCCATCATCGATTATTGATTTTGTTTTTGTTTGCGTGTGGGCGATGTTTGGTCTGTTATCGCAGCAGAACGACATTTTCCTGTTGGGAAAATTCATATATATATACGGGTGTATATATATTAAAGTCAATACGAGTGTCTCACATGCAGAGCCGATTAAAATATAGTATATGTGCGTGGGCTTAACTGTGTCGATATGGTCTCAGTCCTACGAATTTTTATTGGCGTCCATTTAAAGTTATTTTGGTAAGAATTCACTCAAGTTGTTTGAGATTTTACTTATTCTTAAAGTTGTCGCATTCTTTTACTTTTTTGCTGAAGGTAAATGGCATATTTACCCTGTTGGTAAATTTTATTAAATATTGAAAGCATCAGGAAAAGCATAATGGGCCAGTGCAGGCCTTACTAGTTTATTCAGAATAAGGGGTAAAATGAATTATTTATGTAAAAAATGTACCAATTAAATACTTTTTGTGTTAAGCTTAATTAAAGAGTCTTAAAATTCCATGAATTTCTGTTATAAAAAAAGTTGTTTTGTTCAAACACAATTCCTTATATCCCTTAAGTGGAAATCTGATTCCCTGCTGCTGTGTAAAGATTTCATTTAGCCCCTTGAATCTTGTAAAATGCTGTGTATATTTGTACTTATTGCCATACATGTCCTTGCTTAATTTCACAAAATCTGTTCCTTTTGGACCCCGCCTTTTCCCACCAACACCATTTATTCTTGATGACGTTGTTCCAGTAAAAGGTTCGTGGGTAAATCACAGTTGAGTTACAAGAACGAATGCGACGGATGACACAACGCACAATGTGAACTTTAAATTAAATCTACAGCAACAACGTTAACATTGGGACTAACAACGGTAAAGGACAGTGCATGTGAATTGAAAGGATGGTGGGTGTTGGGTGTTGAAGGTCGGAGGGAAAAAAAGGAAAAAGGACGAAGCGTCGGCATTGCTTGATGCGCCACAAGTGCGTCGTTCCTTGTCAACCCCAATGCTGTCGCACGGCTGTCAGGACAAGACTTTCATTCTGATCCCAGTTGCCAGTCGCCCGACAGCAGCCTTGACAATGCCCAACAAAGTGAGAAACTGAAAGAAATTATAAATATAAATATTTGAATTTCAAAAAACAAAATTTCGGAATTTTAAAAGAATCTTAAAGAATTTAAATTACCTGCCATCACTAAACCAGCATCTCAAACAGGGTGAAAGATCCCACATTATTCTCAAACAGGGTGAAAGATACTACATTATTCTCAAAGTGTAGAAATCATCCAATAAAATGCTATCAGTGTGTCATTCATAGTCAAGGACAAGACGGAGCACAAAACGCACAATGAACTCATCGCTGGGGCTCTGGTTCTTGGGTTAGCATCGGATCGGGGATAATAACAGGAGGAGCTGGAAGTGTTGGAGCGCACAAGTTGCCATTATGGACATGATTTCCACACCGTCTTGAAACAGACCTCTACCTCACTGAGCTGAAAGGCATCTACCTATATATATATCTTTTCCTTTACCGTCACTGGCTCCATTCGTGCTCAAAAAGGTGAGACGTGTCAGCGAAAATCGCATAAAACGAAGGCAAATTGGTGCCTTTTGTTGGTGTTATTTTTGTAGTTGTTGTTGTATTGTTCCATCATCCTGTTGAACGCAGGAGAGCAACAGGAGGCAACCATTTGTATACAATTTTGGCACTTGCCTCAATCTTACTCTCGGCCTCCTGTGTTGACTCTTGAAACTTTGATGCTGCGCATAAATTATTCGTATAAAGTGCCCTCGCAAATCGAATAAATTTAAGCCAATTTAAAAGGGGCAACAGCGGCAGCCACTCAAACCGATATCTTTGGCTGTACCTACTGTAGAGCTGCAGAATATCAGAAGCGCAGAGACAGGCCTAGTGGAGAAACCATTGCCTTCTTTTAGGCTTTAATTGAGGGACATGCGTGACGGACATAGAAATATCCTTTTAATTTAAAGAGAAGACAAAACTATTAAGTTGGGTCGTCTTCAAGCTCTGAATTCTATTTTATGTTAGTTGATAATAAGACTTTCTCTTATTCTTGAGCTGAAAAAAAAAACCATTTAGATATAAGGAAACTTTACTTTTTATTTTATCCTATCTATCCTATTCCTGCATTTTCATGTTAGATTTTAAAAAATTAATTGAAAACGAACATCTAACCATGCATATACACTTTTCAGATTATCCTCTTACATTTTAAACCGACAACCACACTAAAATGAAAATAAATGTTCTTCCACTTGTTGTTCCTCCCAAAAGAACCCTAAAAACATTGCCCCCCGTAGTCCGTTTTTGGCCAAACCGAATCTCGGGTAAATTTAATTATTCCTGAAACACCTGACATCTGCAGAAACCCCCACATGAGACGGCAAAAACATGTCCGACTGTAGTTTGAATAATTGCCAATGTTCCACACACTCTGCAAACTTTTGTTTGTCCCGACAGCCAAGAAAAAGGCAAACACAAATTGTTACAATTGTTGTTACATTTTCTGCAACACCTTCGCTGCGAGTAAAACAAAAACATGCCCAGAAGGCAATAAATTATCAAACTATCCAAAAAACCCCCAAAAAAAAAAAAATGGAAAAAGATTGATGACGTACGAGTGCTGAACAAAATGGCTGAGCAGATGATGGATGAGCCCGTGACCCGTAAGCACATCATTCCCGTTATTCGTCCTGTCGCAATGTGTTGCCTTCTCAGGTGAAAACCAGCTGACAGCCATTTCGAAATGTTGTTTACCATAAGCGTTCTGTCTTGGTTACATTTCTCAGAATAGTGGTAACAGAAGGGAATGAGAAGGGCACACATATGAGTGTCTACACAGTGAGGAAAAACGATAACGATAACAGGAAAAGTACAGTTCTATTTGTTGAACAGATTTTTGTTTTGAGATTATATATTACCTTTGTCATCCTATCATTATCCTAATAAGTGTTATTTTCTCTAGTACACTCATAAGTTTGTAAAACTAACTTTGCCAGTGCAATCACATATTTAATCGGATATGAAGAGTAAACATAGAAAGCCATTTAACCCACGTGTTCTGCCATATCACAGATCCTTTGTTTCACTTTTGCTCTCTCCCCAAGGAAACGAAAAAAGTTTCGAAACTAAAAAATTTAATGCACGTACACGGTTTGTGTTGCTTTTCTCCCTGGATAACGATGAGAAAAACTTTCCCGAGATGTTGCGCATATCTTCTGTAGTAGCGGCAACAAAAATAAAAACCAACAGGAAAAGGAAAATAAGCAAACCCTATACATACTAAAACATAAAAATAAAGAAAGTACCACGGAAGTTGCGGTAATCGAATTTAAATAAGTTTACTTTGTAAACAATTCTCGTTTCGCTTTCACTTCCTCTCCCCCTTCACTTTTCGTTCAACGAAAGTCAAACATCAGAGATTTCATTTTAGCTGTTTTTCGCCTAAGCCAGCTAGTTCTAAAATTTTCGTATTTTCAGAAACTAAAAAATTGGTATTTCTAAAATTTTCTTATATTTGAGATTTGAATTTGATATTTTACAAATTTTTATAAACTATATCTTAAAATTTTAGAAAGTTACCTTAAAACCCTTTAAATTTAATGGGAATATTGCTGTATTTAGAAAAACTCGATTTTTTAAATCTAGATACATTTCGGATTGGCTTTTAAAAACCCTGCCAGCACTGAAAGCAAAAAGGGCAGACGATTTTTGCAAAAATATTAGCTTTTGACAGTCACCGCCCACATACGCCCGCTTTCGAAGAGGGCCAGAACGTTAGGGATAGAGGAAGAAAGGGAAGGCCTCCGATGTCCTGCCTCGCATATTAATCATTGTTGTTGGGCTGACACTTCCGCCAAGGACGAACGAAGAACTGCAACAACAGCAGCTGGGACTTTTAATGACTGTTTCAAGGTCGCCATAACAATAACAGATGTTTCGAGTTAAGCGCTTAAATTTCTCACGAAATGCAATGCAATGGGTTAACAATGCGAAAGCCTTCGTAAAGTGATTAACACATTTAATGGGACATGCATAATTTATTTGGCTGCCACTCGCACCCACACAAATGCAATTGTCTACATTTGAGAATTTATTTAATTAAAAGTTGCATTTTAATTAACAAATCAAAAGCAATTGTTGTTGAATATTCCGTTTTACCAACAATGGCCTTTGATTAATAATAATAATAAACTTGTGTGCATATCCAGTTAATAAGTTTTAGGTTACAAAATGGATATTGAAAGACCTAAAAATAATTAATAACTTTCAGATCTCATTATAAAAAAATCCTTAAAATGTTTAAAAAACATTTCTGAATGTGAGAATCACTCTTTTGCAGTAGAAGATCTCTCCACATAAATGGAGGAAAATGAAGTTAAAATTGCAAAAATATTTATGTAAATCAAGGGGAATGCAATCAAACGAAACATGCTCGGTGGCTGGGAAATCAACAATGGAAATGCATTTTCCCAACGGTGAAATCAAATTTAAGGCAGCCCGAAAATGAGAGCCGCAGCCTTCGCGCCGCCATAAATAATTAAAGTTGGGCAATTTGTGCGGCGTAATCAGCAATTACGAGCAGTGAACAAGTGCCACGACCAATTCGAAATGAAAGTGCGATTTTTAATTACTTTGTGCGTACTTTCATTTCATTTCCGACACCAATTATTGAAATAACATTTTGTGACCCAGACTGCTAATGCCCTGTCTGTCTCTTCATTTACAGGACTGTCAGATGCTTTGGCCAAGGGACTGCTCACCGATGACTTTACAACCGGAGCCCGTATTTTGGCTCTGAATCTGACAAATGGAGCAGTCCAGTCATATGTTTGGTGGGTTAAGGGGGGTCAGCCGGAAACCCAGCGTTACGACGAGGATGGGCTGCAGATTGGCAAAAAACCCGCAGGCAGCTATCCCTGGTAGGTAATAGGAAACTAGTGATGACGGAATTTTAGATTAAAGAAATTGCTACATATATTAAACTAATAAATAATATTAAAAAATCTTTATCTTATTGGTTTCTTTTTACTTTTTTATTTAAGAGTTAAAAATATATGTAGTATTTAAGCCAAAGCCAAAAACAGCATTCATGGTTGAATCTCCTCCACAGGTTCGACGATGAAACCTCGTCGCCCACCCTGCGTTCACCAAAGTTCGCGCCCAGTCCGCCCAACAACTATTACAAGGGCTGGTGGACATTTCCCTACTTCTCGTGCTCTCTCAGTCGCTGGCTGGTGTCCTACAGCATCGCAATTCCGCCAATTGGTCGCCATGGGCTAAGGGGTTTCATTAGCATCGACATCGACTTGTCCACGCTGCGGGTTAACCAGTGCGAGGCGGAGCCTTATCAGTTCGGTAGTCGACGTCAGAAAATGCAGCAGTTGCAGCAACAACATCGCCTCACGGCAATGAGATCACCGTTCAGGGGCGGCAGGACTGGGGCACTTGATGAGGGCACCATCAATGATCTGCAGGCATTCCACGGCTCCCACAAATGTCATCGCACCTCAATGGTGGTGAGTATAATAAACCAAGAACTTTTTTGGATAAAAGAAAGAAACATTAGTTTTGAAAAGTCCAAAAGTCTCAGTTACCTTTTCTCTTTATATTTATTTAGTAAGCAACGAGAAGCAATATTAAAACTAACAGTATATACTGTACAGCCATTCAGAACATTCACATTGCCCAGTTTTCACTTTAAACTTAAGTTTCGGTTAAGTATGTAATCGTTTTTCACTCTAAACTTAATTTCAAAGAATCCATCTGTAACAAATTTAGATACAAATCAATCTATAAAAACAACTGATAACATGGATAAGACAAAAAAGCAAATAAAATCAAGCCAACAGCCGCGGAAACCTCTTAAGCGGCTCAATGATAAAGCTCGCGGTGTGATGACTCGAAAAAGTTTATCCGAGAATTCAAGTTCCACTAAACCAACCCGCCGTAGGAAGTACTCTGCACCGCTCCAGAATTTCATTAGTAATTTCAAGAGAACCAATCCCGGAAAAATAACATCGGAGGCCCTATCTTTTTGGCGCAAAATGAGCTCTACCGAAAAGGCCTCCTTTAGCACTTATCGAAAAAAAACAGCACCAAAGGAATCTGCTTCTGCATGTACGCAAGTTTCAGATTGTAGCGTTGATGATTTGGAAATAAAAGAGCCTGAGCTGCCAATTCCAGATGACCAAGCAAGGGCGAATAGGAACGAAGCTATGCCATTGGAAAATCTAAGCTCCTTGTTAAACTATTCTCAGCTAGGAGAAAATGATAGCTTCTTGTTGACCTGTTCCCAGCTAGGAGAAAAACCAAGCTCATTGTTGAACGATCCTCAGCCAGAAGAAAATCAAAAAAGCTCCTTGAACAATTATACGCCAGAAGAGAATCAAACTTTCCTGTTGAGCAATTCTTCGCCAGAAGAGAATCAAACTTTCCTGTTGAGCAATTCTTCGCCAGAAGAAAATCCAAGTTCCCTGTTGAGCAATTCTTCGCCAGAAGAGAATCAAACTTCCCTGTTGAGCAATTCTTCGCCAGAAGAAAATCAAAGTTCCCTGTTGAGCAATTCTTCGCCAGAAGAGAATCAAACTTTCCTGTTGAGCAATTCTTCGCCAGAAGAGAATCAAACTTTCCTGTTGAGCAATTCTTCGCCAGAAGAGAATCAATCTTTCCTGTTGAGCAATTCTTCGCCAGAAGAAAATCCAAGTTCCCTGTTGACCAATTCTTCGCCAGAAGAGAATCAAACTTCCCTGTTGAGCAATTCCCCGCAAGAAGAAAATGAAAGTTCCCTGTTGAGCAATTCTTTGCCAGAAGAAAATCAAAGCTCTCTGTTAAACAATTCTTCGCCAGAAGAGAATCAAAGTTCCGAGTTACATAATTCTCAGGAAGAAGAAAAATCAAGCTCCTTGTTGAACGATTCTCAGCCAGAAGAAAATCGCAGTTCCTTTTTGAGTTTTTCATTTATTTTTAAACGCAACGAAAAAAATGTTTCAATAATTTTTTTTTCCAAATCGTTTATGTAAAATTTTAAATAATAAAAAAATTATTAATCGTGTTAAATTAAACAAAAAATAAATAATAAATAAAATTGTTTGTTCAATAACAAGTCCATGTCCTTAAATCGCATAAAAATATATAAAATTCCAAACTTATAAACCCTTTTTATCTTAATTAAAGTACTTTAAAAAACCCCATTTGTTTTGCAACTTAAATTGTTACCACCTGCGGCTCCTCAACCCAAATGCATTTGTTTGTTTCTTGGCAGTGTGACTACCGTCAGCCGAGTACAGAGGCTCCGACAATAAGTGGAGGAAAACTGCTGACCGCGCTGACCGGGAGCAGCAGCTGGGCTCGTGGATCCTACCAGTGTCTCTGCCGTGGGGGATTCTACTCGCTGCGGCATCCGGACGGCTTCAATGGCACCATCATGGAGATTGCCTGGCAGGAGCAGCAGGACAATATAAGCAATTACTATACGGACGTCTTCAAGTGTTTGCCCTGCGCCCCCGGCTGTGACACGTGCACGGGTCCGGAGCCATGTCTGGCCAACTACCACTGGCCATTCAGGTGGGTGTAGCCGTTTTTTGTGCCAGTGATGGGAGACGTAATCCCTTTAGTTTTGCAAAGTTTACGTCGAGAAATCGTCGTACTTAGTTAACAAATATAAATAAAAATGCATTTTTATATATAAAAAAAATAGAGTGAAAGCATTTCCCATCACTGGTTTTCCTTTTATGAAATCAAATCTAAGCCTCTTTCTTTCTGCTCCTCTAGAATATCCCTTTTGACCATATCCATTGGCTGTGCCTGCGGCACCTTTGTCCTCGCCGGCTATCTCTTCCGGCATCGTCGCGTCAAGGTCTTCAAGGTGGCTAGCCCCATCTTCCTGATGATCACGCTCATTGGCTGCGCCATCATGTATTTGGAGGTGAGTACTCTCGGGTCATTTGGGGCGACGCTCTTAACCCATTAAAGCGGCTGAGAGCGCAGGAAGGAGCAAAGCAAAGGGGCAAACACACAAAGGCCATTTGAAAACAATGTTGCTAATGCGACAAAGGGCCCAAAGTGGTCGGCACGCGCTCATTCATAATTAACCCACATGTGTACCCGTTTTGGCCCTTATCCCACTCTCATTTCTGGCTGTAAAGGGATCTGCGAACAAACCATAACATAAAAGTCCCACTTATGGGTTTTTAAATGCGACTTTTAAGCACTTACACGTTGAAAGGGTATTCCAGTTTAACGATTTAGTTGGTGAAAAGAAGAGTTATAAGATATAGATTAAATATAAACAGTTTTTTATATAAATTTTTAATATTTTTTATTTGTAACTTACTATTACTCACAGAAGGAGTGAAATAAATTACCAGTTTTTATAAGTTTCTACCACGTTGTTACATTCAAAGGGTGTACAACACTCACCTGAAGCAACCTGCTACTTTTTTATTCCCCTTTCCCTCTTTGGCAATTATGCTGTCAACATTAGGACCACAACAATGGTACACCACCCAGTGGACACATAAAACCACAGTCCGTCCACCGTAACACAAAACACAAACAAACAATGGCAGTAAAAGATTTTACAAACAAGAACAACAAATGGGTTAAGAGGTTGGAATAGTTGAAGAAATTTAAAAGATACTCAAAGAAGTGTACTTGATTTTCTAATCAAAATAAAAATTCCCAAAAAAATATTTTGTAAATTGGTAGAATCAGAAACTATTATGAGCAAGAAATCACTAAAGAAGCAAGAAGCTAAATCTAAAAATGAAGATTCTGAGGGAGAAGATGAAGAGGATTTGCATGCGGCGATTAGGGAAATGTTCAGGACTTCCGATATAGATGTAAGACCAAGCATGAGTAGTCGTTACTCCGAGCTGTTGAATGTTTCTCCAAGCCAAGATAACCTCGAAAAAGGGAACCCGAAGAGGAGAAACCAAAAAATCTAACTGAACAAGGATCACAAACGGATGGCAGTAGTCTTAAAAAGCCTAAGACCTCAAAGCCGGAGAATAAAAAATTGGAAAGCGAAGACAGTTGGGCAGCAATTTTCATCAAAAGGTTTAGCTGGACAAAAACGCCCAAAACTGAAGCAGTGCCACCTGAAGGTAATCAAACTCAGCCTGCTACTAATGTATCAGTAAGGAAAGGTACAGAAAACAGAAGCAATTTTAGTAAAGGTGAAACACAAGGAGCCAAATCCTCTACAGAAACCTCAAACGAAAGTCTACTGCGAACAGATTATTATCACTTATCTTTGGGAAAATCAGAAGAAAGTAAATCCCTAAAAAATAAGTTAAATGATGAAGGGTCAGGGGAAGAATCGTCAGAGTTCCTTGAAAAATTACGAAAAATTGAGGAGGCCTCCAAGCCCAAGACTTGGAAGAGACCTCAACCAATAGTCATAAAACCCAATACGAATTCTCCTACCACTAAAACGAATAAGGATGCAGTGGAGGCCAGACCACAGAAAGATGCCGACGAGAAGCATAGGTATATTAATATTTTAAAGGTTCCTTTTCAACGTGACTTAAATTATGCTGCAGAGAATGAACCAAATGTTCAGACGACAGTCAATCAGCAACCTACAGAAAAGGATACTCAGCCAGAATCAAGAAATCAGAAATCAGAATCAGAAACAATTGCTGAGGAAAGTTCGGGATCTCTGACTGAAAATCCCGCCGAAAAACGAGAGGAAAAGCCTGCGGTAAATGCTGAAAAAGGGAACGCAGATAATGCTGATTCACAACGAACATTCACAATCACAGGACACTCGCATATCACCGCGAAATGGGGAAAACACTGTCATTTCAGGGAAAAAGACACCGGAGTCGATAAGAAAGCTAGAAGGATACTAATAATCGCCTGCATTCTGTGTTCCACATTCATGATCATCGAAATTGTCGGTGGCATTGTATCAAACAGCCTGGCCATTGCCACAGATGCGGCACATTTGCTAACCGACTTGGCCTCATTTCTCATCTCATTATTTGCCTTGTATCTGGCTGGAAGACCTTCGTCGGAGCGTCTTAACTTTGGATGGTATCGGGCCGAGGTCATTGGAGCCATGATATCCGTATTTTTTATCTGGGTAATCACAGGTGAACGGTGAATATTCACCCTCGGAGTTGCAATGCTCTTGATATTATTTTTAAGAAACTTTTTTGGTTGGAAAAGTTGAAAACCACAACCTGTTAAACCGAATTAGTTTCTTATTTCTCTTAATTTGAAATAACTTGAAATTTTTAAGACTAAATCACCCATCCCATCACAGGCATCCTTGTGTATTTGGCCATTGTACGTTGGGTTAACCAAGATTTCGAACTGGATGCCAAGATAATGCTGATCACCTCGGCGCTGGCTATACTTTTTAACTTAATAATGGGTTGTCAATTGCATCAAGGTCACTCGCACTTTCCGCTGGAAAAGCTTAAGAGGTCAAAGCAAGGTAGTAAAAATGTTTTAGGATCTCAAATAAATCACATGATGGTGGGAACATCCGTATCAACCCAGTTCCGTGTCAAGTCAGAAACTAACATCAATGTACGTGCGGCTATGATTCATGTGGTCGGTGATCTTCTCCAGAGCATTGGGGTTTTCGTAGCCGCATTAATTATATTCTTCAAGCCGGAATGGGCCTTCATGGACTCCGTCTGCACGTTCCTCTTCTCGATACTGGTTCTTGTGGTTACATTTAAGATTTTAAAGGATGTCCTCATGGTACTAATGGAGGCCACTCCGGATTACATGGATTACGAAGAGGTGAAGCAGACATTTCTCTCCATTCCGGGTGTAGAGCATGTCCATAACCTAAGGATTTGGGCTCTGTCCATTAATAAAGTGGCTTTGTCTGCTCATCTGGCCATTTCCAAGGATGCTGATCCGCAGCTTATCCTCGAGGAGGCCACCAACCTGATCCACAAGCGGTTTAGATTCTTTGAGACCACCATACAGATCGAGGAGTATTCGCCGGATATGGAGGATTGCGAGCAGTGCTTGAGTCCTGTAGATAAAAATGATAAACAGAAGACATTAGACGTGGAAAAGGGCGAAGGTGGTGCCGAGCGACAAAAATCGGAGAAGACTAAACAAGAAAATGGCTAAAATTTACTTGGGGACACTTCTTTTAATGGGAATTTTAAAGTGCTGAGCTTAAGTAAAAATCTTAAAGTTTTAAAAATAATTAAATTTAATTGTGAAGCCTTAAAATATGTAGACTTTTATTGTATATTTAATTTATTATAAAAACAGTTAAAACTGTATTTAATCTTGTTTATCTTAAATCTTGTTTTTTATAGATGGTAGCCATATTTCCCTATTTGGATACTACTTGGTGTATTGCAACCAAATGGACGCGGCATATGGGTTTTTGCATCACCTACACTTCGCTGCTTATGAAAACTTGGCGGTAGGATAATATAAATTCTGTATTAAAAACTTATTTTCAAATTATATTCCCTAATTCATAGGGTTTCTTTAACCTTATCGTGTCAAGTCGGCCCACAAAATAAAGCTAAATGACCAGCAACTATTGCAGTGGATGGTTCCCATTCTGCTGGTTATGCTGATCTACTTGGGAACCTGGACTATTTCGGCAACGCCAACTGCTGAAGTGGTACGTAAATGGTAAAATATAAATATAAAAATATATTAATATTTTCCATATAATATTTTAGATCCTAGACCAGAGTAGTTTGAAGTTCAAGCAGTGCTCGTACAATTGGTGGGATCACAGTTTGGCCATTGGGGAAGTCTTCTTCCTGGCTTGGGGAATCCGGGTGTGCTATAATGTAAGGAATGCAGAGAGTCTGTACAACGAGGCTCGGCTCATCTCGTATGCCATCTATAATATAGCCCTTGTTAACATAGCCATGGTGGTGTTCCAGTAAGTTTACTCTAAAAAATATTACGTATTACTTTATAACTTTTTACATTCCTTATCATCTGCTGAAATATTGAAAATAGATACATTGCCCTACCTCTAATGTATCTTAAATGGGATATCCCCGACCTGACAAAGCCGCTTCCCTTCCAAAATTGAATTATAACAGTTGTCACATGTTGGGTAATCCAAAATGCTGGAGCACGTGTCGCGTCCATTAGGGTAAATGCAAAGCTGCCCGTCTTACGCGGGCCCGGTTTTAATTAAATTCCTTTGCTTTGTGCGCGTTCGTGTTCGCGCTGTAATCCTTTTTGTTGGTCCTGTAAGGACTCACATCCCGCTCCTCCACCATCAACATTTATACGGGCTTCCATCTGTCTGTCTGCTTTGTTTACATAGACATTCCTGGGCATTCTCTCTCCGGTTTCAAGCTGTCTGCTGGTTTGCTGCTGCGTTTCCCCAACTGAAAACCCTTTGATGAAGTCCTTATAATTAATGCAATTTGTTGGGTAACTTGCTGGGCCACGCACCTAAAACAATCCCAATTGGTTTAGGTTAGTACTGTAGATAACAGCCTTAATTGGCTGACCCACGAAAGGTGACAGAGTACCACTAAAAGATTAACACTTCACGTTCTAACTTAAATTTAAACATTTAAGAATTTCAAGTTTTTAGCAAACTGTTTCTGTATCCTTAATATTTAAGATATCTTTTAATATATTTGTAATTTTCCTTATAGTGTAATGCTCTTTCCAAACGCTGGACCGGATTACAAATATATGCTGGGATTTGTGCGCACCCAGCTTTCGACGACCACCACCATTGCCCTGGTATTCGGGCCAAAGATTTTGCGAGTTTTCAAGGGACAAGGCGACAAGTGGGATCAAAAGGCCAAAGTCAGGAGCATAACAGCTTCGTTCTCTTTAAATGGAGTGGGTTTGGTGCCGGAAGAGTCGCCTGATCTGTATCAGGAGAACGAGGAACTTAAGGTGAGCTATTTGGTTTGCCATAAAAAATAATAAATAATTATTTAAAATAATAATCTTTTACAGGAACAAGTCCAAAAGTTGGCCCACCAAATCGAGTTCATGAAGACTGTCCACATGCAGATGAACAACAGGCATCTGAAGCCAAAGCCAGGTGGATATTTTACCATAACGTCAACCTCGTTCCAAGCGCCCTACAGCAAGAACACGGTTTCCTCGGCGCAGACGCAAACTGGCAAAGACGACACCAGGTAAGTCAGGTTATTACAATTTTCTAATATTTATTTAAATTTTCTTTTGCTTTCCAGTTGCACGCCAACGAAATTAAAATCGCCCAAAGGGCAAAGTCTGACGAGGTCAACGAAGTGTTAAAGATTGCTCAATAGAAGTCGATGGAGGACAGGGCATCAGCACCCTGGTGGATGATGCCATTGAATTTAATTTCCACCAAGCAGGATCGGAGGAGATGATTAACCTAAAAGGAGTGCAGCCAGGATCGGAAGAAGCGGCCTTGATTGCCCAGTTTCGGCTCCTCTTTGCCCCCATTTTGGATGATAGTTTAAATCTGTATTACCAACTCAACGATTTGGATGACACGGAGCACGTGAGGATCCATCAAACGGTGGCCCAGATGAATGAGTTGACCAGCAGCGAAGAGGAGACGATGATTACCCAGGTGAATAGTCCATCGCCACCGGTGGATGTGGAACTACTGCTGCCGTTGTCCTCCAACGATAGTACCACCTCCAGCAGTTCTCTCTATGCCATCCATACACCTTCTCCTGCTCATCCCAGTGGTCTGCTTTTGATGCCCCAGAACTTGGAGTCGCCCGTGCTGTCCTGCAGTGATGCCATCACCATCACCGAGCAGGTTCAACTGCATAATCCTCCGCATCATCTGCAGCTCCTCGAGGATGAGAACAACACATCCTGTTCACTATCATCCAATCTGACGGATAGCAAAACCCTGGATGGTCGTACCCCCATCGTGGTCTAATGGATTCTCCGGTCTGCTTAACTTGTGATTTTGTTTACACAGTCTTAGAGCAACAGCAAACAGTTAGCGGAAAATAAACAGCTTAATGTTTAATATAGTCTTAAATAATGTTTGTGTGTATGTGTCTGTCAAAGTTGTTTAAATATTATAAAGCGTTTATGCGGAAGAAAATGTATGAAATTCCACTAACTTTCAACAAATATTTTAAAAGCATTTCAAATTTTATGTAAGAGAAAAAAATTTGCAAAAAATATCCCACCAAATGTTTTGATTTTTAGAAGACATTAAAATTAAATTAAAAGTTAATAATTACCCAAAAATAAGTTAAAGTGCTATGCTTTGCTTTAACTTTTATTCTTTTTATATTTATATTTTTTAGATTTTTTTAAAAGCTTTCCATCATCTTGAACTTTCTAACCGCATAAACGCAATCTTCATGTGTAATGCTTTATTTTTGGCTTTTTAACCATACGCCCAACCATTATCCCATCATCCATATCCATGATCTCCATCGTTTTTAACACGGAAAAAAGATCAACATTGAGCAAAATTTCTCACTTCGTTCGGATCGAAAAAGGAAGTTGTATAGAAGAACTATAGACAGCCAGATGGTCTGATGGGTCTCATAGAGCCCATTGGAGCCCCTAGGGACTTGGCCAAGATTAACAAATCTCATTTATCTCTCTCATGCACCTAGCGAAATAAATTGTATTTTCCTTGTTCTCTCTGCACTCATTCATAGAACAAATATTATTTGCTTTGTAGTTAAATTTACATGATTTCCATCGTCATTAAAGTCTTTATAAATTAACATTTAAGCTTAGCAAAGAGTCGATTTTAGTGTACAAGATGATAACATTTACCAATATAATATAAATGGATGAATTGAAAATTTTAGCGTACGATTTTAAGCTGAGAAAGTGTTAACATACGCGCAATTCTTCTTCATGCAGTTGGGCAATACGTATAATGGAAAGTATTCAAATATATTAAACGTAAAAACAAACAACAATTATAACTGAATACGAAATATGAAACATTTACTAAGTAAGTTAAAGTTAAATTAAAATATTGTAAAAACAACAAAAGATCAAAGACATCAAAAATAAATGTTATACAAATTAAGAAATCGTTTCGTTATTTTCAACCTCCCTTTTCCTTAAACTACAAAAGATTTTATTCTGACTCTCAATTAAAAATACCTTTATTCAAAAAAATACGAATTTTCAAAATTTTCTATTATGAGGCAGCAACTGCTGGACGAGGAGTTCGAAAGTCTGCGCCGCATTGCGTTGGCCATTTGTGAGAACCTCGGAAGGCCAAAAGATCGCGAGATATGTAAGAGCACCCTCGAAGAGCTGGCCAAGTTTAATCAGTCCTCCACCTCGATGAGGATTAAGGAGAATGTGCACACATTCCTGATGTTCTACCTAAAAGTGCTTAGATGGACCCAAAGGAATCAGCCTCTGGACTTGTATCGACAATGGGTGACATTTGAGGTACAACTTAAATGGAAAGTATTTTAAATTTTACTACATTTTAGTATGGACCAAACTTTGATAACGATTCTCGGTCTGTCTCAACGGGTGGTTCTTCTGGGCCCGAAATGCGCATTTGGTTGGAGGAGGGAAAGTCCTTTTATGCCATGAAAACCTTTGAAGATGGCTCCACTGTCGTTTTCACAGCTGTGGCTAAAGATTCGAGAGCTGGTTGGTCAGAAAATGGTCTGAAAACGCTTATGGAAGCACAAATCGGTTGCGCTTTAAATCAAGAAAGTAAATAAATAATTTTATATACTTAATATATATTTTATTTCGATTGTGGGTGTTTTCGAGATTCGAAGTGTACAATTGTCTTGTTTAAGGATTTATTTATGTTTTTGTAAGATATGTCGCAATGTTACACTGTTAAGCCCAACGTTTATAAGCGTGTAAATCTTATTTTATACATGGAAAAGTGGACGGAATGTGTTTTCAATACTAAAAGTCATTCGTGACTTAGATATTGCTAAAAAGAGCGCGGTGAAAAGGCACTTTTTGTCTTTTTTTGGTGGAGAGAATAAACCTGGTTTTCCTATTAACTTCTAAAAATCCTGGATGCGGCGCCAATCAGCAGGAAGCCCAACAGTAGCTGCAGGGATCCGTGCATTTGCATCAAACTGGAGCCATTGCAGCTATCGCTGGAGCAGTAGCACTCTTCCCAGTACACGCCGTTTTCGTAGACGCCCCAATTACAGGCGCCAGTCACTCCGGTATCAGAAACGGAGGCACATCGTCGGATGACCTGGCGCCAACGACCGTCCCCTAAGAAAACAGGAAGGACATTGTCATTAACATCCAAAGGAAGCGCAGAATCCAACAAACTCACAAATAAATCCACGGGGACCCTGTTGAACCACCTTTATGCAGAAGGATCCTGGCATGTGACTCTCATCGCTGTTGCACTCGATGGAGATGTGCTCCGTCCGGTTGAATCTCTTATAGGCGCCACAGCTGTCATGTCCTTTCCGATCTTGATCCGAGGAACACTGGTAGCATCGAATGGCCAAGCTGCCTACAATGGAAGTCGGATTAATTCAAATTACTTAAAAACTTTGCCAAAGCAAAGCCACACCCAAAGCCGAGATGAAAGTTGGCATATTGGGATTATTACAAGAGCGGCGTTCATTACTCACCGCAAATGGTCAGCGTAAGCAGCAAGAAGGTGGAGCGGATCAAGACATTCATTTTTAACTTAAAACTGCTTTGTGCGCTTCGGTTAACTTAAATAAAATGCGATTAAACCAAAAAATAAAAACAAATTGGAGTAAACGCGAGCCTCGGTGTGACCGTGTGCGAGGTAGCTATAAAATATACAAGGCGGCAAATATTAAATTTAAGTGATATGTGACAACCCTTTTTCAATGCTTTTAAATTTCATTTGCAAGGCTTTTTTGTATTCTTAGAATACAAGAATAGAGGTCTGACAAATTAAGGATAAAGAAGTCAAGAAAATATATGTGCTTCAAACACTTATGTTCCCTTTAATATTGTTAAAATATTATAAATACTTAGCGAATCAGTAATTTTTTCTATTAAGAATACAAAACCACACAAAAATACTTTCAGATAAAATCTAAAGACTACAAAATTAAATTAAAAATAATTAAAAAAAAAAGCGCACAAATTCAAAATTTCAATCGGCCCTTTTATGATCTTACAATGGTGCCACGTTGTTTTTGAAAGAAGTTCTTTACCACGGTTCTTGTCTTTGCTAATCGGTATTTTTTCCCGGTAATTTAAGAACGCTGCAGCTACGGTCGCACTGCTATTTACACGCCCAAAAATTCAATCAATTGAACGCAACGAAAATAAAATACATATAATAAGATGAAAACGTTGGAAAAATGTGTACTTTTCGTTGTTGTGCTCTGCTGTCTGCTGCAAGTTGGTAAGTGATCTAACAGAAAATGCAGTCTAAAATGCATCTGCGCCTGCGCAACCGAAAAACATGAAAACCTCAAATCTGCGTGACTTTTGCAGGCCAGTCGATCAAATGTTGGGATTGCCGCAGCGATAACGATCCGAAGTGCGGTGATCCTTTCGACAATAGCACTTTGGCTATTACGGATTGCCAACAGGCACCAGAACTGGAGCATCTGAAGGGCGTGCGACCAACGATGTGCCGAAAAATCCGACAAAAAGGTGCACGGGGAGTGGCGCTACTTCCGAAGCTGTGCCTACATGGGCGAACCCGGAATCGAGGGCGACGAACGCTTCTGTTTGATGCGTACCGGCAGCTATAACATCTTCATGGAGTTCTGCACATGCAACAGCAAGGATGGCTGCAATTCGGCGGGAATCCATCGACTCAGCTGGACAGGCGTTCTTTCCGGAACTCTGATTTCCGTCCTTGTGGCACATATCCTGCGACAATAGTTGGATCAACCACTCCTAGCTTTAGCCAATGCCACGCCTCCTTTGCCACAAGACTGTCCTGAGCCAAAAGAGGCAATTGTTAGATGCTAAAATCAAATGTATAGGCCAATGCCCTCCTTTTTAAATGCAAAGATTCTTCGCTCTTTTAAGAGTGACATTTCTTATTTCTTCCAACTCAAGATACTTTTCAATATTCCTTACAATGTATTTAAATTGTATAAATAGTCAGAAAAGCAGTTAGGATTAACTTGTTTTGTAAATGTATGTCCCAGTAATTGTAATATTTGATTTAGGACAAAAGTTTCATAATTTCGTATGTAAATCTTTAAACGAACTACATGCAATCCCTTTTTTGATTTAAGGACAGTCTTGTATAAGAGGAGCGATGTCTAATCAAGTGCCTTTCTGTAAACGACTCGAAATTGTAACTTAAGCCTGGAAAACTATTACCGTCCAAAAAGTATCTTACGCACATGTCATTCCGTCTCTTAAGCTTAATCTTGTAATCTCTTTCTACTTGTATTTTGTAATGTTTTTACAAAGAAAACGCCTAGTTTTAGTCGCCAGCAAGTTTTTATTGTAATAAAAAGACAATTAGGATATTTGTAATTGAAATAAACGTTTTATACACCAAGCGGTTCGTGTGCTTCTAGTTTAAGTGTGAGTATCTTCATTGGAAAAAGTCTAGCGAAACGTATTTATACATAGGTTTGGTAACGTATCCCTTGGATAAGTTATGGCTTCATAAATTTTAGTCAATTCTGGACCTTATTCTTCTTCAATTAATATGTTACGTGGTCCCTCTAGAGTGTATTCGACCAAAATTAAAACGTGATTCTCCTGTTTACAATTTTCTTAGCAGTTGAGTCCTGACACTGATTTGAAGAGTCATCCGGCATCTCAACTTGTGGATTTTCAACTACCACAACCTTTTCGAAATTTTCTAGTCTGGCGACGTCTTTGCTAAAGATTTCTTGGGCGTCATTGGTAGCCATGTTCACCTCTTCTGGAACCAGCTTTCTCGACTGTGAAAAAATTAACCTTATTTTGATTGTCCCATTGAGCGACACCTCCGGATTTCAAGAAATAGTCGATAAAGAATATGTTTTCTGAGCTTGGCATATTATTCTCTTTCTCCAGTTCAGATACATTCCAATCAGACACAGAGCTGTAGTCCTGCTTTTCTTGTTGAGCAAATTTGCAAACCTTCTTTGGAAGCTTTCGTACTACATCTTCCTGAGATATCTTCGTGCGTTTGAGGCCAGAACGCATTGAAGCCATATTCTTAGTATTGGCTTTTTGTGACACTTTGAGAGCCATTAAAAATTCGTGCAAAACATTTTCCTCATTTTCGCATTTAGCATTCAACTTATTGTCCTCTTCCTCGGACTCCATTTTCGACACTTTTGACGAACCTGTTGATCCACTATTGGAGTTTCCTCCTATTCCACCGGTAGACCCACAGCGTCCAGGTCTAATAAATTGGTTGTTTTCCATCTAGAAATTATACGTTAGCTAAAATTACAATAAAAACAAGAGACTTGCCGTAAAAACTAAATATTTTTCAACCGAACAAATCTAGCTGTTTGGAATAGTTTTGAGGTAAACGGAAACATATCGATAGGATCGATGAAAGCTTCCATTTGACTTTTTTTTCAACACTATAGTTGCTCAGACCTGGAACCGATTGGAATGAAATTCTCCAGGAGTTGGAATGAATGTTTTATTTGTGTTCAAATTCAAATAAAATCAATAAAAGTTGATTTTAAATATTATAATTTTATTCATAATTCTCGGAATGCTTGTAAGCTAACAGAAAATTAATTGGTATAAATTTAAAATTAAAGGGTTTTTTCAATAAGATTGTCTTCTTTATGTTGATATGTCCAACTAGACAAACAATAATATATAATAATATAGATGGCAAATATGGTGAGATCTGCATTATCGATAAAAGATAAGCTGTGACCATAAGTGACCATTCCCTATCTCATCACTAATTCCTTCTTCCTTTCCTTTTCCATCGTCGTGTGAGCGTTTTTTCGGACTTTTAATTTGTTAATTGTGTTTTTAAAAAACTGAAAATTTGTTTTGGTTTCTATCGGCATAGTTGCAAATAGTGTTCATAACGTTTTAAAGTTTGTCCATTGTCGTATTTCGTTTACAACTTAAATTGTATTTTTAAATTCCTCTGAAAAATCTGCAAGTCCCGTTGTCGCCATCTTTGTTTTTGTAGACTCCGTCCGCCGTATTCCTATTGTTATTGTTTTTTTTTTTTTAATTTCTTCAATGGATGTGGAATTCGACAATAACCACGAATTCACGGATATTAATGATTATCTGAACAATATTACGCTAAGCGTAAGACATATGAGCCTGGAGCTCATGGACTATTACAGGTATTTGTTGTTGGGAATTTGAAGTTTTTATAAACATTTTGGCTTATAAACAATGGATATTAAGAAGCTTAAAAAAAAAAAACTCACTTCTTTTGTTCAAATTCAACCAATCAATGCAAAAAATATAACAAAATCAATTATTTTTCACTTTTACTTTGGTTTATTCAAAATTTTAATTAACAATTTACATTTCTTTTTGTACAGGTACAAAAAGGTTTACATATGTAAACAATAACTTTAAGACCATAAACTTCTCATTTGACAACTATGAAGTCATTTCTATATCCGTTTCAAAAACGTATGAAAAAGTACGTGAATAATTCTGTTTTTTTTTTTTTTGTTTATCATTCCAAAATGTCTTAATATGCTTTGGAATTCGAAATTATCGTGGGCGCGTTGTGGTCTGTATTGGGCGATGTGATGACTTTAGACTAATATATTCATTTATTTTTTTTACTTGAAAAATAATGAATGTCGAATATAATATTTTCCTTTCTTTTATATATTTTATGACAGTTATTTTTTAAGCAATAAGTTTTCACTCAAAACTGGTTCCTTTTGACACAGATTTTTGAAAATTGTTTATTTCTTAAATTTTCCGGCAGCAATGTCACCTAAAAAACGAAAAGACTTACCACTGTGCATCATGCACAAGGCGATAAGTAGAACACAGATTTGTTTCAGCATATTTGCTAATATTTTAGAACTTTTTTTTTAAAAAAAATAAGTAAATTTTCCAACGGTTTTCGGTTGGTTCGGTTTGGCAGACGCTGAACAACTGAAATTAGTTTTGGGTTTGTTTTCTGCGCTCTTCCCCATTTGCAACTTGTTTTAGATTTGAGATCGACGAGAAAAAGCTTTGCTCAGTCACTCAAAGAGTGACATTAGTTGAGTGAAACTCGAAACGAGTTTTTTTTTTTGTTATACCAAATTGGCGAACCACGCAATGGGGTCACTGAAAATAAAACTATTTTGTTTTGATCAGCAGCTTCGTAGGCGGTCGATCATAGTTCTCAGTACTGCCGTTATGGGTCCATTGATTGCTGGCGGTGTAAATTGACTGCGGCTGAACTATGGGATTTTTTCTTTAATTGCATTTAAAGCGGATAATGGAATTAAATTGCTCAGTGACACAGTTCTCTGATTTGGGTTATCGAACTTTAATTGGCTGGGCGAGAGAGGCGATCTAAGTTAATTAAAAGAAATAACAAAAAAGTTTAGAATTACTAAGGACTTAAGACTTAATAAGAGTAATATATAAGCAATAACTCATTTAAAATAAATTAACTTTTTTATTTATTTCTCTGGACTTTTTCAAACTTTAATGTGTGTGATAATCTACTTGAGAGTTCGTAGACCTCAGCTCATTTAATCCTTTTCCTATTGTTGTCTCGTCCTTTGCAGCTCCGCTGGAAGTCGGTTCTTCCCTTTTTTGTAAGCATTGATTGCTTATTTTGTTGCATGTTATTTGAGCAATCGACTCATTGAATCTTCCCCTTTTGTCTGTTACCATGGCAATTTTGGTCTAAGAAGAAAATGCTGCGATAAGAGCAGCCGTCTGGGGGGAGCAACAAATCCTTTTTGATCAAAAAAAAGGAGGTGTATGAGTATTGTCATTTTTAAAAATCTTTTTGACTGCACTTTACCTTAAAAAGTTAACATTCCCTTAAAAATTTTCAATACTTAAGCAGCTTCTTCATGCTGAGTTAACTTTTCACATTTGAAAGCTTTTTGAGTTGATTTTTTTTGAGTATGAAATTTGTCGGTGTAAGAAAACTTGTTTAAATTGCGACGCAAAAACAAAAATCTAACTCAGAGAGTTTGTCAATTAGCATGGAATATTGAGATTGGCTCTATTAATTAAGAAAAAAATACTGAGAAATCCAAAATATCTTCCAAAATTGTATGTTTTCAAATTCTACTTAAAAGTAAAATATTTTGTCATCTCTTTTAGCCATCTAACTTTCCCGCAAATACATTTTCCTTCTCCATTTAATGGCGCATAATTAAGGAATATGCCATTGGACGGATGTGACAACAATGTGACCGATACGCTGCATTTCCAATAATGCAATACAAAATGAAAAACTTCCATGAAAGGATTTGGTTATTAGAGAGGCGACACAGGACATTTTCAATTTCCGGCCTCTCAGCGGGTTTTCGCAGTCCATTGTTCAAATATTTTGCATTCAATTGCATTGTCAAGCCGCCAATTTGCCACATAATTACGATTGGGCACACAAAGGGGGTTTCGGGTGGTCATAGAGTCGAATGTTGTGGTTCATGATTTATACAATATCTTAAGCGGATTTGCTTTTACCATTTTTGCCGCATCTCCATCTCACTTTTCTCAGCTTTCTTCTGTGGTCAGCAGCAGGAGCAGTAGCAGAAAATTCTGATTGAATTTCCTTTATCTTTTTTTTTTCTTCGCCACCGCATAGAATTTTTTCTATTATATTTTAGATGAGGAGAGAGTATAAGAGCTGCAGTAGTTGCATTGCATCCTTCGTCGACTTATTTCTCTGGAGATGTTTGCGTTGGTTTAGAATTCAATTATATATTGGGGAAAAGCATGGCTAAAAGTGAATGGAAGGTTTTTGCAGATACCCTTATTTTTAAGGGGAAGTTATCCCAAAATAAGTTATTTACCAGGTCTTTCTATAAGTATTTTATATAACTTGCCTCTATGTTGTTCTTTAAAAAAATTAAAAACATTTTCAATATTGTTTCTTAAAATTTAAAAATAGAAAACAGATCTAGAAGGTTTACTTTCTATAAGAAAAATGAATCTATCTTTAACTCATTGAGGAGAATCTAAAATTCGACTATTATTTAGCAACATTTTCAGCTTGTCTGCAGCATTATTGGTTGTTATCAACATTATCATCAGTCTGAGGTTGATGTGGTCACCTCTTTCTCCTTCCACATTTCTTCTCCTCCCTTGGGACCAGTTGCTCCAGGTTGTATCTAGAATCCAGTTTTGCAGTGCTCAGTGTCCAATGTCCAGTTGCCTGTTGCTGAGCATTTTTCGCAATATGATATTTATAGCTATTTCATACTTATTATATTCAATCTGCTTTTCGTTGCACTTCGGACAGCAACAAATTGGAGGAAAATCCCTTCAACGAAATTTGACTTGGCTGTGCACAATTTTAATAAGCTCAGGGCAGGGGAAACGTAAGCCATCTTCCTTTGGCTCTGACCAGTTCAGTCTGGTCTGGCCAATTGTCATTTCATTTGGAAAACTTGCTCTACCATAAACGAGCTGAAAATTTTCAATTTCGTCTCAGGATTTTCCTGCATTTAATGGCGGAGAAGAAGAAGGCTAGGAGGAAGCAAAGTCCATTACCAAAAAACATAAACAAATTGTTTGGCACTTTGCAGGAGAAACTAAAACACGCCCATCTAATCTGTTCAATAACTTGGAAAATCATTGCCAATAAATCAAAATGACTTTGCAGGATGTGCGTGTGTGTGTGTGTGGGTGTGTAGTATCCTTCGAGCTCCTTCGAGGCAGGCGAACGATAAGAAATCAATGTCTGGCCATTGTTGGCTGAACTTGAAGGCCCTTTAAGCCCGGGCACTTGAAGGGAAATTTAAAATTCAACACTTCGGGGGCGGCATAAATTGCACATTTTATTTTACGCAACATCAGCAGGAAAATCCAGAGAATGAAAAGCCAAAAGAAATTCATTCTCCATGAAACCCCCACTCTGCTATGCCTCAGGGCGATTTAAGGTTAACGTTCGCTCCTTCGCTTATTTTTCTAGATTTTTAACGCTGCAGTTAACACATCATTTTTCGGGGCATTGTTTCGGTCGCCTTCCATTATCTTTCACTTGCGATCTAATGAAGTGTGCAAAGTGTTGTCTGCCCAACCCCAGGCCCCCTTCCCCGCCTCAATGTGTCTATTTGTATGCACTGCGAGGGAGTCCCCATTAGCAGATGCGTAGATACTATCATGGGTTAAAGGGTGAAAAGCAAAATATTTTTAAAATTTATATCTATAATCGTTTAAGATATTAGATCCTTGTTAACCTTATTAAAGATAATTATTATGGGCTTAAGTAGGAGACTTTATATTTTTGTTTCAATATTTCAACAAATTCGAACTCGAAACGAAATTATGAATCGAAGCTTAAAATTATTACTGGTACTTAGGTTTTTGTTGATATTTTGATAGTTATTGGTTCTTTTTTAATGGCTGATGCTTATAGTTTGTTACCCCTTTTTATGCCTGCCTCTGTCTAATGGAAAATGAGCCTCTGACCACTCTGCATTTATGCACCGCTCCACCCAAAAGAACCCATTCCCATTCCAGATAGCCAAAACTTGGAGCTGCTGCTCCTGCTGCTGCTGCTGTCCACGTTTAATGTCACTGGCAAAGTCGCAAATTGCTGTGCATGAGCTTTTTATGTTCATGCAAATGTCACCAACTGCACCACTTTCTGATGGAGCTTCGCCAGTGCTATGACGCCTCTTTTGGCGCCACTCCTTTGCCCCTAACCCTTGGACTGCTGCTCAGCCATGAAGACTCAAACTTTTGGTAGCACTGAAAGAAATAATTTAGGAAAACAAACAAAATATTTCTTCAATGTTAATACCAGAAATAGCTAAATAGAATTTTGAATCAAAATTTTAAATTGGGAAATCAACTTTTAGATTAGCTCATCTCCTTCAGCCTAACAATTTCCTTCAGTGCAGCTGGACTAACGTTCCATAATGTGCCCGTTTGCCGGGTATCCCAGTCCGATGCTGCTCTCCGGTCTTTTGTTTGGACTGCAACGAAAAATGCACTCAAAAGTTTACACAGAAAGGCCATAAGTGGCCCCTGAAAAGCCCAGCTATAGTAGAATCTAGGATGGAGAATGGCGAATGGGAGTCTCCTGGCCCTGTCCGTTTGGTTGGCCTTCTCGGCTGTTGTCCTTTTTAGCCAGTAATTTTGCGCTTAGTCCCAAAGAGAGTGAACGAGAAAATCTCTTGTCCAGCTTTTCCCCGCCTCGTCCCGCTTGGTTTTTCCTATCTCTTGTTTTCCGCTTAAAATCAGATGTCGAAATAATTTGCAACACGTCGCTTGGCACGTGGGCATAAAAGCAGTGGAGGGAACTGGATCTAGCCGGGCTAAAATGGCAGAGGAGATGTCTCCAAAGTGGCACGTGTTTATAGACTTTCAGAGGGGTCAAAAATGATAGAGCACATTTGTTTTAGCATCAAAAGCCAGAAGCAGCAGCAGCAACAGCAGCTTATTTGGCCAAAATTAGAGGAAATATAAAAGAATGCAGCTGTGAACGATTGCTTAAGATAAAATATCAATATTTTATTAATGAATTCTTAAGCTAAATAAATACTTATCAAATCTTTAATATCTTTAAAATTTTAATAACTACCTACATCAGTTTCTTTGGTCACACGTTCTGCAATCAGAATGGAATCTTTAAACATATGCACACGTTCTATTTGTTATCTTGGTCCTGAATGCAATTAAGGCCAATCTCATTGCACTGCCCATGTAAATATAACTATATGAACAGGCATTTAACCAGCATGTGACAATGAAATCCTCCCCCTCCCAAACTAAACTAAAACAATCAACCGAGAAGAACAACAGCAGTGTGCAATCCAATTGATAGGAGGCACATCTGCTGAAAGTTAATTAAATTGTACAGGCCCCAGTCGGAAAATGGCATATACATATATCCAGGAGTGCCGGTCAGATCGAAGACCTCTCCCGAAAAGGGTGAAATAGGCCATTGTGTTTACATGATGCAAATAATATGAAAATAACAATAAATCTAGACAAAGCTGGTAAATACATTGTGATCTGGGTAGATAGCAAGAAATGGGACAAGGTCTATAGCAAAAAAGTTAACAAAAATGTTCTGTTATGAAATTAAAGATTTCAAAGATGCAATTTCCCTTATTACAAAGATAAAAATAAACTTAAAATCGAAATTGACGAATATTTTATATTTTGTCTATAATATTTATACTTTCATTGCTAATAATTTATCACTGTGTCCAAAAGAAAGCCTTCCTAAAATCGAGTCACAGCTGAGACGACACCGAAAGTGCAATAAATTAAAACAAAGTTGAAGAATATATTCGTTATTAATGTATCGTCTAAAAATGTCACAGAGCATTACCCTCAAAATACGGCCAGCAACGAAGCGACTACTCCCCCCAAAAAAGGAGGCGTGGCAAACAATTGTAAATTTCAAAAAGGCAAAAAAGCGGACGGGATTGGCTGTCTGAGTTTGGTAGCAGCTGAGCAATCGGGGCAATAAACCACAATCGAATGAATTCGCTCCTCAATGGGCTACTTCTCTTCCGCTACTACTTCTTCTGCTTCCTCCCAGTTCGGTCGTCCTTCGCATCCTGGCCAGAAACACGGATATAAATTTCAATTTCCGACACTCTAAGTGGCGGCCAAATGAAATAACATTTTCATTTAACCTGCATTCGATTCCCAAGCACCAAGAGAATCCGACAGACTGAGTAGCGGGAAGACGGGAAAAACGTGGGGAGATGGAGCTACCCACAGACAGTGACTGCATATGTGCGTACATGTGGGCAGTGAGAGAAATTTGGTTCGGATTTCGTTTTCATTTTTCAAAAATTCCTTGTAAAACTCTACAATAAGTCTGATGATGTGTAGACTAAAAAAACAGTGCATACTTTTTGGCTTATAAAACTAATTGGTTTATGATATTGTATGAAGCTTAGCTCAGATTTCTGCTAAAAACTGCTGGTCGAAGTTACTTGGTCCTAAAATAAAATATATTTTTAATCGATAATTTTTAAAATTTTTTCTCTAAGCGCAAGTCTCCATTAGCGAGTCCGATTTAAGTGTTAGATATGACGATTAATAATGCTTAAAAATGAATATTAAACTTACCAAAATTTGTCACGAAGGATATGATGGAATATCCTGACATGCACCTATGTTATTAAAAAATAATAGTTTATAGCTTGCTACTACTTGGCTATAAAAATAGCTAAATGGTCATCTCTGTTGCCAGCGCTGGCTCAGCAAAATACGTTTGATTCGCCTTTTGCATTACAGATTGCATTCCTTCGTCGATGCGGAGGCTTCAAACACGCACGCATTCTGGGTGAATCCTTCGAGGTGATCCGAGGGGAGAGCCCTTCGCTCCTTTTCTGGCCAAGAGCTATGCGCTGCAGCTGGCAGAAGGACATGGGCAACATGAGCAACAGGAGGAGCTGCACTTTCCGCAGGAGGAACCAGCATCAGACACTCGTGAAATTGGCCATAAATAACATTTTCTTTACATTTCATTTGGGAGAGCCGTCTACCTCCGGCATCTGTTCCTTAATAGTGTTTGGCTCGGTTGAGTTGGGCGTTCTGCTTAACCAACTGGGCGTGGCTAAGTTGCAATTATCTGGCATCAGGAATGAAGGATCAAAGTCGTCCTGTGCGGTTGATTTAAAAGTCCATTTAACTCGGGCACTTACATCCATTTCCGCCCTGCAATTTTAGAAGCTAATTAAAGTTGATTTTGTATTTTTCGATGCGGCAGCTGCCTGAGAGATTTTAGAAACTAAAAGAGGATTTGCTAGTGTAGGGAATTATTAGGTTATATTTAATTTTCATGAGAATACTTTGTATTCTTCTTGATTAAACCATAAACTGCCAATTTTTCTACTAACAAAAATCTCTTTCAATCGAGACAGCCTTAAACTGCGATAAAGCAGCTCATAAAACTAAAGCAAATCAGGCAGCTCAAAAAGGCAGGAATCCGAATCCGAATCAAAGGCAGCAACAAAACAAATAGCAAACTGAATAAGGAACTTGCCGAGCGTATCCTTATGATTTCCCCATGGAAATCAGTTTAGCAGCAACAAACAAGTGAGGAAAAATCATAAAAATTTGCGCTACAAATAAACAAACCGATAAAAGTGACGTCGTTCTTTCGTTGACGTCTGCATTCGTTGTTTTCCATTCTTATTTCTCTGTTGTTATCGACTCAATGAAATCTGAAATGGTATAGCTTAAATGGCATTCAAGGGTTAAGGTAATGGGGTGGAGGGTCTGACTGAAGACAGAAAGGTATAACGTTCTGGCTGAGAATGCGTTACGCATACGCCATGTTAAACGCCTGAAAACAATTTCTATGAAATTTGCAATTCATTGCCAGGAACACAGACTCGTTGTGAGTTTACTTCCTGTCTGTGGCTTTTGTGCTGCTCCTTCAGCTTACTTTACTCCTCCTCATCCTCTCCCCGACATATTTACTACTCTTTGGGCATTAAAAGCTTTCTGTGTCTCCTTTCTTGTTGCTGGTATTTTCGGTGGCTGCGGCCTGGAACAACTTTGGCAATTGTTTATAGACTTTGTGTGTTCGTAACTCCTCGGTATCCTTGTGGTTCATATGTTGCATTGTGGGGTAAGTTGTTATTCTACAACAGATGATGGTCACTTATTTGTCTGCATTCTTTTACTTCTTTTTTTCAAAACTGCTTAAGCTATAGGATTTATTTTTAATATATAACATATTGATATATAAATTAACTAAATGATGTACCCAAACACTTTATTTCAAATAAGAGCCGTGCCAATTAGTTCGATAGTTTTTAACAGCTTCACATTTAGGGCTTTCTAGTTTTTTTTTGTAATTATTTACCACATAATGCGATAGCCTCCGACAAGGGAACGCACACAGTTTCAATTTATAGCCCCATTGGTGGGGCACAAACATCGCTATAAATTCCAGAGCCACTAAACAATTGTTATAGAGCCACGGGACGATGGCATAGAGATGGCCAGATAGATGGATGCATATAGATAGAGGCCCCCTGTAAAAATAATAATGAAAATTTCTATGGCATGGGCCAGTGTAGAACAGTGTGGAGCAGAGCACTTATCCTTCTTAGTTACACGCCAGCTGATGTTGCCGTTGGACTTATTGATACTTATAGCACCGTACACCAACAAACTCAGTGAGGGTATCCTCCCTCTAGCATACACTGAGGGGATTTTCCTGGAGAAAAGAGGTTGCTGATTAAACTTAACTGGTATAGGTCGTTAAAAGTCAAAAATCATAAAAATATGAACTAAAATAAAGCTAATATATTCTTCTTACTCATTTTTAACTTAAATTTAATAACTATTTTATACTAAAAAACTATTTCTTTACGTGCAGGTCCCCTTGACTGGGGCTGCTGCAACGCAAGCGAAATAAATTCAATTTTGTAAAACTGATTCCCCACACAATTTTCAAACCGTTACACTCTGTTCCTCACTCACTCACTCGTTCGTCCGCTCTCTTTTACTCTCTAACCCTTACCCCCACTCGCAGGACAACTGCATATGTGCGAAAATGTTGCAACAAAATGAATATGTATTGGCATTTAGCCTGAAGTAGCTACCAGCTAGCAGCTAGTGGGGCTTCCGAAAAGGTGGATGGCAGCATCAGCAGCATCAGCACAGCAACAGGGAACATCATGTGGAGTAGATAACAATTTATTGCCATCAAGCGGGCCAAAATGCTATAGTAAAAGTTAATGAAACCAATTTGTTTCGACTGCATCGCGTGTACAAAACACAATGTGTTTCTCTCGCATCCAAACATTGAAATCGAGGTGCAAATAAATAGAACGAGATGAGGGCATTGAATGGGGTCAGTTACCGAGCTTAATCAGGTGTTATGTATGGTATTTGATAGTCAAAATGTAAAGCAACCAAATGAGCTGATAAAATGGGTAAATATCAGGTGAGGATTAGCATTACTTTCGAGCATATTGAAACTGAGAGTGGTTAATTTAGTATGTAAAAGTAAGTAGTAAGTAAAGCCCATCTCATTCCATAAGTACAATTCATGATTAATGCATCCCCAAGCACTTTAAATAACATTTCAGTACCCTTCTGCAATTGGCTAATGAACATTAATTTTGCAATAAATTCCCATACTTGCTGCTACCTTAAATGCCCTTCGACACGCCCTGACCTGGTTACATATTCATAATCAACAAATAATTTAATAATTCACCAGCAAAAAAAGGCACAAAATCTTTCACATGCAGAAGCATTTACTGTCCTTTTTAATATGCAGTACTAAATTTAGTGTCGTAAAATTTGAGTGCCTTTGGGGGTGGGAGGGCAGCGCGAATATGATATCCGGTTTTCTCTGGAGTAGCAGGCCGTGCAGCAAATGCAATCAAATCTCCAACTGATGACGATTCTCCGACCCTTCCTTCGCCTTTCGGGCTCGGAGACTTTTTCAATCAAATGTTGATGGCTCGCCAGCCGCTGGGTTTAAGGCATTTTTATGATTGTTTTGGCTGGGCCTCCACCACTTACGCACATATGTACAGGCGCGGTCAAGTTATTAGAAGCAAAGTAAAACAGTTTTTATGTATTAGATTTAATTTAAGTTTTATATTTTGTTATTATAATGTTAATGAAATAAATTTAAGACTCAATTTCAAACAAGTTTTACTTACAAACACTATTGTCTTACCCGAGAGTGTACCTATGTATCTGTGTAAGGTAAACCATAACCCTTTTTGACCGACATCCCGCAGGACCAAAAATGGGGAGGCCAGCAAATGTTGCCAATTCGACAACGGCACTCAAATGAATTGGCGGTTATTGCGAGGGCGAAGGATGGAGAATCCTTTCGCCTGCCGCCGCTCTCCCCCCTCACGCCCACAATGCGTTTGCTTAACGGTTCATTGGATGGCGGACTTCCTGTCCCTGGGTCCTGCCAATCTTCTGGGCATTGGGCGAGGAGTAATCACATTTAATATGAAACGCAATGCAGCAAAAATGCCGGAAACTTGCACGGATGATATTATGAGTGTGGATGTGGGAGTATCCTTGTTCTCTTTCCTACCATTTTTTTCCTGTGTGTATTTTGACGGCGAAAAGCAGTGTCCGTAACTAACTGACCACTAATTGAGCCAAAGGAAGTCTAGAAACCGCACAACATAATTTAAATAAACACATCCACACACACACACAAACTCATACAAAAAAGAAAAGCTGGAAAAATACACCAACGAATGGGGAAAAAAGTAAACCAAAATGCCACTAAGTGAAGTTTTTGACCGCAAACAGGACGTCAGCCAGACGGTTGGGGAAAACAAGAAGTCGGTGCCGTTCGTGTTGCATCTTCCTGCAGTTCAGTGGATGGAGCTGAAGGCATAGTGATTGCATTTTGGGAACTCAACTGGAACTAGTTCAGGTTTTTCATGTATTTTTTGGTGTATATCAAAAGTTCTTTTCAGGAATTTTATTAATAAATATCTTCTACCTTATGACAGCGGTTGATAAAGATCCCATAAAAACTTTAAAGCTATCATATTTTAACATTTTTTAAAAATATTTTACGAACCAGTTCAGAACTTGCACTTCTCTTCATTCGAGTCAAGTTTCCACCATCTTTTGTCACACACTAAACACATTTTTCAAAACGCTTCCGTTTGTTGGCCAACGGCCTTCCATTTTGCAACTGCCACCTCCCCTTCTTCCACACCCATACCCAATTACCCCTGCTCTTGGGCCTGGGCATTATGTGAAAATGAGTGTGTTGTCATGTCGTGTACTGAATGCCATAGAGGTGAGTGAGGGTCGGACGAGGAGGAGTTTGAGCTGAAGTTGCTAATGCAATCACATAGCATTCATATTCATCATAACCACAAAAGGCACTCCACATGGGAAATTCGCAACGGTGGCGAGGGTTTGGGGGCATTTCCACTTCCGCTTGGCAGCTGTGCGCCATTTTGCACGTGGCTGCTTTGCATGAATACTCCTCTATCCTATGTATATCTACACTTCCGCTCCCGATTTTCTTTCCTAGTTGCGATTTTTGCACCGATGTGTTTATCTTGCTTGCCTTATTTACTTTTCTTAAATTGTGTTTGCGTTTTGGGTTTCTGTTGGGTACTTGAGGGTCAACAGAAAGCATTTTCCTTTGAAAACTTTGAACTTGGTGAGCTTTTATCCCTGATTTATTTAAATAATAAGAAGTAAGCAAAAAATGTTATTATAACACTTTCGAGAATATTAGCGCCTCTCTGCGATTATCAAAAACTGCATGCTGCCCCTCCTTTCATTTCACCTACTTTCATGGCTTATTTTTTAATCATAGCTCAACTGGATCGCACTGCTCTCTCTGGTGCTCGACATAATTGCAATGTTTACCTCGACGCTGGGAGCCAGGTTAAGTGAAGCGTTAAGGCGGCATCAGGAGGCAAATGACGAGGAGGGCAACTCTCCTCTTGATTAAAATTTCTGATTACTACACTGATACCGCCGCGCAAACAGAATGCAGAAAGAAGAAAAAAATCCAACCAACTGAACACAAAAAAAAAAGGGAAGAGGATGAGGAATGAGAATAAAAAGTCAAGTAAAAGGCGCCACAAAATGCAGCGACAGCGTTTTGTGTTCCACCTTCATCTGCACCTGCTCCTCTTTTCTAATAACATATCAGCATCACCACCTGCTGTGTTTGGTTTTCATTAGTTGCACGAATCCTTTCATCTCCTTTGACTTCCAGCAGCAGCAGAAACAGCAGCAGCACCATGATTGATGGTTTCAATTTGAATTTTCATGTCAAGTGGTGATTCATAAACGGAAAAAAAAAAGCATCAAATTACTATCCAACTTAATTTAACTTTTTGCAACTCTGTGTTTTTCCCCCGCTTATCGCCAGCTTGTTTATGTTAACGCAACTGTACTTCCGCTTTGAGCTAATGTATCTCTTTTTTTCTTTTGGTTTTTGGGCTGAGGTGGTGAGTATGTGGCGCTAATTAATGATGCCCATGACAGAAATTTATGTGCTGTAGGAAAAACTTTTGCAATATTTGTTCGCATTTAGTTTGCCTATCACTCCGTCTGTTCTCCTCTTTTCCACTTACACTTCCTGCCCCTCTCACACACATGTGTTTGTGTCGGCACTTCCGTTTCCTGTATTAGGCCGGAATATTTTGCTCAGTCCACTTCATATTTGTTTATAATACACTTACCATAAGCCAATCAGGCTTTGTTGTCTTGTTTGTTTTGTTAGAAATTATTGGGATTGGCCGTCGATCTATAGGCCATAATCACTGCTGTCAATATTAAGCATAACGAAAGCAGTTTGAGGTTGTTTGGACTGAATGTGGAGCTTGCGATTAGGGAAAGTTCGAAATTAATAGCTATGTTAAGCTTTGCAATATGTTGTTGAGATTTCAAGAGAAAATGTAAAGAATGTTGTTCAAGAACAGGCCTTCTTATAGCCAAAAAAGGGTATTTCCACATCATCCATCGTTTCGATAGCAAACCAATCTTGTTTATTAATAACTCGTTTTGCCTTATTGTTCATCCCATGGCCAGGACACTACGCTAGACAAACTTGGCCCCCGGCAACTGTGCCCCATCTAATGGTCATTGGCTGTTCCAGACTCCATTATGCAGCTATATCCCCCCAGACCATGGGCGTGCATCGTTAATGCTGGCGGAAGTGAGCTTAGTCCTAGTCCTAGCTATTGTTGTTGTTGTCTGCCTGCCTGCCTGGCTCGTGTTTCGAACATAAAACTTTTGCCATTGCATTTAGGTGAGGAGCAACAAATGCAACATGAGCACCGCACCAGCTGCTGTTGCCTCTTCATCGGCTGTCTGTCTATGTCCTTGTCTCTCTGTGGCTATTGAGTAGCGGCTTTTCCGTTGCTTGAGGTGTGCATTTCAGTCTCGGGGTGTACACCCAAACGAAATTCTGATCTTGCGGATATTCATTAGACTCTAAGGTGTTTTCCAATCTTACGTAAGTGGCTCATCTTATGCTCCGCGCTCAAAAATTCTTTCATTACGGACTTTAAAACATATTTTTTGTATTGATTCCCGAACTCATCAACCTCACAAGTACTCCTCACTAAGTGCAGGTAACCAAGTTTGAAAGTAAAGTTCAATAGGGTTTGAGTTTTGGATTTAGATTGTTTTTTGTTAGGTTGCTTGCATTTGTTTCGCCTAAAGTGGAGGGAACAAGTTTCATATTGTATTCTGTTTCTAATAAGCCGAGAAAATTGGAAAGTTTTCGGGCCGTTTGAGTATTCAAAAGAGCATAAAAGCAGTCACAGTTTTTAAAAAGTTCTCATAGTTATCTCTTTAATAATCTGCAGATTTTGAGTTTACGCTGTGATTCGTATGTAAACTCCGATACTACCATAAAATCTATGTTCTATCCTCATTATAAGTATAAATATAAAACATTGGCAACTCAGCTAACTAATAAGGACAAAAACAAAAGCGCGACATACGCTGGGATACAGCAGGCAAGAACACACACAAATATGCAGAAAAAAAGTGAGCAACAAGGAGCAGCAAGTAGCAAAGTGAAAATAACGCTTAATACACAACGATGACGTCGAGCTGGAAAATCAGTTTCGGTGAGTGGGAAATGCGGGTGGAAAATCAGAGGAGAGCAGCAGCAGTAGCAGTAGCAGCAGCAGCAGCGCACCCAACGACAATGACGACTTGTCAAATATTGACGTATCTCTTGAAAATTGTGCTCCAGCGCGGCTCATCCAATGTAAGCAGCCCAATGGGCTATACCCACTCCATGTCCTCCATTTACCAAAAGCTCCAATCCTGACCTATCCTCTCCTGGCAACGTCAGCAACATCATCAACTAGTGTGTGCAACACATATGACACTGCTGCCAACTAAACTTTCTCCCAAGCCCACACATAACAAAATGGGTACAGTGGAGACTGGCATTGTTAGGACATTAATATGATGTTGGTTGCTTTCAGCTTTCAGGTTATTGGTCTGATTGAAGTATTCCCATAAAATAGGATATCTAAAAAGGAATATCTTTTATAATGCATAAAACTCTCTTATAAAGTGGTTTCACTGTACGCCGCTTGTATCATTTGTATGGCTAACATCGACATTTTGTGTGCATTTGCTTCCCTTACTTTTTCTACGTTTTTTGCCTTTGTTTCATGTGCGCTTTTTCGCTTTCGTTGCACTTTTACTGTCCGATCCTTCTGCTGTTGCTCCTTGCAACCCTTTTGTACCTCCCCCGCCCGTCTGTAGCACTCCTTCCCCTCGAGTACATCCTGCCAACCAACTATGGCACTTCATTTGCTGCGCTCAAGTGGATCCACTTTCATTTGTTTGCATTGAGAAAAAAAAAAAAAGGGAATAAAATAGAAGAGCCAGGGTTGACCCTTGCCACCCCCGCCAATGGATATTTCTTTGCGACCCTCGCCGTTCTACGTTTTGTGTCACCCAAAGCATTTTTCCCCTCTAGTATTGTTCTCCCCGTACAGTGGAGAGTGGCTGCCGACAGACAGTAGTCGCCTTTGCCCTGCTGATTCAGCTTTGTTTGCCTTAAGCCTTTGTGCAAACATTTTGCGCCTCTGAGATCGAGGGCTCAGACTCCGACGCCCCTGGAATCAGACTGCCAACTGCATAGCGAAAAAAGGGAAAAACAAAAAATGCACTAAACTTCGAATGCACTAGGAAAAACGATATCAGATTTGGTAAAAGATTATGATGGAAATCATATTTCATTAAAGTGATCAAAAACCATGGGATCAACAGAATCAACAGAATTCCTGTTTTCCTATTTATTCTTTTTGTTTAAGTAGAAATTATCTAATATTTCTCTGAGTAGTAACTCTCTGAGAAAGCAACAAGACAGAAAAAATGAACAGTGAATGCCTCCTGCGGGTTCTGGGAAGCAACTTATATGCATTGGCCGCAGCAAATGCATCATCAATATGGTTGCCCGGCTCCTGGTCCATATGTGGTATGACTGACGCCTTTGGGCTGAAAGAATGTCCGCACGCATAATGCAACCCCTTTCTTTGCTTTGTCTGCGTTTGCATTTGCCGTAGGGGGAGGGCGTGACAGGGAATAAACGCCTCCGGGGTCTCTTCATTCTTCATTCCGTGTCGCAAAGCGTATGCCACATGATTTTCCATTTCCCTCGCTCAGTTTTGCAATACTCTGACTGCAACGTCTGTGCTTAGTCAGTCATTGACAGAGGACCCTTCGCCAGATCCACGTCGCACATCCTTTGGCAGGATGGCAGCCTTTGGCCAAAGTTATTGGCGTTGATATTTTACGATTCTTGTCTACAAGTCATCGGCCAAATGGTCGGTCCATCCACTGCAATGGATGTTGTTTGTGGATATGAAATTCTTGAGTTAGCACTTGGCCATAAAAAGTTACGGCCATTTACAGAGCGGAAATAAATAGGGCTGTGGAAATATGCTGTTTTGAGAGAGGAGAATATATCTAGTAATACAAATTTAAGTTCATATTTTAACTATATTTAAAGCAAGCTAACTAACTTCTTTGTTCTCTTTTATTTTATAAATTTCCAAAGCTTCTAATTGAGTTTAGGATCTTATTTTCCATTTACCATTTGTATAGAAGAACCAAAACTAAACTTCAACTGCAAACTCACAAAAACTGTAGTTTTGACCTTTGAAAAATTAAAAAAAAAAGAAGAAAGACAAACATTGCCCCCAACCATTTCAAAGAACAATAATAATAATAACAAGAATGCTAGCAAAAACAAACAGGCCAAAAGGCAAACTTTTGGCTAAATCCTTACAAATGTTTATCTTTTCTTAATCCCGCACTTAACTGTTAGACCAGAATTGGCTAAGGCCAGGACCCATCCGATATAGTTGGCGAGGGGTAAATGTGGATGAAGCTGGCAAATTGCTTAACGCTTCAAAGCATCTCGTGAAACTCCTTTTCCTTTATTTTCTTAACGCAGTTGTTAAAACTTTTTTGCGCTAAAAATTTGTGCTTTCCAAAATCCAAAGAAATTCTGTTTCTGGCGATTGAGAGAGGTGCAAGAGTTTCCAGGAGTTTTCCTAAAAATTTCTGCAACGACAAGTTTTTCAAACTATCGGCGGTGGTGAGGTATAAAGAGGGAGGGGTCTGTAATGACCACTTTTTGCGTTGAGCTTCATTTGCACATCGACCACAAATGTAGAGAAAGTTCAAACTTTCTTGCTACGTTTATATTTATCTCACTCCGATACTTTCTTTGCAAAAAGTCTAGCCGTCTACTCATAATGTTAAAGTTGTCATCCTTGGTTAAACTTTCCTAAAAATATTTAAGCATTTATTAAAGCATTTTTAAACTATTTATGAGCTTAATCAGACTTTCTTATTTATATTTTACTGTACACATTTATTCTGTTATTTTCTTTAGTTTTAAATTTTTATTCTTAGTTTAATTAAAAGTTAAAAAAAAAACTATTTAAGCAGCGAAACAAATAAAATATTTGCAATTGTTGCTGCCTTTTCACGTTTCTGCTATTTGAGTTTTTTGTGTTTTCCTTAGCTTATTTATTTTGGTTGGAGTTTTCACAGTGGTTGGAGGAAGTGGGGGGTGGTCGGGCTGTAAGTGGGCGGCGGGCGATTAAGGGCGGCTCCCTGAGCGCGTCTTAATCTTTTGTTGATGCTTGTTTATTCTGCAATTACTTAGGCGTTCTGTTTGCGTCGTCTGCACTGCGGCTGCGACATCTTCAGCATTTCATTGCTCTCGCGAATCTTGCCAACTCTTTCCCTACCCACTGACCAACAGTTGGCACTCGAAAAAAGATTATTAAGTTTTTAAATTAGTTAAGTAACGTCATCTTTAGTTTACTTTACATAATGATTAAAACTAAATACTGATAAATCAAATCTTAGAATAAAATTACATGACTTTCTAATGGATATCTAGTAGGTTGTTGCTATGACTAACTAATCATACTATTTAATACTAAAGGTATCTAATATCTTAATTTGAAGAAATCTTACTTTCAAGTGTAAGATTTTCCTGGGCGCTCCTTGCCTTTTAAGTGCTCCAGTGCGTTTCGTTTTGTTTGCTCTTTTCTCCGTCTGCCACTGTCTTTATTTCCTTGGCGATTTTTCTTTTCTTTTTCCTTTGCAGCTTAGGCGCGACGCTTTTCCTTCTGTGTTTTTGTTGTTGTTGTTGTTTGGCTTGGTAAAGTTGTTTGCCTAATTTCATGCTTTGCTTGCTACCAAAAGGTGTCGCCCAATGTATAAGTGATGCCCTGCGACTCTGATTTGCCAGTAGTCATTTGCATAGGGTGTAAGGGGAATGAAGGCAGCAAGGACATTGGCTGGGAAGCAGTCCTTGGGATAGGATGATCACTCTATAGGACGAGGAGTTCTGATTAAATAAATAAGTTTGCAATGATCCTGAATACAAAATCCTAGATCCTAGATCCTAGCTGCCTTTTATAAAATGCACCATTAACCGGTCATTAATCAAGCGATTGATAATGATGACGCCTTGGCAACAATTACAGAAATCATTTCCAATGAGAAAACCTTTCACCAATGAATGGGGACACAGAACTCCTCTCAAAACTATTTGCCAAAGCTTTAATCGGAAACGGAAACAGGCTGTGACAGTTAGGCAGGCAGTCAACCAGTTGACATTCGATCGATGGATGAGGTTGCTAAGGGGGGTGGCTGCAAAGGGAAATGGTGGGGCACAATCAAAGCGGAAGTCATTTTCGTACGTTAATTGACAACAACCGAGGGAAACGAGGAGAAAGAGGTGGTGGTGGTGGCATTGCTCAAAAGACCAGGCTAGAGTAGAGCCATAGACGTCGATGGTGTCGGTGACTGTCTCCTTGTCTATCAATCAGCCAACCAACTTTCGCCTCCCCCCCTCAAAAAACCACCCACTTTACGGTTCGTATTTGTTATGGGGAATAGTTTTAGCATTGTTCCACAGGCTTTTCTCCTTGGCTTTGTTTTCAAAATGGAAGGCTTAATGAAGAGGGGATGAGGGTGATGGGGTTTTGGGGTGGCATAACCTCAGATCCAACCTTTCCTTTGCTCTTGGTGTAATAATTGTGACTGATTTTCGGGATTTGCGGTCCTGCGCTTGATTGAAGTTTTGCGAGGGGAAATCGAGCACACAAAAGCATTTGATGTGGTCGATGGAAAACCAGAGATAATCTTTTAAGAGGAGAGGAACAGCCAGGAAATTGAATAAAGTTGTTAGCGGACTCGAATGGAAGATAAAGTTTTAGAAGTTTAAAAGAAAAGGGATAAGTTTCAGGCCTTTTTTTTAATTGGTAACTTATTTTTATTGTACTTTTTACTTAAACTGAATGAATATTTAACTAGTAAGTCATATATATATTTTATTAACATTTATTAGATCATTTTTTTACCCTCTTCGGTGTTAATTCAATATCCATATAACTTGGATATCCATGTCAGTTGTTATTAACCAACAAAGAAAGCCTGAGCTTTGGGGGCCCTTTCTCCACAATCATAGAGATCGACCTACTTTTTAAGCCCTCTCCTGCCCACATCAAATGCATTTTAAAACACATCGAAAAAGGGACCCTTTGCGAAAATATACACGACGTTAACGAAAACGACAAAGCCGTAAACGAGTTGAACTGACAAATGGGAACTGGAGGCAATTTTTGTTTTAGTTTTCACTGCAGATCCTTTTATTCCTTTTGCACAAACAGAAAATGCCAAAAATATTGTTTTTGATACCCTTTTTAAGATATTTTATGTTATATTTCTTACTATAAATACTATATATACCATAATTATTACTATTTTATATAAACATATATAGAGAATGAAAGATAACAAACTAATATTTGTTTACTGTGTATTCCTCTCAATTTGTATGTGATGTTTTGTTCATGTGTGGCAGTGCCGAATCCGTCAGCATTTTGTTGCAATCACCGAGGGGCATTTGGGGTCGAAAAGAACGTGCTGCCATGTTAAAAACTGCAACCAAACCGAAGTATCCTCCTCGTCATCGTCATCATCAGCAACAGCAGCATCAGCATCAGCATTGCCGCTTCCTACGGTCATCAATGCTTTTGATGGTCGATGAGATGACGGCTCACGGTCTAGATGTGAAGCAGATCGGTTGCATTATTGATTCAGTGTTTAGTTTGCATATTCTTTTAGGTTGCTGTTCATCTTAGTAGTTATTAAAATAATATTAATTAATATATTTAAAATACTTAATGAACCTTAAACGAAGATAACCATAACAAAAATCAAATCTGTTAAACAAACATCTCCGTAAGTTATTTACGTTTACGCTTTTTACATTGCTGTTTATTGGTTTTTCTTGTAAACATTTTTTGTCTTTTTTAAGCCTTCTAGGATATCCAAACTTCGTCATGGCATTTCCTAGCTTCCTGTTGATTTTACTGCCACTGTTCAGCACAATTGAATCCCCATTCGATGATGCCCCAGTTCGGTTTCAGTTGCTGCTGATGAAGCTGACATAAAACAATGCGATGGACGATTTTACGAATGTGCTCCGCAAATGAATGATTCTGGTGTAAATGGGTTTTATTTTATTTTCCATTTCAGTCTGTATTATTCTCCTCCCTACTTTTTTTTTGGCTTGTTAAACCAAACTAACAGCTAACCATCTCCATTTCCAGCTGAAACCCTTTGCCAATGCAAAATGTCAACTAATTTTACGAAAATTATTTGACGCTTTTCCACGACGCATTGTCATTTTTTCATCCAGCCTTTGTTCGTTAATTTTAAAATTTCACTACGGAAATTGATTTGGCGTTATCTTTCCATTTCCACGCTTTGGTTAAATGTTTATTATTTATTTATTTTACTTTGAATACGAAACATTTTTTGTGTGTGGCCAATGCTAATTGCGGACTCTATAGTTAAAAATTGAATTTAATGGTTTATTAAGAAGAGAGTTTGCTGGTTGGTAGATCGATTCTTTGTTTAACAAATCTTGGACATATTTTATATGGAGAGTGGAGCTGCTCAGCCACCATTTTATTGCCAAGCTAATATGTTTTAGTCTTTAATTTATATGTTAATTACCAGCCATTTGTGTGTGTATTTTCGTGTGGGTGTCAGCATAAGGCACAGCCTGCTGTTGTGGCGCTTTTTGTTAATTATTTTTCCACCCACACACACACACACACTCGTGCATGTTTCTCATTTGGTTCCTCACTTCATATTGGGCTCCTTGTAATTATTCTTTATTAAATTTGCCAAGGAAGAGAAGGAAAATAATTAAAAGTAGTAGGTTTTCGTGTGTGAGTTTATTTATGATTATTGGCAGGCCCTGCTGAATTAATTGAGTAATTCGCTTGGCCTTGGATTTCTTTTTTTCTTGCTTAATATGTATTTATCATTATATCCCTGGCTTCGTAACCATACAAATTGCAACGCATTTATAACACTTACGGTCCTATCCCAAAGTTAATCGCACTTCAGTCAATCTTTGTTTAATCAAATGGCAGATCGACTTGTACTCCTTTGTGGTGGTTAGGTGGTTAGGTGTGTGTCAGTGGTTGGCCATTAGTTGCTATTATTATCCTCATTACACTAAATGATGGCTAATTTCTTTGCAACACTCTAAAATGGGCAAGGCCTTGGGTGTTTGGCAAATTGCCGGTCATTAGATTCGAATAGAAACCGGGAAGGAAAGATATTCAAGACTTCCACCCCATCGCCCATCAACCACAAGCAGAGGAGGTTTTCCTGTCCGTAAATGAAGCTATTAACTTATTGTGTGGTCATTATTGATTCCTTGTTGCTGAGGGAAAGAGTACACAGGGGAAAAAGAAGGTGGTATAGATTTATAGAAAACTTAAACAGCTTTAATTCCATCCATTTTCCCTATATTTTTAATTCAATAAACGTCTTTCGAAATGCCTCACATTTATCACGGAGGAAATCGAAAATCCCAAAAATCATGTTCACCTTTATCCTGATATTTATAGGCAAACAAAGAACTAAACTACTTAAGCTCCATTCAACCTTCTTATTCGGACCAAAAGAAAGTAAAAGTAATGCAATTTTTGTCATCTAAAGGTATTAGCCCACACACGTGCGCTTTGAGCCGTGTCAACATGCCAACATCTTGCCTTTCTGCCCCTTCTACGGGCAGCTGTCATTCATGCGACTCATGTAGCAAACATTTTCCAAATGAAAATCTTTTTCGTTTCGTATTAATCCAGAGTAACAAAAAGGAGCGGAAAAATTTCCCCGTGCGTGACAAATTTCGATAAAAAGGCGTTGACCAGCGACCGATGAGATGAAATCGAAGTCCAGACCTCGTTTCTTAACCCCTCGCTGCCCACGGCCATTTAACACTTCGTTAAACTTGAGCAGCAGGGTAGAAACTCCTGGCCAGCACTGTTTTGGCCATGTAGCAAGTGCACAAGCAATGCCCCCCTCGCCTCTTGAGGGCAAACCCCCCCCATAAATATTTCACACTCACACGCATGCAATAAAATGCAACGAATTACATAGTTGAAAATGTAAACACACGCAAAGGGTTAAGAAGAAAGGGCAGGTTGTATCAGTAACGGTAATAGAAAAATCGGAAGCCTAGGGAAAAACAGCGAAAATGCTAGCAGTCGATATACAGTAAAACAAGCTTAAGGGAATACTCAAGATGTATAATAAATAGCAACTCAGAATGGTGAAATCTTGATTGATACCTTTCTTTCCTTGGAAGAATATCTTTATGAAATTAAATAAATAATATTAATAATTAATATTATTTCTTAACTTAACTGTTAGCAACTTTGCCTGTAAAAGCCACAAATCTATACTCCCAGGATTGGCAATAAAAGTCAATAATGTGTGTTTCGCTATAGCAGTCGCAACTTAGGAATAATGACCAGACGAAATACGTACTCTTACTGTTACGTGAGCTAATACAGTTGCGTATTGTATTGGTCAGACATTTTGCAGTGGATGTTTTCTTCTTTGGCACGATGAGGGGATTTCCTCACGTCTGCTATTAAATTTCATAGCCCTTGCTTGTTGTGAATTTACGGCTGTTAAAGTTTTAAGTAGCCAATTGAACTGGAAACCCTGCCAGTGCCAGTGGGTGGTATTTTGCACCATGGTGCCAATAAGGGATGGTCCTTGGATGGGTCTGCGATAATACCTGGTGGTCACGTGCCCCATGTCCTGTAAATCGATTTTGTTCTTATGTTTTCAGGCTGAGTATCAATGAACGGACACCATTAGAAAGTCCTAAAAGATGTTTAGCTAAATGGTACGGAAAAAATAAACTGCAGTTGAAGGTATTCAGTTGAAACATTTTCTAATTGAAGGGCTCTAATGGGATTGGCAATAAATTTTAGAAGGCTTCTTTACTATTAAACTGTGGCTGTGGCTGTAAAATCTTAAAAAGATTTTAATTAGAGAAATAATTTAGAAAGCTAAATGGGTTTTGCATATATTTCCTAAAGGGCAGTGTTAAAATTCAATAAATTGTATATATAATTAATAAGAATTATTCTGTAAAAAACTTCTGACAGGGCAAAGGTCGGTACTTACCCTTGAACTGTTCCTGCGATCATATTTCAAGTACTTGAAGATCGCCCACCTCCACTATAGACTGATAAGCGCCAATGCTCTTGAAGATTTCCTTTCTCTTTTTTACAGATGCATTGATTTCCAATCAGTTTGTTTTTTTTCGGACTCAAATGCCAAATCGATCGATACGTAGCGGTCTTATCAATTTTCGAAAATAGATCCGGCGAGGGAGCTCTCTTTTTTCGAAACAATTTCTCTGAGTTGCGATCGCCGCCGCCTCTTAATTCGATCACGAGCATTATCACCGATCTGCTGAATACTGCCAGTTGTTATTTTATTTAATTTTTTGTTTTATTTTCTTAGTTTGTCAGAGTCTGTTGTCTTGATAACGTTGCTGATCGTCTCCAATTTGCTAAGCCATTTAATTCGACTATTTCTGTGTGTTTCGTCTAAGTTTTCGTTTTGTGCGTTTATAAGAAGAAAAAAAAATTCTGGCTAAAAAAATTCTTTAAATTAGTTGAAATTGTATGGAAAAGTGCCGTTATTGTCGTGGACGTTAAGGCAGTTAAAGAAATCTACAAAATTATTGTACGCTTATGTCATTACGTCTCGTAGCGTAGCGTAAAGTCACGTCTCACGTAAAACGTAAACAAAAAGTGCCTGTTTTGCTTTCTTTGTGGGTTTTTCTTGGTCTCTATATACAATAATATATATATTTCGATATCTGTCTGTGTCCTACATGCATATAAGAGTCTTATGTGAGTACATCTAGAGTGGAGTATCTTTAGTTTTTAAGCCTTTAAGTTTTGTTTCAATTTCAATTTCAATTCAATACCCAAGTCTAACCTCATTTAACTGTGTTGTCTCATTATAAACCACATGGGTTTAACTCGGCTATATAAATCAGTGAACGTTTATATATATATGTTTGTACATATATAAAAGTGTATAAATGTGCTTATAAATGCAATAAATCTTTGTTGCTTGGGTTATCTGTTTTCGCCTATTTGTTTTTGTCGTCGATGTTGATGTTGATGTTGATGCTGTGGTTTTTATTTGCCGTCGATGTGCCAATAAAGGTTTCCTTATCCTCAACATTGTGTTTACTTTTTTATGGAATTATAATTGATTAAAATGTTGTTATATATGCATATCGCATTTCCCCGGGTGACAGATTAATTTAACAAGTTTTTATTCAATTTATTGTTGCATTTATTAAATAGTTCGTCTTTGGCAGGTGCGAGAGGCTTTAGGCCAAAAACTAATTGAGAAAAAACTAACTTTATACAAAGGTATTAATCGGTTTTGGTTGGTTAATTTGTGGCCTTTTTTTTTTTTTGCGGTTTAACAATAATTAATTCCTAAGGGGTAACTTTTTCAATTGAAAAAGCCATAACTTATCTTGTTAGTCGAACTTTTTCGGTTGATTTAATTGAGATTTTGTTGTATTTTCTATGTAAAAATTGTTTTTAATTACAAAATCAATAAAGAATAGCCAAGTATATATTTTATTATTTAATATTTACTGTTTTCTGAAAATCCCTCAACAAATCAATTGGCAAATCCCAGAACTTTGAGCCATTCAATTAGCCGTAATTAGACGGAAGTTGCCGGTCTCTGCCATTGAGCATCACTTGTTGCATGAATAATGTTGCTGCCAATAATAATGCCGTTAACAAGGGGCGAGGAGGGGATAGGGAGCGTGGCCAACCCGAGTAGCGAGTTTTGTTTGCTTTGACAAATACAAGTTGCCTCCCGGAGCCATAATAATATTATTTATGATGCCCGGGAGAGGACATCGCTGAGTAGGAGAAAGGGCGAAGCTTAAGGAGCGGGAAACGATAGAACTGGTTGACAATTTATAGATGTTTCATTATTATGGTAACGTAAAAGGGGCGTGGTCTTAGCCTTTCGCATATAAATTGCATTGACAGAAGGGGGAGAGTTGGAAAAAAGAAGCTTAAAGATTTTTATTTCTTTGCTTGTTAGCAATGTTTTAAGATGAAGGAAGCTCTCTAGCGTGCTTGTTTTTGTTTGTGATTTTGTGATTGTTTTCTGTTTTTTTTTTTTACACACACACATATACATTTTGTAAGACTTTTTATTGTCTCTACTTGCTTCGGTTCTCGTAATATGTTCCCAATGTATCTGTGGGTTCTTGGGTTGTCCCTTTTTCTTCTTCCTTTAACGCATGTCAAGCAGGAAAAGCTCCTTGTTTACGCTTTTCGTATGATTTTCCTCTTTTCCTCCAGCTTTTAACATATGTTTCACTTATGTTCCAAGCCATTTGTTTGATATTTACAAAACAAAGCAGCTCTGACAAAACAAATGTATATTGATGAAGATGTCTTGGCAAAATATATATCGTATACATATCTATTCTACATTTTGGTATATAAAACTTTACTTTGTGCCTTTACAGCTAGCCAGTTCTTGCCCTTGGAGCAAATTAGCTAACTTAATATAAACTTTTAAGCCTTAAAATAAGTTTGGGTAACAGCCTTTAAGCCTCGGGTTAAGTTAACAGGTGAGTAAACTTAGCTGTTTATTGGCGAAGGTAAAACTTGGTAGATTTCAGTTTCAGATGTTTGAAATGTTCTTGGAACAACGGGAAAACTTTTACTTCTATATTGGGAAACCTTTGAAATGTTTTTGGGTTATATTCCTAAAATAAATACTTTTAAAAATAGGTTCCTAGAGGAAAGTGCTTAAAAATTAAGATAGCCCACTTTTAAACTCTTATGTTCAGTTTGTTAACAATGTTTTTTAAAGAAATAACCTAAAATAAAGTATTTTTAACTTAAGTTACACTCCATTAACATTGAATATTTGGAGGAATTTGCATTTTAAAATGCATTAACAATACCCCTATTTAGTTCCTTTCTTACCCAAAACTTCCAAAAACCCTCCGAAAATCCTACCCCCTTGCAATGGTTTTTCTCCTTTTTTCTTAAGCATTTCTTTCCTACAATTGCCATGGTTATCCTTGACAATTATTTTCCGCACTGAAGACTTTCTAAATGCAGCACACCATGGTGGATCCCTTATAATAATTGCCTAGGCCAAAAGGACCCAGCAAGAACCCGACCATCTCATTCTAGCCACCTTAATTGCAGCCGTCTTCTCTCTCGACTCCTAACCGAGTCAACTTTCCACCAACCAGCACTCAACACTCACTTATTATTAAGTTGTTTTCGAAACTAGCAAAAGGAAAAACACAGAGGCAGCAGCAACGGCAAGAGGAGGAGGCGGAGGAGACGGAGGAAAATCCTACCCCGGGAAAAGTTAAATTATAAAATCGTCAAAAGTTGACGAAGACATTTTGCGCCTATGCAAACAAACACACAAGGAAAATGCTCGACCAAAAAATGAGGAAAATTGCTGGCTGAGAAGGAGGAGAAGAAGGAAGAGGAGGCGGAGGAGCCACTTAAGATGCTTAGCGCCATGGCAAGCGAAAATAATGACGCTCATAAAAACTAACTAAACACAAAAATAAAGCAAATATATATATATATGTTTGTACTTATATATAGGATGCTCTTTAGGTTGGGGAGTGTTTTTAAGCTCGAAGGACGCACGCTTCCTGAATGACAACGATAATGATGTGCGATAATGTTTGTTGTTTCTTCGTTTGCTTTTGTTTATTGTGCTTTTTCATTTCACAATGCTCGAAATAATGATGAAGTTGTTATTGTTGTTGTTAAAGCTAAGACAACTGTCAAAAGACTTTGCCAAAGGATTAGTCGAGCTGTTGTCTTTCGCCCTGCTATACCCTGTAATAATAATAAAAGTGGGGAAGGATGTTTTGTAAGTTGTTTTAACATAAACACTAAAAACTAACAGAAAGGTTAAAACAAAGTATGAAAACTTAAAAATTACTTTATATTTTTTATTTATGCTCATTTTTATAAAATTCCTTTATCGTTATATTAATCTTAATAGGCCTTTTGGGTTTCAAAGCTATTTCTGATTAGTAATTAGGAAAACCTTTTTCATATGGAAAAGGAAATTCATTTAATTACTAAGTATTTTCATAGTCGATACAAACTTAAATACCACTTCTGACTGGTTTCCATTGCGCCTTTCCATTAGTTTGGTCCTGTTCTTATCGCAGTCGTAATTAAAATTGCAGCAGACGTAGTGAAGTTTTGTGCTTTCTTCCTCTTCGACACCCGCTCAGCCACTCTTCGATTTAATCGCTTTGACTGCCTCCTGCTGGTTGTAATTTATTTATTGCCCAAAATCGTTCCCACTCTTGATTTAACCTCCCTTTCCCCACTCTTTGGTTGTTGTATTTTTTAATTGATTAGAAACTTGAGTTTTGTTTTGTTTCTTTGCCTTCGATTGGCAAGAAGCCAGAAAATTTTCAGCCTCATTGAATTTCTTTGGGGGTTTTCTTTTTGCTCATCACCCTCTTTGACTCTCTTTTTCGATTCGCCAATTTTAGCAAATGACTTTCTTGGCAAAACTTTTATATTTGTTGATTCATTTATTTATAATGTCAAACGTTCGACTTGGCGAACAGATGAGATAGAGTTTGGTCATCAGTTAATGAAAAGTCTAGGAGAGGACTTTCTTTACTTTACTTTCGAATTTCTAAGAAATATGTAAAAAAAAAAAAGTTACAATCAAAGTTGGCTGCTTTGAGAGCTTGTCAAAACGTTTGAATGTTCAAATTAATTTTTTTAGTCGTAGTGTTTCCAAATCAGATTGTGTAGCGTACATATAATTTTATAAAAGTTCATCAATTTTCGGCTTCTTGGTGGCAAAATTCTCAATGTGTTAACTTTTCGGCCGTACCGCGTCACGTTCCATGCTTTTATCAATAATTAATAACAAATAAAAAAAAAAAAACAAAATATATATATATATGATTATATATATATATATATAAAGAAGAAGCTGCTCTCTCACCAAAAAAATAAAACTACAAAGGAAATAGCCTAGTTCTCCGCTTTCGGCTACAAAATTTTCAAGTGTAAAGAAGGAAAAAAGAAGAAATATTACAAATTCCTGCAGCCAGTGAAATAGGTGAGTGCGAAAAAGTTGTCCAAGTGTCGAGACCCAAAACCGGATATTGTGTAGTTGTCGAGTTGGGGCAGAGTGAGTGTTGGGGGGGGTGGATTAGTGTGTGGGTGGAGGACTGAGGTGTTCCTCGACTGCATGACAGATTATCGCAAGGACTCCCCGTCCTTTGAGTGTTCTCAACGGTTATTGAAATGGCTGCAATTGAGTTCGGAGTTCTCGAAGCTATTTAATTGCTGCCTGCCTCTAAGATAGAGGTGGTCGAACTTCCAAGGCTTTTTTGTTTTATCCAAATACTTATTTTGACATCTGGATTTTGGGTGACACTTAAATCTTAATATTTCTTAAGGGGAATTATATTTTAAAATGCCATTTCATATTGCTTAAAAATCAACTGTTTTACAATGGAACCAGTAATCATGAGCGTTCTGAAATTTGAAAAAAATTATCAAAAGTAATATTTTCAGATTTTAACGCCATTTGGATTGGGAATCGACTTACAAGCTCAACGAGGTTTAACACTTAACATTCTGATCATTTTTCGCTTTGTTATGGTCAAAATACTGACTTTTAGGACGAAAAATCTGGATGTGCCAAATGTTGCACTTTCGGAGGGATTCTATCATCTAATTTTGAGAAAAATGGCAAAAAATTTACATTTTAAACTATGAATGCAGTTTTATTGGGCATTGAATTACAATTCTAACGAGTTATAATAAATATTCCAAGTTCTGACCATTATTGGCTTTGTTATGCGAAAAATACTTATTTTTAGGGTGAGAAATCAGAGTAGTCCCAATTTTGGACGTTCATCTAATTTTGCGAAAAAATGCAAAAAATATACATTTTAAACTGTGAATGCAGTTTACGACCATTTTTGGATTTGCTATGAGAAGAGTACTGATTTTTAGGGTGTAAAATCCGTGTGGATTTTCGCCCTTTTTAGATAAAAAAAATTGACATTGGACAAAAATCTGACAAAAATGAACTTTTTCAATTTAAATGCAGTTCGATGCAGCTTAATCTGATTTTCTTAAACTGAAAATTGTTACCTAACTAACTAATCCTTGACCAATTCCCCGTGTTCAATCGAAGTCTTTTGGGCCATCTCTAGTTCGGGTCAATGAGGATGGAGCTCTGAAGAAGCAAGCAAGCAGTGCTCCTCCTTTACCCGCAGGTGTTGTAAGCCAGCAAACGAATCCTGGACCAGAGCCAAAGCTGCTTTCTCTCAAGTGCTAACTAATTTCGTTGTTGTCCTTACCGCTTCCGCTCCAAGTCCCTTCGCCTCCAAGGATGCTCTCTGCATCCTCGAGCTTAGCCTCATTCCCAGGCTCATCCTCATCATCGGTGGCGTCTTCCTGCAGTTTCGTTTTTGGTGTCAGCAACATTTCTTCAATTGGTTTCGTTTTGCCCTGCTGTTGTTGTTGTCGTCTTTGGTCCTTCGTGTCCTTTATAGAGTTTTATGCGATTTTTCTGTAGATTTTTTCGTTTCTCGTTTTCCGTATTGCAATCTTTTTGGCAAACTCTTGTGTGGCGCACAGTTGTTGACTCTGTTTCGGGGCCAAGCCAATTCCTTTTTGGCCCTGGCCAAGTCATCTCTTGGCTTGTTTCTGCTTTTTATGCACTTGTGCTGCCTTCCGATTTTCTTCTCCCCCATTTCTTCTCCCCTCTTCCAAATACGCTTTTCCCCCATATGATCTGGCTTCTGTTTCGAATTTTTATGGCCGCCGTCTCAGTTGTCGTTCCTTAACTTGGCCGAAAGTTGAGTTTCTTTCGGTTAAAACATGTCTCATTTGGATCGTAACAGTTAGCTTAATGTTTATGGTATTTGCCGTGTGTGGAGAGTTTCACCTGATGTGAAATAGGAGGTTTTATAGTAGAGTTTGGTTGCGCTTTTTGGAGAGTAATTGGGGCTTAAAAGGAAGACTGAAGCATTTAAGGAACTCATTTATATTGGAAAATTCTAATTGTAAATTAAATTCTTTATTTTTTAGAACAGGGAAATGCAATATTACATTGCTTTTCTAGTTTTCAGGATTTTTTAAAATTAAAATTAAATTATTTAAAAGGAAAAAAAGGATAGGTTGGTGCTTATACAAAAATGTTTTTATAATTTATGTTAAAATTAATTTTTTAACTTGGAATGTGCATTGTGCAGCTTATAAAAATGAAAATTAGTAAAATGGTTTAAATGTGTTTTATTTTTAATAGTTGAATATTATTTTTTAACATTTGTTTTAATAGTAAAATGTTTAAGGCTTCAAAAACTAAAACTTAATCTGTGATCAATTTGTCAATATTTTTAACAACGGTCATATTTGATGAAAATAGTTAGAAAAGCAAACATATTTTTGATTTTGAAAGAATTAAAATTAATCTCTGAAAGCTTTTATATAAAAGCTTTCGTACAAGCTTTTTCAAGATCAGCTGTTTGTCTCTGAAAAGCATGTGCTGCGCTGCGCTGTGAATGGCAAAAAGAACAGCTGATCAGTCATAGCGTGGCAGAGCGAAAAGTGAAAAACTCTCTTAGTTTTATCGCGATTGCAGCAGTTTTCCCTGAATTCAGCCGTTCAGGAAGTGATGTTTTCTTGTATTTTCTAACTTAATAAAGTGTTAAATCACTGAAAAACTTAAAAGAATATCAGCTATAATTGTGAGTTGGCTTAAAGTTCAAGGCAGCAGTTCAAGTTTTTATACTGTAATTATTTCTCAGATAAACACCGGCAGAAGAGCGGGAGTCCCCCACTGCAGCAACGATCTTCACTCGCACCTAAACCCTCTCAGATGTTTTCATGGGTTTTACAAAAAGTGCAAAAAGTCTGGCCTTCTGTTATATAAAAACCAGAATCTTCAACTCTGATTTGTTTGTCAGAATTTTAAATCAGCCAAAAGATAAATTTTTGAGCAGATTCAAAAGCACTTTCAGTCCAGTCAAAATGGACAAGGTCTACTTTAGAAATGCCAGCGATAGCACAGATCTAGATATAGTCTTTCGCTTTGTAAACGCAAATCTAAACATAAATCGGGAGTTTAACTTACGTCGCCAAATGACTGAGCCCATAGAAGCTATATTGGCTAGGATTCAAAATAATGTACAAACAAAGCTGGCCAAGTCCTCCAAGAAATCCAAAAAACCAGCTCCCGAAATAGAAGTTAAGTTGCTGAAAGACAATAATGAGGGAAACTTCAAGGAAATGACATTCGGCGAGCTGTTTTCTAAGGATTTCACTGGAGTTAAGCTGCAGGTGTTGGATACAGCCTACGAAGTGGTCTTCAATCCACCTTGGATCTCATCTATTAAACTGCCTTCGTGCATCCTGGCAGGATTCGTGATTTACCCGACCAATCTGCAGATACAATTCGGTGAAAGGGAGTACAGCAAAGGTGTGTGGTTAAAGGCAAAAAAATCAACAGACGCCGAATGGACGCACTGCGGAGAAGGCTTTCAGTACCTAGTAAAACCAGAAGATGTCGGTTACTATTTAAAATTTGAATTAACCCCGAGAAATGAACAGGGAATAGATGGTCCTGTGGTGGAGAAGATATTAAGCTCTGCAGTGCAGGAATCACCAGGACTTTGTCCATTTCAAAAACGACAAACCCACACTCCTGATTACCTAAGTAACCCAAATGAGATTCGGGTGATAACCTATAATCTGTTAGCTGATTTATATGCCAGCAGTGACTATGCTGGTAGCACTCTCTTCTCATATTGCCCTTCGAAATACCTGCAAAAAGACTACAGGAAGCCGCTCTTCATCAACGAAATCATAGGCTATAACTCCGATCTTATTTGCCTGCAAGAAGTCGATCAACGCATTTTTGATTTCGATTTAAAGGAAATTCTGGAACAACCTCCTTACAATTTCCAGGGCCTGATGGCTCCCAAAGGGAAATGTGCCGAGGGAGTGGCCATTTTCTTTCGGAAATCGCGCTTCGAACTATTGGACTCTCAAGTTCTGCATTTAGGACCTAACATCCCCAAACTGCCCGTTTTCCAGAGCCTTTGGAATAAAATCAAAGTTAATTCCCAATTAGCAGATCGAATCTGTGCGAGATCTACTACCCTACAAACTTGTTTGCTCAGAATTAAGGATACGGATAACTATGTCCTTGTGGCCAACACGCATTTATATTTTCACCCAGACTCTGATCACATTCGTCTCTTGCAAATGGGATTTTCCATGCTCTTTGTAGAGGATTGCATTAGGAAAGCCGTAAAAGATTTTAGTATTGGAAGTACTGAAAATATTGGTCTGATATTCTGTGGCGATTTCAATAGCGTTCCCGAATGTGGAATCTACAAATTGATGACCGAACAGCTGGCGGAAAAATCTCTAGAGGATTGGCGTAGTAACACCGAGGAGGCGGTCACCGATGTTGAACTCTCGCAGCCTTTTAAAATGGTTTCAGCTTGTGGCGCCCCAGAGTATACCCATTATACGACACTTTTTGCGGGTTGCTTGGACTATATATTCTACCAAAACGACCGCTTCGAGTTGCTCAAATATGTTCCATTGCCAACGGAGGAGGAGTTGAAGGAAAATGCTGGCATACCATCAGCGGTTTTTCCTTCTGATCATGTGGCTCTCGTGGCCGATCTTAGGTTTAAGTCGGTTGTTTCTTAAATAGAGAAGTTGAGGTAGTAGAGTAGATGATGGTAGAAGATGCTTAGGTTGTCTAAAAACTCTGGGATTTCAAAAGCATAATTGTATGAAAATTAAAATATATTCTTAAAAATATATTTTGTTTATTTATTTTTCTTTCAAAGCATTTAAATTCTAAGTACTTCCAAAATAAAACGTTTAAATATTAGCTTTTTAAAAGTTAAACCTTTTGTCTTATTATCTCAAAAATACAACAAATATTTTCCTAAATTAAAACGAAAGAAAAAACAAAAAAATCTTCCAAAAGAAATTGCGGAATGAAGTGACAACAAATTGAGTAAATCCCTGAGTGGCTTAGCTCGCCTGCTATATAGCATCTGCCTCATGCCTGGCTTTTTCTGGCTCCTGTTTTCCGGCTGATTGCAGGACGCCGAGCAATTAACGTGAAAATTCGCCAAGGAAAGACCTTGTGGAGGTGGCAACAACAGAAAATCCGAGAGAGAGTGTAGAAAAAAATAGTATCCCAGGCCAACTGAAGTGATTTTCGCACTAATTAACTGCACTTAGTTGACACATACCAATCTATTCACACCGCCACTCTCACTCCCATTGCCCCTCCCAGGACAACGTTGTCGTTTGCCATAATCAGAGCCAGTGCAGCATTTTAATTGGTTTCCACACAGTGCTGCCAATATAAAGTCCCATATGTGCAATCGGAATTTTCCACAGAAATTATTAGAAAGCAAATGAAATGTGAGTGTCCCGATGTAAGCTACATTGCGGGTTAAGATTATAGTTATGAAAGTAATGATGGTTATTATTATTTAATCTTTGTTTTAATTACAGAATTCGTTTATGAAAATAACTACAAAACATCTTTAAAGAATTTACTTTACCAGAAGTTTAAAAAGTGACTTTTAAACTTTACTAGATTCTAGTAGCAAAATGTGCTATTTAAAGGGAGTTTTAAAAGGATACAATTTTGCATCTTAAAAATAGAAAAATAAAGTTTAACCAACTTATTTATACTTAAATACTATTAATTTTCCTATAACTGTACAAGTTCGTGTGTGGTGTTTTGTAAGCCCTGCAACTCTATAATTACGTGGGACCGTGTTGACAACTAACTTCTTGCTGTGAAGGAAATGGGAAATGCTGTGGGGAAGCAAGGAAAAACGGAGCTCTCTTTTCAATTCCCAGTTCAGCTTGCCTGAGCTACTCATTTTCCAGCACATATGCGGCATATTGTTATTGCACATCAAAGTGAATTCGCTTGATTTAGTCCTGATTTTTCCATGGTAACATGGGTTAGAGAAAATTCAAAAGAATTTAATGAGTTTCTGGGTATGGTTATTAAGTTTATTAGTTGGTTTCTGATTAGTTTTTTTATCAATATTAATAAGGTATTTCCTAATTTGACTTTTAAAATAAAAACCTTAAGAAATACTTTTTCTTATTAAACCTTATTTATGGCCCAAAAGTAATCTCAAATTTATTCGAAAATACATATTTATATGTGACTTTTTAAGCCCTAAGCTGGAGTTCATAAAAAACTGACAGCAAATTACCTCCCAACGACCAAGGGTCAGTAGCCAGGACATTTTATTTACTTTGTTGATTAAGCTAAAATAGCATAACAGCTGGGGAGAGAGAGAGTGAGAGAGAGATCATCCAAGTGGCAAAGTTACGAGCCAACTGCCAAGGCTAAAATCCTGCACAAAAAACTCCCAAAAAAATAAAGCAATGAAGAAAAAGCAAACGGAAGCATACGGAAATGCCAAGAGCGTGGATTACATTAACGCAGTATTTTCATAGACGAGGGTGTAGTAAGAAGAGTGGGGCTTGGATTTTGGTAGGACGGTGCGAGTTGGCAAATTAAACGCCCGGCCGGGTCAACTTGTGACACGAAACTCAGTTGCAGGGGTAGGTGGCCAGGAATGCTGAGTGGGCAGATTTTATACAGAGAAAAACTTGAGATTTAGAATTAAAAACTTGAAGTTTTTTTGTTAATACTTTCATAAAATTTAAAAGGCATATCAAAAAGTTAAAGTTAAAGTTAATCCTAAAATCTAAATGTAAATAGAAAAATGAAATTTATCACAGTATCTCTGAGTTGAGAGGGAACAGCTTGTAGTATTTGGCAAGTTCAGGGACATTGCCAGGGGACAGTGTCAAGATCAAGTCTGTGAGTCCGCCTCATTCATTCTACTTCCCCCCAAAGGTCTAGTCGGTTTCAATTAATTTCACGGCGAAGGGCATGGTACACGGCTGGCTGGGGAAAAACTAAAGAAAAACTGTGTTTTCCAGGCACTTTTGTGTCAAAAAGTTGTCGTCGCGACGTTTCCACTGTGTCGTCTCGCCGCCCGAGTTTCCCTTTTGCCCAGATTCCTCCCCTTGATTTCTTTCCTTTTTTTTTTTTGTATATTTTGCCCAGCCATTCCTCTAGTCCTTGGAATGTTTTTATTTAATTTTTTTTCTGCTCTCGAGTGCAGGAAATGCGTACTTCCTGTTTGTTGTCTCTGCAAGCTTTGGCATATTTGCGTGCCTGCCTCCTGTCTCTTTCTCGCCTTTTGGCAGCCTCTTTTTTCAACTCCCCCAGCGATTTTCCTTTATCTCTGTGTGAGTTTGAGGGACAATGAATGCACTTGCTCATGGTCTTGGACTTGGTCTCAGACTCTGTCTGCGATTCTGCTTTTCCTTCGACTTTGTGGGGGTCACCCCATAAAAGTTTTCCTTCCTACTGACGCATAATTTTACATGTTGTCGTTCTTGCTTTCCCTTCTCTTGCAGATACTCTAGGTTTGAGGATGTTAGGGTATATAATATTCGTATCGGGAGTACAAAAATAATAACATATTACAGAATTATCAACTAACTATACGTGGAACCCAATATATTTCCCTTTAGAACTTCAACTATATATTTCCAAAGCTAAACAGGGTATCTTATAGTCCTTAGTTTTTAAGGATTCTTGGGGCAGGCAGGCAGGAAATGTCTGAGCTCAATGCACTGCCCGTTCCGTTGGTTTTGTTAAAAACTTGCTACCATTTATCTGTTTTGTGTACGTGTATGTGGAGACGGTTCATCCTTCAGCTCCTTCCCAGCAGTTCACATCCCCGGGACTCCCCCAGTGTGGCAGATTCATCCTCTGGCTCAGAAAGGGTGCGTTGATACAATTTTTTTTGTAAAAGGCTCTGTGCAAAATTTTTCCGGCAGGAGCTTATTGGAATGGATAGATTGGTTGGAGAAAAAGGAAAGGTCTCTTGCAAGTTACTTCCTTTTTGTCCGCATTAAAAAAAGCCACCTTTCAGTGCTGGGACTTTTCTGTTTAAACCTTTTACTGGCCAGCAAAAAGAAAAAGTAGCAACTTTTAATAGAGAAAACATAAATAAAAGCGTATAAGTTAGTCCTCCTTTATGTCTAGTTTTCATCATCAAATCAACATAAGTCTGCCAGAATGATGGGTAGATGTTGTCATAGGTCAGTCATATGAATAGAGTCGCTTCGTCAACAGAAGTCCCCACCCGAACTGAAGTTTGTGTGTTCATTGAGGGCTTTGAAAAGGACTGGGAGAGTATACTGCCTTGTGGGCGTCTGTTTCTGTTCATGGACATGTATATGAGAATGCTCTGTGTTGACCTCTTTGCACTGCCATTTTCCCCACTTCTAACTACTACTACTACTACTACGAGTACTGCTCCATTGAGAAGCTTGGGGCAGCACTCCCATCATAGAGACAACAACACATTTTGGACACACTCCGAGCAACAAGGACTACAGCGGTATGAGCAACAAGCGGCGACCACAAACGCAAAGTTCTTCGCGTCAACTTAATGGAGTTCGGCAAAATGCCACCCAAATCACAGAAGGATAGTGTCTTATGTCGAATCTTGAAATACACTTTGGAGTCTTGTTTTAAAAAACTTCAAAGTGAAAATGATTTTTTTTTTATTAATAACTATCAAATAGCATAGTTTTAGGGGTTTTATTCTAGGACTCTGATATCGTATCCTGAACTCAGTCTAAAAACCAAACTAACCCAAACAGAGAAAGGGAAAATTGGAGACGAAAAGTGCACTAGGTTTTCACCGCAAGGTTCCAAGTGCTTTGTTTCTGTTGTTCCTTACATGGATTTTCAGAAACCGTCTCCATTGGAATCTCCCTGCCCTGCCCCAATGCGTCCACCACTTCTGGAGCTTACCACATGGTGCACTTTGTAATCTGTCGGCGTTATTGCATTGTGTGGTCGCCCGCCGAGGTGGGCGGTGTTCGGCTGTGTGTGTGTATGTAATGTCACCTAGACTTTTGAGTGCATTTTCCTGCGGTCGCTCTTTGCAGTTGCTCAAGAAGTTTATTGGGTTCTCAAGGAGCAGCCGCCTTTTGGAATTTGATCCGCTTTCAGGGCGAAAATTCACTAGAACCTTATCCAGCTAATTGATTTGTATCTTGTATGAGAATTTTATGAGGCTTTCCTCTTTAAATTGTTTTATAAGGAAAATTCTTATCAATCAAGTTTTTGGGTGCGGGAGACCGCAACAGCCACAAAGGAATTTCCACTCTCTCTGTGTCATGCGATCTGGTTGTGCCTCTTATTTTTCCGGCTCACCTTAACAAGAGCCTCATAATCGCATCAGGAATTTTCTTGTTAAGCGTCAAGAGAAACAAAATAAAAAAAATAATAAAAAAAAACAACGAAATTTTCGCAACTTTTAGCGCGCGTCGCGTCGCCGCAGAAAAAGTCAACAGAGCGGGGAAGTGGGAGGGCAGTATAAGAGGAGTCCTTTGTGGACCGGGCTTGAGGTCCTTTGCCTCTCCTCCCCTTCCCCCCCTCTTTCTCCCTGGATTGAATATACAAACAAGGAAAAGTTTGTAAACAAAAATTCTGTTAAAGGGCAGACTCTCCTTTATAGCGGGGATGGAAGGTGGAAAATCGGAGGTCTTTGGGGCTTTTGGGTTAGAGGTTTTCCTATGGGTTAAAGCGCGGGGAGCCGGGAAAGTTTTTACATCATGATGCGGCGATGATATGGCTCGGAGAGTGTGACAGGGACAGCGATGCTGTTGTGGCTGCCCTCCATCCACCTTGAATTTTCCCTCTAGACCCTTCCTCCCGCCACCTCATTACCCTCTGCTATGCTCCATTATTGTTGTAGTTTTTGTTGCGTATTTATTGTCGTCTAGGTTCAACTACGGCCCACATCCAGCTCCCAATCCCACGGCCATTGCTGTTGCTCCTGCTGATGATGCTGGATACATTCCGTTTCCACTTTAACTTGCCCCATTCATGCTTCTTCACTGCGTGATTATACTCTTTTCGGAGAGTTTTACTGCATTTTGCATTAAAATGTTAAGTATTATTTTAAAAATCTTGAAATATTTATTATATTTTTCATATATTTAATTTAACTTCTTGTTTCTGCACATATGAAAAGTAAATCTATAACTTTCCATAAGTCAAAAGCAGATATTTTTGAAATTTGTTAATAACAAATCTTTCTGGATCTGAATAAAAGAACCTTCGATAAATATATTGTAAAATAAATAAGAGTATTCAAAATATGTTTGTTGCGAAAACCAGGTTTTCCTTTTGTTTTTTCCTTGTTATTTTTGTTCCTTTTTCGCGGTTAAAGTTGCCGGCATTTGTTCTTCTGCTGGCCACACAGTTCGTTGTCAACTTTTGTGGTTGTTGTCCTGGTTTGTTGTTATCCTTGTTTGTTGCTATCCTTGTTTGTTGTTATCCTTGTTGTATGTCCATTAGTTGGTTAGTCGGTTGCTGTTTGCGGTTGGGAAATAAACTAAAAGGGTCTGCATTAATAGGTAAACTCTTTACCTACTTTAGGAACTAATCGAATGAGCTAAGTATTCTGTTAAGTTAAATTAAGATTAAAGGTTAAGGCGATTTAAAATTAGTTTCTTTTATTTATTGTTTGTTTTATTTTTCTTTGATAATTTATTTATTTTTTTGAATATTTTATTCTCCTCTTTCATTGTTTACATTTTGTTGTGTACAATTTTTGTTTTGGTTTATTTTAGACCAACCGTTATTTCCCAAACCGTTTCTTGAACTAAAATTTCCCTTAACCGCTAATCAGCTCAACGCCTGCGCGCTCTTTTCATGGGGTAAATATTCTCTTCGAAATCTTCAAAAATATCCCTTGGCTTGATAATAAACTTTATTTATTTAGCTTTAGAGAATCTTTTAAGATATTGAAATTCAACTTTTTAGTTTTCTTTCAGAACAAATGTTAAATTTAAATCAATTATCTTATTTAAAATGTTTATATTTCATGATAAATAAATAAATAAAAACATGTTTTGATAAACGAATAAATATAATATAAAATATTAATATAATTATTAAAAAGTTCTAGTTCTAGTAAATAAATTGTAGTTAATATGCTTCCACTTCAGTTCTTTCCCTCTATCCTCCTTTCTTTCATTCATTATTTCTAAAGACTTACTATCCTTGAAGGGAATGGCATAATGGCTAGGCTAACAGGTTGCTATGATGGCAACATGTGGAAGAGAGATTCCTAACGGTAAAACCCGAGCGGAAAGGCAAACGAGAGAAAAAGTACCAGAGAGTATGAAATTATTCTCTGTGGATTTTTAAATTTAGAACACAACGTTTGCCGCCTGTAAACAGAGAGCCAATTCCTGCAGGACCTTCGCCAAAGGACTCGGTGTGCGTGTCTGAGTGTGCGAAATTCAATTTTGACAATTTGCCGATTCCGCTGCCGAAGCGAAAGCAGAGTATTTAGTATAAATCGTGCTTTCAAACGGTGCGGATGTTCCTGATCGGCGGCGTTATCCTGCGTCGCTCGTCTTCGTCGATTGTCGTTAGCCATTGTCGTTTCGGTACCGTTATCGCGTAACGGTGCGCCCTCTTATGTAGGCAATACTTTTTGTAAAACTCACATTTAACTCTGCAATTAACCAAAAATAAAAAGGAGAAAAGAAAATTTTACAGGAAGCAAGGGCTTCTTTAATTATTTATTTTCTGTCCTTGCCCTCTCATTCGGTTAAGTGTACAATTAGGTGCGCCGAGAGGAGAATTCAATCAGTCAAAGTGGAAAAGAAATCTATATGAAAAAAGAGGAAAGTGCGTCTGTGTGTGCAATAAAGAAGGGACAGGCTCAAATGATAACAGTCGTAATAAAAGGCTTTCGGTTGGCCTTTGTCCTTTGTTGATTTTGCCGTGAATTCGATTTTCACCCGTGCAGCTTAAAGTTCTTTCTTGCCGATTACAGTGCAACATCAAAGTAAGGAAAATGTTTGTTTTCTTAGATAAAATAGCTTAATGCTTAAAATAGTGTAATGTTTCAAAATATTTGAGTGTGTGTGTGTTGTTTTTAGAGGGCTTATTCTTATTTATTTTAAAGAAGAGTCTGTTTATTTTCACTAGCAAATATTTTTGTAGTAAATATTGTTTTATCAGAAATAATTGCAAGATTAAATCTAACAATTGCCATGAATGTTACTTAGTAAAGAGGATGTGTTTGTAGACAAACAAGTCAATAGAATACTTTGCCTTTGAAAAGAAATTTAACAAATCAAAACTCATTAAAGTTTTAGGAAAAGGAAAATAAAATAGTCTGAAAATATTCCTGAAATATTCCTTAAATCATAATCACTCATATCTGTTCTTATTTTATACAAGATTATTCCAGGAATCTTTCCTAAAGTAAATACCTTTAAGTTGCATTTATCTGATTCTTACTGTGTCTCTCTGCTGTGTGTCAACGTGTTAAATGCAAATGAGTTTTGTGGGCTCGTTGGTTGGTTTCTCTCTTGCCTCTTTTTTTGACTGTTAAGCTTTATCAATGGGCACCAACAATTACACATTGTTACGTCTTCAGATTGTGTCTTTCTCACTCCCCCTGACTATGAATACATATATATATATATGTATATGTCTATATATAAGTGTGTGTGTTTGTGTTTGCATACCGGAAATGCAAAACTTCAACAACAGCAATGGCAGCTGCCTTGACTGCCTTTCTCCATTTTCACCCCCAACCAAATACATTTTGCAACTTCCCCGCCATTCCCACACTCACATTTTTGCGATGTGTTTGCGCGTCTGTTTTGCAATTGCAATTCCCATTTCTGTTACAGTGGTTGCCAGGTTATGGAAAACTTGAAAAGCCAGACTAACAAGTTGAGGTTTATGTTTAAAAGATGGTTAAATGAAAAGGATTATGATGGGGGGTGAAGTTGTGGTTCAAGAAGAGGCAGGCAGTTGTCTTGCCAAAGTATAAAAATGATATTGATATTTAATATGACAAAAAGTGCAAAAAATGTATCAATATTTTGTAAATGTAATAGAAGACATATCAACTTATTTTAATACAATCTTTTTAGTGCCTCCTTAAAGCCGCTTTTCTTAGTCACATAACAGAAAAACATATTTTCCCTCCTGTAAACAACAACAGCTGAGTCATAATAAATTTTTAATTTCATTTCGCCTTTGTACGAGTATATTTACTGCCGCCTCAATTACATTACAGTGTTCGCTGGCTTTGTTGAATTCAGAGCCAGGCATTGTTCCTGTTGTTGCTGTGCCAGTCATTTTTAAGTACTCTTGGCCGCCGCCATTTTGTGTGTTTGTGTAAATATTTAATTGATTTTTAATATGCGCAATGCATATTTGATAAGTGTTTTGATTTCTTCAGGGCAGCAGCAGCAGCGGCGGCAGCAGCTGGCGATTTCTGGCTGAGGAAAAAAGGAGGAAAACGAGTGGGGGGAGTAAATTTTCGTTTCGTTTTTATTGTCTGTGCATAATTTGTGAGTGTTTTTGTTATCTGACTGGTTGCTCCAGGGCCTTGAAATTTAACATCAAAATTTAAAAATAATTTTGGCTGAGAAAAAGATGGGAAAATGATTTGGGTTGAGTACAGTTTTTTGATTTAAAAAAGTTTAAATTAACTTTTAAATATTTTCTAAAGTTGTTTTTGTTTATTTGCATTAAATTTCACCATTGAACATTCCAATCGAAATAGCACATTCATTTTTAATTGACAAAATCGCTCAAATAACTGCCAGGCAAAAATCAAGTTAAATATTGGTCAACACTTTTAATAATATTTTTTCCCATAAAACTGTGACACTGAAGTGTGCGTTTAAAAAAATGTATTGCATAAATGTTAGACCACAAAATTTAAATTGCCAATTGCTGCCGCAAGCGCGGAAACAAACAACAACCAGAAATCAACAAAAATGAAAATTCATCGCAAATCACGTCCCGGCGCGGTTGCCTAGCGGAAATAAACGCGAGTGCGTTTTCTTTGCCGGCGTTTTTTCACGCCTCGTCTGTTGACAGCAAAAGACGGCGAGAATTTTCTGTATAAGGAGATATACCAGATATAGCATAGAAAAGTGGCGAAAGGAAACGGTTTTTTAATTGAAAAACGTGATTGGGTTTTGCAAAAAAAATTCCCTTGCCTTGCTTTGCATTTTCCTCAAAAACTTTGCATTTTGCATTTGATTTTCCTGTGTGTTGATTTTTTTAAATGTGTAAATGTTAGCTCTTGTGTTTGTTATAGACTTTGCCCTAAGGCTAGAAATGGTTGAATGGTATTTGCATAAAGTTGTCAGGCATTTGATTTATAGCATTTAATTAAATCTTTGACATCTGGGGTTGATTTCTGATGCTGAGGTGGAGAAATGAGGGCGAGATGTTATGGGAAAAATAGAAAGAAAAGTTGGGGCTTTCAATGCATACAGCTTTAATAGGTTTTCATTTTGAAAATATAAATTTTTATTAACCTTAATTTACTCTAGTTTAAGATCTATCTGCTGTCTCTTCCTACATAAGAAAATCGTTCCCCTTCTCAATTTTCTTGTTGCCACCCCCAGAAGATATATTTTTTGTGTTCTAAAACCTGAGTTATGGCTGTCATTTATATTCCCAATATAGCAAGCATCCCCCTGCCATTGGAATTTTCCTGGCACGCTCGAGCTAACAAAGCTTCCTGTCTGTCAGTTCAGTGACCTCTTTCAATGCTTTTCCTCTGAATTAATTTTCCTTCCACAACAAATACGAGTAAACCCGAAACTCTTTGTGGAAATCTTGTTTACAGAAGAGGGCAAGACAAACCACAAGTTTCAACTTACATTTGCCCATAATTATGCAATTACGTAACCATTTAAATAGAACATCGGACGAATTCAAAGTGAAATACGAAATACGCAGACGGAAAAAAGCAAAAAGGGAAATGAGCAAGGGATGCAGACAGCCTTTGACGTGACTTGACTGTTGCGTTGCCAGTCTGCGGTCTGTGTGCTGGTCGAAGGGAGAGGGGCCAAACCCTGCCAGACTGACTCCATCTTCCTCTTATTTAAGTACCTAAGCATACTAATTTTTGTTAGTGTGGGTATGAAAAGTCCTGCATACATTTAAAAAGAAGAAAAGTCAAAAAGAAAGCTAAGGAAAAACTCAATAATCTACTTTGAAAATAACCACACTGAGTTCTAGATTTTTCATAGACTGAACTGCAGAAAAAAAAAAAGAAGCAGCCACAATAATACGTCCTGACTTTATCCCTTCTATGTGCAATTTTCATAAATGTCCTGGCTAAGGAAAAGCGACTTAAAAAAACGAATTGAGCATAATTCAATCCACTCGTTCGTTTAGTCATTTGGATTCCCTTTCAATCGGTTTTATTCACGTCGCTCCAAGAGTCAATCAATCTGTCCCTGTTCCATCTGCTGTCCTGTGTCCTCTATTGCTCCTCCAGTTCTCCTTTCCATGCCCATTCCTTTCCCTCGTCCTTCGTCTGGCTGTCATGTTGGAGTATCTGTTTAGTAGTGCGCTTAACTTGACTTCCGTTTCCGCTTTGAGCGGCTTCCGTTGAGCGTTATTATCTAACTAACTAGTGGCACTCGTGCGCGTAACGTTCTTTATGTGAAGCGGGTGGAGGGGTGGAGGGAGCCATCCCATCTCCTGTATCTGAATCCTCGTCGTCGTTGTATCTTTGCATCTCTGGTCGGCGGATCGCAAGTCTCTGGCAGTGTTTGAAAAATTTAATTACAAACTCTCTGAGGCATTATTAGAGAGATAACAGGATAATAACGATGGGCAAGGACGTCCTCAGTCGGCAGCTGTGCTCCACTTTTTTTTTTGCCTTCCCCCAACCAGACCAGTCTTCCTTGCCTCTGTCCTTGCGTCCAAACCATCCTTTGTAGGCCATCATCGTCGTCATCTTTTTTGCATGAAAATTTTGTTTACTTTTCCTTCCGTCTGCCTTTCAATTAGTTGTTGAGACTAGACTGCACGTGACAAGCCTTTTGCTCTTTTTCTTCTGTTCTGTTTTTGGTTTTTTATAACAGCAGGGATTTTTTCATTATAGCCACAAACTTTAATTAAAGACAGTGTCTTTATTTTATTATGGATTTTTTATTGCCAGCTGCATTAATTATGAGTTTAAATGTTAAAATATGCCACTGGTTGTGGGTCATCAAGTATGCATTTAATTGCCAATCATATTTCAATTAATTGCTTATCAAAAAAATTGGCTCAACACCAAAAAAAAACCATTGCCATGAATATGCAATGGAAAATGTGTTTAAAGCGTTTCATGTGGAAATTTATAGTTTTAATTACTTTAAGCGGGGAGTAGAGATTACTGATAGTAAATGAGAACTAACATATTATTTCAAAATATAATAATATTAAAATAGTTTTAAATTTTGTGAGGTAACAATTTTACCTTTTTTGCTTTTTGATTTTCTAATTTCTATTGCAGAAACTTTAATAATAAAATAATAGTAAACAAACCCTCTATGTAGAGTATGTTTATTATATACATAAAAATCATTAAACCAACTTGGACAGCTTTATAAAAACATCGCCCACACATTAAAGGCTAACATCAAAATGAATTGACTTGGCATGCATTAAGTATACGCCCAGTGAACCCTTAATCCATTGGCAACAATTAAAAGCTTTATTTGGAATCGCCGCTGAAAAGTATGCCACGTTACTGAGCTCTCAATATTTTATTTTTTTATTCTTCACTAATTGCCCTCGTTTTGTGCTGAACAAAAAATGAAAAAAATATTGTTTTGTTATAAAAATTAATTCGCTTGTAAAATATTTTGTTTTGTTTGCCGGCCATAATTGAATCGAAAGCGAAAGGCAGAGAGGGAATGCATTTCAATTTATAGTTAATTAATAAATGGCAATGAATAAACGCCGACGCACTCAATGCAAATGAAAACATTTTTATTTTTATTCAACTTTTGTGCATTCGAGGCTAAGCCTGTAAATTGTTTAACAATAAGCCAAACAAAAATATTCGCCAGTTAAGCTTTTGTTGTGAAAAAACAGGGAAATAAAATAAATCTGTAAGTTCTGCAGGAAATATTTTTGTTAAATATTAAAATAGCTGCAAAAATATTTAAAGGCAAATTAAAAGTATTTCTGAGAGGCTTTTAATAAGAAATCAAGCACAAAATCCCTGCGAAATCAAACCAAAATTAGAAACTCCCTCCTATTAAGCTAAGCTTTTTCCTGACTCAAAATTAAGATATGTAAAAGCCTGGAAAAAGAAAAACAAAACAGAAACAAAAAGATAAAGAAAAAGCAAAAAAAATGAGAAAAAGACGAGGCGCCGCTCTACTAATTGTTTAAGTATTAGCCAAACTCCGTGGCATTAAGTCAATTCTCCCCAAGCAAAGCAGAAAATTTAATTAAAAAAGTTATTTTTGGGGCTGAATTTAAAAATTCATTTTGGAAACGCTTTTTGCTTGCCAGGCCAATGGGAAAGACATTTTGTGTACTATGAAAACTGTTTGACCAGCTGGCGCAAATGAAATGAATTGTTTGCTGGAAAGGGAAATTGGCCCAAAAACTGGTGGGCATATGACTCTCTCTGGGTCCGACAGTAAACAAATTAGCCCCAGTTCGCAGGCATAAAGAAAATGTATTGAATATCTGCCAACGTCAGCTGACGCCTCACAGCAGCAACAACGATAGCTACAAAAGCTACAATAACAACAACAAAAGACGCAGAAAACTCAACCGCAATGCAAAAGCATAAAAAATGCAGTGAAAATCGCCAGTAAATTGTGCAACATCTGAGCCAAATAAATAACGTTTACAATGTGGGCTTAAAACCGAGCTTAAATGATGGTGGAACAGAGTTTTGTGGGGAAATGGGTTTACCAGAGTTGGAAATATATTATATATAATATACATTTTTCTGTGTCTTTATTGGGTTTTTGTTAATGTTGAAACTCCAATTTCTTCATATTTTTGCATTCTTAAAATCTTTTCTTTTTAAGAAGTAATGATAAATGTTCATAATTAATAATATTTAAGAATTATTTCTAACTAAAAAGTAATATAAATCGAATTTTCGTAATAAATTGTTAATATGGAAGAATATCAAAAAGTATAGCCTACTTAATAGGGCTTTCGATGTTTTTTTCATTTCTTCTTTTATTTTAAAAGATTATTTTCTTTAAAGTTTGAGCTGCAATATTTTGATTTAACCTATAGAGAAATAAAAATCTTTTTCTGCCCAAACCATACAAAATTTTTAGTGCCTTATCCTAGGTGATTTATTGCTACCCTCAAGGCATGAACCTTCTTGTAGTTACTCCCACTCTGTAAAACCATTTTGATCGCTATTTTTTATAAGCATTAACATAATCTTTATGGCCTCTACTAACATTCCTTCCCCTTTTTTATGTGTGTGTGTGTGCGGCCAATTAAACCCAGCCCATATAAATAAAAATAAACAATTTCTGCAAACAAAAAAAAGGGAGAGAAAAGCTCACAAAATTTGAACATAAAATGAGCAATTTCCATGAAAATGTTAAGAAAAATGTGGAAAACATTTATTGTTTGAGGGAAAAGGAGAATGAAGAGCATATGGAACATAATTTAGAGGGGCAAGCAAAAAGGGGAGAGAGAGACATCATTTAAGTGCCGCCTTTTGTTATGCACAGAGAAAAAAAATTGCGTAAAATATATATTTTCTTGGCACTTACCCTCTGCTCCTTGCCAGTTTAGCACTCGGAAACAAGAGTAAACACATGTCTGCTGAAGCGCATCAAATAACAGAAAGGACGAGGCAACAGGACTCTCCCACACACTCACAAAGGCCACTAAAATATTATATCTAATAAACCAAAAAAAAAAAAAAAGGAGGAAAGTCTGGGGGCGAGGAACAAGATGAGAAATACATAAAAGAGAGAACAATAACAAAAGACATCAATCATAAGTCACTGGGTACACGTCCACATAATCTTTCTTACCCACCTCCCCTCCCGAAAAAGAAAAACTTTTATGTATATTTCTAGAGAAACAGTGAAAAATTGTTCTTAGCCAAAAATGCCCATTGACATTGATGTTTGTTTGTATTTCAGCCATGGCTAATATCTTTTTCCACCTCTGAACTACCACTCAAATCTCAGCTTGTTTCTCGCCGGCGGCATATGTTCATTAAATTTATTAAATTACGGACACACACGCAACACTAATACATACAGATATATATATATATTTGTATAGACCCCCCACCATATGGTCATGGCAGATGTTCAGACATTGAGAGCATTTAATAAAGACATGAGCCGGGGACACATGGTGAAAGCTGTTGCTAAAGATGTGCGCTAATTGGGCTGGGAGGAAATTGGGTGGCCAAATTGGCCCTAACTAGAGTTTATTGAGTTAGTTGAGAGCAGAAACAGCAGCGGCGACATCATGTTAAGAGTAAAAACTTTAAAAGAAACAACTTTGACATAACAACAATTTTAATGAACAGAAATTTTAGAAGAATGAAACAAAATTTGTCTAGAGGGTAGAAAAATCTAAGACTTACATAGATTTAGTCAGAAAAATCACTTACTCTTTGTCATCTTTAACAGCTCCTCTCATAGTAAATCACTTCACTAGAGTGCTGAACCTACTTTGACTTTAAAATAATCAAAAAAGAGTTTACCAACTTCACAATTTTCGTCGTGAATTTTCACGCTTTCACTTAATTGTTAATATCTGCGAAATAAATGCCATCATGGCCATAAAGTCAAATCTGAACGTAAAAACAGCAACGGAAATGCAATCTCTATCTCTGTCTGACGGCTGTGGGAGGCATAAAAATGTCCTTGACATAAAGATGTTAGCAGGGCATCTCACTCTGGCGTTTTTGCACTCCTATCTTCGCTCAGGAGACTTTATTAAGACATTTTACGCTGAACTTTATATATATATATATGTATGTATATATCTGTGTATAAAAGTAGAGAAACAACAGCGAGTGGCGCCTACTGGCGGCAATAAAGCCAAGCCAAAAACGCAGCTGAGTTTCATGCAGAAATTGTGAGATTTATGACAGGAGGGTGTATATGTATATGTATATATATATCCACCCACTTGCCACCCAAACCACCCATGGTTTTTCCATAAAAGCATGCGGGAGAGGAGAGAGAGAAAAGCCAGTCAGAGGGAGATGGCAAGCGACAAGGTGACTGCCGCAAGTGCGGTTTAACTGCCAAGCCAGATCCCAGATCCCCGAATTCAGTCCCCGTAACCAGAGCAAACAAAAAACATTTGCCGACTTTTGGGCGTCTGGCGGCGCGGTACAAACGTCGGCTTGTGTTGTTTGTGCCAGGCCATAATTGGGCCAAGTTCCCAGGGCTTTCTATAGCCAGAAATTCTGTGAAAATTTCCGCAAGTGAAATCACTGAATATGTTTCAATTTGATGGGTTAAAAAGTGAAAGGATCCTACAGTGAAGGCTGCAAAAGAAATCTTTAGGGCTTGGAAAATATTTTGCAAATGGGTCTAAAAGTATGCAACGGATCTTTCTATCAAAAAATCTTAAATTTAAACGCCAAAAAATGTTAAATGGAAACAAACAAATTTCGAATTTCCTAAACAATTTCCTCAATTAAAAATGGATAGACTTTCGAAGAACAAAAACCTGAATATCCTTTCCACGTATTGTTTTAAAATCGATATATTTTTTCATTTCCCTTTCCATTTTTCCAACACTCCCCCTTAACAATTTGTTTTTACACGCCGCCATACAGCAAAAATGGTAAAAAGTGTCTGCAAAACCAAACAAACGCTCGCCACTTCCGTCGAGGCCAAAAATGAGTATTTCCATAAATAAAAAAAAATATGTATAGAATATTCTACCATTCTACCATAAATTAAATTCATTTGGTAAAATGCATAAAACATAAATCAAACCCGATAGAGAGGAGGTGAAATGCGTTGAGGGGAAGCGCCTAAACAATGCCTGTCTGTCTGTCAAATGCACTCAGCGCTCGGCGCCGACGAAAATTTAAATGGTCAAAAATATATAGGAAATTAATAAAATATTTAAAATGCAAAAGAGACACGGGCAGAACAACAACAACAACAGGACAATGCAATTTTAGCCAACAATTATAAGCATATTAAACTATTAGGATTTGCATTAGTGTGCGTAAATGGGGGTATAGTGTGTGTGTGTGTGTGTGTGTGTTAGTGTGTGGGGTTAAAAATCTGGCGCAACTTTATTATGTAGGCGCAAAATTTGCATATCAAAGCTGCTAATAGAGAGACACGGACAGGTCTGTGTGTGTGTTTGAGTGTGGAAACACACTCACATGCCTATGTCTGTGTGAGTTCATTGTAATGTGTCGTGGCCCCTGTGCGTGTGGCTGTGCCATAAATGCGTTATTTATGAGCCATATTAACAAGCGACAAACGACGGCGACGTCGGCAACGACAACATAACTCATACGCACTGTGTTCTGGAGCACATTTATTGTATTCAATTATTGATGTAGTTCAGTTTAGCAAGTCTAGCTTTAATCTCTTTCTCTCTCTCTCTCGCTGGGTTGTTGTAAAATATATTTATATGTTTTGCAGATAACTATTAAAGTCGTTGAGCCTGAATACGGTTTCATGGAATATTTATGAAAATAAATAGGAAATTAATAATTAATGGTAAATGAACGGTGTGCATGGAATCACTGAAACTTACATTTCCTTTTAATAATTTAGCTAGCCTAAGGGATTTAATATCAAATCTGTAATTTGTTGTTTTAAATCTGAGATTCTGTATTTGCTGATCACTTAGTTTGGTCTTTAAATGGGTTTTAATCTTAACATGTTAGTAATAAATTTACTTTTAAATTTAAATTCAAAGTAAAAGGTGTATGACAATGTTCTATAAACTCATTGATCCGGCAAATTCAATGATAATCCTGCATATTTAAGTTAAACAATTACCTTCAGCCATAAAACCCTTTCAAATCTTTGTAAAATCTTAAATTAAATTCCGATTCTGCAAAACAAAAACCCGGAAAAACAAATCTCCACAAACTTAATTCAATTTTTCAACTTGAAATGCAGAAATAAAACCCTTTTTTCATATCTCTTAAACAGAGAGCAGGGAAAATTGCTGATAATATTTTTGTTAGCCAGACAGACAGACACAAAAGATAGGGAAACCCTCAGAGTGGCGAAGGTCCAATGACTGGTCAAAGTCACAGGACACCTGCAGATTGTGTGTAAAAACAAAGAACAACCCTTTTTTGATAAGCGTGCGAGACGGGGTTGACACAGAGAAGCAAAAACAGAAATCGGAAAAGGGAGAAATATATATCCTTTTTTGGTCTTTTTGCTGATTTCGGCCACATTGTCTATTACACACGAATTAACATGAAACCCAAAAATAAACAAACGCCGGAACGGGAAAGGGAGAAATCCAAACCGGAGCTATATAGCCTAGCCCATTCAATCCGTATCTGTATCTGCTGTATTCACTCCATGAATATATATATCCTCCACAACATGTCAACAGCTTTGTGTGTTTTCCCCGCTTCTCGATATATCTTTCGTATATATTTTTTATTTGTTGAGTTTTCCTTTTTTTTTATAGACAGGTTTTTGGGTATTATTTTGGTTTTGTTTTTTGTGTGTTTTATGTGCGAATGCTGCACCCAATATTTATTTGACAAAAACCTATGGCAGACCCGATAAGCACACCAGATGCACAAACAGACACACACAAACATGGAGTGAAAGATTTAAATGCAACGTTTGAAAATCAAGGAAAACTGAGGGGATATGTCGCAGCAGTAGGTGGAAATATGAATGATTTCGGCAAGAGTTGGTTTTTTGATGGGATTTTTTTCTATATTTTATATAAAATGTGAATATGGAAAGTTCGTAACCAACATAAAGCTTCATAACTTAACGTTAAAAGCCTTGAATTAAACGATTTTCTTGTATTTTAATCACAAAGCAGATGTCAGCTTAATCCGTAGATCTCACCTCTCCTTACTTCTGACCATTGCATTGCTCTGTCAACTGTTTTTAATACATCACAATTCTGCCAGAAATGGCTAACGAACTGCATGACAATGTCAAATTTCGAAGGCAACAAACAATAAATTTTCACGAAAATTGACAACATCAAATTGATGGCTCGCAACAATATTTGAAGGGACAGACAACACTCACACAGACAGAGGATGAAAAACAAACGAACCCAGTTAAAGATAAGAATACAAAAAAAAACAGAGAAGGAAAAGCGGGAACAGGAGCATCGCGTGTCAGGAAAGATTATGATAGGATATATTATACAACAGGAGCAAACAAACAAGAGCAGGAAGTCGGGCAAACAGAATCGAACGTCGCACAATTTGAGTGACATGTCAGCAGAGAGCAGGAAAAAAGTACAACAGGAAAAATCGATGTGTTGGTGGTGGTAGGTGGGGGAAAACTGAAAAAATATACATATATTTATTTATGAATTTTTATCAACAACGACAATACAATATTGTCAAAGTTTATTGCATTTATCAATGTATAATTTTTATATTTTTTGTTTGAGCACTCAAGGGAGTCGGAACACTCTCCGAGTAATTAGTTCAGTTGAGGAGTTTTCCCAACCGTAGTTGAAAGCCAGACAAGTGTCATTTATGACTAGCCCATGCCCTGAATGTCTGGTTTTTGGTTTTCCCAGACAACCAACCAGAACAGAAGGCAAATCACTGCGGAGCCATTAAACAGAACCAAAGTTGTCTAGCCGTGCAAAATGGTTTCCAAGGCTCCTTTCGCTTAATTTGTTAGTTAAAGCTATTAGCCTTTGTCATTTTATGCGTGAAGTAAAAGAGTTAAAGGTGTTCCTATAAATGCTATAAAAAAGGGCAATTTTCAGATATTTAATAGGTTTACTATTATTTAAGAGAGGTAATCTGTTGGTAAGACATCTTTGAATAGGGGCTGAAACCGATGAAACTTTACATTTTTATATGTGTTCCATTGGTTTTCATAGATTTTTTCTTGTAAAACTTCATTAATTTCAATATAAAGTATTTAATTTCACTTTAATTTTGATTTCCCTGAAAATAAAACAATGTAAAATACTCATCCATAGCCAATTATACTGTAAAATAAAAAAGCATTTCGACTAATTAAAGCTGACGCAATCCGGAGATAAGAACAAAGTCGACTGCTTGCTCGTTAACTCGTATTATACACATTTCCAGCCACCACAACGGGTCCCCGCAACAAGAGGCTTCACATAAAAATCAAGGGAATTGGCTCATGTTTCGCTTTAATTAGTATTTAATTACTCAATAATGCAACCCACGCGTCGTATGAGCAATATAATTTATTTCGTAGCTCCCGAAAGAGGCTATAGCCAGTGGTTAGGACGGGAATGAGGGGGAGGAATGACGCTCAGGAAAGCCGTATAAATTAATAAAACATCAACGGGACGCCATTAATTTGATTTCGTACAAATATTTTTTGCGTGAGAGAGCAGTTGGTCAGAAGTTAAACGCTCCTAAAACCTCTCCCCGTTGAGGAAACACGCAATTGTACAAAAGGCAGTTTTCCCCTATTTTCTGTTCTTTTTTTTTCCTCCTGCTTTTGTTGGACATGCCAAAAGTCGTAAAAACACAAATCTCGTTGCCAAAAGTCGAAAAAGCAAACGCAACACAAATTGATTTGGACATTCTTCTACGTTTTCTTGCAGCAAAAAAAAAAAGAACAAAATTTAGTTGTTTCAGCGTTGAAATAAATGGAATTTCTCGAATTAATTAGCAAATGGTGAAGGCAGTTAAATGAGAAATGTGCCGCCACTGCTGCTGCGTGTGGGTTCCATAAATAATCCCCCCCTTGATTCCTGGCCAAGCAGGGCCAATAAAAGGTAGAGAGCCAAGCTTTTTGGATATATAAAATTGTTCAGTTTGCGAGTGTTTGGCACGCAACTTTCTGTTTTGGGCCCGCGCTCATCGATAGGCCAAGTCGAAAGTGTTTTGGCATTTTGCTTTTTCGGCTCTAGGCATTAAAAAGGTGGACAATGTGTTAATTGCTTTGGGCACGTCGTGAAGAAGGTGAAGTTTTTCCCAGGGTGGGGTGGATTTGGAGTGCTACTTCAGTGGAATTTATGGTAGATAAATGAGCCTTAAATGGAAGTCATGCATTTCTACACAAGCGATAGGAGGACTAAAAGCATTAATTAGAAAATATATTGAAGAAGATATTTCATTCTTGCATTCTAGGAATATAAAAAAGTGCTTTTAGTAGCATTGATGGTTAAAAATATCCCATAAAGAAGACTAAAATCTTTATTTTTCAACCCAAAAAATTAGTGTTACTTCATCAACCTACTTTCCCTACTCCTCCCAAAGGCAAACTCTTCACTTTTCATCATCTACTCACAAAAACTGAGCCGCAAAGGGCAACAGCTCATTTTCAATATGAAATTGTCGGAGTATTTCTTTTTAGTTTTTCCATTTTCCATTTTTGGGTTTTTGTTTTTCTGTTGTCTGTTCATTTACTTTTACGAGGCATTTGAGATTTGCATAAACAACAAATGGCAGAGTGTTCAGCACATGGACATGCTACTAGCTACATATCCCTGACACAACAATGGCAGTTCTGTCCACCCAACTTGTGCAGGAAAAATTCAAACTACAGCCAAACCAACCAACCCACCCACAACACCAATTCCAAGCCAATAGAAATTTCATGAGACCCAGAGAGGAGTGTAGTGGCTGTTGCTCTGTTTTTGGCAATTTTGCAGTTTGCAATTTTTGGTCAAATAGATAACAGAAAATAAATATAAATTATTACAGACTCGTCGCAGTTCCCCAGTCGGTTCCGTGTGAGTGGAAATTCGTTCAGTTACTGTTTTAATATTTATACTAGGTCAGTGCTGTGCTGCTGGCCTAGAATGTTGATATCAAAAGGTAGTCATAGGCTGGCTATTACCTTATAAAATCAGTTAACTTTTTCTGTTAAAATTCTCTTAAAATGGTTATATAAATACAGTTACTAACCATCTCTTAAAAACTCTTTTCTTGATAAATTCCCTTTCCTATATCCTTCTTAGAATAAGTATACCTACACTTCCCAAGGATATCAAGAGCTGAAAACACAATGAAATCGAAATTTTCCAAATATTGTTCATTTATTTTCCTCTTTTGAGAATTTCACATTTTTCTCTCTCTCTCTCTCAGCTAACACTTGTTTGTTTTTATTTACCTTGGCTTAGCATTGTTTGATCTTCCAAACATTTTTCATTTATGAGAAATTTTCCTGCACCAAAAATTAGTGATTTTCTGGGAGAAGTTTTTGATGTTTTTAAATTAGAAAATCTTGAAGTTGCCCAGTCCAATCAAGAAAATTAATAATAATTTTTCCATGGCTTTTTCTACAATGAGCCAAGGCAGGAAAACCACAAATTCACCTGAAAAGAAAAGTGTTGTATATAAAAAATATATTTCCCCAGGAAAAAACGAACTTCACTTCACTCCAGACAACTTGCAATTGCTTGAAATTTTCTACGAAAATCGACAGATTAACGCCAAGCACAAAAGACTAGCAGTCGGCGACAGTCGATTTCGCAGGACACGTCAGCAAAGTTACAGAAATGACCGGGAAATTGACCAACTACTACTCTTGGCTGAGATAAATAGGAAAAGGCGAGAGAACGTAGAAAAGAGCCAAAGAAGTTGAACGCAAAAGTTGGCCATTCAAAAAAGGAAAAGAGAATATTAGGGAGGAGAATAAGGAAGGTTATAGTCTTAGTCCTGGGCAAAGTTTCCCGCTAATGAGAGTAAGAGTTTTTCCCATTTTGCGGTGCAAACTTGTAACTTGTCGCACTTCCTGTTTTCCACCATCAGCAATTGCCTCTCTCTTTTTCTCTTTTTTTTTCATGTTTATTTGGCTTAATCAGTTTGGCCGCGTTTTTTCTTTTCGGCGCACTTGTTGGCATAAATAATTCATGAGCAAAATATTGGACTAGAGCCTGAACTTTTAATTAAATCAAAGTTGACTTTAATTAAATACTTGAATGGGCGAGAGAGAGGTCGAGAGGGCTGAGACAGGCTGGCCTGCTAAACAAAGGCGAGCCGAAAAACGCTCTCGAAAAAGCTATTAAGCCTTAAAGTCTAATAAAATAAACAGTAAACACACTTAATGCCTTGATTACCAGCATCAACATGGGGTTCAAAGTCCGTTCCCAGGGACTCGCCACAGGCCAAAAGGAGTGTGGGTCCAAGGAGATGTCCTGTCCAAAGGCAAGACGGCTTCTTCGGTGTAGTTTGCTCTCAGATTTATGCCAGACCATCCAAGGCTGACCTCAAAATTTGTGGCCCACTTGGCTGGGCAGGCTTCGTCTTAACTTGGCCAAGCAAAACACATGTTCTGAACTAACCACAAAATACAGTGAGAGAGTTTTGGTTCGGTAGGGAAAATGGGAAAGTCAGGTATCAAATCGGTTTCTTAAGGGTTTTAAAAACTGATTTTAATCTTAGGTTGATCTCAGCAAAGTTTGAGAGATTCATTTTCAGGAGTTTAACAAGATTTTACTTTAACATTTCGCTTAAAGATATTATAATTTTGAATACTAATATCTATCCAGCTTGAGAAAATCAGTAAGGAAGGAATTTATGTCTGGAACCGCCCACAAGAAGTTGCCACTTTGTTGTTCTGTTCCGTTGAGTTTTCGGGTCGTTAGAAGAGCGGCAGCATGAAGTAAATTTATAGCAAATGATGTGGCTGCTGGTGCTCGACTCCTTGTGGCTGGGTGTCTTAAAGTAAAATATTGACAGTTTGAGTCGAAGCAAGTGTAGCATAAACTGCTGTCAGGGCCTCAAAAAGTTTTCTATTTTTTTTCTCCTTTTATTCTGTTTTTAGGGGCAGGGCCAACGGCGACGTCTTGTAAAGTGAAGCAACAAGCAAAGCAGAAAGTAATTGCTTTCTCCCGCTCTCATCTTGACTTTGGCTTGTTGCGGTTAAGACTTTCTTCTTTACAACAATGAATTTAATTTCCCAGTTTTCTAGGAAATACTTAAAGTGACAGAGAGAGATATGTTATTGGTGTTTCTAGGGCATTTTGCTGCTTAATTAGTTACTCGATTCGTTTACATTTGCATAGCTCTTGTGGCTCCCCCAGGCAGACCACCACACATATCCATCCATAAATGTCTAATCATTTTAGCCCTGAGTTTGCATTGTTTATTAAATTGTCAGCTGACAATTTATGCCAGTATCTCGGGTTTGAGTTTCTCAGGACTCAGGATTATATTTTGCGAAGTGACACAATATTTGTGCCCGCAACAAACGATTCATTTGATTTAATGCTGGCCGAAAGGAATATTTGCACTAGTTTCATGGAAAATAATGCCAGCCAGGGAAATTGTGACTCAGATTGAGCTGATAATTGAATATTGTGTACATATTTATTCATGGAGCAAGAAAGGTTAGGTCTTTGAGGAGCAAAACGACAGGGAAATTAATTAGTTTACATATCGAAAATAATCTCAGATAGATATTGTTAAATGAATTATTCGAAAGTGGGCATTTATGTCCTTAAAAAAATTCAAGTTCCTTTTCTGGCACTCAATATTTTCTATGATAATCTCTCTCTGTCACATTGGATGCCATGGAAAATCTTATTATTTGTAACTCCGCAGTGGAAAATCCGCATTGAATGTGTCTCATTCGGGTTTTCTTACCCTAGCTGGGTGTTGAAAAGCTTTTGCAGTTGCCGCTTATCAACTTTTTCCGCTTATACATAGTACATCCTCATCTCTCTCTCTCTGTCTCTTGGCCAAGGAAAAGCATATTCATTTTTCTTCTTGCCAGTTCACTTTATTTAGTCTACGCCAAAGGATTTATGTTTTTGGGTTATGCCGCGCGCTTGTCTTTGAAGCTCAGAAAGAGAGTTTTTCTCGTCTAGCGCGATTTTTCTCTTTAGTTTTTTTTTTAATTTTTCCCTCTACTTTTTGCCTTACTTTTCCGTTTGTTAGTTTTGATAACACACCCACACTAGCACAGAGAGGGTGTTCTTAAAGCCCTTTCAAATTCTATTACGAAGCCATGGCTGGCTAATGAAAAGGACAAAAAGGAACTGACTTCCAACTGTCTGGCGTCCTTTGCCTTCGGGCTCTGGGTTGAGCCTGATATCCTTTGAATGCAATTAGCTGCATGCCTAATTAAGTTGCTGAATTGTTTTTTAAAGGATTAAAGCGAAATTCATTGGAAATTAACATATGCAAATTAGGGTTTTTATGCATTTAATTATAGCCTTTTAAAGGGAAGGCTTTGTAGTTTTATTGGAGGTTTTTTTGGGTTAATTTAAAGCTGTCTGACACAGTAATGTAATTATGCTATTAAAGTTTTATTCCGAAAGAATTTCCTCATTAATTCTGACATCTCAAAGTAAACTTTAAACTTAGTTGGAAAAACCCGCCTATTGCCTGCTAATTACAGGCAAAAAGACTCCTTTCTTTCCGTTACTCTAGAAGCAAAGACATCCTGTATGTGTAGGCAAATATCCTGCAAAGCATCAGATCTTTCTGCTCTTGCAACTTCCTCTGCATTTTCATTCCCATTCTGTGCTTCCCCATTTGTGGCTGGGACTTTGATAGCCAAGACTTGCAACAGTGTATCTGCAATAATATAATGTCATGTAATAAGGAAGTAACATTTACAAAAGCCAACTGCTTGCAACAGCCAAACAAATACATTCGCACAACGTGTTTGTATGTGTGTGTGTTTTAGATCCATTTGCGTGTGTGTGTGTGTGTGTGCTTATGGAAAAGCGGTCGACGCGTGTAAATTGCAAAGAGTAAAATCTTGTAAAAGGCAAATTCCTTTCAAATGCAACCATTGCTCCGGATAGAGAGAAAGGATGTGTGTGAGAATGTCTATGTGTGGGCAGGGAGAACTACTTAAAGTTGCAAGGCACTAGAGAAAGAGAACTGCAGGACTCTCTGTGTGGGAAAAAGGAGGAGAAGAAGAAGGAGTTGTGGTGAAATTTACACAGCGCATTCAAGTTGACTTTTATAGTATGTCATACAACAAACATCAAGAAGAGGATATCACCCATCCACTCAGCCACACCACCCACTACCTACCACCACCACCCCCTCAATCATCGCTAGTAAAAGATACTAAGCAAACTTTGTAGTTTTTTCTTGCAGCAGCCACACAGAGCAGTCTCAACTTGTTGTAAGCTGGAAATTTGATTGAAGATATTGCAGGTGTTGAGTAGAGTGGATAAGGGTTTCTCTAGGCTGCCAGGAAGGATGCCAAGGAGTCTGAGAGAGTGTCCATAGACCAGGATGAAGTGCGGTCAACATGTTTGCCATTCAGCTCCCTCTTGTTACTTTATTGGAATAGCTTAGCCTTCTCAACTAACCACAAAGTATTGCCATCTTGATTAGTTTTTAGGGTCTAAGATGATCTGCAAATGATTTAAGCCGTAAAATGAGGATTTAAAACCAAGAAGATATTAAACTTATACTCATCAGCCAACGAATCTTCCCCTTTTTCATGTGAAAAACCTTTAGCATTTCTCTTGATTTCCTTCATTTGAATGTCCTACCAATTATTTTGACCAGAGATGGCTAAAGCGACTTCTGCCCCTCGAGATGTTTGTGTTTGCCAAGGGGAGTGGTGGCCATGTTGGACTGCAAGGGAAGTGCTGGGGGTGTTGGGTTGGACAAACACTGCACACAATGTGAGTGGCAACCACTCCACCATTGCATCCTCCTCTCATCCCCAACAAACCCCCTACGTTTTGCCTTTCAAGCTGCTGGCCCTTTTCTAGTTCAAGTGTTTGCATTTTACGACCACAGACGCAGACGGACACGGACATGTGCTTGTGTATAGATGGTTGAGTAAGTGTGTGTGTGTGTGTGTGAACTGGTTCTTTATTTTCGAGTTTGTGAGCTTAAGTGAAATGTAGCTGACCTAAGCTATTAAATAAACAGAGGATAACCGTAGATTGCATGCCCGTTTGTCTCAAGGTCTCCTCTTACTCACTCTCTCTCAATCACTATCTTTCTCTCTCTCTTGCATCCACTCATTTATCTACCTTAACTAATAAATATTCATTTAAATTTACTAATCCATTGCAATCTGCCTCCCAACTTCTCCTTCAGGCAAATTTTATGAAATAAGTGAAAAACAGAGAAAAATATTAGAAAAGAAAGTAAAAGAGGAAAAAAAAAACGAGAGAAACCAAGACCAAGAATAAGAAGAAGAAGGCCAAAAGCAGCACAGTGCTTGTCTAGCTGGAACAAAGGTTATAAGGTCGAGAGGACTCTGCATGTCAGCAAGAAATCCACAGGCAATTGGCCATAGAAGAAGGATCGGTTATAGCCGCTTCCGATCGATCAGCGTATCAATCAAAATGCTCAGCTCGCTGGACGCGTTGGCTGGCAAAATAGCCACTGCCACGCCAGGAACGGGAGCTGTAACGGCTGACAGTAAGAATACACAGTCCCTACATCATCATCATCGCTTGGAGTACGATTACTCGGCGGTTGAGATTGAACCACCAGCCGAACAGTTGGCCAATTCGCCGCGCAGCGAACGGGAAAGATTGCAACAGGCTCAGCAGGCCTATGAGCAGCAGGCCCAGGCGGAACTGGAATTTGGTCTGGCCGAGGTGGATGCCAAGATGACACAGCTGAAGAGCAGTTCAAATATGCAGCACCACCATTCCAGCCAACATCAGTTACAGCGCCATCCGCATCACCATCAGCTGCACCACCATCAGCCCCACCACAATCAACATCATAATCATCATCAACATAATCATCATCATCCCTACCAACGACCCAAACCCACATCGCCGTCCCATCACCAGCTGCATCAATCGCCCTCCTATCAGCAGCAACTCTCCCACCTGGCCGCTCTGCAGGATCACCATGATCTCCTCCAGTCCCAGCAGGAGCTCTTCCACAAACAGTTGGCCAATATGCAGGAGTACCAGCGGGAAAGGGAGCGAGAGCGAGAGCGAGAGCGGGAGAGGGAACGGGAACGGGAACGGGAGCGAGAGCGGGAGCGGGAGCGCGAGCGGGACAGGGAACGCAGCAGCTTTATCGATAGCAGTGACTACGATTCCCAGACGGAGTTCAAAATTTGCCTGAGGGAAAGGTGAGTGTGCGAGTGATTCATTCCTCCGGAACCCCAACATCCACTCACACTAACCTCTAACTAATTTTTACCATTAATGTTTAATTTTAATTTTAGCTAATTTTAATTTGTAATTTAATGTTTAAATGTAACCTTTTCATTATGTTTTAGTTTTTACTCATTTTCTTTAAGTTTTACTCTTAACCTTAGTCATGATTTTTAAACAATAATTTCAGCATTAAACAAAAATAAAAAAAACATATTTAAAACCCTAAAATCCATAACTTACCACTAATTAAAACACTTAATTATATTAACTAAACTTACTTATTAAATCAGTTTGCAAATTTCATTCATATTCGAAAAAAGATTTCCTTATCTAGTTCATCTTTCACCCCCTTATAATCATTATACATTCCATGGCTATTTATATATTTCCTTTGCCTTTAATCATAAATTACAATTTCCATTTTTCTTAGGAAATCTCTCATAAGAAACTATAACAACAATAATGAGAATTTTCTTTATTATTTTTACACTCCAACATTGCATGTCTGCATGCACGAAACGAAAGTATTTTAAAATCCAACTTAATTCATTAGCTAAAATCGGCAAGAGGCGGCCGTATAATTATAGTTATTAAAAATGAAATGAAAATGTTAAAGTCTTCATTTATTCGGGTTAATGGATAAATGAACACTGAAAGTCAAGATTTGTAAGAGAAAAAGTAGATTTATTTTATTCAAAAGACAATAAATTTATATGAAAATATGGGGATACAATCTTCAAACTAATAATCCTCTAAGAAGCTAATGAGTTTCCTCACCTATTTCAGTCTTAGACTTCTTCAGTTTCCACCTCTGTTTTACCTCAAATGTCCAATAGAATTACCCCTTAACCTCAGATGGCGATTCTCTCTAGTCTCTTCCATCTTAATTTTCCCATTCCGGTGCTGTCATTTTGGGTTGTATCCTCAGTGTAAACACACGTCAGGAAATCAAAACTCGAAAAACACGCACCTTGGCAACGCCTCAAAGCAAATGCATGCAGCGCGAATCCTTGGGTAGGGAAAGGGAAAACTCAAACCAAAAATAATAAAAACATTTGTAATTTTTGGCCAAACGAAAATGTCACGTGACAAATTGCTGCTGGGCGAAAATGAGCTTAAACCGCCGCCAAGAGTAGCAAAAGGAAAATCAGCTTGCTATGGGAGTGTTGGGAGGTGGCATATATATATACTTAGGTGTAAGGAAAATCGAGTTTTCCAAGCACACATGCTTAACACGAAACCCCCTCGTCTTGGCACCCTCACAGCGAACACGACAGGCAACTTTATTATTCACATTTGTTTGGTCTTAACTAATTTAATGTGTAATATCATTTGACATATTGTTTTCATGTTCCAGCCTTTGATTTGTGGCCCTGTAAAGGGTTTTCTCGTTATTTGTTTTGCCTTTGCGCCCCTCCTTTTTTGTGGCAACAACCCCCCTGTCTGGGCCTTATCACACATGCAAATAGTTGGCGCCTAAGGGAGGCGCCATTCTGACAGTTACCACCTATACCGAAAACGCTCTAAATGGGGTTCGTTTTGGTGAGGATAGGGATGGTAGAAGGGGAATATGAAAAGTATAATGATAACTCTTCTTCAATGATATGATTTGAATCTTCGATATCTCAAAGTTCTTCTTCATAGTGTACCCCAGAAAAATATTCAAAATTTCCCTTTTCCCATCTCTAACTTCTTCCGGAAAACAGCAAACGATGCGTAAATTTTTTTATAGCCCACACTGAGTATGACATTTTATGTTTACTGCCACTGCCTTGGCAATTTACAACTTTTGCTGCTATTTCGGTGGCATCCCATGGTTCTAGGCACTTTATGGCTATTTTAAAAGGCTTTGACATTTGCGTGCGCCTGCAATTGTGGCTAAGTAAAATGGCCAAATACCGAATACCGAATCGTTCATTGACTTTAAAGCGCGTGTTGCAATGCAATTAGCTTGGACTAAATATAATGCTGCACTTGCATGTGACATTCAATTAGTTGGGCGCTGGGCGTTGTGGCTTCTGATGAGGCAAAATTATAATTATTCATAGCCAATGGGGGAAAATTCTCAGCTGAAAGTGAAATGACTCTTTTTCTAATGCGCTACAAAACCAACAAACAAATAATAATAAACAAAACAGAAAGAAATGTTGGAACAAAACAGCAGCGGTAAACAAATAGATGTGGGAAAACAAAGCTCCGAGAGAGGTTTTTCATTTATTAAAGTGGCCGTGAGAGTGGGTGGTCGGGGATGAGCTGAGCTTTGGGCACGTAAGCAAATAATGCCAGCACATGTGAATACAAGGATGTGTTGTTGGAAAATAATGTCTAGGCGAGTGCTGAGAAAGCAGCGCTCAGCTTTTGTGTGGCCAAAGGTAAAGTGACAATGCAGCGTGTAAGCCAAGCCAAAAGGAAAGAACACGGGAAACCTAAGGGAAATTATAAAGGAAAATGTTGGCTAAGGATTTGCATAGGCTAGCCTAAATTATTACTCTGGTCGTATGTGAATTCAAATAATATTTAATCTTAAAAATAAAAGGGAAATGGTGGTGAATATTTTATAAATATATTTTTAATATTTATTAATGATCATTAAAATGACTTTTTCTAATAAAAAACTCAATTTTTTGTGCATTTTCTGGCTGGAAAGTTAATCCCACAATCATTTGCAAATTTCTGCATTTAATCTGAAGGTCATTTTCTTCAATTTCCTGAAGTACATACCACATTCTCCTCCCCCTTCCTAGTTTCTTCTTTCCTCGTTTTTCTGCCTATGCTTACAGCAGCCAACAAAAGCAATTGGAAAGAATGCTGCGCTGCTTTTTCTTCTGGGCATTATGAAAAAAGGAAAAGCACCTACAACAATTCCTTCTACATTTGCCCTACACCCACTTTTCCTCCTCCCGCCTGCAGTCTATTTATAACCCAAAGCTGGCATTGCATTTCACTTTGCAGCGTTCTTTCTCAGTGTGTGTGTTTGTATCATTTCAATTGTTGCTGCTGCTTTTTGCTGTAGCTGTTGTTTGTTTATCCAGCAACCGCCAAGCCACCCACTCACACCCAGCTTTTCTTTATTTGCGGGTGTGTGTGTGTGTGTGACCCAGGAAAAGCTAATTTAGCTGCTGGATGAGGGACATTCAAGGATAACCCAGTGAGTAAGCTCAGCTCCCGCGACTTTTTTTGTGGTGTTTTGTTCTAGTGAAATCGAAATCCAACAGACAGGGGCAGTGTATGCATTTTTCTAGGCACTGAGAGAAAATAAGAGTGCCTTTTGATGAATATTTTTAGCAAAAATAAAAAGTTTTAAGCGGAATTTCATTTACAACTTAACTAAGGGTTAAAGCAACTTACATTTTAAGGAAATTGATATATTTTTTGAAGGCACTGAAACTCCTTAAAGAAGAGTATCCCTGATTTTTGTTTAGTGCTTAAAAAGAATATGTGCTCTTGAGGGAGACAGGACGCGTCAGATGTTCTATGTTTGCCATTTGCATAGTTGCATGTTGGAGTCCGGCTCAACGTGCATTTGTGTTAGTCATGTATGTCTGCATACTTTTCACCTTTATTGTTTTATGAAAATTTTATTTGTACAAAAAAAAAAAGAAAAATAATATGTTAAATATTTGTGTGTGTGTGTGTGTGATGTGTCAGTTGGCTTGAGTTGACTTGCATCTGCTCAGTTTTTCAGAAATTTGTTATTTAAATAAAAATAGAAAGTTGCATATAAATTACATGCATGAGTAATGTTTTTCAGTTGAAGGAAAAGGTTGGGGAAAACCCTCTGCAAATATTTTGGGAATGTATAAAATTGTTTTTCAGTTATGTTTGAAAATGGGCGAAAAGCTGGAAAAACTGTCAGAACTTGAATTTATAACAAGGTTTGGGTTCTAATTAAAAATAAAATACTTCAAAATATTCAATAAAATGGATCAAAATGTATTTTAAAAATGAAATAGTAATTAGTAATAATTTCTTTTCTCCTTGAAAATCAATACAAATTGTTCAGATTTTAGCCAACAATTTGATTTACCAAACATTATTTTGAGGGTTCTATTTTACAGGGTCATTGTATAAATATTACATTTCCAATTTTAATGAGCGGCAATCAAATAAACAAATAACAAACTTTCAACCAGCAAAATAAATTTTGTGTAATTTGTTAGGCAGAAACCTGAAATTGTTGAGGGGGGCAATGAAAAGCAGAGGAAAATTGCCAGTTTCGCCGGGTCAAACCTTTTTTATTCTTGTTATATTTTTCAGTCGATTTCTGCTGTTGGTTTTATTCTCTTTATTTTATTGTATTCAAGTGCGGTTTGTTCCCTGGAAAATAACTCAGCTCGTTAACTGCACAAATAACATGTCAGCACTTTTCCTTTTCTCCCTTTCGACCTCTGGTTGCCGCAAATTTGCGGAGTCCCCGCCATGGATTCAGTTCACTTTTGGTCTGGCCATCATTACTCAAGAGTCCTTAAAGTCGGGGCAAATAAAAAAATAATATAAAAAGGGGAGCAGCAAAAAACACACGACCCCCTCTCTCGCTCTCTCTGTGAAGTGGTTAAGTCAAATAAAACACAGAGTTCGGTTGAAGTTGGGTTTGCCCTGTGTTTTTTAATGCCTGACCAAATGTATTAATCACACACTCGCTCGGAAAGGGAGAGTGGCCACACAGGACCCTTCGTCTGCAAACTTTTCTTTTGGAGCCCACATATCAATGAACCCCCTCAAATCAATAACTAAAGGTCCTTTCCAGCAACCAACAACAAAAAAATTAGTAAATGAAACTGCCTTCAAATGTTGATTTTCGGTTCACTTTATTTTGTGGTTTCTCCTTCGGTCAGCAAATAAAAAGAGAACTGAATGTGACCCCAAATAAAATAAAATATAAAGCAATAAAAAATATGGGTGGGCAATATGAAAAAAAAAGAGTGAAAAGTGAAAGCAGCCGCCGCAGTTTGTTGGTGCAGAAAGCATTAATAAAATGGCGCCGCGTGATATGCTATACTTTTTAGTTTTCGGGGTTTGCCTATATGCTTTGGTCCTTTAAAACGTGAGAAATGTTAGTTTACCTTTAATGAACTTTGTTTCATGTCACTTTTTCATTGAAATAAATATTCTATTCTATAAACCATATGAATTATGTATAATAATTTTTTTTAATAATAAATAATATGCACTCAAAACTAACAAATCTTTCCCTTGGCCAAGGCTTTCCTATTTTTACATGGTTTATAAAACCCTATTATACACAAACTTATGGTATTAAACACTTCGTTACCTTTTATCCAACTTCATATCCTTTTTTATTATTCCTTTGCCTTTTCTAGTTCTATCGCATGCAAGCGCCTCGAAAATTGCGGTTAGTTTTTGGTTCTACTTTTACCATTTTTTGGTGTTTGCTTTCTGGTATATGCTGAGTGCGAGTGTGTCTGCGTTTTGAAGTGTGTGTATGGGTGTTTGTGTTACTGCGTTTGCGGTCTTCGAATGCTTCAGTGGAAAAACAAAAGCTGGAAAGCTGCGTTCGCTTCTCCCCTGCATAACCTTCCCTTCATCAGCCCGAAATCCCCATTTCTTATCTCACTTCCCACTCGACCCACACAAGCTGTGGCCCGTCTGAGGGCAGACTGAGAGAAATTCTAAAACCCATACCAATAAAAATGTCCTAATTTATAAAGATTTTAAAGATATTTTTAATATAAATATTAAGTTTTTCACTTTTTCTAATGCAAAAATTTAAACGTATGTAACTTCATTTTTTTTATAAAAATTTCTTAATATTTTCCCAGTGCATTTCACTTACTTTTCCCTTTCCTTTTGCCTGCATCTGTTGGTTCATTGATTTTGGTGTGGAAATTAACTTTGCTGGTTTTTTCCTAGACCCAGTTCCCCCTTCTCCCTCCCTCCTTCCGCTTCACTATCCTGCAAGTTGTATATATATATATATATATATCCACAGCAGTAGTTTCTTATGGATGGTTTTGGTTTTTGTTGGTAGATTTTCGGCACTTTGTAAGCATTATTTGTTTTCGCTTTTATTTATGTTGCGGTTCGTTTTCTTTAGTATGCAATTTTCGGGTTTTGAGGGCAAAACTCTAAACAAATGAAAGTTGTAAAAAAAATAATAGATTTACTACGTTTTAGTTTATGGTAAATAAACAAAATTGATTTAAGGAAATAACAATAGTAAAGCCTTTTTGGATTAAAAATTATAAAATTGGTTTAAATAAAATGAAATGACAATGCCCCTTTTTTATTCCTAATAAAAACTCTAATCCTTAGTACAATATCAAATAAAACTCAACTTTATTTAAGCCTCAGTGGCCACAATAACTCTTAATCCTTGACACACCTCCTTTCATCTGCAGTACCTGACATTGATGGTGGAGAGTCCACTTTCATTTGTGCCAAAACATTTTCATAAATTAAAACGGCGCGTCAGCGGCAATGCACAAAATGCCAAACACATGACGGGCCCAAAATGAATTGCAGGCAAACAAACCCATGTATTGTTACAGTGAGAGAAAAAAGGGGTTATATATAAAAAGGAATTATTCATATTTTTGAAGTATATGCGAAATGAGTGAATGGTTTTACCCAAAACAAACAAAATCAGAAATATAGAAAAACAAAAAAAGTACACAAAATATCTTTCAGTGCACTTTGGACCCGCCATGTGAAAACAATAAAAACAGAAGCGCCAACAATTGCTACCCAGTGATCCTTCCATTCTGTTGTTTTTCGTTATTACCTTGGAGATTAATTAATTGCGAGGCAGAAATATGCTACAAGTTCAGATCCCTTCAGGCCTCCCCTGACCTCCCTCTCATTTTTTAACCTCTACAACTGTCAGTCATCCAACACCCCGCCCACCCCTTCGTTTTAACTCTTTTCCTTGCATTTATGAGTCGAAATAACAAAAACAAGGGAGCGCACGCCCTCTGCCGGAGAGTAGGGGTAGCAAACGAGCAGGAACATCCATGGTAATTTTCGGGCTCGTTTTTGTCCTTCCCCTTCCCGCAGACCCCTTTTGTTTATGGCTTTTCTTTTATAAAGTGGAAAATTGCAGACAGCATTGTTTGTTATTTATTGCCATTTTGATATGAAACCTTTTTTGTTTTTTTTTTGGTATTTCCTGTAGGTTATATCCTGGATCTCAGGCCTCTAGTTGGCCTCTTTGGCTTGTCATAAAATCTGTAGAACATCGTTGAATAAGAATCTTTGGTAATAACAAGCTATCAAAGTTATTGGTAGCGAGGTAAAGGGTTAGTATTGTATATTAAAGAAGCAATTACTACTGTCTTTCTGCTATCTAACTTTACCCCCATCCTTCCACTGATATCTCAGCCAACCATATTGACCTTCGATAGATTTTTCCGTATTGAAACACAATCATTTATTTAGCTTATAATCCGATCCACTTGCCCCACCGATTACCCGAGCTCCACCTTTATCCGCTCAGCCATTTGCCATTTGCTAACTCAATCAAGGCTCTTGAAAAATGGCATGGCCAACGCCCTTTCTGGCCCGAACATTTTACCTTGTCAACCCATTTTAGCGTTGAAATCAATTTGACAAAAGCCACATAAATTTAAATAAATTGCGGCTGTACATAAATTTAGACATTGAGAGCGTTGGCACAAATACAACGAAGGCGGCCAACTTAAGGAAGGAAGAGGCGGCGGCGGCTAGTCATTTGCCATTGGGTCGGGCTAACAAGAACGAGAAAAAAAGGGCAAACAAGCCACCAAGCTGTGGGGTTTTTCTAAACCAAAATACAAATAAACTTGCCCAGGGACGACGACTCAACTAACAAAACAAACAAAAAATTGAGTAGAGCAGAAAAAGTGGCTAAAACCGGGCTAACTAAAAAGGGGTGAAGAAAAATGTTAGTGGCTCTGTGTAAGCTAAGGGGAGTCGATTTTCCAAACCAACCAAGCAACCAAGCCACGGAAATAGAAAATAGAAGAAACAAATACAATTTGAGCTGAGAAAATCAAAATGAAGCATAAACAAACACAGGCCAAAAGCAAATGGAGCCAATAATAGAAAAAATATGCGAAAAAAAAACTAAATAAAGCATAACAAGCAAAGACGATTTTCAGATAGATTCGATTTTGCCAAAAGAGAGAGAGGGAGGAGAGAGGGAGAGTGTGGGAAAAAACTGAATTCAGGAAAGTGTATAAATGAAAAGAAATCGAAACCGATTGGAACAAAGTTGGCAGGGGGTAAAAAAAAGGGAGGAGCAGGCAGGAGCGATAAGCAGGCAGGAGTCAAACACAAACGGACCAAAATTCGAACCCGGGGCCAGCCAGCATAAATGAATCCTAAGCAGGCAAGTGCACAGTACAGTGGGTCCAAATGGAAAATTAGTAGATCATGTTGAAAAGGATATGGAAATTTCAAGAGAAAAACCATTTTCCCCACTGTATCCATCACAAGTTCCCGAATCCGGCAGCGGGCGACTACAACCCCTTAGGGAATTCTTGCTTAGTCTGTCCCGCAGAGAGCTGCGTCCTGGCAACGTCCTGCCACGATTTCCTGGTCCTGGTCCTAGACCGGTCTGTTCTGTTTTGGGCCTGGCTAACAGGCAAAAAGGGCTTTTCATAATATTTTTAGACATTTGACTTTTGATTGAGCGCATTACACGCGATTCAAATGGGAATGAAGTCGAAGTCCGGGCTTACATTTCAACTGAGGCAATTTATTTGGCCCGCATTTTGCTCAATGTTTCGCAGCCCTTGTTCTCTGCCCTTGCTCTTGCTCCTGGCCCCTCACCCACTTCCTCCTTCTTTGGCCATAAAATTAGATTGTCCTGGCTTATGCAAAGGATTTTGCTGGCTGTTGCTGCTGTCGCAAGCATTTGGCTGCGTAGATTGGCACAGTATTTTATTGAAAATCTAAGTCAAATATCTAAACGACGGTGTTTTATTACCTGTTTTCCACTCTCTCTATCTTTCTCTCTCTCTCTCTGGCCATGTTTAGCGAATGTTTTACATTCAGAAACTAAGTCAGTTGGTTGGCTAAAATGGTTCTTCTAAGTGGTGGGGCTTAGTGGGATGAAGTGGCTCCATTACTGGTTCAGGTTTTGAGGTGGGTTTGAATGGTTTTAAGTCTCTGGGAATTCTCCTTGGGATATAAAAATATCTTTGGGTTTTGTTAGGTGATACTTATGGTTTGGGTTTTAGGATTGGTTTACAGTAGGAAAATATAAAAGGGAAACGTACAAAAAAGGTTTAAAAATAATACCAGATTTTCTATTAGGAGTTTTACTGGATTTACTTTCTGAAAGTCCATAACTTCTGCTGACTTCCTACTATAAACTCCAACAAAATCAACCCACAAATTTGTTCTCGTTTATTATCACCATTAATGCGCCTCTCAAAAAGTTGTCTTAAAGAAATTAAATTTCCCAAAACCCCTCGCTTAATTCGTCAAGCAAATGACGAACAAATCCGGGAAAATTCTTCAGTAAGCTTTGAAAAGTGAAAGTGACAGAAGAGCCTTAATTTTCAACTTTTCCCAGCGACTTCCTTACTTCTTCTCCATCTTTGATTTTTGTGTGCTTGGAGCAAAAAAGGGGCCTGTCCTTAAAATGTTCGTTTTGACTTTTTTTGTTAGATATTTTTTTTATATTACAAACGTCAACTTCGACGTCGCTGACTGACTTCCTTCCGCTTAGCTCATTAAACATACAAAAAAAGAAGCGAATTTCTGGAATCAGACCTCCTCCTTTTTCAGTCTCAAAACTCTGTGAAATTCTCGCTGTTCTCCAGACATCCAAAACGAATGTGTTTTCTTTATTTTTTTTTTCTGTAAGAGTGAATTTTCTGCTCGTCATAATGGCCACGTTGAAGGCTCCCCGGGGAAAAAGCAGAGCCCGCCGCCTCTCCACTCCTTCGTTTTATTTATTTGCCGTGTTTATGCTCCCTCCTCCGCCCTTCAGCATAATTTTATTTGTTTGCTTAAAAAAGAATTAAAAGCGGTTTTCTGCTGTATTTTATTTTTTATGTGCACTTTTTATCCTTGTGCTTTTGAGTGCGCGAAATCGTTTTTATGTGCGTCTGCGGTGGCGGCAAAATGTCCTCCGAGGGTGAGGCCCAAGGACCAAACTTGAAAGAGAAGCGCATTACTTGGCAATTGTTGACATTTACATTTTTGGTTATAATTCGGAGTTTTATGCGGCATATAAAGGGCAATATGTGAGGGGGTTTTATGGGGCTTTCATTTTTTAGTGTTTTGTGGCTTCAATTTTTGAGTAATTCTATAAGAAAGGGCTGTAAAATATAGTCATTGTGTTATTATTAAAAAAGTTATCTTAAAGGGTTTATGATTTATGATTTTTGTGGATTTATTAAAGAACCGATTTTTTTCTTATCAGAGCTTTGGGTTTAGTTGTTATTTTTGATTAGGTAAGTAAGCTTCCTTTTAAGCTTTAAAATTACTTTGTGAAATCTTCACCACTTTAAACAACCCCTCAGAATATCGAAAAAAGGGAAATCCCCCATATTCTTTCCTTCCATTAAATACTTCCAACCACCGAGAAGGAGTTTCCCGCTCTGACATTGGCGCATAATTGATGCCTCCGGGGAGCTGTGATAAAAACAAATCAGCGGCACACACACACAAAAAAAGTGGGTTTGCCACACACACCCTCTTCTCACATATAGCAGCTGGTTTTTCCAACATGTGCGTGTGTGTAGGTCGCTTAATATAATTCACACCATTAAACCGAGAGCTGCGGCATTTTGCCCCTGTTAGACATAAATTTTTATAGACAATGCACAGAGCTGCTGCTGCTCTCCGCATTTCCCCTGAAAATATGTTAAGTTAGCCCGGAAAACTGGTCGCTTATCAACTTTGTTTTCCCGTTCTTGTTTTTCTTTTTGCTAAATTTTTCCTAGAGTTTTTTTTTAGCTACCTATCTAAGGGCTGCTGCATCGCCCTTTGGTTTAACCCTTGAGCCACATGTGGCGGCGTTGGCAGCCAGCCCTTTGCCTTTTAGCTTATCAGGGCGCGTTTATGCCAAAACACAAACACTCCTCGCTGGGCGAAACCATTTCGACGCTACTGTTGTGCTATAAGGACAGTGGGGGTGGGGTAAATATTTGAATGGGTTTTGGATATTCTAAAGGAATTATCAGACTTGGTTAAGTTTTTCCCATTTCGAAAGTTCAAATCGGGTTTGATTTTAGTTCTAGTTAAGGGTTTGAAAAACCAAGTGAAAGGTGTAGAAAAAATATATATTCCCGATACAAATTACAGCGTAAGCATAAGTTTTTCTTTATGTTTGTTCCACTGTAATTGGACTTTTGGTATCCCAGGTAGGCGCCAAGTGAGTTTGCTCTGTTCTCGAGAGTTTGTGTGTGTGTGTTTTGAGGGCATTGTGGATTCGCATATGGGAGTGTGTGAGGGGTGGAGAGGGGAAGGGGTAATATCATGTGTGTGTGCTACTTAGCCTAATGTAAACCATATGCATGCCTCGTTGCGCACCCAACAACAGCAACAACAACAAGAGGAGAAGAGCGGCGACAGCAACAACATCAAACACTTTGCTGTGCAGCGAGGCTTCACTTTAGTGGAAATAGGGTGGTTGAGAAAAGGAAGGGGGTAGTCAAGTGATAGGGTGGGAAAAGGGAGCTAGAGGAAGAGGTACTCCTCTTGGCATACATTGACACAGAAATGGCGAAAACTTGTGGCAAAAGTAAGTTACCAAAAAAAAGGTTGAGGTGGCTAAAATACCACTCTAAACTACCCTTCCTTTAACTGTTTTTCTTTTTTTTTCCCCCGCAATGCTTGAAAAATACTTTTCGCCTGTCACGTGGTGCAAACTTTGTACCTCGCTCTCTGCTTTTCCACTTTTCAGCTTTCCTCCACTCGCGTCATCTGATATTCGAAAAGCGCCGAAACTTATTAGCAAAGTGCATTCTTTGCTATCTCTTCTACCTTTCGGGGTCAGGTCTGAGTTGCTTTTTTACTCATTTCTCCTCCCTTTTCTTCCTTCTTGTTTATTTTTTTGGCTTTCCATTTTTCAACTTGTTGAGCGAAAATTAAATTTTTAATGAATTTTTCCCCGAAACGAAAAGTTTTCCCATACGTGCCGAACGTAGGGTGGGCTAAGAGGCAGGAGCTGGGATGAGCAGGTTTGCTTTTTTGATTTAATTAAAAACATTCTTTGACTTGCCAAAGTGTTGCAAAATTGCTGTAAGCAATGTTTCTATCTGCTCCTCCTCACTGGCTTTTTCTCATTTACTCTCCAAACAATCTACAGTGATTCCTCGGCAAAGTTTACAAACTGCAAAAACTGAAAGTATTTAAAATTGGGTTTTTAAAGAGAATTAAAAGTAGCAATACCTAATTATTCTTTTCCAAAAACCAAAAATAAATATTATTTTCACATTTTCTAGGTAAACCAGCCCCTTAACCTCTCTCTCTCAGTGTTCTTTCCCCATTTTCCAGCAAATTGTGAAAATCTTTAAAGCCGTTTAAACTGTTTTGTGTGCCAAAATTGGGCAATAGATTATGTCTGTTGGAATATTCGGAGCACCAGCTGTGTGCTATCCTGAGAGCCAATGCCTCCACCGTTTTGGGGCTTCGTCGTCGCTCTTCTATTGATTTTCAATTAAAAATCCATACAAACTCTGGCGGAGGCCAATTAGCCCAGTTTGCTGCCAACGGATATGGCTAACAACAACAATTAGCCCGGAGAGTAAAGTATTGCCCGAAAATTGTTGTTCTTGCCACTACTAGTGCCTCTATTCAAGTGCCGTTTGGTAAAAGTTTTCAACGTGAAAATATGTGTGACTGGGGGGTGGGGTAGTTTGGGAAAGACTTAAGCCCCCGTCCCTCCATTCTGTCTAACGGTGTTCTCATCGCATTTAGGCCATAATTGCAAGCAGCCGCTAATTTCACAGGCACCAGACGACAACTTGACAGGCGCCTCTGTTTGTGGCGACTGAAAGAGGGAGGCGAACGGGCTGCGACCTGCTGCAAGGGGCAACCAAAAAAGGGGGGATGCAAGGCGAAGTGTTTGGCAAACGGAATGACTCGTTGATTGACTGAGTGAGTGACTGCAATGACGACTGCTCTAGGTTGGCTTGTTTGTGTGGTCTTCACTTTGTGGACAGGCAGAATGCACTGATCGAAAATAAAGAGAGATTTTGGATAATTTTAGTTAAAAAAATACAATTTCTTAAGTTTAATAAGCTTAAAGATAGGCAATATCGACAGGAGTTTATCCAAAATCAACGAGAAAGTGCGACCACGCTGCGTATGAGCAATAAATCCAAAAAATACTTTTAAAAAATCAATTTTCTCTCCTATAATATTTCTTTTCTTTTATTTCTTGTGTATTATTTTCTTTTTTACTTATTAATAATTCATTTTTTATTAGTGTAGCTTACAAATGCAGGCTAACAAAATTTTTTGGCTAGACGGCGGCGGCCTGTCAGCGAACACACAGCCAGACGATGCAGTCTTTCAGCGTTTTTGACTTGGCAATGTTTTGAATGCAATTTTTGGTCTCTGTGTGTGTGTGTGTTAGCCTGGCTTTAACCAGAAGCCAAGTATAAAAGTGGTTGGAGGAGTAAGCAAAACTTTGCCAGCTGGTTTGTGTGTCTGCTCTTGATGTTCGCCTCGAATATATACACAGCAACTGTTCGTTCCATCTTTTTGCCCGTGCCACATTGTAAACGCATTTGGCCGGAAATGATATCGACTCCTGGGTTAAAGTGTGTTCATGTTGCAAGTTGCTGTTACTGTTGCTGCTGCTGCTGCTGCTGTGTCGTGTCGTGGTGTTGCATTTGCCGCTTCGTTGCACCGGCGATTGGCAACTGGCGGACACTGAACGGACAATGGACAAGGGACAAGGGACCGCCGGAGTCTGCCTTTGTCTTTAAGTGGTCAATGAGCAGACTCTGGTCCGTGTTCCCTGGCTTTGTGCTCGTGAGCCCCCTTCTTCTATTGTGCAACTGTCAGGTTTGTTGTTTCGTTCTGTGCTTTTGACATCGGTTCGATATTTCGGGAAATTTCTGGGCTTTAATTTCATGCCAAAATAATGGTAATGGAGAAAGCCATCATTTATTCCGAAAGTGAGGTGCCAGAAACACAGCTGGAAATGAACTAATTTGAAATCCAGGTTTAATTTGGATTTAACAGGAATTTCATTCGAATTTGGTTTTGGTAATTTACTAGCTAGTCAATATTTTATATAGAAACCTTGCCATACAATCATAGATAACGAAAATCGAAGGATAAATTGCCTCTTCCAACCCAATTTATCCTTCGATTTTCGTTATATTCCCCTCATATTCCATGCATAAACGCTGATAAAATCCCATTTAATTATTTCTAAAATAAAAATTAAGAGGCCTTTAAACTGTTTAAATAAAAACCAGAACATTATGAATTTACAATATTTAAACTAAAAATCAAATAAAAACTTTTTTTCACTTACTTTTAGCAAAAAGTAAATGCTTTCAGCCCACAATCTCTCACACTCTTTTCACTTTAATTAGAGTTTGATCCCTGGTTTTTTGTGCAAAAAACTTATTTAATTATCACTTTATGAGCCCTATTTGGGTTACCAGCTTGCCCACCCATACATGCGTTAATGCGTTTGAAAAGGTTTCGTTTTCATTTTTGTGCTAAATAGGGATTTTTTTAAGCACTAACAAAAATTCTAAAGAACAGGGCTACCATAGTGTAAATATGTTTTACGAGTACACACGAGCTGCATCATCAAAAAAAAAGGAACCCAAAAAATGTCACGTACTTTTTTTGTATTTTCATTTTTGTAAAGGGAAAAACTCTCCCACACACTACTATTCCCTTTAATATTTCCCGCTCTGTGTGAGATTTTGCTTTTCAATGTTGGGTTTCCCGCTGCAACGACAAATAGCGGGGAAAATGATGTCAAGTGAAGATGAGGATGCGTCGACGTGGGTGTAATTAGGAAACTTGCCTCCCCACTTGACTTGCTTTTCAGCTAGAGAGTGAGATGGATGGACGAAAAATGAAATGCTAATATGAAGAGTAGCTGGAAAACGGTGTCAAGAAAGTGTTTTGAAAAGTTTTTAGAATATTTTTCGATACTTTAATTCCTATCTTTTGGTTGGGAATATTTTTTACACTTTTTGTCTCTGTTAATGCAGTAAGTAACTAAGATGGTTTCTGTCAAAAAGATGCCTCTAGGAACCTCCAATTATTAAGGGTTCTTAATTTATATGTGGACAAGAGCTCTTGCAATTAAAGGAGCCGCAGACATTGTAAAAGTCTGAGGAAATGTTGCCCCAACAATTTTAATTGTCACATTTTTGGTTGCATGCACATGAGACCAGACAAATAAAAGAAGGTACAGTGAAATTTAGTTAAGAGTAACTGTCTGATGAAGAAATATAAAGAAGTAATGAAAGGCAACCTATTATCTTGAATTTGTTGCATAGATCCTTGGAATATAAGTTTTGAACTTGAATTAAAGATGAATGGTTACCAGGAAGAACATTTTCCCAATCGAAATATCTTCTTTTCTTCTCAGCCAGATCCATTCTCTTTCATCTAACTGTATTTCCCTGCACATCGCTTTGTTTATATCATTTGGTTTTCCCTCTGCCTTTCCCCCCCCCCAACCCACTGCGATGGTCATTTTAATTGTCTCGTTTTGTGTTTAGAGTGGATTCCAAGCCTGGGTTGCTGTGATGAAATATTTGTCTCAAACCAAGGAAAAGCCAGTCCAAATTAGTTTCATTGATAGCAGCCGGCCAAGGAGAGCCACCTTCATCATTACAAGTTATGTGGGAAGAAGAACAATTAAAACCGAATTCATTCAGGCTTGAAGACGATAATGATGATAGAGAGAGCAACTACAACTACGACTAGAATATAATTATGTTAGCTGGGAAACAAGAAAAGGGCAGCAACAATAAATGCTGGAACTTTCCTTTTGACCAGGCTAAATGCATGTGCTTTTCCTTTTGTTGGACAATGAAAAGGCAAAAATATAAAAGAGGCCACGACCCACGCCCCCGCCCCCAAACACATGAGAACAATTAAGGTTTTGATGTAGTTTTTTCTTCATCTTGTTTTTGTTGTTTTAAGGGAAAGAAGGGGAAGCCCATAATTATGATTATGAGTACTGCCACTCCCACAGCCTTTTCCCTCATTATTATTGTCCTTTCACTGGTGGCTCACTTCAAATATGGCAACTCAGTTGGTTTTAATTGTTGAGGCAGTCTCAAGGGGCAGATGATGGTGATGGGTGGGTGCTCCTGCACTTGTAGTTGTAATTGTACTCTTTGTGCCCTTCTTGTTGCTGCTCAATTGTTGGTTGGCTGCTTGAGTTCTGCTGTTGATTGCTTCATTCTTTGGTGAGGAAAAGTACTTTGGCCTTTAATAGGTAATAATTTTTTACAATTTTCTTTCCTACCACCTTTAAGAATTATCATCCTGCTGTACTCTTTTCTTTCAATAAGCTTGATTTTTAACATCAAAGTGGAATTTTCTTTTCTTATTCCACATTAATTTGGCAGTTCCCCGTTTCTCTTCAACCTTTCTTCTCATTTGCCACTCCAGACTTGCGAGTATCTTTGATTATTTCTCGCTGATAAACCGCAAAAGTTCCCTTTTTTGGTTATATGTAAATTTCCGTCAGGGTCTTGACGTGTCCTTGTCTCCTTTTGCACCCCACGTTGATAATGATGATGATGACGGCGATGACGATGTTTGTTTTTCTTCCACGAGTTAACTTTTCTTCGTTTTGTTGGCTCTCGCTCTGGCCTCATTGCCGCTTCATTAGACCCTGCCTTGCCGCAAGTTGAAGAAAATAAAGTAGGAAAAATTGTGTTGCCCATCAACAGGCGCTCAGTCGTCTGGCTAAATTTTCAAGGATATGAGTTGTTGGTTAATGTTATGTGGCACATTTCCTCCATGCTTGCTTCCTTGCCGCAGCGTAGATGATTGCCAAGAAATTTGCTCTCTGTTTTGGCCAACAAATTTCCCTCAGCTTCCGTTTTCATTCTTTATCCACTCGCCTTTTGTTGTTCTTCTGAGGGAAAATGCTTATACTGTCGTTTAGTTAATGATCCAGCATGTAGTAGTGGCATTTTCCCAAACTCACTTGAGCTTACACTTTACTCTCCTTGACTGTTATCTTAAGTTATTTCGATTTAAGAAGCAGTTTGAGTTTTAGTAACTTTAATTGGAATTTAACTTTTAAAAATTCAGAAATTGTTAGCAGACGAACTCAGCATTTTAAGTTCCCCAAAAGTCGCTTCAATTAGTCACCCATATGGCCTTTGAAAATTCTCCAAATTAAATTCTTTGGTATTCACCACCCTTTTCAAAGTCCCAAAAAGGACTCCTGGGAAATGGAAAACTCACTAACACACACACACACACAGAAAGTCGCAGCAATTATTCCATCTGCGGGTGCCGAAAGTCTAGACCAGCTCCTCTTCTTCACTTGACCAAATGGTTTGAGAAGCGTGAGGAGGGGCAGCGAGAGGAAAAGCCTTTCCACGGCTATCACCTGTCACATAAATAGCTAGCGAATGAATTATTAAAGCAAAAACTGTGAAAAACAGAAGGAGCCCAGCGGAAACTTTAACCCGCAAATGTGTGTGAGTGTGTGTGTGTGTATGCCCCAAACCCCAAAATGAAAACTTTTTTTAAGATGCTTAAAATGCGCCGCCGTCTGGAAGAGAAGGATGTGAGGAGGGAAATTGGGGAAAAGGGGGAGGCCAGCGAAATGGCTAGCAAAGTCTGGCCAGCAGCGGGAAAGCAAAAGAAAAGCTGCATTCGGGAATAATATAGACCCTTTGAATACCATTTCAATTTTAAATTATTTAAAAAATATTTTTAAAAAACAGTAATTAAATGTAAGTAAAGTAAGTAAAAGCTATTTTCCTCTACTTTAATATTCTTAAAAATAAACTACCTATTTTTAATGGGAAAACCTCCTCCTTTTAATCGTTAATTCTCATAATTTTGAAACTTTGAAAACTTAATACTTTTGAGATCTTTGATACCCTTATTTTTTATCAGAAAAGTTTCCTTTGGGTTTTTCTTCTTTTTCACTGTCTTGGTTATAAAAACCGTTATAATAAGCGGCAAAACTGCGGCGCTGGCAAAAAGCGGCAACAAAAAGCGCAGTCAACTTTGCCTTTCCCTCCACTCTTCCCAGCTTTTTCCTTACGGACCGCATAAGTGGCACCTGTGACCAAAGAAAAACCCACACACACACACAGACACACGCATTACCAAAGTGTGTGGCTGTGTCTATGTGCTGGAAAATGTTTGGCGTCGCGGCATTAAATTGGTTTGTTTTTGGGTCCAAATTGTCTGCTGCTTCTGAGGGCTTATAAAATATAATTCGACAGACGACAACCAGGGGCTGCAAAGATAAATATATTAACAAGAACAGCAGGCATCGAGCTGTTGCTGCTGTTTTGACGCTTAAAATGAAAATTTCTACCAAAAAGTGTTTAAAAAAGTCTTTATATGATATGTGATGTGGTTTTATGATGTATATTTCTTTATTTTTTATTAAGTATAAATCATACAAATCATTTTTAGTACAATTTATAATAATAACCTTAAGGATCGACCTAAACGTATCCCACTAGACACAGCCGAGTCGCCTAACCTCTTCTAATCCAGTTTAACAATCAGACGCACTATGGTAATGCCAGCGAATAGACAAAGTTAATAGCAGTTAGAGGACCTCTGTTCTCCTTCTGAACACAAGCACATAATTTTAGACTGCCTCCTTCTGTGTTTCCTTTTTGTGCCCTCCACATTCAAGGATCCTTTCTCTGGCTTCGTCCTGCAGCAATTTGCCAGCCGTTTTATTTGCGGTTGTCGTACATTTATGGGCTCGCTATTTCCCTTTGCTTCTCTTCCACAGACTTTCCATCCTTTTTCCTTGATGATGTTGCTCCTTTGTTTTCCCATTTGGCTGTGTGTGTGTGTGTGGGGTTGCATTCACATTTGTATTTAGTGTAATCTGTTTTGGAGTCCTGCTCCTTGTTGACCATTTAAGTGCAGCTCTAATTACACTGCAAATTATTCGAATTATGCATTTTTAGAGAGCACTTATTTGGTAACACCCGCTCTTAAGCTGTCATTAAACTCTTTGGTTTGTGTTTTAAGAATTTTAGTATCAAATTTTTAACCTTATAGCTCTATCTAATAATATCTCTCTTTTTCTTCTCTTTTCATATACCTCTTTTACTACCAATTTAGGTGAGTTAACTACTAAATCTAATATTTTATAAGCCCAGTTTGAAATAGAATATCCCCCAGAAGGATAATCACTCAATTTAGTCATTCGTTCTAATTCATTAATTGCTCAGAAATATTAAATTCTCTCCACCTTAAATATTTATTGGTCACTTGAATGGAAAGTTCAATTTATTTCTTTTGTTTTTTTCCAATTATGAAAAATTTATTGTTTGACATATTTTGCATGAATTTTCCCTAACGAAAAAAGGAAATGAAAAAATTCAACGTTGAACAAACTATTTTTGGTTTAATTTTCTTTTATTTTTGGCACATTTCGCGGCGCCTTAAAATATGCAACGCTTTGTCCCTGTCATGTGGCATTAAGGCCGCCCAAAATGCGATTGACAGCGAACACACAAATACACACACATGAATATGGCCAAAAATAATACCAAACAAACAAACAACAGTCAAGTGGTAAACGAATATTTGCCTATTTTTTTCTGGGCTTTCCACCTCTCTCTTAACGCTTTTCCAGCGATTGCTAATGCATAAAAAATTGACCCACATTTCGATTAAATATACATATTCATATTTACGTTTGTTTAAGCAACGAAAAAAACATAGGAAACAACCAACGGGAAACCTTTTTTCATGAATAATAAAGTATTATATACGAAAGTTGATTCGAGCATGAAAATAAAATCGAATCGATTTATCAATGTTTCTGGTGGAGAGCAATTCAAGCTGACAATTTAATAATCACAAGGAAATGCCTTTGAAAAGAAGTTATTGAAATATCAGAGGAAAAAGTGTTGCATTCTTTTGGGGATTTTAGGAAATTTTCAATTTACGAGTAGTTAAGTTTATTTTTGGGAATTTTTGTTTTTCCTCATCAATATTAGCTTAAAATATATTTTTCTTTTTACAACTGAAAAGGTTAGTTTTCGCTCAATTTGTTAACAAAATGTTCCATATTGAAGCTACACCTTCGTTGTATATTTTCCTACCTGGCATTTTAGCCTTTGGCAATATTCAACTGACAACAGATAAAAGCTTCGGCATTTCGCCATCGGAGTATCTGTGTGTTAGCTCTGACTTTCTTTCTATACTTTTGTGTGTGTGTGTGTATGTGGGCGAGTGACACACTTATTGATGTAATAACATGTGCATTAAATATTTATTGTATTGGGTAGACAACATGGCACTTTCTTTCGCTTACTTCTGTTCCACTCAGACAGTTTTCCCCCCTTCGCCGAACCACTTTTTATGGCCCCACACACATGGAGCAAAGATCGTAAGTGGCCTGGCCCAAGGAATTGTCTTCAAGTCAAATGATTCGAAAGGTTTTTCCTTTCGGAAAATACAAGGTGGCAGTGTGCAGGTGGAAGGAAAATTGTGTCACATTCGATGATGGCAAAACAGCAGCTTTTGAGGGCATGCCTGAGCTAAGGAGCCAAGATGTTTGCATTATAAAATATGAAAAGGCAAATAAAATGGCAAAAATCAAACACTCGATGCGAAATGTGTGAAAAATTGATGTTGAAATGAATTGAAACTGAAATTGGGCAATCGCATGTGTAAATAAAAAGTTCAATTGCAGTTTTAAGTTGCATATTTACATTGTGATTTATTGGTTTTAAAGGGGATTTGAATTTCTAATAGGAAAATTTATTTACTAAAAAAAACACTAAAAAATATGAATTTCAATTTATTATTGAAGGTAACTTGCCTCCAGGCCTTTAATATTAGTCCCAACATTTTAATTAATTTCTAAAAAAAGAAACATTGGCAATTAGAAAAAGGCAGATGGGAAATTTTCCAACGAATATTTGCTTTGTCTGCTTGACTCAATTAATAAAATTTGATCAAGTCAGCAAAAGGGTTTTTTGTGGGTCCCCCAAGCAGTTAATCCCTGAAAGCTGATCCCCCTTTGGATACCCAAACACCACCCCCTCTTGTTAATCAGATGCATAAAAAAAGGGAAAAGCAGCTCAGACGTACAAAATAATTGTTGCTGTTTTTGTTGCCTTAATAAACAACAACAAAGCGCGCCAAAGTCTATTATTCCTGCGTGTCTGTGTTTGTTTTTCTCTCGCGTGTAAGCCTAAAAGCTGCTTAAATTTTTAATGACTTTGCTTGTCCTTTTAATTGTGTGCATGTGCGTGTGCCAGTGTGTGTTTAAGCAGCAACAATTTCCACGAATGAGTTTTGTGAAGTATAAAATTTCAATTGGAGTTTTGACAAGGTTTTTTCATGGACTTAATGAGTGGGTTTTTAAAAAGTTTATTATTTGTAGTCATTGACATTTTGGCTGACTCTAGCTTTTGAACTTTAAAATAAAGGTAAACTAACTTAAACTAAAAGAACTTATAGATTTCAAATATTATATACCTGTTAAGTTCAATAAGAGATATCGCTTCCCAAGCCAAGGGCTAACAATACTTTATCAAAAAACAATTTGCTTTCAAGCCAAGATAAACACCAATCGTAGGCCACAATTCGAAGGCGTTAGTTTCCCTCTTCCCCTATCCATTTTCCTTTTAGCCACTACTACACAAAATGGCAATAAATATTTACCCAAGCCAGCCGAAAGAAATGTTTGTATTTTCCGAAAAAAAAAGGAATCCAAGAAAAGCTTTTCAAGTATAAGGCTACGAAAAAATGCCGCCAAGTCACGTAAATAATTAAACACGTGACATGCGTCAAGTAGAGCCTAGCTAAAGGAGAGGGCAAGCTCCAGCAGCTTCTCATGTGTGTGCGGAAAGGAGGGTGGCTAAGGATATAGCCAACTTGATGTCGCGACATTTTCTTTTGACAAGTGTGCGTGCGTGATTTCTTGGGCTATATTTGCTCAGCTTGCTCGCCAGGATGTAGAGAAAGTTTTTTATTTTTCTTTAGCTAAAAATAAATTGTCAACTTTATTGTTTTAACCTTTGGAGAGTCCATTCTATTTTTAATAGGAAATAAAATATTTTCTTAGATCAATGGTCTTAGAGTAAGCTAAAAGGAAGGTTCAACTTTATTTTTGTTGGAAATATATATTAAAATATATTTTAATGGTATACCATTCATATATAAAATAATAAACCTTCACAAATTGATTTCCCTTTTTCCGTACTTTTCACAATATTAGACCCTCTATAAAAAGAAATAAACGAAATCGTTAAACATTTCACCCCGAAGGATCGTTTAAAATATGGAGCTTTTCCTGGCCCTCTGGCTGCTGGCCAATTTATGTCTCAAGATTGTTTTTCAATAAATTGATGGCACTTCTTCTCCTCTTTTTCCCTTTTTCTCTCCTTTAAGGATTCACCTGGCTAAGAGAGAGATAGCTTTTTCTTGTCCTTTTAATGGCCATTTTCCTAGGCAATTAGAGACACGGCCAAACGACTTGGCTTTCCTTGCAAAGCTTTTTCTTATCCCTCGTTCTCTTGGCCATGTTTTTCCCAGGGGTCTCGTTGGCCATGTCCCGTTATTATGATTATCGTTTGGTCGTTTTGTGGGCTATTTTCCATCTCGTTCTATCACGGCCCCTTATCCTTTCGCTTTCGCAGCTCGTTTTCCTTTTTTGTGCCGCGTTGACAAAATCATAAAAATGCACACAAAACAGAAAACACAAACAAATTATACAAATGTCTCCCGCATGAGAATGTTAAAAGAGGGACTTAATTTTTTATTCCCCTCCCTGCCCTCCTTCTCTCCTTTGTTGTCACAATTTTGAGGTAATGGTCCCTGAGAGACCAAGATGGCCAGCAAGAGAAGCAGGAGTGTGTGTGTCCCTGGCTAGGATAACGATGTGTTTAAGTTTTGAATGGGTTAAGAGGGGGATTTAACGGTTAAGAAGAAGGCTTTAAAGGAATTATTTTAATATGCAAAAAAGATTGAATTCGATTTGTTGTAAAACAGATGAAAAATTTAAAAGTTTAGATAAAAAGTTATCCAGAAACATAGTTAGGTTTTACCTTTACAATAAGTATGTACATAACTAAGCCCTTTAATATGTTCATGAAGATTGACTTTTCGATCATCTAAGTTTTCCCTATTACCAGCATGACCAATTCATTAGCATTGCAGGAGGGCATCCATATTCAAGTGGCAGACCAAAGACCAGTAAATTTTCCTTGGGGCATTTCCATCTGAAATTTCCATTGCCCCGAATACCCCATGAACCATCAATTTATAAAATGCGCGTCAAACCAACAAAATTTATGCGCCACTGCATCGAATTGTGAAATACGAAGAGCCATGTGGAAAAGCGCTGTCTGTGGGAGAAGGAAAACTGTGCAGTTAAGAGCATGGAATTGTTTCAATTTCGTTGGCAAACAACAATTTCCAAAGAGTGGCGACAATTTTTGCCTGCCTCAAGTTGCGAAGTTTTCATGTGGCATCCGCTTTCCTTTTTTCCTCTTTTTGTTTTTGCATCCCCTCTCAGCACTTTGGAATTTTCATTTATAATTTTCCACCTTTTTTTCTTTTCTTTTTTTGAATTTTTGCACCAAGACTTATGCTGGAAAAGTGTTAACCCCTTGCTCTGTCTCTGCCGGAGAGAAAAATAAAAATCATTTGATTCAATTTTCCACATATCTTGGCCCGGTTTGGTGGGTGGAAGTTTTCCAAGGGGGCGCGGTGAGTGTGGAATTCTTTTTTTGCCGTTACCGGGAGCCATGCAAATCATTTTCTTCTTTATCCAAGGCCCCCCAGTTGTCGCTGTTCGCATTCGGTTTGGGGACTTTTTTCAAAATGAATCAATAAATTCCTTTTCCAGGGCAAAAAGTTTTTTCGAGAATTTCATCTTTTCGAATTTTAAAATCTTTACCAAATAGGGTAAGGTACGGTTACTCTATCGATTGGATTTTAAAGCATAAAATGTTTCAGATTTAAGTTTGAATTACTAAAAATAGTTTCTAAAAACATTGAAAGAAAACAGCCTGCTAAGGATATACAAAATGACAAATTATAACAAATACTAGAGAAATAATTTACCATTTTAAATTTTAAATTTAAACATAATTGATATTTCTCTGTTCTTTTCCTTTTTAATATTTTTGATCAAAGTTAAGCGTATCTAAACTTCGCTGTCTCCAACCTTTTCCTTTGCATTTCTTTTCACTTTTTTATTTCTGCTCGCTAAAGCCGTTGGCATTGTTGAAATTTCTGCTCCGCAGTTGGCCGAAATGCCTGTACTTTTGTTTTAACACCATGGCCATGGCCCGCCCCCTTGATCCTTGCCCGGCATGTGTGTCATTGCTGGTTTCTCTTAAAGAGGGCCCAAAGTTTTCCATATACCCCAAAAAAAAAAATAAAATAAGTCAGGCCCAGAAAATGGGAATAAATATATATTTTTTCTGGTTAGTACTCTCACATTTATTCCATTCATTTCATTGTGGTTAAAGCCTGGTTCGAATCGCCTCTCTTGGACTTTTGGGTTTTTGGCTGCGTTAACATTACGTTTCACAATTTAATTTTCCTGCCTTTTTTGTTTTTGGTTGGCTTGCATTTTCCTCTTTTTTGCTAGTGACATTGAGAGCCCAGAGTCCTGGCATATCCTGGCATCCCTTTGTGCTTTATCTTTCGACACAATACATACATACATACATTTTATACCCGATTCGGCTTTCGGTTTTTCATTTTTTGCTTTTTCGGTTTCATTTTTTACATGGCCACAAGATTTACTTATTTAATTTGGTTTCCTGTGTGGCGGATATTTATTGCACACTTTTTTCTTGGGCGACAATGTCGATGGGGTTTTTTCTTCGTGCCCCTGGCTTTTTAATTTCTGCGTCATTTTCAGTTGCGAAGATTGAAAGTTATGGCTGAGCAAATGAAATAAATGAATTGGGAAAGTCATTTAATTAATATTTAATATAATATTTGAAGAAATAATTGAAATATTTACTAAGAATAATTTTTAAAATCTTCTTAAAGGGAATTCCTTTAACATTTTTAACTTAACTTTTACCCACTTAATCATAGTCAAAAAGTCAAAATCCCATCGAAACTTCAAGAATTCCCTTGAGAAAACCAACCCCAACTTAATTCTCAATTTTTCTCAACCAACTCCCCAATGAACTCGTTCCCTCATCAACCTCTAATTAGTCAACATAATCCTGTCCAGACTTTTCAGTGTGGTGCCAACTTCAATGCCCCTTAAATTCCTCGCTGTGATGAGGAATTCAAATAAAATGCCAACTTTGATCTATTTACAAGTGATTATTAACAACAAAAAGAGAGAGTGAGAGGTTACCAGGCGGCAGACAAGGACAACAACTACAAACGATTTCGAATTTTTGCTTAATTACACACGAGTCCTAAACCTAAAGAGACCCCTCCTCCCTCTCTCTCTCAGAAAGTCCCTTTCGGAAATCCCCAGAGTCGAGTCAAAAAATGAGCTGCATCACCTCCATCATCCTCTGAGTCCTTCAGCCCCTGTGCCCTCGCTGTCTGCTTTTGGCCATGTCAAATATTTGTGCAAAGTCCAAGCTTCACTCCCCTTTTCCCTCCTACCCTTTTTTCATCCTCATAAGCCCCATTCCCACACCACTTTCGTCAGAATTTTCTCATCCAATTGTCGCAGTGGAAGGACGAAAAGGAGACCAAGTCGTCGGACAGGTTAGGAAAGGATGAGAAGGAGTCTTTGACCAAAAAAGAGCAGCCGGTCAAAGGGATAAACCTGCATTTACCTCTTAGAAAAACCAAATAAAACCAAATATTTTTTTTTCTATTTTATTAAATTTTCTTTTTAAAGAAATCTTAGCAGGTTTTTTTCATTAACTTTTGTTTTTTGTCAAATATTTTAGATAGGGTATTTAAAATGTCGATCAGTCATAAATTCCTTTCTTGGTTTTATTGTTGGCATTGCCTTTTTCGGGGTTCACTGACTGTCAACATTGGGCCACCCTCTTCCTCCTTTCCTTCCAGTCTGCTACCCTGCAAAATCGTATGCCCACGCAACGAGAATTTTCATCCAGTGTTGCCAGACAACGCACAGTCAGCGGAAAAAGTCGCGTTGCTCGGCAAAAAGGAGAGGAAGCAACGACAGAGGTAGAATGAGGCTGGAGAAAGTGCCAGGGCCTGTGCGAAAATAAAGCAAAGAAATCATTTTTAAATGCGGCTTAAAATTATCTTTGATAAGCGCGCTGAAATGCTCTCATATTTTTTGTTTTCTCCCATTTCCCAGCCCAGCTTTTCCACAGCTTTCTCTCTGCTGCCTTTTTTTTCTGAGAAGTTCAGTAATTTATAGTCTCCTGAACTTGAGTCGCATTAAAAGGTTATTCCTGGGCAGATCAAAGAAAAGCCTCTGCTTGGGCTGAGGGCGAGTTTAAGCTGCTTAAAAACCGCGATGTTGGAGATATTAAGAGGCGGATTAAAAGTAAAGGAAAAGGTACATACTTTCTCGAGGTTATAGTTTAGCTAGAAGGATATTTTAGTATATAAGAATATTCACATTTTATAAACTATTTTTGTCTTTTTTATTAGTTTCATTCACTGTAAACTGTAATTCTTGAAAACCATTCCCTCTAGTCTTAAAGATCTTCTTATTAACCTTTCGTCCTTGTCAGTCCTTGTTTCCCTTTGCTCCACTTTAGAAATTACAATGTTAAAGCTCTTCAAGAAATCCACTTGGGTTTTCCTTCATTCCCATTGATTTCCCATCTCTAGCATACCGCACTAGCAACAAAAACCAATCAAGGAGAACAAAGAGCAATGAGGAACAAAAAACAAGAATCAAAAGTTCGCTCTTCTCTCACAACAACAACAATAACATGAAGTGGAGGACTCCACTTTGCACTTGATTTGTTGTGAAGCAGACGTTAGACATAAAAAAAAATTATCCAACTCACCTGCAAAATAAAAGAGATCCGAAAAACAAAAAACAAAAGAAAATGAGAACAAGCTAAAGTTTTTCACAGAATTTTTCAGCTGCTACCCATGCACTCAAAAAATAATAATAAATTTATATAAACAAGAAATTGATTTTAAATTTAAGATTTCTAGAAGGAGGTTACGGAGGTCTGAATTGTAATAGTTGCGAATTGCTTATATCCTAAACCTTTTTTTTTCATAACCATTTTGGATTGTTTTTCATTTAAGAAATTTCTTTTTGAAAACTTCAATATTTTTTCAAGTGCCTTCCTTCTGCTACAATTTTTTCTTCATTTTCTTCTCCATTGTTAAAAAAGTTCCTACTCTTTGTCCTTGTCCCTGTCAAAGTGTTGACCCATGTCGACGCCGCCGAAGATGATTTTACCCGTCCACCTTTTTCGCCGCCCACTTCAACATCTCAGTTGGCGATCCCAAGTGTGCCTTCATTTTGAGGCTAAAAAACTTTTATAATAGATTTCAAATTTCTCCGCCGCCGGAGATATTCTCTGGAGTAATCAAGCAAATTAGTGAGTTTCTCGAGAGAATTGCAGGCGTGGTCCAAGCACGAATCCCAATGCCGAATCTCAAACACTCCCACTTTCTTCAGCAGCTCCCTCGACAATTTTGCGGTCGGCAAATTGTTGACAGCTGCTCCAGCAGAAGGTCCTTCTGCTTGTCCTTCTGCTACGACAAATGAAGATAAATGCCAACAAAAAAGTAAACGATGGAATAGGGCCAAAAGTTTGCTCAAAAATTTAAAGAGCGAAATCTTCAATTTGTAACTGGAGTTCAGTCTTTGGGGTGCATTATTGACAAGCAAATGCGATAGTCCTTTTAAATCCAAGGACTAAGTCTAAGAAAGTGGAACTTGTTAGTGTACCCTGTAGTGGAAAATGTATGGTATATGATGATGATACGGTTTTATGAGTTTTTCCTTCATAAATAACATCTTATAAAACATGAATCTTTTGTTACTGAGCATTTATTTTTATGACTTTAAAATTAGTTTCACGGAAATTAATTTATTAATGGGTATTATTGAGTTCAAATTTCGCCAACATCACATGTTTCCACTTTTATTGCATACTTTTTGCTGATGAAGATGAATTGCAGTTTGAACTTTGATAGCAACAAAGTTCAGTTCGTTTTACTCGTTCATTCTTCGTTGGGTTGTTTTGCCGACTTGTTTTTGCTGCTCGGGTGAAAAAGTTTTGTTTTTCGGTTTAAAAAGTTTTGGATAAAATTGTCGCAATTGCATGTTTTATTGGAACCTAAGCTGAACTTGGATCGTGTACAATTTGCACTTCTAGAAATGGTATAGCACGGAGATAAAATTGAGCTTAGGGTTTAATAGTCTTAAAATATTAAAATTAATTTGGATATTTTTTGAACATACTAAAGTACTAAACCTATATTATAATACTACAATGTTGAAACAAAACCTGCAAAAAACTTGCAACATTTGTTTCTCTGTAGAAAAGAGTAAGAAATGCAATAAATGTGTCAAAGGGTCGTTGCAATTACAGACCTTCCCCAGAGAGTCCCCTCGACTTTGCACTCGAGTGTAGGGGCGTGGCAGCAGCCCTTCTCTCCAGTGACTTACAAACTTTAACTAAATTAAAGTCAAGACGGCAAAGCCAAGAAAAAGGGTTAAGTGGAAAGAGAGAGCGGAAAAAGAGAAACAAAGTTTGGAGTCTGGAAAACAAAGACCAAAGAAGAAGTTCAAATTACAGAATGCAACAAAGAAGTCACCGAGGGAGAAAAAGAACTGGAAAGGGATGACAGGAATTTGCTAAATAAAAGTGAAACTTGTAATGAATTAAAACACAAAATAAAGTTAAAAAGAAAGAACAAATTTGTGGCTAAGGCAAAGGAGTGGAAAAGGAGAACAAAAATAGTCGGGCGCTGAGTTAATAACGGGATTTACAGTATTACCTTGATATATGTGGAATCTTTATATTATTAATAAAATAAATAAACGAAAAATATATAAAATTTACATATATATATATTTATATATATATATATATATATATATATATATATATATATATACATGTGTTAAAATATATATATATTTTCGATTATCGAAACCTTTTAGTTATAGTTCAATAGTGCTTTCAATTTTTCAAATTTTCATTATAATTTTTTTTTTTTTGGTTTATTTTTTTTTTTTTTTTTTTTTTTTTTATTTTTTTTTTTTTTTTTTTTTTTTTTTTTTATAATATTTAAAAAACTTTTATTTTTTTTTAATTACTTTTCAAAACAAAAAAATTTTTTTTTTTTTTTTTTTTTTTAATTTGTTTTTTATAAAAATAAAAAAAAAAAAAAAAAATTTATTAAAAATTTTTTTTTTATTTTTTTAGTTTCTTTTCTTTTAAAACCCCCCCCTTATATATATAAAATGTATACTAAAAACACCATTAGGTTTACCATGCAAAATTACATCCACCTTCAATATCACCTTACCTTTTCTTCACGTCAGCCTAAATTTCTAATTACGCAAAAAAAAGCAATCCATTTTATTAGTAGTCTGCCTTCTTAGCTGACACTCCCTGTTATTCGATCCCATCCTTTTCTCTGCCTTAGCTAATACATTTCAGTCACTCTCTCACATATACAGTAGAGTTCAACAGATTAGTTCCTGTTTAAAAATTAAAAACTAAATTAATGTTTAGAAACAACACAATGCCGGATAATTTATTTTTAAAATGAATTATGCTATTTTAATATTATTTAACTTAAAAGTGAGCACTAGTATTTGACTCACAGCTGTACATGTAAGGAGACAGAAACCGTTTAATCATCAGGTGTGTTAGAGGTCCTTGTCCAAGTGTTTGCTCATCGCGTTTCGGCTGGCCCAATTCCGTCCTAAAAAGCTGAAATCGTTTATTTACACAGGCAAATGGCCATTAGGTTAATGCTATTTGAGGTTTACTCGACCAGAAAATCGCCAAGGCAAACAAGAAAGGCTCACTCAAGCCGAAGTCGAAGTCGTTTTAAGTCTACAAATTACCTTTAAAGTTTATTTGAGGATGAAATTACAGCATATCACATTACACATAATTAAGCTCTTCAAACACAAAATTAAAGAAAACCAACTAAATAGTTTTTTATTTTCCGTGTTTTTATTTTAAAATCAATGCTCTCCCTTTGTAATGTTGGTTTTATCTAGTTTGTTAGAATAGGACAGAGCAACCTGTCTCTCACTTCCAACTACATTTAGATCCTCTCTTCAGCTGTTCATCTTGGAGATCTTTGGAGCAGCTTTCGCTTATTCTTCCTTCCACGCTCTCACTGGAATCTATTGGAGGGCCACCAATATCTCATTACAATTGCCTCTTCGGTTTCTCGTTCATTTGTCCATCGACGATTGACCGGGAACGAAGTGCGAGGAAGGAGACGAAGGAGGAGAAGCGAATGCGCTGAAATTATATATTTAATTAATATATAGCTTTTTTTAATTAGTCACGTTGAGTTCCGAGTGCCGTGTTAAGTGGAAGTATTTATTTAGGCCCTTAATTTAATCAATCCGACCTCGAGTGTCCGTGTGCGTTAACAGTAAACGTGAAGCGTATTGGTATTGGTAATTGACTGCCAGTAAATTAAGAGTTTCCAAGTTTTTCCCGTTCTTTATTCACGTTGATAGTGTAAAAAATTTGAGATCGCAAATATGTTCAACAGTCGCGTTTCGTTTTTGGCCAATCGCCGCATGATTTTCGATTTCTCCGAGAAGAACAACGATATCTACATGGAGTAAGTGTGTGATAACTGTAAATGGTACAGATGCAGTGGGTACACGTTAAAGATAATCCCAACTTCCATAATTTACATAAAGGCATAGACAAACTAAGAAATGTTCTCATATTTAACAATAAACTAAAAACTATAAGACAGATTTTTTAAAAACATTTTAATATATGTTAATTTCCCGCTTATCCCCAGATTACTGTACTAATACCTCTTTCGTCATTTCTCTCTCTTGCAGTGCTTTTGGTATGAGCGATAAGAGCAGCAGCGCAACAAATAGTCTGCCAAATAGTCCCATACACAGCAACAACAACAATCCCTCGCTGCTGAACAACAACAATAACGGCAGTAACAGCAACAATAGCTTGAACGTCGGCAACAACAACAACAGCAATCCGAACTTGGTCAACAGCAACAACGCTCTGGTGCCCGTCGGAAGCAACTCTATAATGTCCTCCGCCGGTTTGGTTAACAACAACAACAATGCTTGTAGTGCCAATCGAAATGTGGTAGCACTTGTAGATGATGACGCCTGCTTCCGGATGGACACTGATGCCGCTGTGGTCACGTACGGCGAAAAGGAACCGGATCCGGATAACATCAAGATGTTCGTGGGCCAGGTGCCCAAGTCGATGGATGAGTCGCAGCTGCGTGAAATGTTCGAGGAATACGGCGCAGTGCACTCGATCAACGTTCTGAGGGACAAGGCCACCGGAATAAGCAAGGGTGAGTACATACAGTACTCCTTCGATTAAATAGATTAATAGCTGGAGTGGTTATACATATTAAGGTTACCCATAGGCGATCGCTTAAAAGTATGCTATTTATTTTGCTACTTTAACTTTTAAAAGTCAAGAAACATTAACAAAAGTTCCTTTAACCTACGTAACACTGTAACATTTCTCCTTCTCTCTTACTCTTCGCTTTTGTCTGGCTGATAAATTGCACCCGAATATGTTGCGGTAAATAGCCAAAGCTCTGCCAAAAGTTCTTCGTCGCCCGTCATGGAAATGAGAGATGTACAGACAGAATTAATATGAGATATTGGTCTAGCCAGAACTCAAATATATACGTATATATATATATATGTATGTAGGAACGTCGTGCGTTTGGTGCACACACATCTTTCTATGTCTCCTTCTCTCCCTTTTAATTGCATTCACTTGCAATTGCCATTTCATTTCATCAGCAAATTGCTTTTTGTTCGCTATTTGTGTTTGAGCAGAAATTTCAATAGCCTTGAGCTTTGCTAATGGAGATTGGGCCCAGAGTTTTGGGAGTAGGGGATCTGTTGAATTAAATAATACAATTCATAGTATTAAATTGGCCTGTACTTATGGAGATTTTAATTCTTAAATTTGTGTTGAATTTATTACATTCTAATTTTTTTCATAATGGATTAAAAATGCAGATTTCCCAGACGATATGTGTTTACTTTGTTCACTTTGTTCACCCGTCAGTGCTAATTGAAATCTCTGCAAGTGAAGATAAAACTCAGTTTCATTTCTTTCGTCCTAAACTCCCTTTTCCATTATTCCAATATCATTCATTGTTCTGTTCATTTCTCCGCCCTTCTTTTTTACTGAGGCCTCTCAACTGCAGTCAAGTTTCTATTTTTATTGATGTGCCATGCTCTTTTCCCCCTTCATTCACTCATTCATTCATTCATAACGACATTTCCACTTCTAATCTTTTTCATTTCCAATTGCCATTTTGCTCGGATTTTCCTATTCATATTTCTGTAAGAGATTTCATTCTTGTCTGCTGGCCATTGTGTATTTGTATATTTTGTATTTCGAAAACGTTTTGTTTATTTTACGTCATTGTTATTCCATATCCAACTGTCTATTTAGCTTTTCCATCTGTATTTTTCTGCCTTTTTTTTTTGCTCTTTCTAGTATTCCGGCTGCCACTGACAGGTTCATCCTTATTTTTGTAAAAGTGGGCGTGACATTTTGGTTCTGGTGGTCAGTAGTTGTAGCAGTGTCCGAAAAAAGTGGGCGTGGCATAGAAAGAGGAGGATAGGAGGAAATCTGAGTGGGAAAAACAGTTTTAGAAGCACTTAAGTGGCGCGTTGTGTTGATGATTTATGACAAGCAACGAAAAGTAGTCACAGCATTTGCCACTCCCCAAAGAAGTGCTCCTCATGTGAGAATGTTCGCTTTTATTGCCATTATTTTTGTCGCCGGCGAAAGAGCTCGGAGAGACTTGTGCAAGTCACAAACACAAAATCGACACAAATTGCATTTCAAAGTTATTATTTATGTCAGCGCCAAGTAGAGAAAGGAGGCGGTACGTTTTTTTCCGTGGGCGTGCCAGTGACCTAAAACGAATAGTGGCGAAAAAAAGTTCAAGCGAATTTTCTTCTATCTTGGTGAATGTTTTTTCAAGGAGTACATAGGACTGAGCGAAATAGGAAAACCTTTTTATAGGATTTTTAGAATTGATTTTTATATTTTAACATTGTTAATTTAAAAACAATTAGCTCTTGAATATTAATAAATTCTCCTTTTAAATTGTTGTTTATTTTTTAAGATCTAATTTGACACTCAAACATGAAAAAAATTCAAAATGGTTAACTAAACCTTCATGCCTAAACTATCTTTAAAACTTTCTCTTAGTGAACTAGTTTTCATTTATAGACTTTTTTGGGAACACCATTTTCTCCTCTTGCATGATGCATTTTCGTTGGTCGCCTTTTTTTCTCGGTTAAAGCCAAGCAAAACTTCCTGCTAACAACATTTCCATTTAGATGGCAAAATGTAACCCAGTTTTTGGCTACCAGTTGGCTAAAGGACCTCATCCATATCCTTAGACTTGTGCAACGATTTTTTTTCTGCAGCTGCTTTTGTCTGTTGCATTTTCCGAGTTGTTTTTTTTGGGTAGTTGCTGTTTCGCTTTTTCCTTTAAACCAAACAAAATGCAAAATGACACTTTTAAGTGCGATGGTTGACCTCTGAACCAGAAAGTCGTAAATAACTAAAAATACCAACGGCAACCAAAGCAAGAAAAAAAAACAAAAACACAAAAACAAAATTGTATCAACCAAAAAAAAATTTCCTTTTCGTTTTGGCCAAGTATTTCTGGGCTTCTCTCCGTTCTTCTAGCTTCCCGAAATGGTTATCCTTTTTGGGGCACTAAATTTCGTTAGCGGGCAGTTTTTCCTCCCATTTTCCACCTCGAACTTTTCCACCTCTTTTGGATGTTGTTTGTGGGTGTTGCGGTTTTAATGGTTGGTGTTTTTGTTGCACTGCGGCCAGCAGATAAAGGTGAGAGGTGTGAAGGTTAAAGGGGAAAGTGGGGGCGGTGGTGGAAAGGTGGAAACCAGAGCGGCACAAGGTTAAGCGCTCGGGTCATAATTTATTAGCGCTTGCGGTTCGGCGATAGTATGGGAAGTATTTTCCGAATACGGGATAAATGGGCGTTATAAGGGGTCGTAGTCTGTGGGGGGTTGGGGTCATCAGGGCGAATGAACTGAGGCATAGCGAGAAGGATTTTCTGCGGTTCCCGTTTCGGATTGTTTCAGGTGAGAAAAGGTAGAAACAGGTAGCTTTTAATTCGATATTGAGTGAGCTGGATTCGAGGGAGAAAGTAGGGCAGGGCGAGCTGTAAAATGTTTTGTGGGCTTTTCGGTTTGGTATTTTCAAGTTTTCCGCGGCTTTTGCGGCCAACGAAACGCAGCCAACTATGATGAAATTAAGATTTTCCCCTCAGAAATGCCGTTACAATTTAAAGTGAACTTAAAATAAATTGCTTTTCAGCTTAGTACATTAAGCGATTTAAATTTTGTAGAACTCTAAAGTGCTCCTTACTTCTTGTAATTAACTTAATTGAAGTAACTGTATTTAAAATAAACATCCCTTAATTTTCTTTTGATAATCATCATCGTTTTCTATACCCTTAAGCTAAGCTACTGCAGATAAACCAGCCCAAAACATATTCAATTGCGAGTTTTACCTCCACCCCAAAACAAGACCATATGTCACAGTTCCCCATTAAGGCAGCCACTCCCATTGCACCCCCAACGCCCTCGTTTTCCTTTCGTTTTTTAGTCAAGCCTGTGATTTATGACCTCCGCCTTATAAAAAACTAACTCGCTGACCAAACCAGAAAAGGAGAAACTGAGAAACGCAGATGAGAATCCGACGAAAAAACCAAGAAAAGGAAATAATATAATTCACACAGAGTGTGAGTTAGAAATCGGGGTTAAGTGGGGTTTTCTTATTTTTGGAGGGGGTAAGGAAGGGGGAAAATCTTAGTCAGTTAGCAGATTTCTTTGGCTGTTTGCCGCCTTCGTCCTCGTTTTCGTTATCTTTCGGCTGCCTTGAGAACTTCATTTTGAAAAGCTTTTTCGTGCTCTAAGACCAGCTGTCCAGTGTCTCCCCGGAAAAAGGAAAAGTAACGCACTTATCTAACGCCTTCATCGGCCATTACTTTTTTTTATATATTTTTTTCTATTTTATTTCCCTTCTCCCAGGAACTTTTTTGCTCTTGACATTTTTATTTAGCTGCTGCACTGAGCGTGAAAAATGCATAAAATTTCACTTAATTTTATTCCCCGCTCCTTGCACTTCCGCCGCGCCAAAGGAAAAGGCGAATTTCAATTTCAAATGCAGGTTTTCAGTAGTAAGGAAGTAAATTTCCCACAGCTTGAGTTTGATTTTTCTCTCTTTTTTGGGGAAATTGGAATTTGGTCATGACTTTTAGTTGCCACTGAAGCATGGCTAAGCATTTGTCACGCTTCAGGTGAGAGATCTATAGGCGGGATGTGTTGGTCTGGTTTCTTTTTTTATTTTTTATAATCTTATGGTTATTAGTTAATGGTAATTTATCAAATATTTAAGGAACAAAAACACTAGAAAGGACCAGCGAACTGCATCCTTGATTGTGTGCACTCTTCCTGCTTTAGTTCCACTTTCTTTGTGTTCCTTTAGTCGCAGTCAGTAAATCTGTGGGTGGCAATGTTTAAGGACATTGATTTATTTAACTTCGATTAATTCGTTTCGGTGCTCGCCTCGTCCACAAACGTGTGTCCAACGGTTTGTATTTTATGGGTGAATGGGTGGCTATATAGGATATATATATATATATATATGTCAGGATATATATATGTTATAGGTATGTAGCTTTTTTGCTGGACTTTGGCACGTCTTGTCTGGCGGCTCTCGATTTCATCTTCCTTCCACTTGCCGGGATTAAGTTCTTTTTGTCCAAAAACGTGACTGGGTGTCGTTTTCAGCTCTATTCCTGCCGCTGCTTTTTCTTCGATTTTCCTTGGCTTCTCCCATAGTTTTCCTCCTTTGCCATACTTGTTTTTATCGCTTTGTTCTATTTTGTTGCCTGTGTGTGTGTGTGTGTCTTTGGTTTGATTCTAACTGCAGTTGACATGCACATAATGGGAATTGTGTGAGATTTTTCTTCGTTTTACTTCGTTGTTTTGATGCATTTGCAGTTGCCTCCTCCTTCGTTATCCTTCGATTGCTTTCTTTATCTATAGCCAAGGATATCAGCCCTCTCCTTCTCTCCCTGGAATATAGTATCCTTTTGCCCGCCAACTATGTTTTATTGCTATCGAAATGGTTTCGATTTTCTTCCATTTGTTACATTTAACGCTAGTTTAATTTTAAATGATATTTAATCTGCGCTTGCCAAATGGAATTGAAGTGAATTTTCATTCGATATTTTCTCTTTGCTTTCCTTGACTTTAAGTGGAATGCGATATTTTAATGATGGCTTAATAATAGATGAAAAAGGAGCTTTGTTGAGGGTGTAATTTGAGAAATATTTTCTTTGTGTTGTTATTTATACTTTGTCCAATGATTTAAGATTGTTGTTTCTTAGAAAGTATATAAAATTCAACTTGAAACGACATTTTTAAAATATACTGCAAACTTTTGATCTCATAACTCACTCACACGGCGGATGTGGCCACGATTCCGTCTAACCTCTTTTCACCGGATATTTAACGGCAAAAAAAGGTAAGAAAAACCAGAAACGAGAAATGAAAATATTTGCAAATATGTATGTGAAAAATGCAGAAAAATGTTGGTGGTGACATGGATGGCAAAAAAAAAAAAAAAAACTGCGACAGATTGAATTTACCTGTGTGTGGGGTTTAATATCTAGTGCCACGCCCCCTTTTTGGCCAAACGGCTGAGTGCGACCAACCAAAATGGTCACCACTAAATGCCGCCGATACGCTGGTGGGTAATTGCATTATGCAACTATTGCATTGCCATATTAAGTTTTGTTGTAACCATCGCTGCTGCCATCACACACCGCTGAGCCTGAGGTTGAAGGTAGGCCTTGAATTCGGGGCGGGTAAAAGCGGGGTGAAAATTGCGGAAAATGCGGGAAATGGGATGCACAGTGAAAGGTATATGGAATGTATGTGTGTTCAGGAGCCGGAAATGGATTTAACCAAAGCTCTGGCTGGCAGTGTGTGTGTGTGTGTGTGTGTGTAACTTGGCCACAGATTTGGCACAAAAAGAAAGGGAATTTCAGCCACATCCCAAATAGAAGCTAAAAAAAAAAATTTTGGTGAAATGGAAATGGAATGCAATGCAAAAAGAGGCCAAAACATAAGGGTAGATAAAATGTTTTCCCTTGAAATTTAAAGAGACATTCGAAATGTGTAAATTATAAGGAAAATTACCTAAAAATCAGCGTATATAAAGAAAAAATCAATTTAATTTTACGATTTATTAACCTGTCATTAAAGTTAAATGTTTTCCCAACGGAAGTTTCACCACATTCGAAGGCGAAATAAGCATTTCCAAGCTAATGTTTGACTTTAAGTATCACTTAATATGCTGCCCGCCACACTTGCCTTCCACTCGAACCCTCATAAATTCAAATACCTTGGCCACCCTTTTTGAAGCCCAAATCGTGGCCCAACCCTTTCTTGACACCCTTCTTGCTCCGCCCCTGCTAGCTTGCATACTCCAATCTTAAACGCGACACATTCGTTGGGGCCATAATGTTTAATTTAATGCCGGGCTGTCATGTTGTTGCCACATTTCTTGCTGTCGCTGGCCACCACGCCCATGGCTTCCTGCCTTTTCACACGTTTTCCCTTTGCCGGTCCCTGCTAATAATAATAATTTTCATAATTTCCCAGTGCCACCTTTTTCCCGACGCGCTCGCCTCGAAAATAAACTCCAATTTAACCCCCATGCTAATCTTATGCCGCTCTCCTTTTATTTTCCAGGTTGCTGTTTTGTGACGTTCTATACGAGACGCGCCGCCCTGAAAGCCCAGGATGCTTTGCATAATGTTAAGACGCTGAATGGGGTAAGGAAATTTTGATTTGTGTAATGATTTTATCAGGGCTCAGCCCTCTCAACTCCATTATAACTTAAATTAGGGATATTTTTCAGCTACTCATAAAACCTAATGGTCTTTGGTGGAATGTATTTGGGAAAATATGATTAGGAAAAGTTTTAGAATCAGGTTAGAAGCAGTGATTTTTCTGAGTGTAGTAAACCCTTCTCAGACTGCGTCACTTACCTTACATATTACCATTAATGCCATGAAGTAAGTCTTCTAGCCTAAATTGGGGCAGCGTCTAAAGAAATGTAAAAGACATGACCATCTTAGCCTTTAATTGGAATTTTCGCTGATCTGGCACAAACAAGGAAAAACTCTATAAACTTATCATGGAACGCTATCAGCCGTCTGACAGGACAACAGCCAAGAGGTTTTTCCGAATGGGATGGAAAAGGGATGGGGGATGGGGTTTTGGTAGCATCATCGTCGTGATTCCTCTCGCCTCCTTCATTATGGCTAACTGACTCGCTGACTGACAGATTGACTGGCGTTTGGACTGACAGAGCCATGACACCGCACAAAAAAGGCAGAACACTCTTGGGGGCTAAAATAAAATGCATCGCAAGGGGAAATGTTTTTCCGAAACGCCGACTTAAAAAACCAAAAAAAAAACCGTAGAACGTGAAATTCTTCCTCCTCTATTTTCCAATATAGTAGTTTTTTCGCTACGTACATTTCCCTATAAAATGCAAGTAATTTTAAAAGTTTAGCCCTGTGTCCTGTGGCAGCTTAAAAATAAAGAAAGACTAACAAAAAATAGCGAAAATTGTTAGCACAAGATACGCGCCAGAAGTTTTTCGTGTTTTCTTTCAGTGAGGGTATGATGAAATTTGTCAGAAAGTTTGTCATACTTTAGACTCTACTCTTTGTAGGTTGTTTATGGGGATAAAATTTAGCAGAAATTATTAATATTACTAATAATAATAATACTTAAACAATCAAACTTAATTACTAGATATTCGAGTCGTCGATCATTTAAAAATATTTGATTTCTGACGGGAAGAGAGCAAACCGCAGGCACAAAAATGTCAATTTGCACTTTGGAGCAGAAGCAGCTGAAAAGCGGAAAAGCAAGCAGAGTCCCGGCAAAGTTGTCAGCACAAGTGCAAAGGGAAAAAGATGTTGAATGGGCGGAGAGGGGGTTTCCAGGGATAGGTCAGAAGATAGCAGCACCAGCGAGCAACGTCAGCAAAAGCGAGCGACATTTGGCAATGTTGCTTTTTATTTTCGGTTCCCAATTTTTTGTTTTCATTTTTCCCCCTTTTTTTTTTGTTGTATAGCGCCATCAAATAAGCATTGAATATTATTATTATTTGAAAGCCATGTGTTGGCTCAAAAAAAAAAAAAGAGGAAGGGTTTCTCCTAGGGACAATGCTTATGTCATCACGTTATCGGCTTTGAAAAATCGGGGGAAAAAAAGGAGGGAAAACTGACATAATTTGCATGTAACTTCGTGGCTGCAGCTGCGATATTTATTTTAGAAAATTGCTATGGAACATTTTGGGGCGATGACGGACGGGTTAAAGGGCAGATAACGGGACATGTGCGTGCTGCATTTGATTCCCATCGTCGTTGCCGTTGCTGTTGTTGCTGTTCTTGCTTTTGGCAGTTCCACTGACAGGCTTTGACGTTAGCTTGTAATTTTCTTGCACAATTTGCGATTGTTATCGAAATGGGGGGAAATGCTTTTGGAAATTCATGTTGATTGCCGGGTTCGTCGAAGGGATATTTTCAATTTTTACTTAACATAGTTTAACATTAATGTGAGAAAATGATTGGTATTAGGAAAAAGGCTATACAAGATCAAGATTAAAAACAATATTATTAAAATCAACTTTGCGGTGAAATGAAATCCAGTACCTAAACAGCAGAAAATATAAACTCTTTCATAGCCATTTGCCAATTTTCAAACGATTTACTTTCCTTGCCTTGCCAATTCGATAACATATATCGCAGGGCTGCATTTCACGAGCCACTTTTCGTTGATTAAGTGCAGACCGGCCGATAATTGCCCCAATAGAAAACAGTCGCCTGCGATATTTCAACCAATTACATGGAGGCAGGGAAAAGCCAACCACGAAAGCTGCCTTCGCTGGCTGCCTGACTTGCCTGGTTGACAAAGTGAGGAAAGGACTCTCTCTTCCACCTTCGAAACTGTTTTCGCCCGGTGGGGGCGTGAATGCCGCCTGTGTTTGACTGGTAATTGCTACTTCCTGCATATAAATAAATTGGCAAAATAAGAAAGCCAGAACAGGCAGCGGCGGAGGAGCAGGTTGACTTGGACTGCAATTTGTAACCAGTCCCGTTGCGTGTATTATTTACGGCCAGAAAAGGTTGGGGCAGGGCAGGAAAGTAGGAAAAGCAGTGGGTAGTGAAAAGGATGAAGGGAGGATGGGAATAGGAGGGAGCAGAGTGCCAAAGGGAAGAACAAGGACATTGCCTTCTAGCGTCGACTGTCGTCGTTTGCTCGCTGCCCGTTTGCCAATAAATCACGCGCCATTATCCAAGCTGTAGTTTCACGCAGAGGTGATTACGTGACACGCGTGAGAAGTTCATTAAAAACTACTCACTTAGTATAAGAGATATTGTGGCTCAAAAACTGTGGATAATCTTTTATAAAACATTTTAATACTAAATTTTTGTAATATTTATCTTACTTTTTACATCTTACCTTTAACTCACGCCGTCATCTCTAACTATAGAATGCAATCTGACCTCGTGCCGTTTTCGCGGCTTCTTTGAGTACGGAAAAGAGGGCATGGCTAGGACAGGGGCGAGCTTTAAGCTTGTTTTAATTAGAAGACGCTGTGAGGTGTGTGTGTGTGTGTGGGGGAAAAATTACATTTAAAACACGCTGCAAAGTCTAACGCATATTTTAGGATTTTGCACATAGCAGAGAGTGAAGTTTTCCCCTTTTCCTCGCTTTTGGCCAACGCCCGTGTCCTTTTTAGCGACCGCTGAATAAATGTGTTTGGCTTTTGTCAAGGATTTAGGCGGAGGCTTTCTTCCGTGTCCTGCGAGGCTCCTTTTTGCCATTGCCTGCATTCCATTCATTATGCAGCTTAAGTGGATGGTGGTGGTGGTACTATGGGAAAGAGGGCTTTCCACCCCATTCCGATTCCCCATTTTCACGGCCCTTCTACAGAAAATGCAGTCCCTTGTCGCCGTTTTTGGCGACTGCATTTTGGCCCTAAGCTCTGTAAATTAATCGCGGTCCTCTCTCTGTCTTTGCCCGGAACCACGGAGCATATTGCGCTCTAATATTTCAAATGTGATTAACAAGGTCCGGAAACGGATTTGATTTTAACGAGAGAAAATGGAGGGATTATAACAAGGATAAGGGAAAGAAAGAGATTTGCTGAGTTTTTGTGTTGGGAGTTTCCCTAACCATATTTTTATATTAACCTATTAAAGACGAACAAAAATGACACCAATCTTATATTGACATACCAAATATGCAAACTATTTCAAGTATTTTCCCAAAACAAATCTAAAGAATTTACCAATTTAATTCTCATTAAATTTTCTCTTGATTTCCTTTCGTTTCAGATGTATCATCCCATTCAAATGAAACCCGCCGATAGCGAGAATCGCAATGGTAAGTTTTTTTTTACCCATTCACAAAAACAAATTTGACAAAAAAAAAAAAAAAAAAAAGGAAATAGAAATAGAGAGCTATACACACACAATGCGGTGAATAGATGCGGTGTGTGCATGTGGGTGCCTAAAAGTATGCCAAGCCAAAATATTTCCACCGCCAGCAAATCAACAAAAATCGGCACAAAGTGACCAGCCAAGCGTGAGAAATATGTGTGCGATTTCCTATCGAAAGCCAAACACAAATTGGGGCTTACGGCTGGGAAATGCATAGACTGAAAGGATAGTATAAATATTTCGGAAAATGGTTATTTTCCTCTTGCAAAAATAAATTTTTGAGAAGATTTTGATTATTTCCTACCCTTGACAAGGATAATATGGATCTTCTTTAAGCATCAATATATTTAAAAATCTTAAGTACATGAAATTGAGACTCACAACTTTAGAAGTAATTCTTTAAAATATAGTATTTTTTACCTATATCATTTTAATTTTCCTTGCTTTTCCCCCGAATCTATATCACCCCATCCATATCCAAAGTAATCCCCAGTCAACAAAATTCTGAAAGAGAAGAGAGATCGACATAAAAGAGTGACAGAGATAGACAGTGACCGTTCAAAATTGTTTGGTGTGGCTGTGCGAAATTGCGTGCGAAAAACGCGGTCAGCCTAAAAGCGGGCAATAGTATTTGACAGTTTTTATTGGCAATGGTCAAAAAGGGGGAGCGAGGACGATGAAGAGCTGAGCGCGATGGAAGGGAAAATTGCGAAAAACATGAAAAACGACAGCATTCTCTGTGTCTGTGTGAAGCGAATTTTTTTCGCAATATTTTACCGATTTTCCATTGAACTTTCATTCATTCGTGCATTTCGCCTCTCCATCCCTTTGTTTTAAAGTTCGTTGTCAGCTGTCGGTCACTTGGCAGTTAATTAAAAACCATCAATTATGTGAGCCAGTAAAAATTTCCCAACCAAAAAAAAAGTGTTCAAAAAGCTGAACACAAAAAAAGTTGCTGAACATTTTTTAATTTATGTTAATTTCAGACAGGAAGAGCTACAACCCGCCCACACTTTGGGGGCTGCTTCTTTTAATTACACCCATGATATTAATCTGCTTAAGTGACCACAAAAATGTTGACTTTTGCCACCCCTCACACACTCTGAAGGGGTGGATGAAATAGGAGAAGGGGAGAAAAGACTGTACAGAATGCCACTTTTAATTGGACGACCTCTAGCGGCGTTTATTGTTAACAAGTTGTAACAAAAAAGGAAGAAAAAAACTGCAAAACTGAGTGCAAAAAAAGTTTCGCTGGCATTGCGAGTCTTCCTGACAGGCAATCTCCTCCCCCTTACGGAAAAAAAAGAAGCTACCACCCACCCACCATCTGCTTTTTCAGCAGTGTGTAATTACGCTTGTACAACATGGCGTATGCTTAATAATTTTCGGCACTTTTTCCTCTGTGTGTGTGTGTGTGCTTTGCTAATTTTTTGGGTGTTTTTATAATGTGGCTTGATGATGGATAAGTGCTTTCAATGGTGGTAATGAGGAATATGATAGTTTTTCATGGTTGGGAAAACAATAGAGGAGGAATGAAGGGTTGAATATAAAGTAAATTTGAAAGCTAAGTCGTCTATAAATAGTCGAAATTGACGTGTGGGCTACTATTCAATATACATACCATGTTAATTTCTATTTGATTTCTGCCCATGTACAGCAGGGAAACTTTTCCTAATTTCTGTATAATGTTTAGTCCATTTAGCGGCTTGGTTGAACTCCAAATTCGGGCCGAAACCTCCTGCGAGGGCATTTCAATTTCAGATAAGCCCTTTGGTGGCGACCGCCCGCATTGCGCCTAAAACAAATTCGATGCAAATTCAAGTTGGACGCCATCCAACATTTGCCGCATTATAGACAGACGCCGCCGACTACGACGACGGCTCCTACCGGCAAACAGCGAAATTGCAATTCAATTCAATATTCCAAACTAGACAGAGAGAAATGTGGCTTGTTTCGTGATTTGGCACTTTAACCTCGAACACCAGGCATCAGCAGCAACAACAATATTTTTTAAATAAAAAACCAAAACGAAAACAAACTGACAAAAAAGTTTGGCTGGGATCCACACAGGAAGCGATATAATAGAAAAAGATGGCAGAAATATTTTTGCCATGTTTTCTATATATATATATTTTTTTTTTGTAACTTCTGGTTTACCGCCATGGTGTTTGAGAGAGGGAAGGGGTAACTCTAGAGTACTCACAGCCTAGAAATCGAAAAAAAGTGTATATAGGAAAGACAGTCGTCGTCGTCGTCTCAAACGTAACAACAAACGGAAGGTGGCAATTTAATAAAATGCTTGAGTGAGTCGCCGAGTTTTGTTTCCTGCTTGGCTCACGCTGCTTTTCTCAAGTCTATACTCGAATTTGGCTTTCTTTTTGCCAAAGTTTTCTTTTGCGAAAGTGTTGCATACTTTTCGGCTGGCGGAAATCGCTAAAGAGAACAACCCCTCTGATTGGTTTTCTTTCTTTGTTCTTTTGCCATTGCTATTGTTATTCTTGATTCTTAGACTAGTTTTTTATGAAATACATTTTAAAATGTTCTTTATATAGGGAGAGCTTAAGTTAAAGGTTTGAACTGGCGTGGGAACGAAAGCAGCTGTCGACGAAGAATATATGTCCGTTTTCATAAGCACTTTTCTTCGAATTGGCAAATGGGTTTCTTAAGAAGTCTTAAACTTTCCAAATTACACTTATGAAGTATAAATTATTCGATACAAAACTGAAGCCATCAAATCTCCCCTTGAGTGTTTTCCACAAAGGAGGAGCTCTTTCTTTACTCAATTTTAGTATTCCGGATTAAAGCGATTTCAAACAATCAAATGAAATTATCCCCAAACGATTTGTTTACCTTTGATCTTTCATCACAAATTCAATCAGCGATTGCTACTCTCATAAAAAACCAAACCACCCCCCAAACCCACAAAAAAGTGTTTTCTTGAGAAATTTCCCTTCTGCCATAAATAGCGAACAAATGACTTCTCATTTCCACTTAAATTGAAGCAAAGGGAAAAGCAAAAATTGCATTCAAATTTTATGACACTCTGTGAGTCCGCAGCTTTTTCTCTCTGACGCTGGGCTGGGTAGCCCCTCAAGGAAAAGCGTGGAAAACCCGAAGGACATAAATACCTCAAGGAGAAAGCAGGGGAAACAAAGAGAATATTGTCTAAGGGCAAAGAAGTGCATAATAACAGCGATTTGCATTAGGTTAACTAAAAGGAAAACCAAAGAGGAGGAGGGAGGAATGGCAAACGAGACAACAGCAAAAAGTGCAAGCAAATCAAATGAGTAAGCAAAAGTGGAAAAGGCGAGAAAAAGGGGAAGGTGAGAAAAACTGCAACGTGGTAATCAGAGCAATTTACATGCAAGCAAACTTCAAACAGACAACGAGGAAAACGCGGAAAATATGGGGGGAAAAGCAGAGAGAGGGGCAAGAAGCCGAAAGAGAATGTCAAGTTTTGAAGGATTATGAGAAAAATGGATGAAGGAAAATGGTAGCTTCCACTAGGGGCGAAATTAAATTCTCAAATAATCCACAATTTCCCTTTTTTTCGGTTGCAGCAGAATGAATGAAGGTGGAAAAGCAGAACTAGCTTAGATCAACGAAGTTAAGAATACCCTTTAGTATATCAATTGGGGAAATTTGTTATATAAGAAAGAAGAATCTAATTAAGGAAAGTTCCCTATAAAGATATACCTTCTCCCCAAAAAGATCCAAAAGTGAGAGCAACTGAGTAGCGATGAACATCGTCATGTTTATTTCATATAATTTTGGGAAAGCACAAAAAACACGATTGCATTTGCTCGAGAGTTGAAGGAAAGCCGAAAAGGAAGTAAGGAGTGGGTGGGCTCTGCTGTTGTCGTGGAAAAGACGCGGGGTAACATATGAATTTTTCCTCACTGCATATGAAATCGATATGCAAATGTTGTGCGAGGTTTTTCCCGGCGTCAACAACAGCTACAGAAAAAGAGGAAAAACACAACGACGGCTCGGCTCCTTTCTTTCTGCTGCTATATGATGATGATGATGATGATGCACGTATTGTTTGCTTGTAAACATGATAAAAATTCAAATTAGCCATAATATATATGGCAAGTCAAGGAGAGAGTGAGAAGAGCGCACATATGAGTCTTCATTTTGTGGCGTTGAAATGCAAAATGTGCCAAGAAATTACGGCAAAAACTTTTACCCAAGGGTCGTACGAAGGAACCTTGAACAAATTACGTATTGTATTTGCATTTCTCGTACTTTGGTGCTGGCGTAGAAATCAATGAGTCAACAAGAAGGTGAAAGTTGAGTGCAAACACTCTATATAGATGGTATCTATTACATATTGGCGAGAAAAACAGATTGCTGTCTAAAAGTATGCAACTTGTTGAGAAAGAATGGGAAATTTGAAGTTTTCCTCTATTTTATTACCTATTTTGATTGATGAAAGAAGATTTTCTGTACTATCTCTTGCAAACCATTTTCCCACCTGGCATTTTAACGCCTGCGTGCATCTCTAAGGTTCTCCTCTGAGACAACTTTTTCTCTGTAAACAACAAAATGCCCGAGCAAAACGTGTTAATTAGCTCATTAGCATCAGGGGGGCGCTACTCCAAGAAGAAGAACAACAACAACTACAGTGGACGTTCGTTAGATGTGAATGAGCAAAAAGAATATGAAAAGGTAGAGATGAGAATAAAAAGTAAACAAAGCTAAACCAACATTAAAAGTCACTTAAAAGAGCTCAACTCAAAGTCAACCAACAATTTCACAACGCGACCAAAGTTGCTAATCAAGTTTTTCCAGCCGAGAACCCTCTTCTACATCGTAAGAGCTGAAATTAGATCTAATATGCGAGATGAGTTTTAGGGTCTAGATCTCGTACGCAGGTCAGTTGCATTTCCAACGTCAATCAGTTCGAATCGAGACAGAGAGAGAGAGAGGCGAGCAATCAACTTGATTTATTTTACCCACATCTCTCCTCGTCTACGTGCTAAAATTCCAATTTGAATTTTTCGCGATTTTATTTGCACGTTCTTTTTTTTTCAAATTGAGCCTATTGTTTGGTATTTAAATACGAAGTGAAGCCGCCTGCCCTGTTTGATTCGCTTTCATTAATGGACATTGCATGTGTGACGTTGCTTAATTAGTTGCCATCGGCGCATCGGTATCGTCTGGTTGTGATGACTTTTCCTTTTTCCTCGGCCCCTGATTGATGTCAATTTATTTTTAGTAGATCGAGTTTTGCCAATACGCGCGCTGTTGGAAAATCACAAAAAAGTAAAGTAAACAAAAGAGTGTGAGCCTTTGCACAAAGGAATTTATTTAAATCACAGCGTAACTTATCGGCGATGGGCAGGCTGTGAAAGTGAAGTAACAAAAAATAGCGAAAAACAAACAAAATCAATCCGAAAACAGGGTGTCTGTCTGGAAAGTTTATAGGAAACGGGAATTTAAATGAATGTAAGTCATGGATTAGTAAATAAAATATTAAAATTATAAGTGAAGAAACTCTATTTTCTTTCTTTTTAAACTTATTAATATATTAGTTTATTTCGATTTAAGGGTATCAAAAGGGTGGTCACCCTCTATACAAACAGTCCATCAACATTTTCCCCCAACTAACCCGAAAGCAAATGTCGCATGACTAAAATAAATCGAAGTGTATTGAATCGTTTCGAATTGAAATCGGGCAATCGAATTCTTTGTCTCCGAACAGATTCTAGAATTACTTTGGCCAAACTAAATTTAGTAGCGTTTAAGAGGAAGGCGTCTATATAAAAGCAGAAGTCGTTGAATCGTTAAACGCATTAATTGCGATCACAGGGAAGAACTTTCTCGATGCCAGCGCTATTGTCTGAAAGAGAACTCTGAAATCACACGCTGAAAGTGCGAAAATTTCCCAAAAAGAAAAGCTCACTAAAAACTAAATGTTGTTCATTGTTTTATGGCAAAGCGAAACCGGAAAACCATTTGTGTATTCATATCTCTCTGATTGTTACACGTTAAACGTTATAAACAAAATACAAGAAAACTGAACCAAAAAAGGAAACCGAAAATCAAAGTAAAAATAAATAATAATATTTTATAATTGTGCGTGGCTAAAAAGAAAATCAAACAGTGTTCTTCGATATATATAGATAATGAATTTCTTGAATAATAAATAAACAACGTATGGGAAGAAGTGTTAACTTGCTGATAATTGAGTTGAATATTCGTGTTTAATATTTATTATATTTGCTTATTGAATTTTCCACTTCACTCGCCGCCTGTTCGAGACTCACGATTCTTGTTCTGTTTTTTAACGCACTTTGCTCTCTCTCTTTCTCTTTATCTGTGTGTGTGTGTGTCTATCTGTGTGTTGGTTGTATCTGTGTGTGAGCCTGAGTGTAAGTGTGAAATATTTTCAAGAATTCTCTCTTCTCCGCTCGCCAACGTTGTCGTCGTCATCTCATCATCATCATCATCATCGTCGGCGTCATCTGACATGATAAATAATTCAACTGCAATCGGTTTCGTAAATAGCCAAAAAGGAGCCAACGAATGTGGATGCGGATGCGGCGACGAATGCGTACGCGGATGCGGATCCTTTGAGGAAACAGTGCGAAAATCTGAGTCATCTCAGCCAACAGCAGCAGCATCAGTGGCAGCTGGGAATGTGGCCTCCATTGGCAGCAGCAACAGCAACAGTCAATTATCCTCAGTAATTGAGAATTTATCCAATAACAGCGAAGTTGCAGCCACATTGTCCTTTGCCCCAGGACCACCGTCATCATCATCGCCATCATCATCATCGTCAGCGGCATTATTATCATTATCAGCAAAAGGAACAGCTTCAGCTTCAGCATCGTCAGCAGCAGCAGCTTTAATATCATTCGCTAAAGGAGCAGCATCAGAAGCAGGAGCAGGAGCAGTCGGAGGAGCAGGAGAATCCACCACGACAACGACACACCGCGCCACGCATAAATCCTATCCGCCAATAAATTCAGCATATTGGCTGCCATCGTCGCATCCATCACCGTATGCGGTGCCAGGTAGGAGTCGCAGTTTCCTCTCAGATTCCACTCTCGGTATCCACTACTCCACCACCTACTACCCCTGACTTTTCCCTGCCTTCAATCCCGGTGGGAAATTCGAACTCTGGCTAGGGATGATAACGTCATTAACGTGGTTAACTCTATCTATTTATATTGGGAAAATGTGGAAAAATATTGCAATAACACTTTTAGTTTAAATATAAAAGTATTTAAATACAGTTTTCCCAATTTTCTACTTTATACATTCCTTAATGCCATCTCTGGCGCTGTTCTGGTCCATTTTCGCTCACTCACCTGTCGTTCTCGACTTTCTGACCCCGCACCCTGCACCCACTCGTCCGCCCTGCTAGCCACTCTCTTATTGATGGTCTGTTGATGTTGAGTGTTATCTACCTTGTCGCAGGAGTTGCCAGGAGTCGTCAGCTGACCAAATTGCCTTACATTCACATTACGATGTATATCCCTCAACGTGGGTCTCTCCTTTGCCTGCTGACTGCCTTTTAAAATTGGGTAATTAAGGCAATTTATTGGACGAGGCGGCGGGCAGCACATCTCGTCCTCGTTGTCATCCGCCGGTGGATTGAGATTGAGGCAGGATACACCGGCATCAAATTGCCAAGAAATCGTCATTAAGCAAATTGCCCATGACCCGAAAAGTCGTCTCTTAATTGTTGCCAAAATAAATACCAGATGTGAGGGGATTGTTAAGATGTTTTACCTTTGGTTATGTTGGTTTTTGTGAGTTAAAGATTTGCATTCTTTAACCTGACTTATATATTCTTTTAAACCCTTAACTTCAATTGCCTGGAATCGTTTTCCGCCAGCAGCCACAGGAATCTTCGTTTCTTTTTCACGTTTAATTTTTCAACCTTTTCCGCACACACAATTTCCGCATTTCATTTTATTATCTGTTGATGCCAAACCGCAAGCGAGACAAAAAGGAACAACATCTGGTAAACATGTTTAAAACCTTTTTCTGGCTCTTTATCACCTGAATGTGACCAACACAGACATGCCACGCCCTCGCTCCATTCGCCGCCCACACACGCACTCATCAGTCGGCCACAAATTTACACTTGACTTGGACATTATTAACGCACAGAAACTGTTTTTCCTCCTCCTCGTATATTTAACAATAATTTTCCACTGACATACACGTGTTGCCCGGCCTGACACTTTTCCCGCTTAATACACTCCACCAAGCAGTCGATTGAGGAGCGGAGAGAGTGAGCAGAGAACATTGTCCTTGCATATTTCCCTCGAAATGAAAAAAGTGAAAATTTATATTTTGCACTTCATTTTCAATGTGCGTGGGCCTGGGGGTGAAAATTCATTCAAGAGTGTTTACAGAATTGCGGGTAAAGTGTGAAATGATAAGGAAAAATTTGAAAGAGGAAATAAGCTATATAATTTGAAGGAACGTAAGGGGTTAATATATATATTCAAGATCCTATAAGAAAGTCTATAAATTATCAATAAACCAAAATTCGTTTAAAATTCGTTTAATTTAAACACTTTCTTCATTCTTTCCAAGAGCAAATACCCTTTAAATTATTCCTTGCCATATTAAATCACGTATCCTTTCTATGTACCAACCTTAACCCTTGACTTGCCTCCGTATCAGCAGCACTTGTTACTCCATAAATCTCAGCTGGCCGAATTGCCATGCAAATTTTAACTGCTCTTTAATTTTCTGCTAAATTAAACGTTAAATAAACTGCCAGAGAGGGGCCATGGCCACTGTCCACAGAACGTGACTGCCCACCCAAAAGGCACGGCACAAAATATAGAAAATTTAACAAAAAAAATATTGCAGTAAAAAAAAGGAGGTAATTTTCCGAGTGGGAGAGATAGAGAAAGAGAATGAGGGAAATTTATAACCTTTAATTGCTTTGACCCAAAAAATGTGCAGCAGCTACTCCTGCAGTTCGGTGGCTGGTCCTGTGATCCTGGCCACAAATGCCACATATAGGCTATGGGGGAGACGGGGGCATGGCCCAGACTAGCGGACCCGCATAAAATTATTTTGGTTTTTTTTTTGTTCGTTGCGTGTAGGCCGCTTCTTTATTTGTTGTTGTTGCAGCCTAATGCATTTTCACATTCAGAACAAGGCAGCGTGTGCCATTTACCCACATATAGATGGCGCTTTTGACCCCTCATACGCAGCTTGCACTCGAAATAGTTTTCGTTTTTCAAATAAGATTACATTTTCATAAAAGGAAAATGCTTAAAAACTATATAAATAACATTCACAAAATGTTAGAAAAAAATCATATAATTACTAATTTTAATCACAATTTCTATAATATAAGTTGAGTTTTATCCAAGTGTATAGTAACTGGAATGATTTGGCCTGGCCTCCATTTAGAGTCTGATGGCGCAACCATGGCATTTCCTAATCTGAAAGCCAGTTGAGTTTCAGTTTCCATTTCCCATTTTCCATAGCTGCACACGCAGACACCCTGTGCTCTATTTTGGCCCAGAATCTAGTTGCCATTTTATGCAAATGAATTGGTTTTTAGGGAAATACTTCACACTTTGTTTGGCCGAGAAAAGGAGATGCTACAGAGGCAAGATGCAGCAGCGTCAGGGGGGAAGGAGGTCATCTTCTGGTGGGACAAGAACTCAGGGGCAGGGTATTCGCACACAAGATGCAAATGCATTCCCAGAGCTTCTTTGGCTGGCTGGTTTGTTGGTTGGCCTGTGCTGGCAGTTGTTGGTTTGAGTGACAGACTGACGGACTGACTGAATGATTGCAGAACCAACTGAGGGAATGACCGACTATCTCACTGACTGACTGACTGACTGTCCAACTGAGTGACGTATAGCAGCCACGGCCAGCCTTGTTGGCTAATGCGAAATGGGAATATGGCTTAGAAAGGCTTCTGCTGCGTTGGCCACCATTCTTTAAATAACTACAAAGCTAACATAATCCTGAGGAATTTGTGATGAAACTAAGGCTGTAATTAAGGATTATAAAATAATAAATTGAAGTTCATTTTAAATTTAAAATAAATATCAGGCTAAATCACCATCAAAGGGATAAAAAGTTTAAGGGGAAAAGAAATTCTATTGTTTTCCGCTTATCTCGTTCAATGTCCTTATTTATTTTTTAAGGCCCAGTTCAGGATTTGCATATTTTCCATATAATATTGATAAAAATGGTTTTGGCCTGGCCCATAAAACCGAACCCTTCTTCCTATTCTTATGCAGATGTGTTATTATCATAATCAAACTGGAACTACTTACTTTCACTTTCCCACCCTTTGCTATTTATCCATACACCCACACACACACAACATCCTTTTTCGTATAATAAAAAGGAAGTGTAGCCCAAAAAAAAGGAGAAAAATTGTGTGGGGGAACCATAAAATACAATAAAGGAAGTTGAAAGTTCTTCGACACAGAAACCCATTATCACAGTTACACACACACCCATACACCCGCACACACACACTCACTCATTGTTCAAATCAAAAGTTTTGACCCCACATACTGTATAGTATACACCCCATATAATGGACATCCATTCATATTTCCCCTCTCTTTCTCTTCATATAACACTCTTTTTGTGTGTGTGCCCTTCGTGCCCTTTGCTTGACCCTCAAAATGTGTAAAAATGCAAATAATTTCCAAAAGCAATAGCCATCTCTTTTGCTCCTACTTTCTTGCCTTATTGTTATGCTCTTGATTATGTTGTTGTAGTGTGTTTGTGAGTGTGTATGTGTGTGGCAGGATATAGGGATATCTGTGTTCGTGTATGCTGCAAAAACATGTCCTTTTTATTGCCTCGACATGAAAATTTATGTTTCCCTGGTAGTTCCTTTGCTGTTCTGTTTTCCTTCTTTTTTTTGTGGCTCATTTTATTGGTTGCTTGTTGTTGTTGTTGGACGGACATTTTTGTGGCTTTCATGTCATGTCGATTTATTAACCTGTACGAACTATTGTCCATCGCTGGCAACGAATTGATAAACGAGGCAAGTTTGTGGAAATTGGTTTCGTCTTCGCCTCCTCCATTTTATTATTGAGGGGTGTTGAAATTTATTTTCCTTCTTCGAAGCCCCCTTCGCCCGCGTATTTTCCTAATGGAAATTTATACGCAAAAAGTTCCATTCTCGTTGCAATTATTTTTGATATATATGCATAATCCTTGTTAGTCCTTCGGCTGCTGCGCTCCTTCAACTCCGCCGCAAAACTCCACTTGATATTCAATATTTTTTTACGCTAAGGAAGAGAAAAACGAAAGGAAAATAGATTAAGCGCAAAGCAACACAATTTCAATGCAATTAAAATGTAAATTTCGTTTATGCATTCCCAAAAATAAAAATTGTATGCCAAGGAGAAGGCTGAAGAGGAGAAAAGCAAAGGATTTGCAGAGTAGAACGAACAAAATGAGATGGGAAGAATCTTTAAAAACATCTTTGACAATTGAGAGCTTACTGTATGGAAATATAACTTTTCCGAATGTAAAATAAACACAGAAATACCCTGTAAATCCTGGCAGTGTCAACGAGTCCTTTGCCCTTCGTTTAACTGCCGACTTTTCTGGCTATTAAAATTTAAATTTTATACAAGCAATACAGAATTTGCCATAATTTTGTCGGTGGCGCTCTCCTCCGCTGACTGCTCGAAATTAAATTTAATAATGCATTGCAATTGTGCTGGCATTGGCGGAAGGAAAATTTCATTAGGCAGCTGGAAAAGTGATATATATAAGTACAGCTGGTTGGTAATGCCAAAGGTATTCGGGAGTAAGTGTTCCAAAAGTGAGAGTTGAAAGGCAGTTAAGTTTAAATGAGGATGATTTAAAGCCTTGTAAAAAAGTGTTTTTAATCTTGTTCTTCTGGTTTATTAGTCAATTTATTTATATCATCATGCAGAAGTAACTTTTCTTTTACCTTTAATCATTTCCACTAACCTTAAATTGATTTAATTTCCCCATTTTCCATCGATGTGCCCGCGTGTGTATCTATGCGAGTGCATTTTGATGCTGGTGTGCGACTATTGCCGCAGCGCTTGATTAGATTTTGCCACTCACTTTCAATACCCAGCCAGCCCACTAACCACCCACCTGGTTTTTCACTGTATGCGTATAACCGCAGCCACAACAACAACAACAACAAGCGAGGTGGTGGTGTATAGGAAGGGGGAGAACAACAACGCGAGTTCAGCATGGAGAGTTACATTATTTTTGCGAAAATTTGTTAAATATGCCAAACACGCAGCGATGCATGCAAAGTGGCAAAAGCAGCCAGGTGAGGAGGAGTGCTTAGGTAGAGGATGGGTAGGGGTTGGTAAGTGGGCAGTCTGATGATGGGGGGTGTGGAGTAGGGGGTTGGGCGGTTGGGCGGTTGGGCGGTTGGGCGGTTCTAGCCAACCAAGGCAAGTCCATCCAGCCATGGCATTGCGTACGCGTTTGCTCATATTTGTGACATAAATAAGCTAAGCCAAGTGTACGGTCTAAAAAGGGGTGGTGTGAGGTGGGTGGGTATGCATATAGGTGGGGCTTACTAGGTGGGTTACTAGGGGATGGTTTGACTGAAGGATGCACAGCCACATTCACACACACATACACACACTCGGCTGGAATGGCGGCAAATATGACCCGTTTTTATGAGCGTTGCGCGGCTGCCATTTTTGGATTTTCGGAAATGATAAACTGGGTGAGGTTTTCAAAGAAAAGAAAAGAAAAATATAGGGCTGTAATTATTATGAATTATATTTCATAAATTTTATAGTTTAATAGAGAGAAAATGTTAAATTTGATCCTTAGAGGGTTTAATTTGTACACCGTTAAGGATTACTTACTTATTACCTTTGAAAATTATTAACTTGAAGGAGTCCCTGAAGACGTGGTAGGCTAAAAGCTATCCATTTAAGAATATTTAAACGCAATCTCGACGCTCAAAGTGAGCGTTTCTCTAGAAAAGGCTTACAAGGTGTTTAATCCACAGTTTCCTTAAGCCCTCCTGATACTTCACTTTTGTGTAAACAAACTAATAGGTATACTTGTAGTCGTTTCAGTACCAAGATTAAATATTTTGCATAACCCACTCATTACATGCAGAATCCAAAGAAGAAGGGGGCGCGAATGCAGAGTGGGAAAGAGGGGCCTTCAGGACGTCGATGTCATGGCTCGTTCGCCCTGCATTTGGTTTCGGTTTTGGGTTTGGGGTTCTGGGTTTCCCTGGCTTCCCCAACACCCAGACTCACTCTCTTTGGTCGTAGTTCTCCGGTTCAGGTTTTGGCGGGTTTGGTGGTGGGGCCAGCGAGGTTCGAGTGGTCGCTCGGTTAAGTTGAGTTGCATGCAGAAATGGCCAGCGCAGAGGAGCAAGGAAAAATAAAGTCCTGGGTAAATGTGTGTATGAATGTAGGTTGGAAAAGTGGCCCGCACTTTAGCCGCTTCCCTGGCTGCCACCTCCCCTCCTCCTTATCCTGCTTCTGCTTTATGTTTTCAAATTAAAGTCGAAAGCGTGGCAACACTTAATGTGCGCCACTAGAAGCAGATTAGTTGCATTACCCCGAAGCCGGCTCACTGACTCGTCCATTTTCCAGCCACCCGACATCCAATCCCCTTCATTTTGGCCGGGTTAAGAGGAAACTGCGACGAGAGAGCAGCCGCCCGGGTCCGACATATTAATAATTTAAAACTAAAGCAATTTTCCTGCCAGGACTTAAAGGTAAAGTTTTCTCGTCGGCCGTCTTAGTCGGAGAATTTAAGTTTAAATTGAAAGCTGGTTGAGACTTTGCGAGGTTCGCTAAGCAGAGAAATTCTTTTATAATTCTTTTCCTTAAAGACTTATATCTCCACCCAAGAATTTCCTTTTAATTTAAGTAAATACATAATATTTTCCCATTCTGGCTTGCTTGACTTTAATCCCTCGTTGGCGATAGGAAAAGCTTTCAATTTGCAGCTGATCGGAACTAATGAGGTCACCGCCACGCCAAGTTTGTTTACTTTTTCGGGAAGAGGGACTTGAATTATGGAATTGGATGGAGGATAGTGGATAGAGTGGGTGGTGTGTATAAGGGGATAGAGAGGGGGCATTGGCATTCAGCCACCGTCAAGAATCGAATTCAATGAATTTTAAAATTCCTTTTCCCAGTGGAAATGTTGCTTCTGCTGCCGCTGACTGCGCACAATTTCTGCTAGGATTATGATAATATAGCTCAAGTGCAGTTAGTCGATGTCGCTGCTGCAGTTGCACTTGCAGTTTGCGATAATCATAATAATAATAATGGTGCAAGTGCTCTCTCTGTGTGTGTGGGTGGGTGACTGTGGGTGTGTATGGTTTTGCATTTGATAACGCCTAGGGGAAGATGATGATAATAATGATGACGATGCAGCATCAGCACTTGGAATGGCAATTGAATTGGGGGCGGCGATAGAGAGACCAGCAAAAGGAGGAGACTTTAGGAGATGGAGCCGCATTGCAGCACGGATGATGCCTTGAAATGTGGCAAGCAGCAGAGTAGCAAGTGGCAGATCGAAATGGGAAAGGGTGGAAAACCCGAGGCATTAGAATTCCCAGCCATTAAGCTGAATTTCAACACTCCTTGCGGTTACACCACAGACCATCATAAAAACCCTCCCATGGCAGTAGTAATAATAAGTTTCGAATAGTAATTTTAAATACCCGCGCAAAGTCAATGACCAGAATGGCTACTAAAAATCAATTTCCACCCCATAAGCAGCTTAATTATAATTTTAATTGATTTCCAAAAACAGATTTCCAAGTGGGCGGCTTATGGCCAGCTTTTCCGACCTGGCAAATTGCTTGCTGGCCGGCCGCATAAAACATAATTTGCATTGGCTAAAAATTTGGCGTTTATTGAAGCGATAAAATAATAATTTATAACAAAAGCTATTTTATAGACGATTTTTCGGTGGATATTGCCAAAAAATAGTAGTTGGCCAGCGCAAAATATTAATTGGGCTTTGTTGGGGGGGTGGTAAGGCAAAGGGTTAATCTACAAAGGGAAGGATGAATAAATATGTAAGGACACTAATTTGGATGCCAAAATATTCGTTTAATAAAGTTGTAAAAACAAGAAATTAGGAATAAAAAACTTTAAAAGAGGAATTTAGAAATGAATTTGAAATCTTCTGTTATTAGAGGAATATTTATACCCGTTACTCGTAGAGTAAAAGGGTATACTAGATTCGTTGAAAAGTATGTAACAGATAGAAGGAAGCATTTGCGACCCTATAAAGTATATATATTCTTGATCAGGATCAATAGCGAAGTCGATTGAGCCATGTCCGTCTGTCCGTCCGTCCGTCCGTCCGTCCGTCCGTCCGTCCGTCCGTATGAACGCTGAGATCTCAGGAACTATAGCAGATTCAACGTTGAGATTAAGCATGAAGATTCTTGAGGTCCCGGGACAGCGCAAGTTTATTACAGCATCCTGCCACGCCCACTCTAACGCCCACAAATCGCAAAAAACTAAAATTGCTGAAATCTCAGGAACTAATGGAGTTAGAATGTTGAAACTCAGAAAGTATAATCTTTAGATGGCAACGCATCTTATAGTGATACTACTATCCGGCCACACCCACCCATACGCCCACACGGCTCAAAAGACGGTTTTCGGATTTTCTAGAAAAGCTGATATCTCGGTAACTATAAAACATAAAAATTTCGGATAAAGCATGTAGGTTTCTATAATGCTCCCAATGCGAATTGTTTTTTTCCGATCAAGCCACGCCTACTCTAACGCCCACAAAACCCGAAAAACCAAAAATGCAAAAATCTCAAAAACTATAAGAGCTACACAATTTTGCTTAGGAGCACGTATTAAGGAGACGCCTCTGCAACTTGCCACGAAATTGCACCCAGCCACGCCCACTCTAACGCCCACAAACCGCGGAAAACTGTGGCGTCTATAATATTATTATGAATGCCTTCGTTTGACCTCGTGTAACTTATTTCTGTTAATATCTATCGATTTACCAAAGATTTTTCAAATCGAAACATTATTTCGCTGTTTATAAAGAAATTAAGTTATAAGGCCTTACATGGGCAGTGACGTCACTATAAGCATCCTATAAACTTCCTCTGACAATAGGTGGCGCATTGTGAATTTCCACTAGCAAAATAATATTTTAAAATTTTGTAAAACAGTAACGGGTATCTTATAGTCGCGGCACCCGACTATAGCGTTTCCTCTTGTTTTGTATATCAAACGATTGGTTTTCATTTTCCCTTGCTGTTAAAATACAAATTTAAACCTATGAAAATCTTTAAAATTGAACCTGTCATAAACATTTGTCGACATGAAAATCCCCCAAACTGAATTAGGTTTGTTTATTTATTTTTGCCGAGTTGTACAAATTTAATCCGCTCGGCAGTAATCGTCAGCACTTTAAATGTATTTAAGCCAATTGATTTGCAATTTGGTTTAGTTAAAAGATAGAAAGCCCAGCCAACTGAAACGATCTGCTGGTGCTGCTGCTGCTGCCGCCCGCACAAACAACCGCACATCACATCATGGAAATGCCTCCCCCCCGCCGCTTTTCCCAAAAAACATTCTCAGCCAATTGCACATTCGATAACAATTAATTTGTGCAGTGCGCATTTTGCGTGTTTGTGCAAATAAATTAGTTGCCCATTTTCCGCCTCCCCCACGCCACCGCCTAACTTAGAGCCCTTCCTTTTCCATGGAAAGTGCAAATATTTGGCGAAATGTTAAATGCCTGCCAATTAGTTATCGAGTCCAGACCAGTTTCACCAGGGAGAGCAGAGGAGGAGGCGAGGGAGAGTTTTAATTTATGTAAAATTAATTGAGCATTGCCAAATGCTGGAATTAACTAAGCCTGGCTGAGCACGACGACGACGACGATATGATGCAGTCGGTCTGGACCAGTTCGAACTCGAACCTGGCCTGGCCTGGCCTGGCCCTAACCCACTTGACTGTGTGGCACTTTTCAATGCCAAAACTCTCAGCCAAGGCGAGGCCGTTGGCTATTGGATTACAGTCGCGCTCGGCGATGTGGTTGAGGCTTCCGCCAGCGTTTCACGCAGCGATTAATTTACCAAGGCCAAGGTCTATGTCTAACTTGGCTGGGATTTATCTTAGTTTGGTTGGAACTTATTTGAAAAAGGCAATTAGCACTTTGGGCTTTTTTATGGTTAAAAAGGGGGAATAAACATTAAAAAACAACTTCAAGTTGGTAAATAACCCAAAAATAGATAACTTTATCAGTAAAAACTTTTGACTTGGCATACTTACATACCCCAAAATATATCTTCTTAGTTCCTTTCTCAGTCTAATCATTTTAGTTTCTTACTAAATATTAATTTCTCTTTCAGAACGCAAACTCTTTGTGGGAATGCTAAACAAGAAGCTGAACGAGAACGACGTACGTAAACTATTTGAGGTCCACGGAGCCATCGAGGAGTGCACCGTTCTTCGGGATCAGAACGGTCAGAGTAAGGGTTGTGCCTTCGTCACATTTGCCACCAAGCACGCTGCCATTTCGGCCATTAAGTTGGTAAGTCTTTTAAGTTATATCTCTATATATATGTATCGATCTATAGCTATATATTTATCAATCCAAAAAAGACTCTTAGTCAGAACAAAATCATGGAGGGCTGCACATCGCCATTGGTCGTCAAGTTTGCCGACACTCAGAAGGAGAAGGAGCAGAAGAAGATCCAGCAGATTCAGGCTAATTTGTGGAACCTGGCTAGTAATATTAACATCCCATTGGGACAGACGGCCACGAGCGTGGCCACGCCCATTCTGCCCAACCCGCCGCAGCAGCCTTCACCGGTCCTTGGCGCCGATGCCATTACTCCGGCCTCCATCCAACTGCTGCAGCAACTGCAGGCGGTTGGACTGCAACAGCAGTTGCTACAAGGTGGGAAATATATATAGCTTAACTACTCTCTAGTATTAGGTTACCTAAATTAAAGACAGTTACTAATGATCTTAACCCCTTACAGCCCTCACAGGACTGGGAGCCCAGCAAAGTACAGCGGCAACGGACACAAGCGCTGTGACAGCCGCCGGACTTTTAAGCCCGATGACCGTCCAGAATTTGGCGGCCATTGCGGCCATGACGCAGCCGAGTCTCACGAATGCCGCCGCCGCAGCAGCTGCTGCCTCCTCGCCGGGAACGGCCCAGCTGACCAACACGGCTGCCCTGCTCTGTAAGTTTTTTTTAGACTTTAAGACGAAATTTAAGAGAGTTTTTGGGAAAGTGAATTGGAAAGAAAGGGAAAACACTTGAGGAAGTTCCATGGCTAATAATTCATCAGGATGTGTGGCATAGCCCTCAGTTTCTTTAGCTAATTATCTAGTTTTCCTCCATTTCCTTATTGTAGTTTTCCTTGTGCGTCGTCACAGGGCTTGCCCGTTCCTCTGCTTTTCCGTCAGCCTGTTGCTGGCTTTTCTTTTAGTGTCTGCTTTATCGATTTCTAATTATCTTCCGGACACTCGAATTTTTTCGCCGCTGTCCTGGTTATTGCCTTTAATGAGTGTCGAATGGTTATGGCGTAATAATAAAGTTATTTTTGGTTTGTACAAAAAGTAAAGCTAAAGCCATAGTTAGAGGAATTTCCTCAAAGGGAAATTTAGGTTAAATAACCAGTTAATATTTTCTATAATTGGTTAATTAAATTGTATATTGTATATAATTTTATGCAGCCTAAGTAAACCAATCGATAAACTCATTAATATTCATTGGCTCTCCTAATTTAATTCGTCAATAATGAGGTAAACTTTGCACTCGAAAAAACCCTCACAACGAAAATGGGCTTTCTATTCTTGGCTCTGCTGGCAACAAATGTGTCATCATCTGACAATCTAAGTGGCCAATTAGCTTAATTCAATGAAGGCCTTGGCTTGTTCCTCCAACGTCTTCTGTTTTTCCAACTTAACTGATGGAGGTAAATTAGAATCGTGGCCTTGTCAATCTTCTTTGGAGCGAAAACTCGGAGGATATTATTGACTTAAAATAGCCGAATAAGAATTTTCTTTGCCAAAATGGTTAATGGGATTGACGTCATTGCTGTTCTAGTCTAATTAGCTTTGAAGATTAAACTTTCGGTTGTACTAACAAAAACATGTACTTTCTTTAAATCTTCCTGAAACATTGCTAACCTTTTCTAAAAATAAATGTGGCTTAAAATAAAACCAGGCCTTCTGGGCAAAAGAGCAGCAGCTAGGAAAGCAGGTAAGGATTCGCGTGGAATTCCTTTTAGGTTTACAAATATTTCAACTTATTTAGGGTTTATATTGTCAAAAAGATTAATTATTTTTAAGAAATTAACTAATTCACTGAAATATTATCTTTCCCTTGCCTAAAAATTGCTTATCCTAAAAACAAAAATGGATTTTAATGAGCAGCCAAAAAGAAAAGTAAGAAGTCCTTTGAATATTTTCAAAGTTTTCTGCCTCAATTTTTATTTTTCCAACACTTATCAGTAAGTTTTTCCCCTTTTTGAGTTTTCTTCGCCTGCTAGCAGTTGACATGTTGCTTTCATTTTCATTTTGTCATAAAAAAAATGTGTGTGTTATTAAGTTTGATAGTTAAAGTCAACGAAGCATTCGACGTAACGTTCACGTGCACCGTAACGCGCTTGTTTAACGTCGCCTGCTTTACGTCACCAGTCTGTAGAGAGTTGATGGCCGTATCCTTACAGGAGGAGAAGGGTTTCTCGGATCCGAAGTACAGGAGAGAGACCCTACAACGTACAAAATTACAAGTTACACTCTCTTGCGAAATTAACAACACGGAACTTATTGCACCAAAAGCCTCTGGAGAAGGGGGCATGAAGTTACGAGTGGGGATCTGATCCTGGGAAATGGGAAATGTTGCGGGGATGAAGAGGCAGCCACGCTGCACAGCACAGCAGCTCCTTCTTGGCCTCATTGACTTTTTCGCTTTGGGGAAATTGCAATGTTTTCTGCTCAGTTCACGGTTTTCATTTCTCACTTCTCGGCTTTCAACTTTTGCAGCTGCAGCTGGAAAAGGCGAGTAAAAGCGGCAATAGGGAATTAGGATATTAAGGTCAGGAAAATATGAAGTTTATATAATATAAATTTAAGTAAATATCAATGGAATAAGCTGGAAGGTAATCCTTCTGCTAATTTCTATGTTTTTATAAAGAAAATAGAAAAAGTTCTTCTAAGAATTATGGCCTGTCGCCTCGTCTTTTATCAAATGAAAAACCACAAGAAAATTCCACTTAAATGTGGCCAAGACAGAAGCCAAAATGAAACACAAACAAGAAAAAAATATAAGTTTTCTGTTCAGGGGAATGTCATTGCCTATCTGTGGGCATTCGCTGACCGCATTTTCCGGCTTTTCCACACTCACTTCTTAAATATTTTCTTAGCAAGTTCATTTCGAGAGGGATCTAAGTTGAGAGAGAAGTAGACAGAACAAAAAACATGGCCAAAAATACGAAGAAAAATCTGCGGCTGACTTAACCAGAAAAATGCCAAAAATTAAGCGGATTTCCACAGGCTTCCCCTGTCCTTTCGCAACGCTTTTCCCTCTGAGCTTATCTTGTAGGGGAGGATTTTCCGTGAGCTTTGGCCCTTGTGCACTTGTGCGTGCTCATCGTGTGCCACTTGAACGATTTCCGGGCACTTCATTTAATGAAATATTAAAAATTCTTTGCCCAAGAGATCGGATGGAGTCCGGCGATGCTCGGACTCGAAGGAGATGTCCTGCGTCTCTTACATCCTTCCCCTTTGAATTGAAAAAGAAATTCAGTTCAAAGTGCAGTTGACAGCAAGGATGCGCCTATCTGGGGGTCCTTCTTTCTCCTTTTTTCTGATACCCAGTAGTTTAAGGGCGTATATTAGCTGGTTGTGATCATGAACTTTCTTATGGAGAGATTATCAGTTTTAAATTTTGGTATCTTTCTTATAATTAACTTAAATATTTTCTTCAAAAAAATGCCTGTTTCTTCCTTCTGTTTCGGATTTAAGAACATTCTTACAGCTTAGGGAATCCCAAAGTCAATATGCTTTTCCCACAGTTTACTTGCCATGTTGCCATACAGAGAAAAACTAACTTTCCGCTTGGTATTTTCTTTTTTCCCTTTCTGGTCGTCGGATGCATAAACTAAACTACAAAATCGCTTTCCAAGTTGCCATGAGTAACAAACTTTTTGCAGTGACTGTGCCGTTGTTATTGCTGCTCTCGGCTTTTGCCAGCCACAAATAAAATGGACAAACAAATTGAGCTCTCGACTTTGGTCCCGCTTTGTTTGTTTGCTTGTTGCTGCGCCCCCTCCCGAATATTGTTTATGGAAAATGTATCCGAGGTTGGGGGGGAGATATTGGAATGAAAAAACTAATTGTTTTAGGGTTGGTGGTGATATTTAAGGGGGTTAGATAGAAATTGGTGAAGGAGGGATGTAACTCTGGGATTTTGGTTTCAAATTTGAGTTGCAGGAAGATGAAGGAATTAGCATATTTAAGATATTATTAATCAGTTTCCTCTTTCTTCACATAAACTAAGTTAGTTAGCTGTAAAAATTAAGAAAAAAAGGCAGGAGTGGCCTTTTGTTTTTCCTTTCCTTTTAACCCCAACTTGATTTTCCGCCCCTCACCAAAGCTAAAGAGCAGCCAATTCAAAAAGTTTTTCGAAGCTAGCTCACTCCTTTGACCTCTCCAGCAAGTTGGGTAGTTACAGAAAAAAAAAGAAAGAAAAAGAAAAAGAAAAAAGAAAAGCTGAGCCAGGCCAACAACAACAACCGAAAATCTTAATCAAAGTTTGGCTCAAGTGCAGTAAACTATGTAGTTTATACTACCAGCCCGAGGTCCTTCAAACTGATTTAGGGTTTCAACACGTTTTGAACTGCGTTGAGGATTCTTTCTTCCTCTTCGTCCAGACAGACCCCCCACTCTCCATTACGTTTGTTTATACACAATTTTTAGTTTTTGCACTTGAAAATCAACAATAACAGTGAGTAGAAAAAGTATTCTACCGCCTGCAAGTGGCAAATAAGATGAAGTGAGGAAGAGAGGGGAACTGGAAATTGTACAATTTCGCAGCTCAACTCGGACGTACAACAAATTTCCAACTGCAAACTAAAAACTTGCAAATACAAAACAGACAACATCCGGGCCAGAAAATAGTTTTAGGCAATCTTTTCGACTTCTTATGCTCTGTTCTCTTGGCCATTTCTTCATTTTCAGTCATTGTTTGTTGTTTTTAACTGGTTGTTGTATGGTCAAGTCAGAGAACAGGCCAGGGCCACTCATGTGGATTATTATTGGCCAACTTAGTTAGCTCAGCTCGTCTCTCTCTCCTCCTTGATGATGATGAGTAGTTTCATATACATATTCCACTCCTCACGACTGGACGACTTTTCTTGCCGTTTTCAGTGCCAAACTTTCCTTCAACAGCAATTAAAACAATTTTCCGTGCAAATATGTGCAAAAGTTTTCGCTTACACGCTTCTGCAAGATTTAGCATGTCTCTTTGTCTGTATTTAAATTAGTAAAGTTTCCCGTTTGATTGCAATTCTAATAAATTCTTGGAAATTGTAAATAAAATAAACGGAAACTTAAAAGGAAATCAGAATGAAAGATTTGGTTTTGGTACGGTGTGGGGCATTAGGTCAATGTAGTGGCCGGCATACAACACGACCACATTTCAGAAATTTCGCACTCACCGAAAGGTTTGCAAAACTCATTAATAACGCGGTGATCATGACAGGGGGTGGGTGCCGGTCAGGGGCGGATTGGAAACCACAAAATTGCATTGCATGACGGCCAATGGCGAAACACGCAAAACAACTAAATAACAAACAACAGGCGTCAAATTACACAAAACCCGAAACCAGAACACAACCAACAGCCAGCAACCAACAAGCAACATTGCACAGAGACAAATTAATTTCAGATTGGCTATTGCGGATGTCATGTGTGTGCTTTGTAAAATAATCAAATGTCGCCCCGCGTGGCAGGGCACGAAATTCGATGATTAATTACGTCTGACGAAACGACGAGACCAACTAAATAATAATTATATAGAGGCAAATTGGAGGTAAAACAATGCGGAAAACTAGTTCTGTTTAATTATGATGGTTGGTCGGAATTTAATTTGAAAATATTGCAAGTTCACAGAAATATCTAAAAAAATATAGTAAAATATTTTGTAAAGGATAAAAATATGTGAAAATTGTTATTCTTTAGTTGGTATTGCAAACCTTTTTCCTTATCAAACTGAATATTTATTTGAACTTTTTTTTTATTACTCTCTTTGCCCTTTCATAAACGCAAACTTATTTCCCGATTTTATACCATCTCATCCACACCGTATTATGATTTACTTTACAAATTTTTAAAATTTCCCCTTGTACGACACCAACTAATATGTACTTCCCTCTCTCATTTCCTGATTTTTCATCTATATTCAGGGTCCGATCCGAATCCATTGGCATCGGCCTATATGTCAACAGCCGCCGGTCTACCGCAGTTCGGGAGTGCCAGTGCATTGTCCACTTCGCCGCTGGCCAGCGTTGCCCTCAGTGCGGCAGCAGCCGCCGCAGCGGGAAAGCAGATTGAAGGTGAGTCACCCGCAAAAAGTATACTGAGAGAAATATATTTAATTTGTTTATAATAGAATTCAGTTCAGGGAAAATAACTTAAAAATCTTATTGGAAAAATACTACAGTAACACCAGTCGTATACGTAATATAGACAGTCTGTCAAGTCCTGAGCTTTAAATGCAGAAATTAGTTAAAAAAAAAAAAAAACATTTTTATTATTTTTTAAAAATAATTATTAGAATTTCTGTTATATTTTCGCCGGTACATTGGCACTTTAGTGGGTAATCAGTTTTGTAGTAGAAGAGGGGGAAAGTGGTGGGGCAGAGTTACACGCCCACGTTAGAAATAGAAATGTCTAAAAGCCTGACATTTTGATAAATGTAGTAAAATGGCCGAATGAGTGCCGCTGCGGTTGTGTCAGTCCAATACCAAATTGTTCGCTTTGTATGCGATATTTTTTGGTTATATAAGTTTGGAGTCTAAATACTCTTATTAAAGTTGGTATATACTAAAGGGGAAATGTGTGAACAGCAAAATGTGGAAAATATTAAATTTTTACATCTTTTTAGCATTCTAAAAGTTAGGGTATATACTATTTAACATAGTCCTTCTCCACTTGCCACATCTGCTGTTGTATTTGGTTTCTGCCGCTGATGAGGCAACATCACATGCATTAAGCCCGCTCATCGCTGTCAGCGTCATTCGCTCGTGTTGCGGTTATTTTTTGCATCCTTTTTTGTTGTTTTCTGTTCATTGCCCCTGCATTATTTCCATCCGAATGTCCTTACCCCTTACGCTGCCAAATCCCACTTGTCATGGACATTTTGTGGATGTCTGTCTAATCTACTTAGAGTTTTAGAAATGCCATTGTTCTCGACGCTTTTATTGTGTTGCAGGAAGAGAAGGAGGAGCAGGGGCCCTATTTTTTATATGAAAAGTCATCTATCAAATGTTATGCAGTTGGATAAAAGATGGAATTTGTGTATGAGAAGAGAGAGCATTTTCATTTTCATAACTTTGAGTAGAAGATTTTCAAGTCTCTCCGCACTACAAATCAAAATCCTCGAAACGAAGCTAAGATATCTCACAAGAATTTCAATCTCCTTTGCCACGCCCTCTTGACTGCACAGACGCCCCTTTAATCCGCAATCGAATGTCTTTTGCTGACACAAATCCTTCAATGCCATAAGCCAATGCCTGGGAGAGATGTAGCAAAAATCAATAAGATCCATCATCCTGTACGCTTCACTTTTCTGCCCTCTAAACTCCTCTTTCCAGCATCTCGCACACACTCGCTAAGGAGAATTTATGAGGAGCGTTTTGGTGGGGCTTAAATTTTTATCAGCTCCCCGACACAGTGTAAATATTACACACACTTGACACACAATTCCATTAGTCAGACGTACGTCGCTGTCGATATCGGGGAAATATGGCAACCGAGCGTTGCCTTTTCCCGCCCACTTTGGCACACATAACATAACATTAAAGTTGCAACAGGGAGAGAGATATTCGAAATGTTGGCAAAATGCAACGGAAAATGTTTTGGCATTGCACTTTTTGCTGTATTTCCGGTTACATAAGCGAACATCCTTCGAGTGTGGCTGGGTGAAGGGCCGAGGGGTGCTTCATCTGTTATGCAGGTGCAGTGGGAAAAAAGTGGCTTAAAAATATGTTAACTACTAAGCCTTGATGTTAACTCTGAATAACATTTTCCTGAAATTCATATAGCAAGTTCCATCTTAAAGGAAATGTTTCTTATGTTTCCAAATCTATTTGCGAATTTAAAGGACATTAAATACCTACTCCCATATTTCTCTCTCTGTATTTTATACACCATATAGTGAGATATATTTTTGCAGTTGAGTGACTCTTCTCTGGCCCTTCGTCTCCTGTGACTCCTCCACTTTTGCTTGCCTCGTCCTTTGTCCTATTGTGTGTGCGAATCCTTGTTTGGTCTGCTGACTCATGACGTCGCCGAAAATTCCCTTCTGACCAACTACAACAACAACAAACCGGGGAATCGCAGGGTCACAGCAGAGAGAGGAGTCCTGAAGGAAGCGAGGACTGTGTGGTCCTGTCTGTGGAAGCCCAACAAATTGCTCTTGCTAGTCGAAATGCGAAATGTGAGCTGCCATGTTTCGCCTCGTTTGGTTGGACTGTGAAAAACTATCATAGATGACTTGGAGCTGCTTAAATGGAAAACGACTTTTGGCTAGGGAGGGGGGTAGGGATAGGATCTAAGCTCTAAATAATTATTGGATGAGATAGGGGGGAGATCGCAGACAGGAAGTGGTTAATGGGTAATTGACTCCGATTTGACAGGGTTTGTGGAAAAGGAGGGGCAGCTTTAGGTAGTTTCCATATCTCTTCTTCCCAATCGGCTTAAAGAATTGATTTCTAAATCTTATATCCTTGTAATGCTTTCCAAAACTCGTTCCAAAGCCAATTTCATTGAACTTCTTAGGTTAGTAGGGAAAATGTATGCTTGGAAAATTCTAAAAAACCTCGGATTTATGCAATCTGCGTAGCGCAAAAGGGCAGAACAAGTGCAACAACAATGTCTAAAGCAGATAAATTCCCAACATGTGAAATTTATCAAATGACGACAGCTCCACAACAGCAGAAAGGAAGGAAGGGGCTTGGGCTGGGGGCGGCGATAGTGGGTGGTTAAGCGGAAGATAAGGATGGGCTTGGAAGCAGGAAACAACTTATAAGCATGTAGACAGGGCCAGACGACAGGCACAAAATTAAGCAGGAAACGGAGGCGAAAGAAAAAAAATAAAATAAATATAAAATATGAAAAAAATATGTTATAAAATATCAAAAAAAGAAGTCAAAAGCGGCCAAGAACTACGCTTTTAAACGACGAGGAAGAGGCCGGAAACTCCGGTTGAGAAAGAGGGGGGCGGACGGAACGGAGGGCAGCAGCAAATATGACAGTGACAGACGATGGGAATCCCCCTGCCTTCATCATCGCATGGGTGACCCTAAGGCGGCAGCGGTCGCCTCTCCTTCCGGCTGCATCCGGATTAAAGTCATGTGCATAAGCCGGAAGTTGGAATATAAAATAACCAAATGTTGTATGTGCACCAAGAGAGGAGGTGGGCCAGTGGTGAGGAGCCACAAAGATGGCCAGAGAGACATCGCAGATTTGCGACTTTTGCGCTGGGATGCTGGGCGGAATTATATATTATAGAAGGGGTAAAGGATGTGCCTGCAAGTGAGTGGCTATGGTTATGAGGGGGCAGAAATTAAAGCACTCAACAAAAAACTGAGTTCATCTTGAAAAATATATTCTTCATCTAGTTTAGCTGAGAAAGATAGGATTACTGAGAAAGATAATCAAAAATATCTCTGTATAAGATTGTGATTTTGTATTGCCAAGTTCTCGCAGTGCACAAGTCGCATTAAAATCAATAAAGAAACTGAGATATATGTGCAGGCTGAACTGGAACTGTAGCTTATGTGCCATAGATTCCATTTGGCTTCCTTCCGCCTCGTTCTTCGTGCCCTTGAGAGGAATAGGAAAATAAAGGAAGACTTTCTCCAGCTCAGTTCGGTGAGCGCGACAGCCAGGAAAATAGCAAAAAATGTTGGGTCGCCCTAACTGTGGGAAATAGAAGAGAAGGAAACGGAGGGAATGTGCATCTGCAACTAACATCTCCCTTTATTCCCCTTCTGGATACGAGTGCATCAATAGCGAAAACGGGTAGGGGACATCGCCAAGGCGGATGGCGCTTCTTTGCTCGACGGAAGAGGAAAATGCAATATAGGAAATCGTTTTTCGCACACTGAAAAATTCCAACCGAAAAAAGAAGCAGAAGAAATTTGAGTTGAGAAAAAACAAAACAGGAAGTTTATTTGTAAGGGCAGAAGAGAGGGGAAATCCTTGGCGAATTCCAAGAAGTTACACATTTCTGGTTACCAAAATATGGGGAAAACATTTTGCAGTTGACAGCTAACTGAATTTATAGAAAGTTGAGTAAACTCCCCCCACTGACTGCATATGGATTTAGTTTTGAATATAAATTTGGTTCTTAAGGAAAGGTTTTGCGGATGGAAAAGTTTAAAGTTGTAATAAATAGTTGGCTGTATATAGATTTATAGTGCAAGATTTCTGCAATGTTTCTTCTACTTTTTCGTGCATTTATCATTTAATGAGAAATTCTAATATTAAGGGAGACAAATATAATGGAGGATAAGGTTTTTCCACTCAACTCGAAAGCTTCTCCCAAAAATCACTGAAGTGCCATTCAAAATTGTTGCCTTAATTTGTTGCCTTGAGAACAGCTCGCTCGTGCCTGCTTGCCAGCTTGCCTGCCTGCTCAAGCGCCCCTACATTTGTCCTTTCATCTAATTATATATCGTGTCGGGCCACACGTGTCGCTTGTTAGTCGCGTAATTCAATAGCTTGAAGCATTTTTAATTGGAGTTTTTACTCCGCATTTTGCTTTTCACTTCCACCTTCCGAGAGCCCAAATTAATTGATGGGTGTAAGGCTGTGAGCGTGTGCAAAATTACAGAGCAACAAGTGCATCACGAACCCTGAGTCAATTAATATTAAAATCCTGGCAACGTCAACGGCTTGTGACCGAAGGAGATGCCTCCGGAGGAGCAGCAGCTTTCTTCGCCATTCAATTTGGCTTCATTTTGTAATCGCATCAGCGTCGGCCAATCTGTCAGCAGTCAGTTTACCTTGAGGGGCGTGTTGTCATTCAGAGGGAAGGAGAATGGAGATGTGAGAAGTGAGATTGGAGGAGGGATTGAGGGCTGTGAAGGTGTAACCTACCACTGGGATTGCAGGCCTACGGTGGCCAACTCATACATCAAGGTGATCAATAGCAGTGCTTCTGGCAAACGATGATGGAGTGAGAGTTATGGTAGTGGGCTGGGAATGGGTGACTGAATGATGTCCTGGAACACCACCACTACAAACATATCAGATTACAGCGATGGGTTCGTGTGGGGGCACATCAAAGAGTGTAGCAGTTTGCTTTAATGATATGATTAAGAGGACATCATCGAAGGGGAAAATTGAAAACTTAATGAGGTAAAACATATGGAGACAGCATTTGTGTAGCATACTTTTTGGGGTTGTAGGAAAAGAGTTTCTCTCATAATTAAGTTCGCACTTAGACTGGTTATTTATTATTTATTATCTACATATAGTTAAATATTAATATCTTTGTTCTCCTTTTTCACAAGAAGAGGGTTTTCTCTTCTTTCATTTACCATTGTTTTTCCTTCCTTTTTTGTTTTTGTGTTTCATTCTGATAAAAATGAAAGACCGCAAAATGCCAGTTGCCATTCGAAGCGTTTTGCTGTCATTAAAAAGCATCATGAAAGTGAAAACGCGACTGCTGACGCGGCTTTCACCCTTCTCCTTCTACCAGTCCCAGCTCGCCATCTCTGTCTATCAAGTAGCTCCGTCTCTTTCTATCTGAGCTGCTTTTGCTTTGGATTTTGGATGCTGGTGGGTTGTATTACTGCTGACTGCTGACTGCTGACTGCTCATTGCCAGTGACGTTGACAGTAATTTGCACGAAAAGTGCAACCGCAGCACGAGGCGCGAGCGCCACATTAATGTAAGTGTGTGTGTGTGTGTGTGTGTGATGGTGAGGAAGGGGGGATAGGGCGACAGAGCGACAGAGCGACCGAGACAGAGCCATGATGATAGTACCAGGAATGGCGATGATAATGCTCCAACAGATAATGATGACGATGTCAGCAGTCGCAATAGCACGTGCTCCCCTAAACAAAGTGTCACACCCACACACGTACAAGGGGAGAGCGCTTTGGGTGTGGGGGCTCATCATATCCGCTTCCGTTTTGGCAATCAGCTGCTGCTGGCGAGGTTTCCCTTTCCCCTAATCTCTGCCAGTGGACCCATATAATTTCAGACTTTGTCCGCTCAACTTTCCGTCTCCGTTCTGCGGTTTGGTGGGTGGAAAATTGGAGGGGAGGAGTGACTGTTAAGGGAAAACGCAGCGCGTAAATGGATGCAACTAGTTAATTAATTGTTCTGAAAGGTGTGGGTGAAATGTAGGAGTAGAAACCACCAAAGCTGATATGGCACTACCCCAAACAAGGGGAAGAATAGAATGAGAAGAAAACTTAACTTTAACTTTATTCTTTAACTTATTTTCCAGGGCCCGAGGGCTGCAATTTGTTCATCTACCATCTGCCGCAGGAGTTCACTGATACGGATCTGGCCTCCACGTTCCTGCCATTCGGCAATGTGATCTCGGCCAAGGTGTTCATCGACAAGCAGACCAGCCTGTCGAAATGCTTCGGCTTCGTCTCGTTCGACAATCCGGACTCGGCCCAGGTGGCCATCAAGGCGATGAACGGTTTCCAGGTGGGCACGAAGCGCCTCAAGGTGCAGCTGAAGAAGCCCAAGGACTCGAAGCCCTACTAGAGGGCAGAGCCGGAGGATTCCAAGCATCAGCAGCGTGGTTGTCCGGGCACATTGAGGAGAGGAATACTGAGATTTGTGAAATATGGAGTAGTCAATGAATGAAGAGTTGCCCGTGTAGAGCGCGCGTTGCAAGAGTAAACGATGATGCGAAAGCCAACGTTGTACGTATCATGAAAAAAACCAAAAACAAAAACAAAAACATAAACAAAAAACAAGAGCAGAAAAAGACATGAAATCTGTGCCAAAAGAGACAGAATCACCTATGATTTATAGCACGTTATATGTTGAATTAGAAAAAAAAAAAAACAAAAAGAAAAACCAAAAAAAAAAAAAGAAACGAAAATTACAACTCTTAGACCGTAGTTAGTTACCTTTCTGTTGAAGTTCCCCTGGAACCCAATCTTTTACGACTTGTTTTCTTATTTTTAAACTGTCGTACGAGTTGGCTGAACCACCATCGCCTTTTTATTAAATATTTTGTATACATTTTCATGACTCACAAACGAAAAACAAACAACAAAAAACGAAAAACAAAAAACAAAAAACGGAAATTAAAGAAACAAAAAAATAAATACAAAGATCTGTTCGAGTGTTAGTTGATAAGTTTTTGATATATCTCATAATTTTATACTCGCTCTTTCTCTGTTTGATTTGTTCATCTCTCACGTTGCAAGTCACAATGAAGTTCTTTATTACGATATATATTCACCCACATGATATATATTCTAGTTATAGTTACAAGTTACTCGTTTTGTTCAATGGATTATCTCTTTTTATATATATAAAAAAAACCCCACATTTATGCCTCTGCGCATAATTAGTTTTTAGTTATCTGATTTGTTACTCCCCCAAAACTAACTCACACATTTTTTATTTGTACTGAACAAAAAAAAAGGAAATGTTTTTGTAAACATACTACTATTATTATAATTATTAGTTGAACAAACAAATTTACCTACGCTTCTCAGTGTTAATTATGCGATTTGTAAAAACGGAACTATGCATAAAAAAGACAACGAACCAAATGAAATCGAATAATGAAAAACTTGTTATTTATGTTGAAGTCTCATTAATGAAGTTTATTATTTTATTTTCCCTTAGTTTTCATCATTTGCTACATTTGCCACATCCAAATTTACATAAATCTGGTATTATATTACTATATATGATTCATATCGTTGTAAACTCTTTGTTTTAGTTGAAGTTTATTTGGCTTTCTGTCGTCGCACATCTCTGAAGTAGATAAGTGCCTTATGTAGCATACTTTGTTTATGTAAAAATCATGCACATATGTAAACACTTCATACCACACACAGCATATACATATCTAAATAAAGTTTTGTTCTTTGTTTCAAATGCACAAAAAAAAAGTACTTTAATCTGTGTGCCTAAAGCTTTGCTTATGTCTCTTTGGTTAATAATACGAAAAGGTAATTATTTGTGATTTATGTTGATTACTTTTTAGTTTATTCTTTCATTCTTTTCAGTGAACATTCCCTGGTCTCTAAACACTTTAACACAACTCTAACTAAGCAAATGAAAATGTAAACTAATTAGTAACTATTTTTACTCCCCAGATGATATGTTGAGGTTTGCAAGAGTCTTTGCAAATTTATTTTTATTTTTGGAAAGGCAAAGTCGAGTGGTAGTTGATGCAATCCGCCAGTTAAGAGGTAAGTTTTGAGCCGTCTTCCTTTAATTGGTAATCTTATTTTCTAATGCCTTTCCCATTTCAGTTGTTTGCTAATCGTTCTTAGAAGACGCTTAGGTCCCTGAAACTTGTAAATATTAAAAGCTTGAGTCTCGAAAGTCCTACAAAAATAAATGCCTATTCCACTGCTGTCGCATAAAAATTCCAAAGAACTGTACATTTTAAAACCACAAACATATTGGAAAAACTGTAAATTGAATATGGAAACATGTTGTACGATAGCCAAGAAAAGCCATTTTATAAGCTTGTAAAGCAAAAAATAATTTTAACAAAATAAATTTATAAAAACACACTGAGTTCCGGTTTGTGGTGAAATTGGTTTTAGAGCCGAAGAAAAGCATTGACAAATCACATGGAAAGGTTAGCTAAATTATTTTCCGTTTTTCAACTGAGTTTTTAAGTTTCCGTTTTAAGTAGAGTCTAAGCTGTGTGCATTTTATACAAACTATCTGGATGTGGCTTTAAATTAAAAATAATTTCAACGCAGAAATTAGCATTCACCTTTAGGAGTCTAAGATTAATAAACAAGAAGTGTTCTTTGTGTAATTAAATGTGTAATTAATATTTAGCTGCTAAGTGTAATTTTTTAGAGAAACAAAGCAAGGCTGTGTGTTCTGATTAGATTTTAAGCTAACTTCACTTTCGGATAAAGGAAATTAGAATACGATTTAATATTTGCGAGCAGAATGAAAAATAAAAGTTTGGAAAAACTAAGAAAATAATCGCCGAGGCTCTATACTAAGGCAGTAAACAGCGAGAACGTAATTCTAGTGATAAAACGCAGTTAGTTAAGTAAATGGATTATATATGTATTTATTAAGTCTTCAGTGTATATTGCTATGCAACACACGCCCACACCACCCACACCCACACAAAATCACACATCAGCATCCGAAACAGAATAAGTAAATCAATAAAAGGTGTCATGATTTTATTAAAAAAAAAGAGAACACATTTTTACTGGCAAAAACTTACACAGAAAACTCACGCTGGATAATTTATCAAAAATGTCTTAAGCCAAAAAACTTTCCAAGGAAAAACTTTCAGCCAAGGCAAGTCAGGAAAAATGAACGGAAAACATACAAAATGTTGACGACTCACAGAGAGAGAGCAAGCGAGAGTAACTAAGGAAAACTTCAACAATAAACGAAATATTTTGCTAAACTTGCGATTTGCATATGAGAAACTTTATGCCAATTGTTGAGCTGTCGAGGGGGTGGAGGTAACCCAGGGGTTCTGGCGAGATTCTAAAACCAGGGTGCTGCGAGGGGCCAAAACCGGCAGGAGGACGTGTAAACAAATTTGCCAACTACGTGACGCAGCAGTTCCTTCTCCAGTTCTCTCTCTTATCCCAGGCCTTGCATAATCCAAATCCAAGTCGAGTCTTAACGCAAGATTTATTCCCATTTAAATCATGCGTGGAAAAGTTTTCACAGCTTCTGTCGAAAGCAAATGCCAGACAGGGGGAAGGGCGTCAAGCGGAGCTTACACGGCAATAATTTCGTCTTGGCATATTCAAATATTTTGGCATTTGATTAAGCCAAAAAGTTTTTGGCATTCCTCTAGCAAAATCCCAATAGATAAACGGTGCAAGAATGGTAAGGTTGGGAAATTGATTGGCGGCGCATTGATCTGTACGATGGTTTGGAAAATCTTGATAAAAAGGGATTATTTAATTCTAAAGAAAGTGCTCAGGGTTGTATAGTCGATTTTTCGGCACAAAATTCTTTTGTATCTGCCATAATAACACTGAGAATGGTCGGAATATAGAATGTTATACCTTCTTGTTAAATAATTTTATTTAATGTCGTTTAATTATTTACCATGGTAAACAATTTGATTAATAAGGGATTAGCTAATATTAATGCATATTTAAAGAGCACTAACAGAAACCATTATGAGCCTGGTAATTGAGTTCCAATCTGCCGACCCCTGTGAACCAGCCTGGCAGTAAGACAACAAACCCTCTCAACTAACGCTTAATCGAAATGCCTTCCGCCTCCAACTCCATCAGTTTCTGGTTAACAATTTGCCAACGTTTGATGAGATCTTTTGTCATGCTCCACTGGATAAATCGCTATTTAGGCCACTAAATTTGAGCCGCATCAACGAAGCGCGTTCCAGCCAACGAACCCACGAGAGGATTGGTACTACATGTATGCAGGATGTACTCCAATCTAGACGTGAACAAAACACATGAACACGGACAGGGACACGAACACCACGAGCACTGACACGGTCATGAACAATATGGGGGAAAAGGCGTGGGAAAGCGTTGCTGGGGAAACCGAGGCAGATTAGCAAAGTTTGTAATTACGTTGGTAATTGATTAGGTTCGAACAACAAACTGCTAATAAGATTATTGCAGTTGAGAACAAACCGAGCTGAAAAAACAAAAGCCCAGGCCCACTTCATTCGCCCTCCTCCACCAATTCGCCAAATTATCCTCCAACTGTTTCGGCAAAAGAGATGAGTGGAGTCAAGGGTGGGAGTACCAAAATTGAAGCGATTTGTGGCACAACCTCTGTATGCACTCAAAGAAAAGAAGTTAAAGTATGGAATAATAATAATAATTTATCTAATTAAAGATAGTTCTTTCTTTTAAAAAATATAATACTATCTTTCTGATATACAATTTTAACCTTTGTTGCACATAAAAACAAAAAACAAATTTTTTAAGTGCTTCAGCAGCATCCTTTCAGAACAACCCATTCCCTTGAATCCACTCTAACATCCGCTGTTTGTTTGCACAATTTACCCAGCGCAGGGGCGGCCGAGGAGTAAGGGGCGTGGCTGGGGCAACAGTAAGCTCACGCAAGCCGGAAGAACAACAATCGACCACCGAAATAACAATGGATTTGGCGCGTTTGCCCGTTTTTGGCATTGGGCGTATGGTTAATGGCATTGCACGCACATCGATGGGGTACTACGAAATGAAGGGACATTCGGATTGGGATGGGTTGCAGCATCAGAGATTCAAGCACACACACTCCCATACACACACACAAAAGACAAACAATTTAGCGGCGTTGCAATGCGAACAAACAATCTGTGGCCAGAAAGATGGTGTGCCAAACCAAAGTTGGGGGAGTGACGTTGAATGAGAAGCCAAATAAATTAGGGCGAATGCTAATAGGTCTTATGTGTAAGAGCACAATGAAAACAATATATAAGGAAACCTATAACCATACTATAAATAAAATTAAGCTTCAAAATATTCTAATTAGAATTGTGTCTAAAAACAAACATAAGTGAAAAGTACAAAAATCCCAAACTTTAGTCTCAGTACTATTGTCTTATAGTGTGTGTACGGGGTGTATAGCTAGTATGAGGATTGCACGAAATATTGGCCAGGAAATTAAAAATTCAGATATTGAAGGACTTCCTCCTACCTCTGGCTATGTAAGCTCATGTATGCCTAAGACAAATGCCTGTACTGGCAATCAGTCAGCAGCTCCTTTGTTCTCTCAACTGGCCGTCCCTTTGGTGTTCGCAGGAGGACGATTGGACGAATGGACGTTACCACAACCGATCGGCTTCCAAAAGCTGCCTTCCCCAACCAAGCCCAACTTCATGGGCAGCGACAACAGCTGATTAAAATCCTTGGCAGTCCGTTTCCTGTTCGCATCGCATCCTGCCCGTCATCGTCATCGATCACACTCCAAATCGAACTCGAATTGCACTCGCATACGCACATCGTCACAAGAACATTCACAAAGTGCACTGAGGAAAAATTTTCTATTCTTTTTTTAGTTTATAAAAATCATCTTATTTTTTAAAAGATCACCTTAGTCATAACTTAAACCAATATCTTAATTGTTAATGATGTAAAAGGAAAGCTATAATGTTGAGACTGGCGATTTCTTACTATAAGAATATAATTTTTTCCCAGTGCATCCAACAAAGTGAATTCGATTTTGAAGGAGAAACCGAAACCCGCTAGGGAATCGCTGCAATTTTGCACGTGAACACGCTTAGCGTTCTTCCTTCCAACCTCCATCCATCCCTCTCCATATATCCGTATCACTTCCAGTTCACTTGACAGATATGGTGGGGGCGGTGGCATAGTGGGCGTGGGCGTGGCCAAACGCCTTCCCCGATTCGCTTCTTCTGCTGCTGCTGCTGCTACTCCTGTTTTGAAATGCATTGGCAGAGACATGAACGGATGGCTTTGGGACGGCGAGTGGGCAGAATGGTAGATGGCTAGGTCAGGGGTTAGAGGGGGCAATTGTTATTTTTGTTGGGAGCTTGTTGGCCGGAGAAATAGAAGAGGAGGAGAGGTCATGTTAGCGAAGGTAAAAAATCTCGGCAACTAACCTAGTTTTTGTGCTTTTCATGCCACAGTTCCCTCTTGATACAGCCAACTACTTGTATTTTTGTGTGTGCGGCTTTTATGACAGGCGGTTCTCTCAGTTCTCTCCCCATTGATATGATTGCCCAGTGAGTGTGTCAGTGAGTGTGTGTGGCAGTTTGAAATCCGTTACTTGTGGGATATTGCATATTGATTTGGCAAATGTGCCGGGGAGTTGCTGTTGGGAGTTGAATGTCAGATGAACATGAGGGATCCTCTTCTATTTCTACGAGCACCCCGTTCAGAACTGTGATTAAATCATGTTCACTGGGGGGTGAGAAACATACCGTAATTATGCCATTTAGTTTTGGTTTCTTTGAAAGATGTCAAAAATTGATAAGAAGAATTCACTTTAAGACAAATTTAATTCGCTTGATTACATTTCCAGTCCAGCTTTGCGTCAAACTAACCATTTCCGCTCAACCAGGCCTAATCACATCAAAGTTCGACCAGTTTCTCCGCCTTCCCTTGCCACTTCCTTTTTAGCTACAATAACACAATTTATGCTTCCTGTTGTTTACTCGAGTTTTGCCCCCCACCAAGCCTGCATTTTATTATACAAAATGTTATTTATTTATTTATTTTTGCGGCAAAACTTATTTTTCCTGTTCCGCTTCTCCCGTGACCGTCTGCCGATGATTACGCAGATTTTCCAAAGGGGGCTGGGCGATGCAAGAAGCCGCTGGCAAAATCAAAATAAAAAAGGAAAATATAACAACGGAAAAACAGAAACATTAAAAGCAGCCGCCACCGCTCAATTGAAGTGGCGAAGGGGGTCGGAAAATGAAAATGGAAAGAGGGGGAAATCCGCTGCTTGAAATCTTGCCTGTTGTTTTCTTTGATATCGAGCGGTGCACGTGGAAAATAACAAGCGCAAGAAAACTTTGTCATACCCAGGCAAGAAAAGAATAAGGAGCTGCTGGCGAAGAAGAAAAACTTTACCATATTTCCATGAAAATTCCATTGCCCCGCCGCCTCTGCTCAATTTAACTGCCACACTCGCTCCGACCATAACATTTTAGCCACACACACACACAGGATTCCATTTCATTTCACTCATATTCAGCACTTCCTTAAACGCTCCTTTCATTTCATTTGATATTTGCCGGCTGTCGTTCCAAATCTAAATTAAATCAAATTCATGTGACAAAATGGCTAAGAATGCATTTTATTACACATTCATACGGCTCGATTCGGTTCGGTGGGATTTGGTTCAGTTCAGTTGGTCCTAACCAATTTTCTGCTGCCTCGGTCGGCAGTCGTGCATTTTGGCAAAAAGCATTTTGCAGCATGAGAAAAACTCAATTAAAATGGACTTTAGCTTTATTTCTGCGTGACAAGACGCAAATCAGAATATTTCACTCAGTCTCATCCGACTGTCAGCCGACTTTTCCATGGCCCTGCTCAAAGCCCTGGCCGTGCCACAAAATGTACATCAAATATAAATATAACAAGGGATGGCTAAATGGTATTATAGAGGATGGTATGGTGAATACTAGATGCTCTGTCAATGGGTTATTATATCTCAATCATTATCCCAATCCAAACATTTATAGTTAAGGGCTATATTTCTGAAAGCTTTGGCAAAGTTTCTACTTGAAGTTGTTACAAACGAAGTCCCTTAGTCAACGGACTTCTCCCTTTAGCAAGTGTATTTTCTATCTGACCTAACCGTAGCTGTCTTCATTTGTAATGCATTCATCTTTTTCCTGCATATGTCTCGAAGTGTGGGCTCTGAAACTCGGTTTCCCTGTGCCCAAAAACTGCCACACGATACAGACAACAAGTAGACAAGTTACTGACAACACACAGAGCCCACACAACCTAGCACATCATAGTCTCCCATACTGAAAAACACCCATTTCCACACACACACTGAGACCAGACTCATTTCAGCTTAATTCTGTGGTCTGCTGCTGCAACATTTTTTGGCTTAGAATTTTTGGGAGCCGCTCTCGCTTACTCCAACTTCGTCGACCGTCTCCGTCTGACATTTTGTTCGGTTTGCGGCTTTTTTGGGAAAGGGGCGACTGTTAAGAAATCAACTTTCTGGCTTTTGCGGTTTTGTGGCGTTGGGACTGGGCTTAAAAACTGAATTTTCCTTCTAATTGGCGCACTTTTGTTTAGCATATTACGTATACGCCTTGAGGACTGGACAGAGATTTTCTTTTTAGTTTTATTTTCCTATTTTTTTCTTCTTCGGCTGGAGTGTGTGTGTGTGTATGTGGATTAAAAGTCTTGCAAACATCTAACAAGCTAAGCAATTACCATGCTTTATATGCCTAATGAGAGGCAGTTGGACTAAATTGGGGGAATGGTTTTCGGGCTGCCACTTAGAAAGGTTTTTACATCGTGAGACGTAGGCAGGATTCTAAGAAGACTCCTTATACATCTCTTAAGTTATAATAATTTCAAAAGTATAATATTAATTTTTAAAGGAAATTATTTAAAAGAAAAGATATTTGAAAGAATGGCAAAAAGAGGACTCCTTAAACTCACTTTTCAGTTGCAGGTTTCCCCTTTAAGTAGAATTTTTCATTTTGTCCTGGAATTCTACAAAATATCCATTGATTTTTTCAGAAAATATTTAATAAACATTCGGAATACCTAAAATATGAGCCTTCAAATTTATGATTTACCCTCGGGCTTTTATTTCCGCGTGTCTTCAATTTATTTCCTCTGATTTGACTGCGTTAGCAGCAATAAAATATTCCGCTGTGATCCAATGAAGGTTTTTATATGTTCCTCGAAACATCCTGGCTAATATAACGCCATCCCGCCCAACCCCCACATTAACCCTTACCCCACTACCTAGCCACCTTAACCCTTCATACGTTGACGTTGGGAGAGTTCTACTCGCATATGGAAAAATCAACTGGCATTTGTGCCTGTGGCGTTTTGCCTCTGGCTGTGCTATTAAATTTATGACGCAAGTAAATTGAATTTTAAATTTGAGTATGACAAATGTGCCACGCCCACCTGAGCCCATCCACCTTCGCAGGACGATAGAAATGGCCTATGAGTGCTGGCGCAAAAGTCATAAGTCGGCAAACGAGCTGCAAAAAATGGTTGGATTCGCAACAACAAAACACCAACAACAACCACAACAACAGACGTGACTCGAACAAAACATATAACCCAAATGTGTGGGCGTGGCAGGTGTTTGCAGCGCCCTACTCGCTTGGCAGTTGGAAAAGTGTTGACGCAATGACTAACTGAAACTGCCTGGGCTGACTGATTGAGTGAATTTGAGATTGACTGACAGAGGCGGGGTGAGCTATGGGAAGGGATGTGGACTCATTCGGGGGAGGGGGTAGTGAACAGCAGGCAGCCCAACATAAGGACAGCAAATCAAAATCAGCACAACTGTAATGGAAACGACAAATACGTGCGTTGTTTCTCAAAAAATAAAGTGAAAGCTTACAGAGCGGGGGAAAGACAAGGGTGAGCTCTGTGAAATATCAAGGATCTAGGGCACAAGACTAACGAGGCAATTATTTTAGAAAGTATTAGGTCTAGAAGAACACTAACTTTAAATTTAATATACCAAAATTGGTGAAATATCTTCTAAGCGTAAGACTTTTCACTCAAGAGAACAGATTTCCTTCCACAAGAAGAGATTTCCCTCTTGAGGGAGGACTTTCCCCCCAACACAAATGACGCAAACAAATTACAATTGCTTCAGCCAATTATACCGCTTAAGGAAAATCGAAGCAATTTTCATTCTATTAGCCCAGGAAATCAAATATGCAAAACTCCATCCCCATCTTGGGCTAAAAGAAGATGGCGGATGGCAACTTGAAAATTCCTCACACGTTGCCGCATTTGTTTTGCCATTGGCATCAAATGTAGCGTTAACTTTAGCTTCCTTTCTTTAGCTTTCCCTCTCGCACCTGCCCTCGAGAAAATCTCAGTGTGGAAATCAAATTACCAAAAACTCAACCGAAAATGTTCAGCAAAAAACTCACGTGTCATGATGCACTTGAGACTTTGGCGCATTTGTCTGTCCCAGCGCCTTTCTCCCGCCCTCTTCCTTTTGTCCCCCTGGCTTTTGTATCCTGTCTGAAATCACCCATCTCCTGCAGGACTTGTCATTGTTTTCAACAGGAGCTGGCGACAGATCCTGGGATAGACATTGACATTGTCTGACAACGCAAATCAAAAACGTATCAAATAAAAGTTTGTACTTTTCCTTTTCTTTTCTCGTGTTTTTTGCGAACTCAACACGTGCTCACCTTCGTCAACCCCCGGGGATAATTTCCTCGGCAGTGCGACAATTTTCCGTGGGTAGCACAGCCACTCGGGGAGTTTTCAAGCGGGTGCAGGAGGTTTACGAAAAGTCGATGACACACTAGAGATGACATGGCGTAATAACAGGGCATACAAAGGAGTCCCAAAAAAAGGAGAACACTTCAAAAACACAAATTCGATTATATGTTGCAAGAAGAAATGCTTACCCACTTCAGAAACTTTATTCGAGTTGTTGAAAATTTATAAAAATATTATCCGTTCTTAAATTCCTTTACCTATATTGCCCTTTAACTGCCCTAAAATAACATTAAATTTACTCTAAACTTTAATCAAACACAAAATGTTTGCGGACACGCGAGCTTTAATTGTGTGTGTTGGCACCCCTAACTAAGTGTATCTGTGTGCGTGTGTTCTTGCGGGGGCGCTAATTAAATAACCAAAATGCTGCGTGGCAAAGCGCTGGTCGCTTGCAAAACCTCGAAATGCATATGATTAACCCACATATGGAGAGAAAAGCCCACTACGAAACCCCACCCAAAATCAGCTGCAGGCGAAAAACCACCCTTCCATCAGCCACCCCCACCCTGCCCGCTTTTCATCACTCTTTGAGTGGTTGAATGTGTGAAAGTGGTCTTGCATAATTTCATTAAAATAACTGTCAAAAATTTCACGAATGCCCACATACGCGGCATAGAAAACCTCCTGCCCAAGAACCCAGGAAAACCGAACCCGAACCCCAACCCGAAACGCTTCAAATTCAAACGCGAATTTTCCAAAGACCACCGCCACCAGCCCCACCCCGCCCACTTTTACTCGCACAGCTGTCAATAGGAATTCTGCAGGTGTCAAAAATATTTCAGGCATGGAACTGACTGTCTATACATCCTTCTACAGCGCTCCCTCTGCCAAATTGGCATAAATTGCTTTAGGGCTTGCGGCTTACAGTCTCCGCGGGTATGTGTGTTGGTATATCGGTGTGTGTGCGTGTGTATGTGTCTGTGAAATTAATTTTCATTATTGGATTTTGCGACTTAGACATCATTATCGTGTTCTTATCGATACACATCAGCCATCTGAATTTTCCTCTCTCTCGATGTGGCGCCTAATCGCTCAGAAAGCGTTGAAAATTTCCACACAAAAATGACAAAATGCCAATCGATTTTCGCCCTATGAAATGCTGCTGGCTTTTCGTCAGTTTCACTTTGGATTTGAAATTGAAATTGATTGGCCTAGGACTGAACACCGCACATAAGTCAAGGATATATCAGATGGATATAAGCGAATTATCGAGGAACGAGCCTAAGCCCCTGCTTTATCATCGTTTAAATTTTCCCTTATATTCAACTAAGCTGTGTTTAATGTGCATACAAAGCTCATTATATATACAAACTACATTGATTACTCACATTTCCACTGAAATTCTAGACGATTGTATTTGCAGATTTGGCCTCATTAAATGAAAATCATTGATACTACATGGCAAAGTATTTACTATTTACTAATAAACTCCTGGATTTAGTTTCTGAAAATATTCATTAAATATCTTTTGAGCAAAAATAATCATTTGGATATTCAATTTAACTTTTATAATTGCAATCTCATTAGTTTAGGCTCTCTAATTTATAATAATTTTAATTTAAAACCCAAAAACCATTTCAATATTTGCTTACCAGTTAAATTATATTTTCGAAATACACACTTTTAATATGCAGCCATTCTAATATGCAGTTCTCTTGTGTTGAAAAACTAATGCCTATTGTTTGCCCCCACTACTGTATGTGTGTGTGTGCTATCACACATTTTAATTACGACTCGAGTCGAGTCAAAGAGTTTTCCGTATATGACAGAGCAGGTCCAGTTTCCCAGGCATTGTGCTCGGAAGATAATGAAGAAGAAGCCCCTTCTGCTACCACTCCTCTGTGTGCTGGCAAACAATTTTGTGGAAGCCACAGAACTAACCAAGCAAATAATTTGCGAAAATTCAATTTTCCTATGAATATGAATATGCAGATATGAGGAGTTCAAGGAGGGCATCGCTCGCCCGGCAGAGCTAAGCAAATTACAAATAATTTGTGGAAATTTAATATGATTTTCAGTTTGCGTTTTCGATTTCAGTTTTCCGGTTTTTCCTGTTTGCGCTTCATTGCCAGCTTAATTGCAAAGTTTCTCTGCATCAAAGTGGGCTTTTTCTTCCTTTTTTTAAGGGGGAGGGGTAACGTCCAAGCAACCAAAACGAATCCCAATCGAATCACGTCCACTTCAACGGAAAATGTCAGCTTGGAGAGCATTCAAATCTTTGGAGTACTTCGACCCTCAAGGTGGGCCGCAGAAACTTTTCAAAATCAACGCCGCTCACCTTTCGCCAAAACGTGAACTGACTGGGAAATAAGTGGTGGGCGTGGTCGGCTTGGGTTGAATTTTTCTTTGGCGGGGGGGTAACTGGAAATCGAAAGCGACAGGATCTGGGACTTGGAACTCGGAACTCAAAGCTCGCAAACATTTTCGTTTAATGAGACCAATAAAAGGTTTGGTCCTTTGACTCGACCGACTTGCCAACGAAATCAAAAGTTTTTGCAAATTGCATTTCGTAATGGCAGCGAGGCCTAAATCTTTTATGAGTCATCCGCCCTGTGTCCTTTTGGGTCCAGTGCTTGGCGTCTGTTCAAAGCTAAGTGGGAAGTCGGCCGACACAAATGAAATAGAGCCAAATGAAAGCGAAATTGAAAACTTACGCACGTGTCGCAGGATGGTCGAGCCCATCTGGGCACTAATTGTCCACATGGGAGGACTTTGAGAATGCGAAAAGGGTTCCGTCTCAAAAGGAATGGCCAAGTGAATGTCGATGGTGGTGATATCAGAGGATGAAATGTACAACTGGAATTTGCTGTTTAAGAAGGCATTTACGGGGAAATAATCGATTTTTATTTAAGAATTTTCCTACAAATTTAATCAGTACCTGTTTAGCTTTGCCATAATTTGACCTCCGAGAATTTAATTAATTTTCGTGTTTGAAGACACTTTGATTCCCCCGGCTGACCTTAATTGCTGAACCCTAATTAATTAACTAGCAATCATTCAAAATTTAACCCATTAGCAAACTGCGACCATTAGCAGGAATGCTAAGCACGAGTTGGGTCTTTTTTTTTAACAACTAGCGAATCTCAGCTAAATTTATGGCCAACATTCGCCACCGTAAAATGCAAATGAAAATGAAAATTAATTGCGTAGCGAATGTCCCGTCCAGACAATTAATGAGTCATCAGCTGAAGGACGAAGATATGATATCGGAATCAGGAGGAGGAGGAGATGGAGATGGGACTGACTCCTTGGACAACATGCAACAGTGGAAAGTAATCCACTTAAACTCGAATTTGTCAAAAGCATAACGTTACAATGGGAGCTACAAGGAAAGCGCAAGGCGAATGCGGAAAAACTGGAGGAACTGGGAAAAAGTGTATTGACAAACGACAAACAAGCAAATACAACTAGCAAAAGGGGGAAATACAAATGATCGCTCATAAAAAGTGACACTTTTTGGCGCTCCACAGACCGGGGAGTCGGAAAATTGGGTGGGAAACTCCGCCAGTTTGCCATTTGCCACTTGCCACTCCACTTTCATCGCATCCGTCACAGCGATTCCGTCCTTCCGCGTTCACTTAGATTGGAAATTTGTTACAATCAAAAAACGGAGCCGCGGGTCCATGTCCACACGTATAGATATAGCGTAGGTATATATATAGCCACCGATATAGATGTGCCATATCAAATCACTCAAAGTGCTGCAGAGACAACGCCAGACACATTCGAGTTTATTGCCAAATGGTTATCATATTGTTTATAGATTTCCCCCTCGCCACGTTTTTTGTTGGCTCCTTCGGCCAGGTGACAGTGATTGATCAATATGAGCGCCGCAGTTACCTAACCCAACTTGAATTGTCAACTCTTGCCGGGATGTCCGGTGTTCCGGCGAAGGAGAACCAGCTGTTGGGAGGATTTCGAGTTTCTGCGATTAATCATTTGGTTGGTTCAGAAAAGTTCTACTTCTTCTTCTCCTCCCTCAAACCCTCGAACAAAAAATTAAAAACTTGAGCTTCATGTATTTGCCATTTAACTGCTGCACACAGTCGGCAGTCGAGGCAAACAAATTAAAATACATTTAGGCAGCTGTGACCAGCCCGCCCACAATTTACGCAGTGCAAACTTATATTTTATGACTTTGATTTGCGTGCCCCAAAAAGTAGGCAACGAAGTGTACACTTTACAGAAGGTTGGCAGTGATGCGAAAATTGAAGAAAAATATAATAAATAAAAATGAAAATAAAATATAAATTACATTAAACGAATTTGTTTAGTAATCTCTGAATTATTTTCTATAAAATGATGTTTGTACTCAGCTAAATTTGTTACTAAGTTTTTCATTTATGACTATCAACGATATTTTAAAATGAAATCAATTAAGAGTTTTTAGTCAACATTTTAGTTGTTAACAATTTATTTCCTTTAACAATTCGACAACACTGTTTGGCAATGTAAAACTTTTTCCGGCCTTGGGGCGGCAACAGGAAAAACCCAGTGCGTACTTTCCGATTTGATTTTGCCTGCGTTTTCAAACAATTTGCTTGGCTTGGCAACGTGTTGAATTCGCAGGGAGAGAATATTTTTTGGCATAAACATTTCATATGGAAAACACACGAACATATGCCACATTCAAGTTTTCATAACTCAAACGTCAATTGTATTTTAATAACATAGCAATACACGCACAACTCACACAGACGCACACATGCAAATCAGTCACGCATTGAATTGTCAAACAAGAAGTTGAAGTTGTCGCAGATGTTTCAAATTAGATTTTATTTTATTTCGGTTTTTATAAATTTAACTATGAAACGGTGACTGGAAGAACTTAAATTTTAGATTGAATTTTATAAGTTAGTTGTTATTTCTGAATAGCAAGTTAAAGTAACTTTCGAACGACCATTAAATATGTCTAATTAAGCCTTTTACTTTGTTTTACATGCTAAATTTAGGGGGGACCTGGAAAATAATTCACTTTAGGCTGGTGAACATAACTGGGAAAAAGGGGAGTGAAGACAGCAATTACCAGGACTTAAAACGCCTCTAAAATACTTTTTTCCTTGTAACATATTTTTATCATTTTCTGCACATTTCATTTGGTCCATGGGACCTTCATTTTTTTTTTGTTACAGAGCAAAAGACAGCCCAAACAATTTGGTATAATTTAATTAAATGGGCACAGCAGCAGGCCAAAAAGCAGCGGGAAAGGCAGGACCTATCAAGTCGGTCTAGACTCTGGATCCCGGACTGTGTACTCTGCCCCGATTCTTGTTGGCTGGACCAGTGGACCAGAGTGGCCTATCTAGATGGAATGCTAAGGTTATGGGAGAAATTTCGTGATATCAATGTTTAACTTATGAATGAAAAATGATTTCACATATATATGGATATTAAACATACCCCCAAATTTGATAATTTAAGTACAAGTAGCTATATTTTGCTTTGGAAATCAAGTTTAATACATCACTACATGCTTTGAAATAAAGCATCAAACTGGTATTCGCCGTATTACTCCCGCATAAACAGCATAAAGGTCGGACGAGTCCTGCCAATTCACATTGCATTGTTCGCTGGCTGATGGAGAATAAAGGGGCGAATTGGGAGAATGCTCCGAATGACAAAAGTTAATGCCTAGCAACCTTTCAACAAAGGCAACATCAGCAGCAGCAGCAACAACAACAGCAACAGCATCATCAACATCCACTATTAGTAGGCAGTCAAGCTCGAATGAAAATAATAAAAAGCTATGACGATGCTGACGACAATGACGATGCCGTTGATAGGCAACCGCAAGAGCCAGGACCAGGTGGGGCAATAAGTGAAAGAGAAAGCCATAGAGGACACCTGCTGATTAAGATCACAAATTGAAAATCATGCTCAGGCCAACTCTGGACTTCGGTCTCTAGGATGTCCTGGCCTTCTCCTAGTGGCCACGGCAGGCAGGGAAATGAGCTAGAAATATCTGACATTTTCATTAGTTGCTGGAAGGCAATTCCCATCAATTGCAGAATTGCAAGGAAAAAAAGGGAATAGATGTTGGAAAAAAAGGAAATTTAAATTTCAATACTTTTTTGTTCGTTATTTTAAAAAGTTTTAATATGCATTATTAAATAATAAATAATTTGACAAAGTGTAAATCAATAATCGTTTAGCAAAAAAATGGATCATATAAAACCTTTCCAAAAGTGCTAAAACTTTATAATTAAACTTTTAAAGAGGAGCAAGGGAACTTTTCAAATTAAAATTGGCATCATTGAGATTATCAATAGGACCAGATTGTTTCCCTCATTTTTCGCAATCAGCTGCCAATCTTCGTGACTTCAGACAAATGTGGAAATTGGCAACAGCTGTCAGCCAAACAAACAGACAGTTTGTCGGGGAAAGGTAGAGGGGTAGGGTGTTGTCAAGGCGTTAATGAAATTGAAATCAATCGAAAGGTTAAAAGTCAACGGCAGAGTGACCACAGCAACTAGCTTCTGTCCACCCTCAAGACTCACCCTAATTCTTTGAAAATTCGTTGGAAAATTTGCAGTTTACTTGAAAAGCCGCAAATTGAGTTTTCCGAAAAACAAATTGAGTTTTTAACTAAGGAATATTTTCGTTAAATGTTCTTCGGCAAAAGTTTTTGTCACTCGGAAAAGTGAAGGGGAAAAACTGGAAAGGGCCGCCCTGGCTTTTCACATATGTCAGCAAGTTTGTGTGGCTGGCAAACTTTGCAGCTGACAACTTTCCTAATTGTCTGATTGAATTGATGATTTAATAACTAAAATTTAATTTCAGCAAAACGGAAGGGAAGGGAAGAGCAGCGAGAACGGTGACAAGTTCCTGGGGAAAGTTTTCGAGCTTTGGTTTTCATTTACTGCGGATTTGGGTTGAGTTTTGCGATTCCGGCAGGAGTTTTTCGAGGAGACACCTTCAGCTGTCGGAAATCGCAAAACAAAAGTAAAAATCAATTGAGGATCCCCCCACCACTGTACCGCCGCCCACTCTGCCGTGCCTTTGCCAGGCCATTAAGCCTGGGAAAACCCGAACCGGTAACAAAAATAAAGGGCGACAACATCGATGTGGACAATGCCACAATGCGATTGCGGTCAGGGCTCAGCTGTGGCCCTGCCTTAACCCGCTCAGGCCGCTCCGCCCACGAGTTTTCCGCCTTTTCCGACTTTCCTCTTTGGCCGTTCACTGGGCCGCATTCGTGTCCGGCTTGCAGCTGGAAACTAAAACACAAAAGCTCCGGCCGGCTCAGGTCCTGCACTTAACAGGCAAAAACCGAGCCGAAAATCCCAAAGAAAAACAGTTACAAGTGGAAGGGATGATCTTGTGGGGATAGTCGACCAGGCGGATATCCTGTAAATGGTTTTTTGTTTTTTAATAAAAGTTTGCTGTGAAAATAATGGTTGGTTCTTGAACTTTAATCTGATTTATATTCAAAGAGCTTATAATAATCTTAGAGATTAAAAGTAAATACTACTTGCCCAAGAAGACAAAGGAATCAGAATGATAAGATATTATACCTTAAAAATTATCAAACTTAATACAGCCCAACCAACCTCAAAAACCTCTAAAACCATTGATGTTGCAACTGCAGGCCAAGTTCCTTGTGGACAGGTCGAGGTTGGTTTTGGCTGCCCAGGCTGCCAGCTGTTGGCTCGGTTCAGTGCTGAAATCTCAAAAGAAATCAGATTGTGGCCAAAAAACTTCAAAACGAAGTTTAGGCAGCTAATTAATTAAGTTCCTGCACTTTTGGTCGTTCCATTGGAACAATCCGACGTGCGACGAGCCACAGGAATAAATCCGTCTGCAGACCATGTTCAATTTTAAAGTGGAGTTTCCATTGTGTGGGCGGTGGAGGAAATTGCTTTAACCCATGGCAGCAGAATGGCTGATTAACACGGCATAGCCAATGTTAACAAATTGCATTATTCGAGGAACAATCGAGACATTCCGCTACGCCCCACCACCTCTTCAGCCCAAAGGACTTTTTTCTGAGTGTTTTAAACGATACGGAAAGTCGCCGGGCAGACAGTGTAAATATGTGAACAGTGGGTGGAATAAGTGCTCGGCCATCGATGCCGCTATCGGCAATATGCAAACATATATATATAGATCGGAATATATACATGTGTGACTCTGAACGCTTCAGGTGTTAATGATATAATTTTATTTCGTGTACAAGTAAATTTCATTACCCTTGATAATGGGTCCATATAAAGAGAGTGTCCTCGAGCCACGCAGGACGGGGATGCAGTGAGTGTCGGGTAATGATAGCCGCCGATGTCGAGAGCCCCGGGATTATACAGATTGTTCGTTGGCCCTGACAAAACTGACATCGAACTGCATTTAATTTTTGCTGAAAATTCATTTTTTTAACTCTTCAAATTTGGTCATTAAAGTACAGTATTTAAACGAGAATCTCATTTTTATGGTGTAAAAAACAAAACACATAAAGTGTCCTGCAAATAATTTATTAAACAATTCTTCTGCATAAATTAATTCAGGCCGCCAATTAATAAATTTCAAATTATTAACAATCAATTAAACCAAGAATCTCGAATGAAGATACCATCAGATTGTTTGTGGTGCCAAAAAAGTATATAAAATGGATGATAAAGTAGCGATAATTAACGATATCCTGCTGAAATAGTGATGTAAATTCATTCGGTATTTATTTATTTAATTTGGCTGTGAATTTATGCCCCGCTGTCCGAGATGCCTCGGATAGTATTCTTGATTCGCATTCATTTGCTTATTGAAATATTATAGACAAAGGACAAAGGGTATGCAAAATATGTTGTTGGCGTAGGCGAGAGGGTTGCCTTCCCAGAGTCCCCTTCGTATCAACAGCAACTCCGAATTCGGGCTGATAAATATTAATGCTGTGCAAAGTGCGCACTGAGCCCTTGTGGGCAAAGGACTTTGGTGTCCTGTCCTCATACCCCCCGCCTTCCCTCAGATTTCGATTCTCGGCATCGACTGCCAGAATCCTGGCGGCATTAATATTCATTTCCATGGCTACAATAACAAAGGGGGCGCGGCCACAGGAGGCGACTGCCATAAAGACAACAACAACACTGGCAGCAACAGTGGCAGGACACGGTAGCCTCGGCTCCTCCTTCGGGGGAATGCCAATGTGTGTGTGTGTCTCTCTGAGTGTCAAAGGAATTGTTGAGGCAGGACCAGGACCCCGAAAACACACTGGAGTCTGGGGCAACCAGGAGGAGACACATTCTGAATGCTCGGCGACTGCTCTTTGACATTCATTTAATTGACTCCTCTTCTTCGATTTTGCATTTCAAATGAGGCGAGAATTCAATTTTTGTTTTTGAAATTAATTAAATTTCTAGAGCCAGCTCTCGTAGGCAACCGCAATACAAGAAATTTGAATATAAATTTAATAAGCCTGCTGCATGCCGCCAGGCTGCCAGGCCTTCCTTCTGCCACCAGCTGATTCTCAACTGCCCCTGGCATTTTCATCATTTTATTTTATTGTTATTATCGCTTTGGCAGGGATCCCACAAAAAATCTCAAGAGCTGAGATAGGAAAGTGTGATGATGATGTAGGGTGGCTTTTGAATGCTCTTTATTTGGTTTAAGTAAAGAGAAACGATACTCACATTCTCGCTCTAAAGCTTAAACTAATTTAAAGTTAATTACTTAAAATAAGTTTAAACATTTTTGCTTATTAGTTTCATGCCATAACATAGCTATGGGTTAAGTTTATTAGTACAAATTGTTATTCATTTTCAATACCACTGCCTAGTTAACTATTCCTACTTCTTAAACAAAGTGTATTTCTAGCAACAATGTAATATTTTGCTTAACTCAATTCAGTGAATTTGATCCCTAAGATATGTCCTTAGTTCTTCCAGCTCAACTCCTTGTTGGCAAGAGTATGCAAAAGGCAAAAAGCCAAGAAGAATGCTTTCGGCCTTCGTCCTTCGTCCTTCACACTTTGTCAATGAGAGTTGGGTGTGAAAAATGAAATTATAAGCAGAACGACAGGCCGGAGAAGCAACTCCTTTGCCAGGACAACTCCTGGCCTTGTCGCGTCGTCATCATCAGCATCATGACAGTTGAGAATACATCTTAGGCGCATTTTAATTTCATGCTTTGCTTGGCTCGTTGTCTCACTCCCATCTTCTCTCGATTTTCCCCACATTCCCCAGCTGCTGTTCCTGTCTCTCTTTTTGATTGTTGCTGCGTAATGACATTTAATGTCCATAGACCATAATTGACAGAGGGGTTTTGGGAAGGAAGGGAAACAGCCAGCGGATCTTCATGCGCGACTGCACAGCAGTTAAATTCCGGCCGAATGTCTTCCCTTTGTATATCCATCTCTATATATGTTTTGTAGGCCGACATTTGGCAGCCGCTTTTGGCCATTTGTTCGTTCTGCCATTCTGCCAATGAAAGGCCCAAAATGATGGACGGGGCAGAGATGTGAGGCGGCGGATAGCCATAATTTGTGGCCCAAAGTGCAGTTGAAAGCTTTCACGGTTCGAATTTAATTGTGCGACAACGTTATGAGCACGAAGGTGAAACTGGATGATTCTAACGAAATAATGAAAGATTTCCCCTCATTCCCAGGCCATTATAACCAAAAACCAAATGCCAAATGATTCCAGATGGCATGGCCTTAATGGCTTGCCATTGTTGCGAAATGCTAAGGATAATGATACGGCTTTTATTATGGATTTCAGAAGGAAGAACAATATGTATGCAGGGAATATTCAAGTTGATGTTTCTAACAATTTAATATGCCTTTAAGATGCTCAGCTGTTTATGAAATTTTTCACTTTTAAGTTAATTAAATATTAATTTAGTTCTGATTGTTTTTTTTCTACTTCAACAGCTAAAACTAATTAACTAATAACATTAAATTAACTCCTCTCTAATATTCTCATAAAAAGTAGATTTATTTTTCACTTATTTAATATTTAATGCTTGAACAGCCTACCTTTACTTTACCAGCTGTAATAATATTTAAATCATTTTAAGGGACAAACTTAATTAGCTTGCAAAAGGTTTGAAAAACTGCAGTGAATGCATGGAAATCCCAGCTTTTGTTCTCAGCATGGTGGCTTTCATTTGATTAAAACTGCAGGTAATTTAATATTCAAATAATTGCGTATTAATTAAATCTATTTCTATGGACTTCTCTTTTATTTAGGCCACATACTGAGCCTGAGTCGAAGTCAGCCAAAGCTGTCCAACAGTTTTGAAATGCAGCTGTCCAAAAGGCTTTTATGCACTTGACTTGGCTTGAGTGACTGACTGACGGAGGACTGACAGCCCGGGCAAAAGTTCATTAAATTAATTAATGGAAAGTTCTCGAAAATGCATTTTCCGTGAGTATCATGTGGCCGATGGTATAAGCCATATTCGAAGCTCCTCTTAGCAACTGAGTGCTGAGTCAAAGGCAGTGGCAGGCCAAATCTTAAGGCTTAGTCAACCGCCCTTCACCAGCCCCACCCGCTGGCACTTGAGCCAGTTCACTTTAAACTACCTCCTCTCCAGTTGCTGCAACTCCTTGCCAAATCCAATCCAATCCAATCCCGACTTGCCACCAACATGCGTATCCTTCGCGCTGCAGTCGAACAATGAGCCACAGCAGGGCAGCACCACATTTACTTCCACTACACTTCCACCCACTCCTCAGCCACCTCCTCCTCTTCAACAACAACAATAGCTGCTCCTTCAACAGCTGCCAGGCAAGTTCAGCCACTCCTCCCGCCCTACCACTCAAGCCCACTCTGTAGAGAAACCCCAAACTGAGCCGCGTGATGCATTTGATCTGAAACCAACAAAATGGCAGAGTGCGCAGGGTGTCGGGGCTATCCTAGTTATCCTTTGGGCGGAGGAGTTCGTTTCAGGACTGGCAAGTACTTGAACTCCTAAAGTTTGGCTCGCCTCGCTGGTTCGCCGTATTTCACTTATTTTATTGCTTGATTTGTGGCCTCACAAAGCGATTTTCTAAGACGAACGAACAGAGAGTGCAAGATTTTCCCTTTAGTTTAAAGTTTGTAATATTATATTATTTTAAGATTTAGTTTTTTCTTTATATTAATATTTCCTAGTTTTAGCCAACATTTGTACCTCCCCTGTATTACATTCCCAGCCAAGAAAATTAATTACCAGACACGCGTTGCGGTAGACAATGCATTCTCCGTCATAGTTTTCAGTTTTCACGCTCACCTGCCGAACCCCACTTTCTTGTTGCTGTTGTTATCCAGGGCAAATATTAATTTTCGCACCTTTGGCAGTTGTTTTCGCTGCGTTTGGCATTGTTCGCGACCTGTCAGCCATCCGATGCCACAATGCGCAATTGTTGATGGCCGTGACAGGGACCCCACAGCAATAACATCGTCAGAAAGGTGCAGTCGGTGATACCCACAAAGCTCTCTCTCTTCGAGATGGAGCCGTACTTCGTAATCAAATCAGGCTGCATTTAAATGCATGTTGAGCTCATTTAAATCTACTCGAGGCGTTCCCATTCACAACAATGCACATGCCCATGCCCAAGTCCCCTTCCTATAAACTATCACCTCAGTTCACCTCCTCTGGAGTGAAAGCATTATTCTGGCATTGTTCCATTTGAACTTGAAATAGGTGGAGAGGGAATGCAGCTGAAGATAGTTTTGTCTTTCAAAATTCTTATAGAGATGGGCGTGGAAATATAAAAAAGATTTCCTGATGAAAAGCATTCTCAAAACTGATTGGTTATCAAGTTTCTAGAAACGAAGATTCGATCTTAAGATCCAACATTCATTTTTATTAACAAAATCTTAAAGTAGTTAACCCCGTTGATCGTGAGTCACGCTGCCATCGCCGGGTGACGTTGCTTTCTGTTGATTTTACGTACGTGCCGTAACCACCAATAGAAACTCAACAGCTTCGTCCTGCGTCCTGGCTGCCAGCTCCTTAGTGCTTAGTTCAAACCGGACTCGGCATAATCTCGCACGTAATTTGTATGTATGCGACAGAAATGTCCGGTGCACCTGTCGCCTAACCTTCGTCTCTCCCATTTTCCGTTCCCCTACCCTTGCCCCACGTCCATTTTCCATTTTCCGGAACTGTCTGCCCCAAAGCAAAACTATTGTCTGGCCAAGTTGTTGACAGGCACGTTGACGTCATTGTTTCGTAATTTGTATCCTTAGCTGGCGCATTAGAGCTTAGTTTATGTCCCCTGTAGCCCTCGGAGAGACTTGCCAAGAATTGAAAGATTTTGGCCATATTTTTGTTTATTTTCATGGAGTTTGGTTTAGGTTTAGTCTCAGAGTTTAAGAAGTGCTAATTGATTAATGTTGTGTTAGACATGGCGTATGAGTAATATTTCCCTGTATAATCATAAACAAAGAGTAAACATTAATACCAATCGCTTTTCCAGTGAGTTAGTGAAAAATGTCAACCAAATTAAGGCGGTCGTATCATATTTAATAGATCTCCCTGGCGAATGGCGAAAATATCTGAATTTGTCTGCCATTTACATGCTCAAAGTTGCTCAAAAGCTAAGCGGCTTATGCCAGCCGGGGAGAAAAAATAGGAGTGAAGGGGGCTCAGTCAGGCAGCCAGGCAGATAGTCTGGCCGTGGGCTAAGTGCCGGGGAAATAGGACCCAGGACCCAGGGCTCCAGGACTCCAAACCCTGGACCACTTCCATCACATACACGTATCGATGGGAGACGCTAAAAAAATGCATCTCGTGTTCATTTGTGGCGGAAATAACTTTTTGAAGCTGTGGAGCCGCATTTCACCTGGTTTCACCAACTATCCTTTGCTCGGCTTACACTGCACGAAAAAAAGAGCATTCACGCTGTGTGCAGCGAAAAAAAAGTAGAGTGCTCTGAGTGGCAAAGACTTAAAGTCCATTACTATTAAAAAAGTTTTTTTTTAGAGCGACCATGGAAACTTTGTTTGTGGGGCCTAAGCACAAAGATGACATCAAAGTTGGGTGAGCTTAATGTAATGGCAAGTGCGGGGAGTTGTAGAAGGAAAAGTGGAGGGGTTGGAGGCTGGGAAAGTTCACTCACATGTTTAGCTGCTGTCGAAAGTTAACTCCGGCCCGCTTCTTTGGACAGCCTTTGGCAACTTTGTTGCACAATCGAGTACAAAATTCACTCGACTGGATTAAAAGATTACCGAGGAGATTATGAATCCTGTGGGCGGGGAGAAAAGGTGGATGTGCAACACAAAAAAAAGAAGCAGAACCCTTCAGTTTTACAGGCTGGGTAGTTGCAAGTTTTCCTTTGAAGGCGAATTCTCAAATGTATTGCTCGCCCCTTCTGTCATCCGCAGAAACCCAATTCAATTTCAATTTTACCTTTAACCCTCGCTTTTTTCCTAAAACTTCGCGAATTCCCGACCCTAATTTAACGCGTTGACAATTTTTAATTTTTATTTAAAAACTTTTACCTGGCCAACCCTCAATTCAAATCAAATTTTTTCAGCTTCTCACCTCGCCAAAGTCTGTCCGAAAAAAAGTTGTTTTGCTCATTAGAAATTCGAAAAGGTTTTCCCTCTTCCGGCCACCGCAACAAACAGCAAACTTTGTGCATTAATTTCATTGCTCGGACAGAAGCTCAGGCTGGGAAAACCTGGAATGACAAACCCTCCAAAGAGTTTTCCAGGCAAAAAAGTTTTCGATTAAGTTGTGCTCGTTACGTTCTTTTTTATTTTTTGCCAAATTTCTTTGTAAGCTGTCAGAGATTTTCAGCTTGTAAATTGGGTGTCCGGTGTTTGTTTTTTGTTGGCCAAATGAAGTGCGCAGATTGTTTACTTAGGGCAGAGGGCATAAAAGGATTACCAGGGGACAGTTGAGGGTCAAAGGACTGCATTGCTAATGTTATCAAGAAAATGGCCCAAAGGTAAAGATTTCAGCCTATGGGAGAAGTCTTAATGGTTGCTCAAAATAAGTAAAATAAATTACGAGTATATTAGAAAGACTTACCAAAAATTGTTGATCAGAGTATATATATATGTTAAGTTTCCTGTTGAATAAATTCATTTTATGCCTGTTACTTAAATCTCTAATCTTAATATTCCTATGAGATTGCAGCTAAGGGCTGCCCTGGATGACTGAGTGACCTGTGTGGTGGGGCTCCATTTCTGATTGAACCTCTCGGTAATCTCCCCTTCCTGGTCATCTAGCCATCCTGCCGTTTCATGGCCATTGACATGGTCGACTCCCATCGTTGACCCCCGATTCTGATGGCTCTTGGACAAAAGCGTTTGTGACAGCCACTCCAAAAACAGGGGGGATACCGGGGAAAAAACGCACTGGACAGTCGGCTTAGGATCCACTCCTTTGGCCCCGCTGCCTCAATTCTCTGACAGCTCTCCAAGGACTCACACATCCCAGGGATTAGCCAGGCAAAGTAAATTTCAAAGCTGGCATAAGTTGAGTTTTGTCACGCGCCACCCCGAAAAAAGTACCCAAAACAGGATGAAATCGAATAGGATGGAATCGAATCGAATCGAATCGAATCGAATGGCAACCGAAAGCAATGAAATGGAAACCATGTGTATGCGAATGGCGTATTATGTTTTCAATAAAGGTATATATGAGAGGCAGGCACTACAAGCGCCACTTTTCCCGCTCCCCTGGCCCTCCTGTCATGCAAATCTCTAGCCTGGAAATTTTAACACTTGAGCGATTTTGATCCGTCGTCCCAAGAAAAGCTCCTGGAGCAAACATGAAATATGCCACAGTTCTGTTTTTTTCCCCCGTTGTTGCTGGCCACAGGAATGTTTGTTAATGCCCAGCCGTCCGACCGAACTAGGGAAAGAAACTGCCAGGGCCCCCAAAAAAGCAAATAAATAACGAAACCCGCTCTCGCAACATTTCAGCAAATAATCGCATAAAGCATTTCGGACTGCCCATCTGCTGGATCGCATATATGTAATGTGTGGCTGGCTGTAAGGGGTATAAGGGATATGCGGAAGGGGGTTGGGGTAGCTCCTCCATTGTTTGCTAAGCGATTTGGTTTCGGGTCGCTTTTGTTGCTGGCATTAACTGCGGTTTCCCGTCCACAGTGGCGAAGGACCAAATGCTCCTTTGAAGTGAAGGGATATGGGAGGATAAACCAAGGAAACTCTATAAAAAGATAAAAACTCCAAAGAAATTTTATAAAATGAGCATATACCCAGTTTTTAATGCCTTACTTTATTTTTTTATTTTTTTATATTTTATTTATTAAGGAAAAAAATAGGGTCTTAAGATTAAATCATTTAAATTGGGTGACTTACAACTTGTTTAAACTAAAAAGCTAAGTTTTAATTTTTACCTTTTCCTCCGTAAGAATTCGTTAATAAATAGGGGGAAACCTTAAAAGACGTGTCCTTAAAAGGAACATTTTTTACCTTTAACTTTAAAATTATTTATTCCATGGTTACTTATACTAAATTGAAAATATAAGCTAATCATTTCATTACTCTTTTAACTTTTCAGTCTCCAGTCAAAAGAAACTTTCTGAAACAACTCAAAGTAAAAGCGGCAATATTTACATATTACCCAGCCTCCCACTTTTCACTCACTTCACTTTATAATCGATTAGACAAACTGAGCATAGGAGAGATTTTCCTGACTGGCCTCAAGGGGTTTCCCCATAACTACAGCTCCAACGCCTACTCATTCCTACTCAAGTAAGTGCAGAGAGGAAATCAACACGTAAAATTCCAATTAATTCCGCTTAGCTAAATAAATCGTTTCAACGCAAAACACAAACTGATCATAAAACTTAATAACCAAAGGCACTCAAACACAAATACTTTCACGCACACATGGGCAACGGGATAATTGGCCATGTATGCGTTGTGTAAACAGTTTTTTGGGCGATTTGCTTATCGGCTGAATTGCAAGTTAGTGTGGCAAAACTTTTTGTGCTGATTAATAAGAAAGTCCTTTGCAGAAGGGAATGGGATTGGTAGTCGGTAAGGGGGAGTAAGGATTACATAGCCAGGGAAATTGAGACATTAGCCAGCTGGGCACGCGATTCCGATTCGCATCTTTGGGCACATCGCAAACGCATAAATCCAATTGAAAGTGCTTAGCTTTGATTTTCGCTCTCGAGCCCACTGCCGGACCTACTCTTCTTCTTCACACATATATATAAATATATATATCTGATATGGAGTGGCTTAGCCACCCAACTGGCCATGGGAATATATATATATGTGACCCCCAGTTAGAGTTTAGTTCGGATCGGATCGGTGCGTACGTGTTAGTTTTTATGCACGGCTTTTTCAACACTTGGACACTTGAGTGTCGAGCGCTACGTGCCGCAATTCCCATCGACAGAGTTATCAGGACATGTCCATATATTGATAAATGCTCAAAGCGAAACATGCACAGAAAGAAATCAATGGTACCTAGGAAGTAAGTACTGCGCGAGTACGTTTCCAGAAATAGCCAATATTTTTAAGTTTAAGCTTAAATAAAGCAAAATATTAAATGTTCTTAGGAACTTCTTCCTCTCAGTGTAAGAGTTTAACTAACCTCTGCCCGAAATCCCCTCCCCCTTTTCGAATAGAACAAATATTTAGCCGTATGCCTGCCGGCGGTGGAAATTAAGTCACGTCGCGGCAATCGCGCACAGCAGTTGAAAGTTTTTCCAAGCCGCCGACATGGCGAGCAAGCGGGACGACGACTGATAGTCGAAGGGAGCGGGGCACGGGGCACGGGGGCTGCTATGTAGCTTGAATAAAGGTTATTTGGCTGCGCGGAAAATGGTTTTGGCAATCTTGAAAGCGAAGCGAATATTGAAATGCCATTTCCAATGCAAATGCAGAATGGCAAAATTAATGATGTTCATTTCCTGCAGCCAGGAAAAGGACCCCCCATTTCCAACCCATACCACACCATAACAACCCATATCCCTCCCCTTTGGAAAACCCTTCAACCGAACAGCTTACAGGAGAATTATGATTGTGAAACAATAGACTTTTCGCCATGGTCTGGAGGCCGAATCGTTTGCTGCAGGCGGCGTGCAACAAGATTTTCGCATTAAGCTGAAACATTGAAACCATCCTCACTCCCCCATTTCGCCAGCCATGGAAGGCCATTACCATTTTCGGTTAGCTGCAGTTTTGCGTTGCAGCTGACGGCGTCGTTTTTGTTTCTTTTGTTCCCCTATACTTGGCAATTTTGTATGCACTTTTTACCACCACCCATCCTCCACCCCATCCCATTTCCCTTGCAACGGCTACCAGTTCTTTCCGCTGTTGTTTACATTGTCACAGTTGCCGCTTTTCTTTGCATTCGAAGTTTTGTCTGCTCAGAGCCGAGCTCTGGGCCGGGCTTAATGTTTTTGCATTTTATTCGCACCACCCATCTCTGCACCACCCACTCACTGTATTTGCCTTTTCAATTCCCCAGCAGTAAAAGACATTCGCTGCATTTGCTTAATTGCCTGAGAAGAAACCATTGAAAAGTCTTAAATGCAGTTGGTAGCTGGCTGAACATTTGCTACATTATTGAACAGTTTATCCATGATTTTTGGTAAGCAGAAATCAATTATATTAATTGGAACATAATAAACGATTATCTAAGAAAAATACACGGATTATGAAGTTCCGTAGACTTCTAATTTACTACGCAAATTCTACCTTGGTTTGCCTTAACAAAGTCAGTAAATAGAGTCGTAAATCTTTTTCGAACTAAGGCCACTCATAATATGACATAGTAATTATGCTTTGACCTCCATAACTAACCCACCTGCGACCTAGCCCCTAATAATCTAGTATCTTACTGCCTGTTAACTGAGCATAACTCATAACTATCGGTGGTACCAGCATGCTATATAAGCTCAACATTCTAAAGCAAAACCAAGCAGTTGTCTGAGAAAAGCCATGGCAATTTTAGTTTTAACAGTAATTCTCCTTTTAGGACAAGGGATCCTCAGCCAGAATACTAAATCCTTAGAGCCCTTGACAAAACTAAACGAAATCGTCACCTCCCGTTTAAAGGAAAGCCTCAAAGAAGCCCAACCTGGAGAGTTTTCCTCGCATTACTTGAAACTACAGCAAGCAGCTGAGCTTCCGTTTTACCAACTAGATCAAAAAATAATGGTTTTTAATGAGATCAATGTTCTTCAGCAGAATGAAAGCTCCTTGAACTCAACCAGTGCTCCAGTCAACCAAAATGACACTTTGACCGAGGAAGCATCGGCATTACGGCAACTCTCAGACAGGGAGTTTCGAAGGAGAGTCCTGAGACTCTTAAAAAGGCTTGGTATCTACGATAGTTTCACTGACCGAGTTTTTAAGGCAATCCTAAGCGATGAAAAGCAACTGAGAATGCTTAAAAAAAAGCTTGACTCTTTGGGAGATGATAACAAGGAAGTGAGCAAAGATGCCCTCTGGAGCTTTATTCACGATCTATTCTGAGCTGCGACTTAAAAGCAACCTACTGTACTTTTTCGTATATCAATAAAAGTTATAATTATTATGCACTAAGAGATGTTTTTTTTTTCCTTTTAGTTTAAAAACAGCTCAAAATATTAACCTCCAGTATGATCTAAATTTTACACATTATCGTAGTTCTTAGTCCTATAATCCGTGGGTGTATCTTTCTGGAAAAAACAGTGTGAGACTCAAAAATTAAATCATAAACAGCACAATCAATCTACTTACATTAATACTATCAACTTTTTTCCTAAGATACTTGTGGATGAGAGTAAAAACGTAGTTTATTTTTCGAAATATCGCCATCATGTACTCTTGGCCCTTGTCCCATAACTTTTTACGGAGTTTAACCAACCACAGCTCATAGGTGGGATAAAGTTCGACTGAGTTCACAAACTCATTGAGTATCGATATAGGCCTGCTTAGGGCATCAATGCCAAGGTCAGCCCACAACCTAAAGTGTGCCTTCCACTTGACTGATTCAATTTGATCGTACAACTTCCTGCGAAAGGCCTCGATAATTGCTTCGTCGAGAATATCTGCATTGGTCACTGGTTCAACCACTTCCTTGTCTCGATTGTTTGTGGGCTTTCGCAATACAGCCATTACTACATCTTTTGTTAATTGAATGATTTTATAGGAGCTAGATAGAGTTAGAAACTTACTGTTGGCAAAACATGCGAGCAGAATAAGGGCAAAAACTATCATCTTGCTTGGCTGAGTTTTGGGTACAACTAATATTTGTTATTTCTTATCACCTCTAGTTTGTCATGGCAAATCAATTCGATAAGGTCTATTTTATAAATAATCTAGTTAAGTAGTAGAAAACTCACCTCTTCAAACGTATCTTTGAGAATATAAAAACTTTATCGAGAAAATAAATCATAAATTTCCAGTCCATCGCCCTCGAATGCCTGTTTTTCCGGCAGGTGTAATCTCAGTGCGCTCTCGAATTATGCAATTAAATAGTGAAACATTTTGGGCGCAAACTTTGCCTGAGCTCCGTCGCTCAAACTGCAGGATTCCCACTTTTTGCACTAATTTTTTTTTTCTTTCCAGAAAACTCACTCAACACTCACTTAGCAGCATGAATAAAATTAAACTCACGGCGCAAGTTTTATTTTTGGCAGCAACAAAAAACGTTGAAAAATAGAAGAAATGGAAAAAAGGCGAAACATACGAAACTTATGGCAAGTTGGGAATATTTCAAATACTGAATGAATTTTGCACATATTTCAAACTTGATTCCATTTTTCCCCCCACCCTGCCCACTGCTGCACGTTGGAAAAGTTTGCGTGGCAAGGCAAGTTTTTCCCCTTTGGTTGTTGTTGGTGTTGATGTTTCACTTCTCGATTCTACTTTTAATTTCTGGCAAAGAGGAGCGGCTACAAAATAAAAAACGAGAAGAGAAAAGAATAAAATACTTTGATGGCAAAGTTGCTTATGGCGCTACTTTATAAGAGAGGGGGGAATGTGTGTCAAAATTAATTAATTTCATGATTTATGCACGAAAACTTTCCCAAGGCAGTTTTTCACAGGCATAACACAGCACTGCACTGCGGGTTAAGTGGTGCTAATGTTGGCCCATTGACCGCTGGCACTCCACCAACAAAGGAACCCCACACCCAATGAAAAACTGAAAACTAAAACGAAATAGAGGAACTCCCTGCTAAAACTAAACAGGTCACGTCGTCGGCCAGCAAAGTATTCTCCCTCTAACTAAGGAACCCCTCAGAAAACTTTGCCACCTCCTTCGGTCAAAAGTTGGAGTCCCCAAAAAACTGGACTAGCCAACAGTTGTTACCAGCACTTCGAGAAATATTAATATAAACATTTTACGATTTATTAATGCATGTGTTTAACATAAAAATCTCCCTTATTATAGTCCTAAATGGTAGTTTATATGATAAATAGATTTTAATATCCAAAACATTTCTTCCCCAATAACTTTCCAAATCAAAAATTACTTTCTCTCAGTGCATAGCAAATACTATTGCATTTCTGGCTTCTACTGTAGGTGTGAACATTTATTTCAACACCATTCCTCTGATTAGAGCTCTTTCAAGCCGCCTCACCCGCCTACCCACCCCCTTCTATCTTGATTGGCAAAGTTGAGTTTTGGGTTTTCATTTCCATTTGGCTTTCCCCGCCACCCGCGCCCCTTGCATTGTGCTGTGGAAATCCTTTCGGCTGCTTATCGTTTTTGCATTCATTTGTTTTCAATTGTAATTAATCTTGGCCAGAAAAGTTTTCTTTTGACATTTTGTGGCTCCCAGGGCGCTCCTTGACTCCGGCCTTAGTTTTGCCTGGCTTTGTATTGTCCTGACAAACTTCTCCTTGTTGTTTTTGCTTTTTTTGGGCTGGGTGGCGATGGCAACAACGTGTTACTGTCACAATTAAAATAAACTTTCTTCACTAATTGAAAAGTGTCAAGTGTAATTTCTTTAAAGCTTCCCAAAAACGAAAGTATCTTGTGGCTTGACTTTTTATCTTGATATTTTGACGAAGAAATTGATTTCAGGGATTGTGGGTTTATTTATAATAATTATAAATTATTTGTTGGCAAAACTATAATTGGAATTTAGACAAGTCAGGTGGTTGGGAAAATAATAATTTATTTATATATTGATATGACCAAAAATATAAGTTAAAATATCTCCGATTTCCAGAGAGGCGAATGAAGATTACTGAAAAGCCAAAGGGCTCATCCTTTTTTCACAAACACAACATATTAATCGCCACAAAAGTTTAATCTTTTACAGACCCACCTCAAGGCTGCTTAATCAAGCATTATCAAATACATTAGTTCAGGATCTTAGGCAACCTTTGCTCGCGGCACAATTTTCATAATCCATGTTTAAATAAGAAGAGCAGGGGAGTTTGAAAGTATTTTGCATTGCATTAATTGAAATTTTTGCCACATCAAAGGGCATGAAAAAGCCGCAAAAACATGAAAAGCTCCGACCAATGCATTTCCCACCCCAAAGCCAAAGAGATTTTATCCGCAAAGCTGCAACCGCACGAGAACTAATTACACTAAAGTGTCAAGTAAGAGAGAGTGAGCCAAGTTTTTAGGAAAAGTGTGCAGAGTAAGGCAAAGTTTTCTGTCGAAGGCAGTCAGCCAGTCAGCCAGCCAGCCATAAGTAATGCCGAACTTTGATATAATAATTTATAAGAATATTTGCAAATTCCAATAGTGGCAGGGAAATATTTTCGCCGAGATGCCCGAAAGTATGCAATGGCAAATGCACTCGCAGCTGCTCGACACTGAGCGGCGAAAGTATGCAGCCAGGGCGATAACGCAAATCTATTGGGGGTGAGTTTTAGCCAAGGAATACGAAACTTCACCCGGCGAGAAAACTTAATCCCAGACCCGGGAGCCCAAAGTCAAACAAACAAACAAATGCCGTGGGTTTGGGTTTGAAGTTGAAGTTGGTGGGGATTGGGGGGATTTCGAGTCCCTGGTCCTTAAGCTGCCATTCATCAGTTCAGTTTCGACTGGCCAAGTATTTAAGCCATTTGCTCTAATGAATGCGGTCGCGCATTTTTAAACGCCCACAAAACTATCCAAAGGGTTTGAGTTGGTGGTGGGACTCGCAGTTGCTCACAAAGTTTGCCAAAGGAAAGTTTTAACTTATTCGAAACACGTGCAAAATTATGCTTGCCGCCTTCGGATTTGCATACCCTGTATATTTTTATTCAGTTGAGTCTTTTGGGAGAGATTTATTTACATTAAAAAAAACTTTTAATTATTTTATAAAATTTATAACAACTAGAAAATAAATTAAAATATGGTTTACTATTAAACAAATTATATATAATAGTGATAAAAAATATATATCAAAAGGGTATATAAACATTCGTAACTATTCAAAAATCTCCAGTTGGTTTAGCTGCTGATAATTATTCGACCAGAAAACCCTAAGAAAGACAAAGAAATGCAAAACTTAAGTGGCTTGAATATGACCAACAGCTATTTTCCACATTTTCTTGTTTTCCCCAAAATTAGATGGATGTAAAATTGCAATAATAAGGGGTTTATGAAACTCACAGCCATTGACATTGAGCGCTTTGAATAATTAACAATTGTTTTTCATTTTAGCCTTTTTCAGAGCTCTAAATTAAGATCTTTTGTTCTGATTTATGGAAATGGGAAGAAGGAATGAACTTGACAATGCTGCGAGATGAATGATCGATGAATAGCAGCGGGAAAATGTACTAAAGCTGTGTGGGAAATTTTGTATGTGGGAGGGAAAAACAACACGGAAATATATAGTTAAATTTGTATATCAACTATAAAATATAATCCTAATGTTCTTGTCTAAATCGTACAAGTAGAGTAATAAATCCTAGCATTTTAATCCAAAAGCCCTGTAATATCATTTTATTTAATATTTATTAAAAAAATAAAGTTAACGTTTTGACAAATTTCTCTCCAAAGGCAAGTATTGGCACTCTCCAAGATCCCTCGCCTTTTAATTTATAGAGTGCAACCCAAATGGTTCACATCCACATCCATTAATCCCCGAGCAATATTCAAATTGTTCGAGCAGCGCAGCCAAATTAGATTGCCACCCACTTGAGTGTCTACTTATAGAGCCTGTCAAACTAACGGCAAAACTAATCCGCCTGACAACATGTCATGGGAAAATAAAAATAATAGGAGAAAGCACACCTAGATGTTCGGGCCATCGGAAGAAATTAGTTGGCCACGTAAATAAAAGACAAACAGATGTTCTATTATGGTTTTGTTTGTTTTCTGCTCGGGGAAGCTCGTAAAAGCTGCAAATCGATCGGAGATCTATCTCTGAGATCGAGAGCCAGAAAGAAAAGATGCGGCCTTTCACTCGGATTTTCCGATGACGCCCACTCATTGACGCCTTTCTCTCTGCCCGGCGGACACTTGCTGACAGTTTTTCGCGAAAAACTTGAGAAATTAAACAGAGCAGCAAGTGCAGCGGGAGAGAGAGGAGCGACAAATTAATTTGTGTTTTGATTTAAATTATGGTCAACACGACCGCTTCGCTTACCCGCTACCCCAAAACACCCCGCTACCTCTCCTGCTAATTCAATTAAATTCTAAATAAATACAACATGCCTAGTATTTATTTCTCGAAATATTATTTATGCTTATAATTTATATTCCGGAATAAATAACGAGTGGTCCGCTGGGCGGCTCCATGGACTGTCAAGGCGATCGGCGTGGATCGCCCGGCAGTGCCATCTTGAACGTTCCGCCAGCCTCACGCGAGAAAATCGCGCGCATCGTCGCCGCCGCCGCCGTCGCTTTTCTGCCGCCCACTCGCATTTTCACTTTTACACACCCGAAAAGAAAAACACACGGATATAAAGTGCAATATATATACACATATATATAATAATATTTTTGTGGCCCAGTGCAGTTTTTATGGAAATCATGTCACTTGCAGTGCCAGCTGAACAGTGAGGAAATTCTAGCCAAAAGTGTAAGGGAGTGCAGTTAAAGTGGCAACCGATCTCAGAAAATCAAAAAGTATGTTCAAATGGTTAAAGTTATAAAATACATAAAAAATATTTTCTTACGAAATTAACAAAAAATATAAACAGATACTGGAAATATCAATAAACAATACATAGAAAGCACTGTTAGGCCATCGGATAATGTGAAAAAAGGAAACAAGTTTCGTGCTTCTCAGAATGAACTCTTTAGTACTTTTCATTTTTAGATTTTTAATATTTTCAATATCTTTTCATCTTACCTTCATATTAAAAGTTAAATATCAATCAAATTGTTGGCCAAGAACATCAAAAAACATAAAAGGAATGTGTTCCTTAATTAAAAGTACTTATTAAAATAATAAAAATGCATTGTAAATGTTAATAAAAACATAGTGAATTCATAAATATTGTTAATTTGCCTCTTTTATTGTTTGTTGATTGTATCTGCAGCGCGTCGTGTGCGTATCTGTATCTTTATCTGTAAATTGTGGTTCTGCGAGTGCGTTCGTTTTGCGGCATCCAAGAGAGATTTGACCTCGCACTTCACCCATCAAGTGAATTCATTTGTCGTCCAACTCACGCGATCAACGGTGTCTCCTCCTCGTCATCGTCATCATCGGTCGTGTGTCTTCTGGGATCTTGGCCCTTGGATCTTTTATCTTGTATCTTTACAAACACACAATCAGCCAGGCAATTTGTCACACAAAAGAAATCATTCTAGTCTACGGAAGTTCTTGCACATAACTAGAGCCAATTGCCATTGAAGTAAGTCACTTACTAAATTGAAAACTCAAACAAATTCCAGCTGATCTTTTGGGAATGGGTTTTGTTCTTTGGGGATACTTTGCCGGTCGCATTCAATATTTATTACCCCCCGAATGCCCAACATGTGGGCCGCATTGCAACAAAAATAGCCGGCATTGAAATGAATTTAGCAAAAACATACTGAAAATCGGAAAATAGATCGTGGAAAAATAGGAAAAGCATAGATAGCTATCCGAAAATAAACAATACAAAAAAAAAAAAAAAATTATTAATTAGTTTTTGGACAAACTCTCAGTCGGCGCTGTGCTGTGTTGTGTTGTGTTCGACAGTTCCGTTCCATTAACATATAAATCTATATATAGGCCAGTGGTCCATAAATCTTGCACATCAGATGCAAATAAAAAGATATAGATTTAAGTTATGGTTCACGAATCGCTTGTTTATAGTTTGGATGCCGTTGACAATTTTTATTTGTTTAGAGGTTGGTTTTAGCTTAATTTATGTGGATCCCCAAGTCAGCTCAGCTGATGTCCAGCGGGGGTATATAAAATGATATCCAATTAGCAGACACAAACACACTCAAACAGACACACGGACATACTATAACATACAGATGACCCCAAAAACTAAAGCAATTTGTCAGGGTCTCGGGATTGGTTTTGGGGCTTCCATTTTCCATTTTCCACTCTCCGTATTCTCTCGTATATGTACGGTTTTGTCATTACGGTCAATAATTACCGCAAGCATGTCAACCGAAATTATTGCCCAGATAGATTTTCCAACCCCGTTTGCCACACTTCGGTTTAAGTGTCCGGCCATGTGTTGCAGTCAAACCGCAAGGACTCTCCGGATCCTGCCTTTTCCTTCTGGGCAGCCCGCTCTGCCGGAAATAATTACTCAGCTTGCTTTTCTTTTGGCTCGGTGGTGATGGTGATGGTGGGAGCCGGCGGCAATGGGGGAAACTTTCCCCACATTTAATTTATATTATTTGTGCTTCCTTTTGTCTGCCTTGACCGGCGACCCTGCTCTCCTGCACCTGCTTTCACCTGGCTTTATTAGTAGTTCACTGTCTGTCTGTCTGTCGGTCGGTCGGTTGTTCGGTTGGTTGGTTGGTCGGTTGGTTGGTTCGATATACCGCCCATACCACCCATACCACCCCCCACCCAACCCACTCAACTGACCCAGGAGTAAAGGACGTGTCCTGGCTCCTGCTGTTGTCGTTATTCAACCACTAAACTGTGTTTTGGCTTTTGTTGCATTTTCAACCGCATTCCTGTGGTTTCTTCAACTTCGATTTTCCAGTTGAGTTTCTAATAATATTATTGGAATTGAAGGGTTCTTGCAGCGCTTACTCGGACATAGGGTGAATGTTTGATGTGTTTCGGGGGGAGGTTGGAAGTGTTACGTTTAATATTTCGACTTCACAAACAACTTTAGCTATGAGTGTGCTTTCCTCTTACCAAAATGCTTCGGTCTAAATTATTAAATAACATTTTCCGCTTAACCAACACGCTCGCCCGCAGTCAGGCAAAAGTCTGGCCAAGAACGCCGCCGAATCGTGGCTATAACCATTGGTCAAATTCAATTCAATATTGATCGCCATTCGGGGCCAGCCGAAACAGAAGGGGCAAACCAATAAGGACAGGAAAAAATCGAATTGCAAGAACAAAAAGGGTTACTAGTTGCCATATAGGTACACTAAGAGAAAATAGAGATTCTATATCTTAAATAACATCAACTAACAGTATTAACACAGGTAATTAGGTGGTCAATAACAACTACTTTACTGTCTTTGATGTAGTTTCTTAGAATTTACCTATAGGAAACTTAAACCTACTTCCTACTTTTCTGCGTGTAAAAGAGGGCAATGAATGGGGCAGCAGTAACTATCCATATACGGCTACACCATCATATATCTTCGATTCCAATGGCTGACTTTTTATGGCGTCCATTTACCAGTACCCACTGTACCTGCAAGTGTACAGAAGCAGACGTGACCCACTGTGTCTGTCGCAACCCGTGAGTTGTGGGTTGGTGTTCTAAGCCATAGAGGGGGGTTAGGAGGGGCACCTGGCATCAGAGGAAGTGCGGAGTAATTGCTCGAGATAAGAATCTCAGATTAGATAAATCGGTAAACAGTTAGGTACAGACGCTAGCTCCCGATAAGCAGCAGCAGATTGCTATCAGAACTTTTTGGTATACAGCGTTAATTTATATTTGGCTTAAAGGCACTAGGAAGGGGGTTATATATAGGCTGTACGGATCATATATATCTTTTTTAGGTAACTACGAGCTCCATTTAATCACTTGGACCCTATTGCTTTGCTATCTTTACACTAGATTTTGGTGTTTGCTCTAATAGAATGATTAACTAATCTGGCCTAGGAGTTCTAATACAATTTCACATTGTTGTCAAATTCTCTTAGAATATGGCACGCAATTCTTATCATCTGATAGCTGGCTAATGGCAATGGTTTGTGAATGAAGCTATAGCTGTGTAGTAACTATCAGAAAGTAGCTATCACTAGAATCGACTAATATTAATTTAATAAATTGCTTTGTAGGTATCTCAGGACTGAACAGCACTTGATTAATCAACCTACAAAAAGAGAGCCAAATTATAACTCGGGCCCATGAATAGATAATTGAATTTTCGATTTTTCCATTTTCGATTCCGGCCAAGGCAGGTAAAAACCAATTGTCCACCCTTCCCTCCCACCTTCCCAAATGATTATATCCTTAGAAGGGGACAGAAAATGATAGAAATAGAGGGTAAGAATGAGACAGACTGAGACAGAGGCCGTATGTAAAGTGACACACATTTACCACTAAATAGTCGCTTATTATAATTTGATGGCACAATGACAAACAAACCCACAAAACGCAGCTTTCCTTCGCCGACACGTATCGGTTATTTACCGGTTCTATATAGGATATCTAGTATATAGACCGACCGGCAAGAGAGAGTCGCTGGCGATGTTATGGCCACGGCTGAGAACGGCTGTCCGGTCACACGACCCCACAAAGTCGCCCACTCGAAACTCATCGATACTTTGGCTACGTGGCAAGCTCATTGGTCTCCATTTTCTCCACTACCCTCTCCCCCGCTTTGCTTTTTCCCACAAACTGCTGGCAGCGCTGGTATTTGTGTGTAATGGCCCTGCAGACACACAGACTGATGGACGGACCCCGGGCCGAGGGATATATTTCCGTACATATAAATTCAGAGCGGCCACTCGCATGAGTTTAGTTTATATTTATGAGCATTATAGTGCGGATATATGGAGCGCGAAGTCGAGAGTTGTCCGAAAGTAATTGCAGTGACTGTTTATACTCCTTTATGATATTTACCAGAGACTCAGTTCAGTTTCGGTTTCGTCATGAATTTTGGTAGCAGATCCGTATCATATACAGTGCTTGCCGTCTGCCCGAATGTTTGCTGGATTAAGCCCGGTCTGACGAATGCCACCTACCGCTTCCCCAGTCGATGCACTCCGCCGTGGTCTCGATAAGATAGTCAATTAAAGAGCTCGACAACCTGTACTATCCCTGCGATAGATAGGAAAGTCAAACAAAAGCCAACATTTTCCAACACGACGATAGGAGGAGAAGTGCTCTCCGTTCGGAGCAAATGTTTGGCCAGAGAAAACCGTAGCGTGAGAGAAGGCAAAGTGAAATTTACTTTCCTGGCGGCAATCAGCGAGCAATTATGCGATAAGCTCTTATCAGACAGTAGATAACACTTTCCCGAGCGAGAGACGACGGCCCACATTTCGTGGCCGAGAATTATGAAATCGGAATAGTTGTTCTCCATTGGCGTCTACGTGCGGTCGTTTTTTTCGTCGATTTTGATCAGTGCAGTTCGCGAGTGACTTTTCAGAGTGATTTACCTGATTGATTTAACTGATATCTGTAGATAAAAGTGATTGATATCTGCCCTAGGAAAAGGTTTTTGTGGCATAAGGTGTGTGAAAAATCAAAAACTGTCTTTAGAGCAACTTATTCTGCGGGATATTTGTTATTTTGATGTGAGTAATAGTTGCCTAAGAACGCACAAAGACTGTGTATATTTTGGAATGCATTTCAAGGCCTAAGAAGCAATCGATTAGCTCTTTTGCTTGAGTTCATACATATTTTGGTAGATTTTCAGACTGTTACTCAGCCACTCTAATTGTTAACAATATGCGCACTTGAAAAACTGTTATACAAACTAGTATACACACTCAGACTTCCGCAGATTGCATTGGCTTAACTCTTAGTCTGGACTATGTTACATATTTTTACTTAACTTATTATCTTAGCTTATCTTCACCTGTCTCCCCAGCGGAGATTAGTCATACGTCTGCTGGAAGTAAGACACTATCTGAAGTTCCTCAGAAACTATATAGATAAAGACCTGTTCATCCTCAGTCTTCCAACTCCAACTTACTTGGATATGAATGTATACCATATTGTCTCCAAAAATCAAGCAGAAGGTAAAAAAAGCAAAACCACAATAAAACGTATAAAAGTGGAGAGATAAGATAAGGAAAGTCGCTCAACAAGTGAACGGGGCAAAGGGAGGCATTCGGTATGTGAATCCGACATATGGGGATGTGTGAACGAGACATGTGTTGGTACTATAGTACCAGACCCAGACCATATATATAGGTAGATGTAACGACCATGACTATAGCTACAGTTCACAATGCAACCATGGACAAGTGACATCTTTACGAAATGTCAACTGTCAGAATGGCAAGACGCTGACAGAGAAAACACCGAGAATCGGGGTCAAAGTGTCCCTGGGACCAAGACCACTACCAAGACTCCGTTGCCCACATTTGCATACAATGGGCAAAGTTTGATTATCTCTCGGTTCCGGTGGGTGGCAAGAGCAGGGGCAGGAGCATGTGGCATGCCCCGACTCAAAGGCAAACTGGGCAAAATATTGTCACTAAAGTTAATTAAAAACAAGAGGAAACGCTATAGTCGAGTGCCGCGACTATAAGATACCCGTTACTGTTTTACACAATTTTAAAATATTAATTTTGCTAGTGGAAATTCACAAGGCGCCACCTATTGTCAGAGGAAGTATGTTGAGTATGCTTATAGTGACGTCACTCCCCATGTAAGGCCTTATAACTTAATTTCTTTATAAACAGCGAAAAAATGTTCCGATTTGAAAAATCTTTTGTAAATCGATAGATATTAACAAAAATAAGTTACACAAGGTCAAACGAAGGCATTCATAATAATATTATAGACTCCACAGTTTTCCGCGGTTTGTGGGCGTTAGAGTGGGCGCGGCCGGATGCAACTTCGTGGCAAGTTGCAGAGGCATCTCCTAAATACGTGTTCCTAACAAAATTGTGTAGCTTTTATAGTTTTCGAGATTTTTGCATTTTTGGTTTTCGGGTTTTGTGGGCGTTAGAGTGGGCGTGGCGTGATCGGTAAAAAACATCGCATTGGGAGCATCATAGAAACATACATGCATGATCCGAACTTTCTATCTCTTATAGTTACCGAGATATCAGCTTTTCAAAAATCCGAAAACCGTCTTTGAGCCTTGTGGGCGTATGGGTGGGTCTGGCCGGATAGTAGTAGCACTATAAGATGCCTGTCATCTAAAGATTATACTTTCTGAATTTCAACTTTCTATCTACAATAGTTCCTGAGATTTCAGCAATTTTAGTTTTTTGCTATTTGTGGGCGTTAGAGTGGGCGTGGCAGGATGCTGTAATAAACTTGCGCTGTCCCGGACCTCAAGAATCTTCATGCTTAATCTCAGCTTTGTATCTGCTATAGTTCCCGAGATCTCAGCGTTCATACGGACGGACGGACGGACGGACGGACGGACGGACGGACGGACGGACGGACGGACGACGGACGACGGACAGACGGACCTGGCTCAATCGACTCGCAATGATCGATCAAGAATATATATACTTTATAGGGTCGCAAAAGCTTCCTTCTATCTGTTACATACTTTTCAACGAATCTAGTATACCCTTTTACTCTACGAGTAACGGGTATAAACAGCCAGGGGCCCAACATGTATCCACACTCACACACCCGTGTTGGGATTGGAATCTGGTTTAATAAAAATGCCAAAGGGTGCCAGGGGTTGAGGTGGCTGCACTGGGGGTTGAGCTCTGCCTTTGGGGGTAGCTCTCTGTCAACGCTGCGTGGGCAAACAAAGGCAAATAAATAGAAAAGAGATACTCAATAATCAATAGATAAATAAAATTACAAGGTGACAGCAGCAGCGATGAGGATGGCACAGCTGGCTGCCTTTCCCCACCAATCTCCTCCTGTATATCCCCCAATATCCCTTGGCTCTATGTGCGTTAAAGCTGCAGGAGCCACCTCGGCGATAACTGCTCATAATGCAGCAGCCATGGGTAATCGTGTGTGGGTTAGCATCGAATGGGAAATACTCTAGAATAAAATGTAGTTCTTTATTGAAGTCAAACCAACAAAGGAGACCTGATAGTAGGTTTAAATTATACAGTCTTCCACTCAATCTTTTACAATTTAAAATATCTTTAAGGTTTTTAACAGTATACCCCAAATATACCTTAAAAATCGCATACCCTAACACTAACGACGTTGGCGTCGAGGTTGTTGTCGTCGACATCGTTTGATGGCGCTAGGATAAGCGCGTGGCAAGGATCCACAGGAGCTAGATGGTGGGCGGTAGGAGGGAGGGAGGCATGGCAGTAGCAAGAGCACGCCGCTGGCAAACCGATGACTGCCTTCCTAACACGCTTGCCTCAGCTTGGGGGGAATTTGACGGGGGATGCAACAAGCGCCTCATGGCACGACAACGATGCGGATGCGGATGATGACGACGACGACGACGACAGTTGCCACAGCCTGGCCAAGAGGAGCGGACGGAGCCAAAAAAATAAAACAAAGCACCAAAGCTCGCTGTGGAAATAAATAAGCGGGGAACGTAAATAGAAAAGCGCGAAAATATGCAAGCGCTGAAATTTATTAAAAAATAATAGAAAAACCGGCGAATTTCGTGGCGATTATCGGGAGAACGAGAGAATTTCGTTCAAGCTGGGGGAGAGCTCGAAGTGTGTGCCAGAAGTGAACCTTAAATTTTAGTAAAAAGATGTTCCAGTATCAATGAACTTCTTTTAGTAAGAAGATCTGAAACTTAAAAGGCTTAAAACGGCTTAGCTTTTAACCAATTTACTTCGGATGTATCGTAAGAATATCTGTGTAACAAATTTAAGGTCTTTAAGGTTGACTTGTAGCCGGAAATTGAGGTTGTTAATACTTTAAAGTGCCTCAAATTCAAGCTTTAATGCAGCTGTTCCGGTCACAGAGCAATAATACTAACCGTAATCGCTTTCCTTGCCAGTACGGCATGTGTATCCGTCCGTCCACACTATATCTACAGAAATCGGTGTATGTATGTGCAGACGCGTTAATTAAGGCGCCCATGCCTGTGGCCAGTCAAGTGCGACAACAAATAATTTGATTTCAATTTAACTAATTAGCTGGAGCCTTCAACATTATGCGGCCAACTGAGCTCTCGCTCTCCACTATGTGAGCACTCGAAATGCTTATCTGTTTAGCGGCAGATGCCAACATCTACACTTGAAAACTTAAAAGTATCTTCATAGGTTTTACCTTTAATCCAAGGCCAAGTCATCAGATTGAACTTCCTTTAGAGGTTTCGATTGTTTCAATCTCAACTTTGAGTATAGTTTACATTGATTAGGCAGCTGTCTCATTGAGGAGTTAAAAATCTTTAAGTTAAAACTAAATTTCTCTCAGTGCACTTGCATTAGTGTGGATCTATATGCCGGAGTATGTGCAGTGATATACTTCTGTGTGCGAATCAAAGCGGGCACTTCAATGCAGACAGTCGAGTGGCCCAAGTACTGCGGTCAGTCTGTCAGTCAATATGCTTTCCATTCAAATGCGCTTAGCTATGCAGTTAGGCTCCGTGGGCGGTGGGATTAGCTAGGAGAGTGCGCGCCTTCGGGGGGCGGAAAGGCAGCCATTTTGACTGCGGTTTTTCCTAGTGGCTACTTAGAACATTAATAAATATTTGCCACGCTGCTCTTTTCCGGAAAATGTAACACAGAACTACCTAATTGGTAAAATTCATTTTAATTAAACATTTTTCATTTCGAATAGATAGATGTTAGGGTTTATTATGTAATTTTAAATCACTAAAGATTTATTATGACTAAACTACCTTAATTTGTTCTCATATACACTCTACCACTCTTTTTTAACCGCATCGCGCACTCAATAATACAACTTGAAAACTCCTAATACACTTCTTTCAATCAGCTAACGCTTTGTTCTCCATTTAATTACAGTTGGAACTCAAGCTCAACCCTCAACAGAGATAACAAAAAAAAATAAAACGCAGAGGCTAATTGTGAAAGCGAAATAAAAAAGAACTGTGATAGAAAAAGGATAATCAAGGGGGTAGAAAACTAAACACAGAAAGAGGACCCTACTCCTGCCAGCTGGAAAATAATATACAATTTTAATAAAACTAAAACCCGAAGCAAATTAAAAAGCAAGCGACGCCAAATGCGGCACTAAAAGTAATTAGCGACAGGAGCTACAGGAGTTGGCAATAAAAACAAAGCAGAGGTGTAATAAATGATGTTGCAATCCTTGAGTCTGCACGCGGATAAACTAAGCGGCAATCCACCAGCAGCAGCAACAACAACAGCAGCAACACAAGCAACATCAGAGGGAACAACAGCAACAGCAACAACAATGCTAACAACAGCACCTGTTGCCCATGTTGCTAATGGCAACAACAGCAATTCGAGTGCCGGCAGCAACAGCAGCATCAACAACAACAGCCTTTACAACAATAACAATTTAAATACCGGCAACAATAGCCAGCAGCAGCAGCAACAACAGCAACAACAACAACATCAGCAGATAAAGCCGGTCAAGTTCGAGTATTTAGAGAATCTAACGAGCTCGGGAGCAACTTCAGGTGCCATCGCAGCGACAACAACTTTTACGGGCGCTGCAAAAAGTTTTCATCCCTATTTGCGGCCCACCGGCAACAGCAACAACATCAACAGTAATACCAATATCCCAGCATTATCTACAACAACACCAACGCCAGCAACAGCGGCAAAAATGTCGACAACATTGTTCGAAACACTCTTGCACAACCAAATAAATTCCAGCCCAACAGCACTGCCAGCAGCAACAGCAATCGCAGCTATATCTGCAGCAGCAACACCAGGCACCGCAGCAACCGCAACAGCAGCAGCAGCATCAGCAGCAGCAACGGCGGCACCGTCAACCCAGCTGAATTCCAGCATTAATTCCAGAACTTCATTAGGCGACCAGGGTGGTGCAATTGTTGTTACCCCTGCACCGCCCGTTGTTGCACCACTGCCACCCATCATCGGTTCAGCTAGGTGAGTGTTTCCCCCGTATTCAAATCCGAATTCTTGTCCCGCTTTTTTTGCATCATTGCTAGCTAATGACTGCTAATTACACTCAAATGATTTGCTGCAACAGAGAGTAATTTTCCATAGAAAATCTAGGAAATGCAGATAGCCCTGCGAAGTATGCTATGGTTTATGTTAAAGAATTTACAGAGCTATTAAAAAGAGTAAACCAGATAATAATGTCTTCTATATACTCCCAATTTTAAGCAGAAAAACCTTAGCTATGTCTGGTAATATCCTGTTTTCATTTTACCTGCTCTTCGGGAAAAATGCTTCACCAACCTCTCCCCCACATCTTCATTGCTTATCACTTTGCATATTACCTTTACCGTTATGGAACATTTCAATTTCCTATAGCTTCCCAGGACATCACCTGCCACCCTCAGACAACTTTGGCTATCACATTTCAAATGGTTATTTCTCGGACGTGCGCCACATTTTCTATTTGTGAGCTTCCTTTGCCCGGAAATTATAAAAAATTCCCACCGAATGTTGAATCCGTGGGCGGCCCACTTCTCAGCCTTATTTAATTAAAATAAGTGACAATGTGCATTGGCCAAAGGGTGGGCTTGGTAATTGGCGTATTGGGTGGAAGTTCGAGGCTGACATTGAGTAGCTAATGATAATTGCCATTGCATTAATGTTATTAATTGGCAGGAGCCATCAAGTCGACAATTTTCACATAGCCCAAGTCATCAGCGATAATGGCGAATGATTATTGACAGGACATTGTAATTATAATATTATAGCATCTTCATAATGATCTCAAAGACGATAATGTCGAGAGGGCAGAGTGGTAAGAATCCCGGACTCTTCCCTTCCGAACTCAACAACAATCTATCCGGCTTTCTCTGCTGTCGTGCTCGGCCATTAAATAATAAAGCAGAATTATTAAATTTATGTTGGGTCATTTTTATACGGCCTGTGTCCAACGCAAGGGGAGGCTGCACTGCCTTATCCATCCCCAACTTCTTGTAAATATATATTTTTTTTTGCTTCCTCTATCTCTGAGCTGTTTGTTTTTGTTGTGACAGGCGCGGCATAACAAACTGCCATCATAAATTAAGTGCCACGTCATGGTCATGTCGCCGCAGTGCACAGTGGTTAAGAATAGAGTCATAAAAATGTAACTGTGTTTAAAGTCTGGTTAAAAGTTTATCTTCGGATTTAACCGTTTAATGTGAAAAACTATGTTAAATAGTTCAGGATTGTCGATTAATCCTATTTGTATTTATTAATAATTAATAAGTTTTTGAATAACAAATAGTTTACCAATAATTCAGCAAAATGTAGGCTTCAGTATAAACAATTTTTAGCAAGACATGCAAAATATTCGCCAAACTCACTGTCCGGTGACATTTTGTGCCCCTCGACAAGGCTTCAAGCTGTTGATTCGCGCATTGAGCTGCGTTACCAACATCCTCATCAGCTTCATCGTCAAGCTCATTGGCGGCGATGTTGGAAAACACCTGCTGTCCTGGTGCCAAATCCCCATTTCCCAGTGCCCACCCACTCACAGCCACAGCCACAGCCACACCTACTCCCCACACTCCCATTTCACTTTCTGACGCGCTTCAGCTCCCACCGCAGGCGATTTTCTCATTAGGCCTGGTCGCATTTAAATGAAACTGAATTATTAATGCACAGGCGCATCCCCGAGAGACCCGCGATGAGAACTTGGAAGGGAATCAGGGGCAAGGGAGCAGAAAGATAGTTAGCTGCGAGCTGGAAGCTGGCACTCGGGGAGCGTTCACCTGACTCCCCGATGGATTCGCGCCTGGCTGAAATAATTGCCTGCCCGACTCCAGGGGCAACACACCTGTCGCTGCTTTCTTTTTCAGACACCCCCATCTCTTTTTCTTATTTGGTTTAATATATGGAATTTATTTTTTTTTTAAATTTATGGTAACACACTCGAGAAATTGGCTGATGCGTAAATGGCTCCCGTTTAGAGATTTATGCTGCAGGCATCGAAATCGCGATGGATTACGTTGGAGCCTGTGCTCTTTCCCAGGTGATTCGACACCCCAATCTTGGCTTATTCACCTGCAGGCAGGCCTAAATTTATCACCTTGACATAGACAATTTGGCTCGTCCTCGTTCCGGCTCTAATAGATTAATTTCGTTTTGTCATTCGATGGCCCGCGGCAGACGCGAAGCTTTTCATGGGCTTTTCACTGAGTGTCGCTGGGTATTCATCTTTGGGAGATGGGAAATGGGAGGAGCGGGGGCAGTTCATAACTGGCTAAGGAAGTAAGGGTAGATGAATGGATGGCGGCTGCAAGCGCTGGAATTACTTACGCAGGAAATTGGAAAATGAAGAAATTTAAAAGTAAATTGGAAGTAATTTCCTAAATGGCATCGTCTCAGATGACTCCGTGCGATAGCTCGAGTTAATAATGTACCAACACAGGGCAGAACTTTGTCACTCTCTGTACTGAGATATATGGCACTTTCGATTGTCAGCCTGAAAGTATGCAAAGCTAAAATTGTTTTGCATTATTCAGATTTGAAATGAACACGAATCGAGATAGAAATTGCTCAGAAGACTAATACATTTTATTTTCTATTTAATGGATGATTTAAAACGCATTTAAATTGTATCATAAAGTAAAAATTAAGCTACTAATGGTTTCCAACATGTTAAAAATCCAGTCAGGAATAATCCCAATTACATCCGTGAGATTCAACCCAACATACCGCTTTCACTTAGACATCCAACTAACTAGCTTAGCCAATTAAGTGCTGAAATTTATTGGGCCAACTGCTTGACAACTTCTGCTTACGGCAAATCGACTCCGTAACCGAGACCTCGAAGCAAATTGACAGCCAACCAAAAGTCAATTTCGTACACCATCAAGAGCACCCAATAAACCCCCATTAGGAGCAACAACATCGGCTGGGAAAAAGGGAAAACTTTTTCGGCAGCACACAAAAACCAACTGAAAGTGACCTCAAAGTGGAGCGTTCAATGCGTTGCCAGTCACTCAAAGACCCACATCCACATCCCCCAAAATGCTCCTCTGGAAAATGCTCCGCCCAAAACCCGCCCATTCCTCGAATTCAGAGTCGGAGACTGGTCAACCACAAAACAAAAGTAACAACGTTTACAACTTTTTAGATTAGATTAGTTTGCTAATAACAATTAGTATTTGTATTTTATGCTGTTAGCCAACTTCGTATCAGACAAGGATGGAGAACAAATGGTCCTGCTTGTTGTTATCTCCCTCTCCTTTTTTATGGTCATTAGCAAATGGAGTTAGGAACTGGAGGAGTTAGATTCTGGTGTAATGGCAAAACAATATGTTGTCCATAAAAGTTCAATGAAAAAGTTGGGAACTCGCATTTTAGATTTGCAATCACTTTATATGCGAGTGATGGAAATAGATTTGCTAATTGAGAAATAGAAACTGTTGGCATTTCGTCAGCTTCAAAGTGAATTGGTTTATTTTAGATGGAAACCTATTTTTTGTGAACTACAGATAGATCCCATATTGTTACACGTCGGAAATGTAGTTTATCATCAAAATCATAATTCCAGTAAAATATATTTAAAAACAGCTAGGCTTAACACCAGCCTTTCAGATGGGAAATTCTAAGGCGGTGGATGTCGTGGTCTTTGGGTCGGCAAATATCGAATACATAACGTAAGTCTCGTATAAAGCACTAAAATCCGTAATTATCAAACTAAAATACCAAAGACATGTTGCTGAGCTGCCGAAACCCGGAGAACTTGTCGCCGGAACGTATATGGATACATGCTTCGGTGGCAAAGGAGCCAATCAGTGTGTGGCAGCTGCCAAACTGGGAGCTTCCACAGCACTGGTGGCCAAACTGGGAAAGGACGAATCCGGCAATGGTTACCTGAATCCATCTGAAGCATCAAGAGGTTAATGTGCTGCACGTCGAGCAGGTGAAAAATAATCCCACGGGCATGAGCGAAATCGCGGTGTCCGATGAGGGACAGCAGTACACGATCAACGTGGCCGGTGCGAATGCCCTCCTCACGGCCAAAGATGTTAGCCGGGCCAAGAAGGCTTTTAGCGGTGCCAAGGTGCTTCTCTGTCAACTGGAAACAGACATGAATGCCAGCATGTGTGCGATGCGGCAGTTCAAGGGAGTTTCCATTCTACACATGTCACCCATGAGAAAAGAGATTCCAGCTGGAATGATCGCCTTGCCCAATATTCTGGTTGTAAACCAAGAGGCAGCAGCTCAATTAGCCGAATTGGAGGAGGTCAAGACCCTTGAACAGGCTAGAGAAGCAGCAGTGGCTATCATAGAAAAGGGAGCCAAGAGCGTGATCATCACCATGGGCGACCAGGGTGCGGTTTATATGTCTAAAAAGGACACCGATATGTGCACTCATGTGCCCGCTGCCGATGTGCCGCATTTGGCCGATCCCTCGGGAGCGGGAGATGCCTTTCTGGGCAGTTTGGCCTATCACATAGCGCGATTTCCGAAACTGACCACAGAGCATCACATCAGTGCAGCCAATTCCTGTGCTGCCTATTCCGTTGGCCGACTTGGCACTCAGCCCAGTTTTCCGGGCAAAGGATGGTGCCAAGAATGATCTATGCTATATGACACCCACCTTCAATGTTATACCACCTCCAAGTGCAGAAGCTGAACCTGGGGAAAATGAGGAATCTGGGGAAACTAAAGAAGCAGCAACCGCCAGTAGTTGCTCCTCCACCTGAAGAAGCTCCTGCTCCTGAACCAGTAGTTGAAGAACCACCACCACCTCCTCCGCCAGAGGAACCTGTTGCAGAAGCTGCACCTCCTCCACCAGAAGAAGCTCCTGTTCCAGAACCAGTAGTTGAAGAACCACCACAACCTCCTCCGCCAAAGGAACCTGTTGCAGAAGCTGCACCTGTGGACGTTGAAGAACCCCAACCAGTAGAAACTTCCAATAAACCCACAAAAGAACGACCATCAACTAAAACATAAAAACAATATTTTTACTCTATGCAATATTCCTTAAAAAATTTTAAATAAACTTCTTTTAGGAAACAACGTTTTCTTGTTTAAGTAGTACTTTTTAAGAATTTTTTTATTTTCTCTTTCAAAAAATAAGTACATTTCCTCTCTTTTTCAGCAACCAAAGTCCCATTCGTGAGCCCTCAATTAAGATGGAAATGATGGAGACCAACAGTCCGGATTCGATCAAGGATCAGCCGGATGCGGACAATATTAAGATGTTCGTAGGCCAAATACCTAAGACCTGGGACGAGTCGAGGCTCCGGCAAATGTTTGAGCAGTTCGGACCCGTGCACACATTGAATGTGCTCCGGGACAAGGTCACATCGATTAGCAGAGGTGAGTGCCACAAGATGGAAACGCTAGCCCCGGGGCATACAAATGGCAGGATTATTCCGGGGGCGGTTCAATGAAATTTTACAATGTCCATCCATTCTGGGTGGGTCCCCGGGCTCTGCGGATAAACATCAAGTAATATGATTATGCTGATGGCGAACCCATCAACATTAAAACCTGTTCCCAGCACACGTGTTGAAGGGCAGGAATGCGGTGTTGGCCAAAGTTTTTGCCGAGGTAATTGGCCATAATTGTGCGTGTATAAACGGGAGAAACTTCCACATACACAGATACACACACACCCTAACTGTAACTGGCGGCAGGATGCAGGACATGAGCATGTTGCTCTGGTTAATTTTGGGCTGTATTAGAATAATATGCGCATTTGCTTGCAAACTTTCCTCGAAAGCGAAAAGGTAAATTCTATTATGCATATTTATGGTCTAGAGGGGTTGATCCTGGCCAAGAGTGTGTGTGTGTGTGTATGGGTGGATTAATCCTCAGAGCAAGGTGTTCGAGCACGGCTAACTCGATGATATCCACCAAAGGGAGAAGTGTGGTTTATGTGGCTGCCAGTCGGAGTAGGATTATAATTTAATCTTTGTAATGGAGCAGTGGATAGTTTAGATGGGTCAGAGGAGGCAGGTTGTATACCAACTTCCAGGAAGTTTCGTAAGTAATCCGATAAAGATAAATTAAGGCATAAAAGAAAAGTAAGGTAACATAAATAATAGTACTTATTGATTTGAAGGGGACTTATGGTTATGTAACAAAGATTTTTTCTTAGCACTAAGAACTAAGTAATAAAGCTATCGGAACTTTGTAGATTTCAAAAGTCCTTTTAAGACGGAAAATATTTCCTTATCATCGAAGAAAAAAAGCAATATATCTTAGCCTAAGCCTCACCCAGTCCTTAGTTCCATAATTTTTGTCCACGTCCCATTTGCTCAGCATGGCTTGCATGAAGCGCTCGTCCCGTGTCCAAAATTCTGCATGCCAATTTAGATCTATATCTATCTAGACTTAAGCCTCGATCAATCTGTCTCAGATGCATGATGAAAAGCTACAGCTAACGAAGTAAGAGCTTAACTTTGTAATGGTCCCCAGTAAATAATACGTAATGCATCCGATAAATTATATATATTTAGTAAAGTTTAAATATATATATTATATATAAAATGTTCGTTCTGTATCATATGTTCTGTGCTACTGTCTATCGATTCGTTTGATTTGTATTCGATTTGTATTCGATTGTTTCATTTTCGTTTACAGGGTGCTGTTTTGTCACCTACTTTACAAGAAAGGCCGCCCTGCGCGCCCAGGATGCGTTGCACAACATCAAGACCTTGGATGGGGTAAGTACCTCCCAATACCAAACCACCTACACCGTACACCCCCCACTCACACAGCCCTATACCATCTATGTAGCTTTGAGTTCTGCCCGTTTTCCTGTTATCTGTGTCCATGTATGTGTGCATTTCTTTTCGTATTTGCGTATGTACGTGTGCGCGTGTGTGTCTGCGCCTTTTCTTCGTAGTTCACATACACATATATATATATATATGTGTATATATATATGCATATACCCAGTACTGTTTGTGCGCCCTTTTGAATAATACAGCTTGAGAAAGTCAACCGCTTGCTACCCGATCGATCGATGACATACTTTCAGCGCATGGTTTTCGGGTGGGAAGGGAATCGAAGGTATCGAAATTGGAACTGTATTGGGCAGGACATGCAGGGACATTGGTGGACTATTGGTGTATGGCCAACACAAAATGTAATCATCAGTCAATTAGTGGATTCAATTATTGAGGACAATCTCATTGTTAACGTATTAAATGAAGCGTTCCACGCACAAGCAAACACACTAAGATTACTGGGCGGGTTGGATCACCAGGGGCAGGTTGAGTGGGTAAATCTAGCTAGTGGATGTTACCCTGCACAGTGGCTCAATTATCAGTCAAAAATAATGATAGCAACGGTGATAGAAACTAATGCTAATCGTTAGGATCCTTAGTAAGCTAATACCTGAAAATATTCCTGGTTTTTGTATTTGTTTATGAAGCTGCCTAAAAGTATGCTGAGATAATAATAAAGTAGTCTGGAGTATTTTACTATTCGAATTTTTTTCTTCAATATGTGGTAATTACAGTATTGAGGTTTATTTATATCATTTTAAAAATAATTTTTATCAATTAATTTGCCGCAAGTGAATGTTAAAATAAAAGTTTCTCCCAGTTTCTTCATTTGAAACCACAGTTGGCACTCGCTCCATCATTTACATATTCAAATCGTTAATGGAAAATCCATATAGGAACGTTCGGCTAGCAGTAAAACAAAGACCCAAACTCACACAGAAACATTGAATTTAGGAGGGGTTGATTGGGTGGTGGTGGTCGAAGGGACCCTGGCCAAATGGCGCCACGTGTGTAATTGTCAAAATAATGACCACATGTGGATGTGTGTGTGTGTGTGTGAGCAAGGTGGATCTTTGTTTGTATAAGTAAGTGCCTGGATGTACAGCTATGCGTGTCTGTATGAGTATGTGTACAGCGACTGGGTGTGAGTGTGTGAGCATGTCTGATCCTTTAATGCATTTGGCAGGCTGCCCTCAACGGAAAGGACATCGATGTCGACATGGACGTGGAGGTCCTCGTCAGCTCTGAAGCTACTTAATTTACCTGAAATAATCGATAGGTAAACAGACGTTAAAATGTCCACATTTCCAAACACACACACATATATACTCTTGCGGAGACAGAGGAAAAGCCCAGCTTGTCAACGGCCACAATAAATATTTTGTTTTGAACTGCCCACAATTCTCTGCGATTTCCCTTTTTCTCTCTCTTATATATATATATATATGTAAGTGTTAAGTGTCCTGGGCAATCGTTGACCTTTTTCTCGGTCTTTTTTTTTCTGGCACGTGTGAAAATTTACAGTTGCAAGAGTCCTGTCAAAAATAAGGAAGGAGAAAACAAGATATTAAGTGGGCGGCCCAAAGCTGTGCTATGGATATTTAATTTGACAGTTTCTGTACAATTTTAAACGACAAAAGTATTTTAAAATTCCTTAAAGATTGATAAGCCATGTTTTTCCCTCTTTATTAATTTATAGTATTCACTCACTTAAGTTAAGAAATTTCTTGGGAAACTGAAAGACGTTTCCGTATTTGAAATTAATTAGAATACATTCCATTTTATCATGACCCTTATTGTTCATTTTGATGAAATTCCTTGTTTGCAGTGTACCTGTTCTTTATTTGTGCAAGGATTTGGATGCTTTTTTTACAAGAACCAAAGACTAACCACAATATTTGGACAGCTAATTGACAACCGGAGTAGGTCTAAAAAGTAACTTGCTGCAAATCGCATTATAGCCTGTATGCCATTAAATTGAAAAGGGTTTTCCATGCTGTATTTGGCCAGCACAAACATACACATCCACACTAGACGGACAGTTAAATGAAATGTCAGAAAAGAGCAATTCAGATTGAGGCAGACGGCCATTTTACTCATTCAACTGTCAATTTTGAATAATAGAGCAGCAAAATGGCGCAACAATAAGAGTGGGAAGGGTTTTCCGAATGGAAATCGGTGGCTGGTCGAGGAACACGGACCAAGGACCAAGGACCAGAGGCGGTGACATTTTCTCGTAATTTGTGCAAAAACCTTCTGGCTTCAGTTCGGTTTTATTTGGTTTGAAAAGAGATGCGGGGAGGCCTCAGCACGAAAGCATTTCATTTCAATTTGCTGAACATCATTCAGTCATTCCGTCACTTTGTCCGGACTGTGCTCCCACCCTCCTCCTTTTCCTTCCCTTTCGTCCTGCCAATGGGAAAAGTTTCCTGCAATTGAAGCTCCATTTTCTAATATCGCTGTAAGTATTATTATTATCATTTCCGCTGCTCGAATCGTTTGAATGAAAAGTTAATTGAAATCAAAGTAATGGCCACTGCCTGACAGGACCCAGTATCAAGGACCTTATCAGTTCGCCTTTCTACGAATGTAAAATAAATGGGAAATTTGTTAAAAGCATCTCGCATTGAATTGCAATTCTCAAGTGCTAATGGCCACGTTAATGTAATGGGCTCTCTGGTTCCCTTTTTGTTTCGCTCACTCCTTCTGTCGAACTTTGATTCCTTCCTTTCCGAGCTATTTCATTAGCGCTTTTCATTTTGCATTGGGCCAAATTCAAATCTAATGAGATCGAACAACACTTCAATAAACTAATGAAATCATTGTAGATCCAACAAGGGTTTCGGTCTGTTGTTGCCTTAATGGTAGAGTAAATAAAGCGAGTGTTTGAAACATTAGTTCCTTAAGCTGAATGCAGATAGAAAAGTAATTTAATGTTGATGGTAGAAATCAGGAAATGATTTTCTGGCATACAAACATATTTAAAAACAGTAAAAACAAAGCAGAACTCGCTGATTTCAAGTTGAATTTCAATGTAGAAAAAAATCTTCAATGAAAGTGATGTGTATTCCAATCACATATCCCAAAAATATTACCCATTTTTTCTAACGATTTTCAATTTTTCTTTCTCTTTGACAGATGCACCATCCCATTCAGATGAAGCCGGCGGATAGTGAGAACAGAAATGGTAAGTTCCTCTTTAGACATCCTTTCAGGGCATATTTGTTCGTCCTCCGTCTCTGACCCGCTCCCCTGTCTCGTTCCCCGTTCAGTTGATTGCTAGTTTCTGCTCTTTTTTATCAGTGTGCAAGAGCCTTTTGGGCTTAATCACAAGCAAGGATATGGGGATGTAGTGTCTGTATTTGATTACACAAAACAACACATGGAAAGGAATTCGAACAGAGAATGCGGCAATGAAAATGAATAATGCTCAAACTGACAGGACGGGTGGAGAAAAAAAGAGAGACGGAAAAGAGGGGGCTAACTGGCTACAATCGTGTATTAGTTGGATTGTGAGAGACCAATAAATCGATTAGGAAATGTGCTGAAAAGAAGAGGGAAAAAGCATAGAAGTCATTCGTTCAAAAAAGTGCTAACAAAAGGTTGATGCCACAATCCGAGAGCGATGAAATATTACTTTTAGAAAAAAATATGTGGCTTACTTTCTTTTAGGAATTTCTGTGAATTATTCTTTAAAATACTTAGATTTTATCATTGTTAGAATAAAGTATCCTTAGTATTCTCTTTCATAGACTAATCAACATATAATTCTCACTGACAAATCTCATAGAAGTTGACAGTTCTACCGCCTTTCTACCTCCTTTCATTTCAAAAGTCAAATCGGAAAGTCGCTATGGCTTCCATAGCACAAATTGAACGGTGATTTCCCTTCACGTCCTTCTTGTGTCTGCTTCTTGCGCTCCACTTATGCGCTGCGTTTCCGTTTCCGCTCTACCGTGTGTGTCAGACGTGCGTGCTTGTGACTTTTGGAATTCCTGGTTGTTTTTAGCCTTGCTCGAATGCAACGGAAATGTTTAGGGCATCGCTTGCATTCACCTCGATGTCCATCGATTGTTGTTCCCTTTTGTGTTTTCCCATGCTTTCCCGCTTTTCCCTATCTTACATAATTGCTTTCCTTCGTTTTCGATTCGAGTACAAGTGGCTCAAGGGCCAACTACCTCGCAGAGAACACTTTTTTTCAACCAACCCATTAGCCATATCTCAGCGTATATATAGGAGAGATCCGAAAGCCATTTGAGCGTGTTCTGGCCGCTGCTTTTGTTTCTCCTCGATTGCCTTCGATTGCGTCAAGTGTGTACGCGTGACAAAAATAAATCACAAAATTAAAAATACGTAACACGGAAATTTTATGGTAAATTAACGAAAAATTGGCACCCAACTGAGCGAGAATCTCTCTCGACACTCTCTGGGTTTTAGTTTTGTTTTTTTTTCGCTGTTTAATAAACGAAATATTAACAAATCGCATCACTAAAATGAAGATAAATGGCCGAGAGTGCGAGGGAAAAATACTTATCCAACACTTGATTCGGCTGGCAGTTTCTTTTTTCTTCAACGTATTTCTGAAAATGCACTCAAAAACGATTTTGCCAGAGATTGACAGGAAACAAGGTGTTTAAAATTTTGACAAATACATAAATTGTAAGACGAAGACAGTTACATGCACTTGCAGAAATTATTTAATCTTAAAGATATTTTCCAAATACAATTGAACCAATAAAATCAAGTTAGACAATGGCATAGTTTGTAGCTCATTAAAATAGATTTATTTAAAGTTGTTAAATATTAAATATATTTAATATTATTCTCAAGGATCCTTAACCTTTTCGAAAAGTGTATTGGCAAAAAACAAATGCCAAACATTTTCAAATGCCACACAAATTTTCTCAAATGCAACAAGTGCAAGATTCGCCTAAGTACACACAAATATTACCCCTTTCTCTCTCTCGTTCTCTTTCTTACCATCTCTTTCACTCGCTGTATAGCTCACTCTCTCTCTCTCGCTCTGTAGAGCCGTGCGTGTTGTGCGAAATGTTTTGGCGACACTTGACAAAATGCCAGAAATTCTAAATACTTTTAGCTGCCGTTTGTCGACGTCTGTGTAGCTGTCCGCCTTTTTAGCCTGCCCTTTTGGCTTGGCTTAGTTGCCGAGTTGTTCGGGAAGGATGCCTTATTTTGTTGCTGCCTTTTTGCCGGCATATTCTGGCCATCGATTGTCAACGTCTCTGTTGCACATTTTGGCCAACTAGCCAACATGCAAAATCATTCCAAATTAATGAGATGCGAGCAAATGCAAGTAGATGCCCGCTCGTAGGCACGATTTTATTTATGAACACAATTTCATTGCTATGCCTTTTGGCTTTCGAATTAATGGGCTCAATAATTTGCAAATTGTCAGACGTCGACAACGACGAATCAATTTTCATTTCACCGCTAGGATGTGATGACAAAAGATTTAACTTTTTAAAGTACCAATAAAAGCCAAGTAGTAGGTAAAATTAAATTCAGTAAAAATGTTTCTAATAGTGTTAAAAATGACTGTGTAATAAATTTTTTGTGTTACTTTACCATTCATAAGATTTTTCACAGTTTAAATGAATGTTTCTCTGTCGGTATCTTAAGATCTCAAAATGCATTTTCATGTTTGCAGTTTCAGCCCACAGATGACTTTGTGTTTGTGTGTGTGTGTGACCCGGTATCTGGCAGATACTCACTGAGAAGCTTAACTGCCGGTCGCATTAGCACACTTTTCGATTCAATTATAAAGCGTTCTGCGGGCCTGGGAGCGAAAACAAAGCGCTTTTTATGTTCACTGAGTTTTCAGGCCCGAACAGCTCTTCAATTGATTTTCTAGCTGCCCGCTTGACGTGATCGCTCGTTTAGCCAGATACATAGATATAGATACATCTGCAAGATACAGATACAGAGATACGGCAAGTATTTTTTCTTTATCGTTTATTTTTTGTTAGCTCTGATGTTAATTGCTCGCGTCTCGAAACCTTTTAGGTCGTCGCGATCTTGTCAAGTGAGCGCACAACTTTGGCTTGGCATTAAATGTGTTAGAAGAGGCGATACTTGCTGTTGTTGTTGCTGTTGCTGTTATATCCCGGGATGGGATGCACAAGGGGCGTGGCTGGGGCAGACCCGTTTGGGAAGATGTGTGAAAGAGGTTCCAGCTAAATGTGCAGTGATTTATGTTATGTCACGACAACCAAAGCTGCTGTAAATCGTTAAAGTTATTTGCTGGATTTATGAATACATAATGTATGAAGTAAATTGAAGCTAACTGGGCTTAAGAGAATGACTAAATTAAAGACGCTCTTCACCACACATCTCATGTTCAGATACAAACGAAGAAACACTTACTGGTCTAAGCCGGTTACTAAGTACATTGTAAATAGGTACTCGCAAATATGTGTTTACCCGCGTTAATTTTATTAGATGACATATGGGCATTGCTTATATAACTAGTTAACAATAAGTTAATGAGCGGAAAATGATTATTAACCTTCAAGATAGAAGGTAATTTAAAACCTTTTTCTAAGTTTAGTTTAATAAAGTAAATAAGAGTTTATTAATTTCTTAAAGCCTCTAATAACATGGGTCCCACTAATTAACCTATAGAAAGCTTTAGATACCATATCTCCTAAGCCTATATACTGATAAAAACTAAACCCAGTCGTAATAAAATCAAGTCAGTTAACACAGAGGAATCAAGTATCCGCTCCGCGAGCAGGAAAACCGCTGAGTCAACTGCCGGCACTGATCGGAAAGAGAAGTCAATACGAGCCGAGAGAGAGAGGCAGTGAGAAATCAGAAAAGCAAGAGAGAGCTACTCATACTCGCACTCATATAAACGAAAAACTGTCAACCGCTGATGACTCCCCCAGCAAACATAAATAAACAAACAGCCGAAAGGCAAAAGGCAACGAGCGTGGCTAATTGGCTTTCATGTGAGCGAGCCACAAGTGTCCGCAACAGCTGTTTAGAAAGAGAGGGGAAGTGAACAAATAAGAGAGATGGAAACAGCAAGAGAGAGAGAGAGAGAACCGGCATTGCCAGCGGGCAAAAGTATCTGTATCTCATCTCGAAGTGCAGCGCAATTGATCGCGGGGCAAAGTGAAGTGCCTGGGGGCTTTTCAGTCGATCGGTGATCGTCGATCGGGAATCATTATTCGTTATTCAAAAGTCGCGTTCACATATCCGAAAGCTATACGTGCCGTAGTTTGTCATTCATTCGCGGCACGATCTCCGTATCTTCGTATCTTCACCGCACTTTGTGGTTGGTCAACTGCAAATGAAATTCTTTAAATTAAATCTACGCCAACCGCAAAGCCTTAATTGAAAAACAAAAAAAAAAAAACGAAAACTAAATGAAAAACGTTTGAAGATATTGATAAACTATTGGCACATCCAATTGATTAAATTGCTTCTTCATATATATCGGTAGACGACTACGTTTATACGTGTGCCTCGTACTTAATCATCGTTGATTTAGTAATTGTGAATATGATTTCGAAATTGACAACCGTGCGGTGTGCTAACCAATTGTTAATTGGCTCAAAAGAAACGACTATAAAGTGCAATTAAATTATTTAATAACCTCGTGTGGATTTCATTTGAAATTACACAAAAGCCATGAGCATAGTCTGCATTCTTGTCTAGCATTGGGGTACTTAAAGCGTCCTGTTCAGCTTTTAATTGACTTTTTAATTTATTACATAATTATCAATTATAAGAAATACTATAGTTTAATAGCTAAAGTGATATAAAATATTTTTAAAATCGGGTTAGTTTAGTTTAAAATTCAAAATTTTCTTCTTTAAAACCTATTTATGAAACTTAAAAAGACTTCTGAAAAATAGGTTTTTAAACTCGAAATTTCCTTCGAGATTAACTCATAATTTACAACCTTTCAGAATACAGAAATATTGACTTTTTAGTAGCTTTTTAAAATCTAATTAAAATCCAAAGCAAACAAACACAATTTTCTTTAAAAAATATTATTAGGCTTTGGAAAAGTGCTGGGAAAATCATGAAAGTGTCACAATCTCTTTCGTTCTCTTTGGTCAGGCAAAAGACTTTCGCCATAATTCAAAATTTAGCCAACATTAAGTTAATAGCTTTGCTAAATCTACCGAAAATATCCGGCAAGCATACCTCGGACATATTTCAATTTCGATTTTTAGGGGGTGCCCGAAATAAATGCCATCAAAACATTAATTTCCTATGCCAGAACGGCACCAGCGGCCACAATTCAGTCGATTGGACTTGTCATGCCGTTTGGCAATTGCCAAAAAGTAAACACAACAGAAAGCAAATATAAAAATGTAGAAATCAAAATCGAAATCGAAAACGAAAACAATATGCAAAGCACTTCCCAAACGAATAATTAACTGCAAAAAAAGGGGCAAAAACAAAAGTCAGCTAAATAAATTATAATCTCGGCTGCAGTTTTGAGTCATTCTCCGCCGGCTTCTCCCGGATTCTCTTCATAGCTTCTCGACTTCTCCTCTCTGGCGAACAACCGGCTGAGGTCTCAACCAGTTTTCATTTCATTTCCATTATTAGTTTATTTTTTTCCACAGAAATTAGCGTTTTTCACCCGTGCTTCTGTTTATATAAGTCAAGTCAGCTGTTTGCTGTTTTTGTTTGCAGTTTGTTTTGCTTTTGGCCAACTCGTAACTGGGCTCTATAGATTCTAGCCAAAGATTGCGTGTCATTTGCGATCGAATGCGAAGAATGCCAGCCACTAAAAATGGAGAAATTTTCGTTGGTTGCGTGTTGAAAGTGCGTTGCATTCTGCGTGGCAATTGCAACAGGCAACAGCAATTGCATTTGCAGCTGCAGTTTGTCATGTGTGCCACAAGACATTTCTTACGCTTGACGAGCGGTAATTGAAATATGTGAATAATTGCTAGATTTGTGAGCCAAAATGGCAAGCCGCATGAAGAAAGATGCATGGGAAAGCCGGAATAATGACAAATGGCCCGGGAAAATCTCTCCACAAGGAGTTGCGTTATAAACACTGGGGATACTAAGCCATTTGGGGCTTAAAGTTTGATATAGCGCGACTTTATTTCAGGAAATCGTTCATCAGGAGCTCGTTAGCATATCATTTTCATGCGAGCTAAACTTGTTAGCTATTTATAATCATCTTTACTCTATTTTTAGATATTTATTAAGCCATTAAGTCATCTCAACTAACCCGGAGTACTTAGAACCTCCACTAGTTAATAGAATTCATACGAGATTTTTAGGCAAACGATGGTAAATGTAAATAAAGTTACTTTAAGAGGTACTTAGGTTGTATTCTCAACTCCATTTTGAATCAATAAATCATTACTTAACATGAATAAGATTTTCCTTTGTTGCATGCACCCACTCATAATTGGCAAGTTCCTCGTTCAAACATTTAGCATATTTCTTGGGCAATCCATGTGGCACAAACTCTTTGCCGAATGAATTGCAATATCTTGACAATTGTCATTGTTTGAGTTAGAATTATGCATATTTTCAGGGACCTTTGTTGCAGCTAGTACAATGGTCCGACTAGTTCTTCTCGGACCTCCAATTAGGTGTAGACAATGATGGGAAAAAAGAGTTCTGAGTGCTGTCAAGAACGACATTGTGCAGTGTTCAAAGTGCTTGGAGACAACAATTAATTGAAGAAATCACGCACGCCCAAGAAGGGGGTTAAAAGGGGGGTAATAAATTCTATGGAAATAGGGTCTGATGAGGGGCAGGAGGCAAGAGGGACTGCAACAGAACAAAACAGAGGCGCAAAGTGAATGACAACCAATTCCATGATGACTTCTGATGGACAAATACGGCTAACGGGCTCTATGACCCAAAAGAGTGGAGGAACTCTGGCGACATGTTTTGCATACTAACAGATACAAATTGTATTATGTATGCCCTGCAGTTGTTGCCTCTCTTATATGGTTCTCTTTCACTCCAATTGTGGACGTCGGGGCCGATCCTTCAACCCCCTTCCAGCCCCTCGAATCAGAGAATTTTAATTATTATTTTCAATTATCGAAAATGGCCTGTGCGTCTGTTCTTTTCAAGTGTTTTCGCATTGTATCTGCAGCTCTAGCTGTATCTGTATCCGTATCTCTGGCTGTAATTAGGGGGCGTATTGTTTTATAATTCCACTCTGCCACAACGCCCCTACGCCCCCTATTTTTCCAGCACTTGTCGGCGGCATATGGTTTGCTTTTGTTTTCCCTTTGATATTAATTAAATTTTCAACTTTCATTCCCCGATAAGCAGGGCTCTTCAAGCTGCATTTGTCCAAAAAATTAACCTTCAGTAGTCAGCTGACAACCAGATTGTTAATAATTTTCAGCTGAATTATGATCTAGCTACCAAAGCTTTTAGCCCAGAGCTGTTAACTGATAAACTAAACAACTGCCGAAGAATGAGACGGACTGTAGCTGTCTGATGAAATGCGAAACGAAAATAAACATAATCGCCAAGCCCGAACCCAAAAGTTGGAGTCTCTCGCAGGTAGAAGTTTCGAGCCAGGAATATGAGTAATTATGAAAATATATATAAGCAATATGGCTGAAAGGTGTATGAGATGCAATGCCAAACTTAGCCAGCTAATAGGAAACTAAGAAACTCCTTCTTGAAAAGTTAGATTTCTGTATCTGATAGAGAGATATTTTACCTAATAAACTTTCCTTAGGCTTCGATATTCAATCAGTGTTCCGGCTACCCCCTCCCAAAGCACTTTAAAACACATTTAATCTTCATAATTCTCGCATTTTCCCAAGAACAATTTCCTCGCCGCACGCTTTTCTTATTGCCATTTTGACACAAAGCCGAAAGGCAGCAGCAATAATAATGATTTTTTCGTATTCGAACTGTTTGCCTCTGTTGGTGTTGCTGGTGCTGTTGCTGTTGGTTTGACGTCGCCATGCGGCTCATCGTGAACTGAGTACACAATGGCTAAAGTACATACCAGATACAGCTACAACTACAAAAATCAAGTAAAATAAACCGCAGAACGAAGCGCAAAAACGGCAGCGAAAAAATAAGCGTCGCCAGCAGTTTGTCACTCAATCGCCCAGACATCAGTCGCGTTTTCGGATCGACTGCGAAAAAAACGAAATACAGAGCCCGAAAAAAAAGTACACAGAATAGCAGCAACAAAATCGTTGAAATTCTCGACGAGTATCTAACTCAGATATATACTCTCAAATCGGAGACGTGTCGTCGAAATCGGAGAGAAATATAGCGATTTGTGAGCCTCAAAAAACCAGCGGAAATTACAATTGCCGCGCACGCGCGTGTCAAAGTTTAAGTTCAAGACGTGCGATCAATCTACTATCTATCTTTCGGATACAAAGATACTATAATCTACGAATTGCAGCTAGTGAAGTTCATTAAGAATACGCCAACAAAGCGCATTTTTTGAGTGTGTAAATAAGAGTTTAAAATGCACATAGCATTTGCATAATTAGTGGACGATAAGAACTTTGCTTGACTCAATTGAGAGTACAGTGGGTACTGCTAAATAGTGGTTACGGTTTTCGGAAACGTTAGAATAAATACATATGAATATTATGGCGATCTACAGGTTTTTTTTTAACTTGATTTTAAATAAAGTTTCTTTAAATGTCCATCTTAGTCACTTACCACTGTTACTATATATCGTGAACTTGTTGCTTAACTCTATTTACCTGTGAAAATAGCCTCAATAATCGCGTTGAAAATAATTGAATTCACACTGAATAGTGAATATAGAACAGCTGATGAGCTTTTGGAATAAACCAATGAGTCGTAAGGGGCTGGGTAAGCAGATGGGTAAGGGGATGGGTAAGGCCGATGTAAGCTGGCAAATACAACAGACAAAAAGGCGATTTCCGATCCAATTGGCGTTCCGGTCGAGTGACTCGAGTGTGTGAGCTTGGAGCTGGGTGTGCCGGGCCATAAATAGCCTCGGATGAAGGCTGTCGATGAGCTCTGCCCCTTCAGCACCCTTCGTCACCTTCCCTCGACACGCTCTCTCCTACAAGGTCAACTTTTAGACCCTAACTCATCATTCCATTTAACTGATTAAATATATATTTACTGCATAGCCAAAAAAAAACTAAGCCCAAGTTTCTACTTTTAGATTTCTAATACGAAATTCCACTAATTGTAATCCGATTTTTCCCTCACGTAATGCTTCTTAAAATGAAAATGAATCATGGGAATGGGGAAAACTGTCCCTCAAAAAAATAATCACTCAAAAACGAAGTCAACAAACGGAAATTGTCACTTGTCAAATTTTCTTTCGCTTTTCATTTTTGAGGAGCCTCACACGAGGCAAACGCCACAGAAAGAAAAACCTGAGTGCAGGCCGTATTAAATACAAAATGTCAACGGCTCGTCAAAACCTCGAAAAGCCAAATACATTTTCCGACAAACTTAAAAGTGTTTTAAAAGATACACCAAGCTAAACACATGGGAACTCAATAATGATCAATATTTTAGCAGATTTAATTAAATAAATTGTTAGATGATCTTTGGCTTCGATATTCTATTTAAAAAAAGTATGAGGGGTATACTAAGGTATCAGGATCCACGCTCATTTCAACATTAAACAATATTACTAAGGATTACATAACTTTTCAACCTACTTGGCCGAATCATACTTAAACCACTTCCGTCTTGCATTTGTCTCTTTCTGAACATCAAACTCACTTTCGATATTCTTCGAAACAGAAACCTCCACATTAGATATTATCATGCTTCGAATGGGCCGCTTATAATGGTAAAGCGTAACTTTCCGCTCTGAATATTTTCATTTAACAGCAATAATAACAACAAAAGCAACCACAATAAAGCAACAACAAGCCACATGAGGTGCTGTGAGTGTGGCAGAAGCAAAGTTCAGAGTGTAAATGCTAAGTTTATGTGATAATTGCGAGCGAGTTTGTTGCCAAGTCAAATTGCACCTCGGAGCGCATTAGACAGCAAGATAATAATACAAAGTTTACGCAAAAGTGGGTTTGAAAATGTTTAAACGACAAAAAAACGAACAACTTCAACTCGACTAATCAGCTCACTTAGAAAAAATTAGTATTCCGCAATTTAAAATCGTCTGGTAACCAGCGAAGCGTTAACAAAATGATTACAAAAATGTCACAAGGGAACACGTGTATATATCAGCATATATATGTGTATATAGTAATAGCCAGTCGGGCGACGAATCAATTGGTTTCGCATATGTCGCAACCATCAACAGAAAACTGTTCCACTTTGGGCCACCTGCAAAATGGAAACTCTCGTCAATATTTGCACTTTCTTCTGAGTTACATTCCCAAGAAGAGGGACGGGGCCCAAGACCAAGGGGAAACTGTGTCTATTTACACATATTTATGTCTATATGTTGGCCATGTACAAACAAGAAGCCATCAGCCTTAACATCAGTCCCAGCATCCTCATCATCATCATAGCCATCATCATAATCATCGTCTTCTTTAGGCAGTCTGTCAATAGACTGGCTAACGTCAATTTCAGTTTGGGTCAGGAGAAATTGAAAATAGACAGTCGAGGCGACAGGTGGCGAGGGGAAAACTAGAAATTAGAAAATACGAGTACGAGTACTCTAAGAAAATATTCAAATTTCACAGAATTCCGAAAACGACTGAAGCCGCAAAATCAATTCGAAGCAATTGCGTTTCAACCAGATATGAAAATGTTCAACAAAATGGAAATCTGTTTGAAGGGAATTTTTAACAAATTCGAATATATGAAAAATTCTTCTTATATTGACAATTTATGAACCAAAGTAGTCGGAGAAAGCTGTTATTACGAGATAAGCAATTCTAACGAAATTGAGATGGAAATTCGAAATTCATTTTCATTATATGAATATTTCGATATGATTATGAGTTTGGCTAACTATGATAGTAAGGTGTTTTAATAGCAATTTCCTTTCTGTTATAAATTCCAAACTTTATTTGAACTCTATTTTCTGGTGACACTTCTCAAGGAAATACCCGAAACTTCAGTGTCAAACAAATGCGGTTGTTGTAGGAGTATATAGATAAATAAGCTTGAAATTTCACAATCATATTGTTCGTATATGTTTAGGTGTCGAACAGTTGTCGGCTTGTTTAGATTCCAGCTCGAAACTCCCCGCCTGGCTCTCAGGTTACTTATTTACCCTGAGTTCCCTTCTCATTTATTGGATAAACATAGACATTCGTCTCTTCGAAACTCTACTCAAGCTGATTAGAGCTTCACACAGGTGTTATATATACAGATAGGTAGAAAGGCCAGCAGATGGGAGTGGCTTAGTGCTAAGTTGGCCCACAGTTGTGGATATTTTAGCATAGGGATAGGAATTCACGAAACATTTACACAGGGTGAGAAAATATGCGTTTTTCAATTTGATGTTTTTGCCACATTTTAATTTAACTTATTGGCATTATATAACAGTCTATGGAGTAGATAAAAACTACATTATTATGATATTATACGAAATGATACCCCTCAAAGTGCCATATGAATAGGCAATAAAAATTGTTTAAGCGAAAGCTGGATGGATTAAAAATTTTTTGTTATTTATTTGCTTTGGATTTTTCAATGATTTTAATATCGCTGACGGGGCTCCTTAACGGACATTAAATGCAAAATCAAACAACTGCGCTATGTGATCGCCATAATAATCGTAACAATAAAAACAAATATGGTCCATCTGTATGAGCCACCCGTACGGTCGGGTCATGTCCGACCCATTAGCGCTCGGTGCGTTGATGTGGGGATGTGCAACAAATTGAATGTAAATAACACAGAACGACAATAAAAAATACTGCGTTATTGCAAAAGGCAAACTGCACTCGCCGGACAATATGGCAAATTAATTAGTTATACAAAAATGGTAGACCATAAAACGCTGTGCTAAAAAACCAAACGAAATCGTGTGTGTGTGTTCGTGTTTGTGTTTGTGTGTGGCAAATAAAATTCAAATTATGCACAAGTGAATAATTGTGGCATTTTAATGGCAGCCCTTGCTAATATAAATACAAATAAAATATTGCTTTTCGTTTTTAATTTAGCCCTCGAGGCCCATTAAAAAAAAACCAAGCAAAGTTTTAGCTAGACCAAAAAATATATTCCAAACCCTTCGACCCTAAATTTTTTCGTGTGTTCGTGCGTGTGTGCAGTGGCGCCATCTAGCGTCCAATAAATAACATGAAAAATCCAAATATCATGGAATGCAGCAATTCCTTCAGCAAAAAAACAGCAGCAATGGTGGCAATATCAACGGAAACGGAAGTGGAAATGGAAATGTCGGGCTTGGCGAACAGCGCCCTCTATCGGCCAAAGTCCATGCAGCATCTCCACCGCCCGTCGCCGGCAGCAACAACAACAGCAACAGCAACAATATGATCGTCCGGTATATTAGACGAAGCTCGGGCAGCTCCTCCGCGGACTCATCGCCGCCACATCATCAGCAGCAGCATTCCCCACCACTGTTGCACCATCAAAGCCATCCCAGCCACCCCCAAACCACTCAGTCCACTCGTCGTCAGCCATGTCCACAAACATGGCCACAAATGGCCATCAGTTGTATCCGGCGATAACGGCAACGTATTGGCTACCGCCACCGAATCCGGCGCCATATTTAGTTCCAGGTAATTAGTGTTACTTGCACGGACCATCGTCCAGTTAAGCTTAGTCGGTCCGAGCACAGGGGGTCTGTATAAGATGAACCTGTTTTAGGATAAACATAAATAACTTTCAAAACTGTATTAAATTACATATTATCAATATTTTATACTTTCCAACCGGATTTGTAACATTTAGCTAATAATTTTAATACATTAATCAATTTGTCTGTTAATATAATTTATACAAAACCAATCTTAATCAGATGAACAGAATAGATATTACTTGATGACATTTTAATCGTGCGTATCTGACAGCTTAATTTATTTAACAGGTCAATTTAAAACGATAAATAATTAATAAGGCTGACAAAGGTCATAGATACATTTATTCGGAAAGTATAGTAAATAAAGCCACTATTTGATTAATCACATGCTCTCACCACGTTCCACTTATCGAGCAGTCACTGTAGAACATCTATTGTCTAAAACTCATTGCATTTCTGCGCTTTGGCAGCGGAAGCGCGTCGCCTGCAAAAACGTTGCAAATTATATTTTCGTGTTTATTGTGAAGCTCGCGAGGATTACAAAGCCAAGCGGGTGGGCGGACTGCCCGCTAGGGGGCGCCAGTAGAGCAATTTTCCGGAGAAAAACACGGTGGTGCAGGGACGAAGGGCGAGTGTTTCATGTTTCGATGCAAGTTTCGTGTTTTTTTCCCTGCACTTTTGTTGGATTGTCGTGTATTTTATTTCCTTTTCGCGCCAAGTGGCTAAATGTTAAACCAATGTGTGTGTGTGTGTGTATGGATAGTAGAGGGGGGTAGAGGGGATATATGTGGAGTTTGCATTTCCTTTGTGTGCGTGCCTCAGTGTGAATGTGTTTGTATAATTTCATTTGCAAACGCCACTTGCTGGGCGGCTAATTAAATTTTAGCTTTGTCAAGGGACTTTTGAACTCCCCAACAAGAGCGAATAAAAAAAAATGGCGCAAGGAAGGGGGAAAATCCTGTGTGGGTGCTGCCAGTGGATCGTCTCTGTTCCGCAGTGTTTTTATTCGGTTTTGGAAAGTCATTTTGTTTTGTTTGCGGAGATAAATAAGTTATACAACATGGCTAAAATTGTGCATTATTTGCATGTTTATTTTAAGAATAATCCAGTCTTACAGATTTCTGAAATTTACTACTCTTTCCACGTGTTTCTTTCTAACCAACTCCAGCACCTCAAAGCCGTTTTTATATTGCATCACCTGAACAAAAATTTCGTGACCTGTTAATTAGCAGAGCATTGCTAAAAATGTAACCAACTAGCAACTGGAACTTTAATCATTTCGAAGTGGCTCAAGACATATATTTTTAGCCACTGCTTTGGCTTTGTATATAATTTAGAATATTTCGTGAGAGTCTGACAAGGAGAGTGACTTTACTGTATGATTTTCGCGCTCTTCCTCTTGCCACTGGTTTCCTGTCTGGCCTCTGAGATGTGACAGTTTCTTGGGTTGCCTCGGGTCACACGACTTTTGGGGTCTTTGGGGTTCTCTACTGGCTCTGTCGGTGGCATGCAAAAGCTACGTGACATGTGGATAGTTGCTGTTGCATTTGTTGTTACCACAGCGAAACGTGTTACATTTATGTTAACGCATTTGCACACGTTAAGTGAGAGGGAGACAGGCAGCGTGTGAGTCGGGAGTAGGGAGAAAATACATTTATAATGCCTTGCCACAAATTCTGAAATTCTGTAACCAACAACCTTATGCAACACTCACAAACATACACATCCATCCAGCTGTTACATTTCAGTTTTGACTGACAGCAATTTTGACATACCTACATACGCCCCCTTTTCTGGTTAACACCCCCACCGTCGAAAGTCACTTGATCTTGCCATAAACTTATTATTTTCCGTTCGACGCTCGGCTACATCGAGTTGCTTTCCAAGTACATGCACTTTATTTATTTATACTTTTCCTCTATACTTATACCATATCGATTTTCGATTGTTCTTTATTTATTTTTTCGCCCTGTATCTACTTATTTATCGACTCTTTGACTTTGGCTGCCTTTTGGTCACATTCAAAGTCGGACCCAAAGTCGAAGTCAACAATTCATTTCGCATATATCGCATAAATATTCAAGTCATGCGCCGAGTTAGACGGCAGACAATTGATGTTGGGGTTCTACTATGGAAAGTTAGTTACTATGTAGAACCAGAGGCAGTAGTAGAAGAAGAAGAAGAACCCCTGTCAGCAGTCACAAGTTGCAATTCCCCAAACGCTGAGGTAATGTCTGGTTTTCTGAAAGCTTCCAATAGCTGTCAGAGTTGAATGCAAATATAAATATGGAATATATGATGAAAACGAGAAATGGAAAAACAGAATATGAGCTATTACTGTTGTTAAATATTCAGGGATTATCCATATGCTAGTGGCATATAAATACCACCGATATGGGTCAGTTGGTGGAGTAAAATCCAATATGATCAAGATGTATGGGAACCCAAGTTGTTCCCTTGTAACTTCCTCTCTCTCCCTTTTCGAACTCAATTTATCTGCAGCTAATTCCGGACTGGCAATTGGCCCAGTGAGGCCCAGTTCCGACGCTTAACCCCTTGGTAGCCCCCCACCCCATTTTGTAAATCAAACATCGAATGCCGGGCGACAAGTGACCAAAAAGTTGAACAACGAGCGAGTTCAACGAACACCGCAGAATGAGCAGCAGCCACAATTTTGCATAGACAATGCACGAGAGCAACAAATGCTGAATGCGTTACAGTTCAATAGCTATAGACAGGGGTGGGGTCATACGAGGGGCTTCTGAGGGGCAACGGAGGGGCATTGCAGTGAGGGGTTCAATGGGTCGCTTGATCGACTGAACGTCCCATAAGAACGAAATGAAATTCTGTCGCGACAAATACACAACAATGTGGAATACGTAATCAATTGATTCGGATGTGGCAAGGGGGCAACTCGAGCAGATACATACGTATCTGTAGCTGTATCTGGATTTCGTATCTGTGAGTTTGTATCTGCATATATTTACATGTGCCCCGAAACAAAGCGAACTCGAAACAATCAAGCACCAAACTTTAGATTGCTGTAGAAATTCAACCGATAAGCAAACTTCCCAGCAAATTCGCATTTATTGCCTATTTATCTGAGCAATCGGCCATGGCAGTATCCTAATATATATATATTTTATACATATTTATGTGCATCTTGTGGAAGGTTATCTTTCGAATGCAGCCCTGAAGAGGTCCTTCGGCCTGCAGCTTACGCATATGGAAGATGAATTCCGCTTCAGGAATTTTAAGCTAATTAGGTCTGGATGCCTAGAATGTGCCAGGAATGCTTCAGAAGGCCAAGTTAGGGAGAAATTGGCAATATGTGCAGAAGGCGATAGAGATGCCTTGCAGAGGATTATGGAGAATCCCATTTGCATTAGTGGTCAAGGTGCATAGGACCTGGCTTTCAAGCCTTCTATTACCGTTCTAAGAAGAAAATCAAAGTTTTAATAAAGCAATTATGGCTTATACACAACGACTCACCTATAATAATAACACTATTACTTAAAGGCACTCCCTCGCCCTAACTCCCCACCAAAGTAACCACCTAAAGCCATTCCATTTCTATACCAAAGATCCCCAACTGATTACTATGCAAAGCGCATTTTGGAGGCAAGTTAAAAAAGTATAAAAGACAACAAAAAGCAGCTCAAAGAACGAGGGACATGTTGAGATATTTTATGAGCCTCGGCTAGAAGATTTGAGCAACTTGTTGGGAAGATGCTGAGTGACTAACTGACTGACTGTCTGGATGGCTGGCTGACTGGCAATCAAAATTACCTTTGACGTGACATCTCACAGCCGCAAATATGCAGAAACACCTGGCAAAAGCCGGAGAGTTTTGAGGTGTGGAGGGAATCTACGAGATTAAATGTGCAGCAAGGCATGAGCTATATAAAATGACATAAGATACGACGTCAAAATGTATCTTATGAATGTCTGAACGCCCCCTCCCACAAGCCATATGCACGAAAACAAAAACGTTTATTGTCTCCAGAGCACGTGCGTCATAGAACCAGTTTGCCAGAGCCCCAAAAAAAAGAACAGACCTGGCAAATAATGAGATAGCAAAAAACGTAAATTCATTTGAAATTCGAAATTAAAATTAATCTTGGAGATGCAACCAGAGCAGAGCTTAATTTGTTAGTTACTTTCAGATATTTTCGTCTTTGACCTGTCCGAATTGCAATGCCAAATGATGCAATTGTGCATTTAGTTCTTGATTATGTTGTCAATTAGTAAGCCAAAAACAAGATGTTTATAGTTTGAGGAGGAAAAACCCAAAGCCAAGTGCACATTTTGCTGATTGATATTGGTCAAGTGGTTTTTCATTAAGTCATTTCCATGTTCCACTTGAGACTTCAGCTCCTTTGTAGTTCCATTTCAACAATCTCCGAGTGCCGCCTCTTGCCAAGAACTTAAGAAAAATGTTGATACATAAAAAAATAATATAGCAGCAATAGGAAAAAATTAGGAAAAATATGTTTATGGACTGGGTGGCAATACCCCTACCCCTCTGCCCCATTGCACTTTCAGCTTTGTTCTGCCCTCAACGCTTGATCTTCCACGTCCCCTTTTTCTCTCTCTCTTTTTCCCCTCAAGGCATTCCTCATCTTCAGGGCAAGTTGCCAGTGAAGCACTTGAGAACATCATCTCGGGGCCAGGGAAACTTCGGGCGGGGAAAATAGGATGGAAAACATTAGAATAGGAATAGCCGCTGGCAGCGGTAATTGAATGAGGAGCACAAAGGCTGCCAGAAGCGGTCATCGAATGGCTACAGAAATAAAAAAAACCAAACAGCAAGGAAAAATATATTTTAAAATGGTCTTTAAGTTAGAATAACCGAGTCATGAAATACCCTTAGCTCTATAAGGAAACTATCAATTATGTCAGATAAAAGAGTTAGGGTATTAGGGGTATTATCTTAAGTAACATCGAAAAAATATATTAATAGAAAATGTACACTTTTCAACTATTATAAACAGTCTCTGAAAGTTAAAGCACCCCCTAGAAAGGGCATCGCAATAGAGCACAAGACACGAAATATTGCTCGCATAACACACAAATGAACCCTTCAAGCGAATGGCAAAAATGAGCAACTCCCCCTGACTTCTCCTGGCCAAAAATCCCTTTTGGCTGCTGGCAGTTTGCCTATTGCAACATCTCCCCTCTCCTTCACCGCTCCTGCTTCTCCATCTTTGGGAGACTTCCCCCCTATTTTTTTGCTGCTGCTGCAGCAGCGGAAATTGTGGCGCTCGCGGGCCGGAAGTGTTGCCAACGTAATCGAAACGTGCCCGGGTGCCCAGCTCCTGTCAACGCAGTGGATCGTGGTCATCGGAATGGGCAGGCAGAAGGGCTCGAAGGGATCCAAAAGGATTGGGACTTGGTTCCAGGGTAGGGAGATTATAATGATTTCGTTCATTTGTCGCCGCGGTTGGCACAGCGACGGGCATTAGCTTTTATGACGGTTAATTGTATTTTGTGGTCGGGAAAAGGGGTGAGTGTTTAAAAGAGGGTTATACAAATGGTACTTTCTAAAGTGGTTATGATAACATTAGCCGAAAATTAGTAGTGGCTGTGTATTTTGAAGTCATTAAATTTATATTTTTAGTCCAAATTTAAAGATATTAGAATGTAATGATGGTTATAAGGTTCTGGTTCCTCGTTTTTAGATAAATATCATAAGAAACGCCCACTAAAAATAATTATTTCACAATAAGCATCGCCTTTCACCTGCAAATGGAGTCTTCCTTTCTTATTACAAACTAATTACATGCACATAATTATTCCTTGCAAAAACGTCAACGGTTGGCAAAACGTTGGCCCATGAAAGTAACATAAAAAAAAATTAGTTGAAAATTCCATTTTAATTTCCGTTTCCGCATCAACATTTTCCGCTTGTCAATTATTGCAAAATTATGCAAATATGCTGCGCAGGACGAGAAAGCAGGAAAGAAATGTCGAAAATTTGTGCGCATTAAATGCGTCGCCCACAGAGGTTTTTCATCCACCTCTCTAACTCCCCTGGCACCATCCAGTCTGGGATCCTTCCTCTTGGAACCGCCAGGGAGCTTAATTGAATTAAAACATAAAAATTTCTGCACCGCAATAAGTTTGTCTGGCCCTTTTGGGCCGGGCCATAAACTCCGCCAGCAGGGGAATATGAACAATTGGGGCGGGCAAAACCCAACGCCCATATATGTATGTAATGCCCATTTTAGTGCATTTTGATGCCCAGAAATGAGCATCATAATTTCCACAGTTTACAACATTTTTTCTCGATTGGCGGGGCTTTAAATTAATTATGAGAAGCCCCCGCCCGAAAGTATGCAATGTGAATTGAAAGGCGCCGCCTTCCACGGCACACATGAACATTTTCTGCAATAAATATTTATGCAGCTGAGACTGCGAGTTGGAAACGCCCAAACTACTTAACAACACAAACAGATACAAATATGTGAAAAGTTGCCTCCAACTCGTGCAGCACTTCAAAATTGCTGCTGTTGTGCCACGGCTGATGTTGTTGCTTCTTTTGCCGTTGATGTTGCTGTTGCACATGTGTGCATGCCATTTTCATTTATCAGGCCTCGTGTGAGCTCAGCGCTTAATCTGTACAGTACACACAGAGTAACAAAAACAACAACAGCAGGGACTACAACACATGGCACTAACAGTAGGAAAAATAGTAATAATTACTATGAGAAGCTGAAAAGAAGTTTAACACTTTTATTAAAATTAATAAATATTAAGAAAGGTTTATTATCAATACGAACAATATTAAGTATATCAACAAATCATAGTATTTAACTAATTAATTGTTATTAATGACTTTTTATTTTCTGCCTGTGTAATGCGTTAAGGCCATCCCATGATTTTCCCTTGTAGCAGGCAGAGTGTTGTTAGAGTGTTTATGTTATAATTGAAAACGTTAACTGTTTTTAGAGATGGAGGATCCGTGAGTGAAACATCCTACTTCCCGAGTACTTCACTTACCCTCTGCAGTTGCCTGCTCAAGGCTGTCCATGTCTTATGCAAAATTTTAATTGAAACCTGATAGACGAGGAGCTGCGATGTGGCCTAAGTAGCTTAAAATGTGATTAGATGCTGTCTGAGACAAGCTCTATTATAAAGTACCTTGATTAATTCAAGACTTAATTCAAGTTCTTGGATCAAAGAGACAGCTAACAAAGCGTACTTCCTGTGACTAAACTATTAAATGTAATACCAACCAAATAGCTTCAGGAAATTAAACATAAAGTCTCTCCCTGATAAACTGAAACAATAAGCCAAATATAAATAATATTTCTGAAAACTAAGCTTAAATGGCATTTATATTGTTGAGAGAGGTGAGAGAGGAGAGAGGAAATGAAGGCGGGTTAAAGTCATGGCCATTAGCTAACTTGTTCACATCTGTTTTTACATATGTATTACTTTACAGCTCCTCTCTAGCCCCTGGCCAAAATGTTCTGAATAATGTTGCATTCCTCGAATTCGAATGCCACAACTCGTATTTCCGAGAGTGTCTATGTGTGTGTTTTGTATAAATCTGGCTGGCGTGTTTAACATTTATCCTTTCGCTCCTGCTCCACTCTGCCTGCTGTCCTCATTTTAATGTTCTTCACATTAGTAGCAAATTTCTGTACCATCCATACGGCGATATATGCAAATCTCGGTTGACAGCTCACGGGTGGAATTTTACCCCACTTTCGGTAAAAGTTTTATGCGCTTCATTCGTTTGCACGGATGCCATTGTTCTAGTTAATGCGTTTGACTTTTGTTTGTGGTTTACACTATTGGGAAAAGGATTGGGGTAGATCAGCTAGGAAGTAGGTAACTTTAATTCTAAGATAATTTCAGAAGAGAAAGAAAGAGGAGCATTTTTACTATTCATATCTTACATTACTCACACTCATTCCTTAATGATTTATATACATTAAAGAGTATCTAAAATCCTTAAAACCTACAACTTTCTTAACCCTTATCCTAGCACGCTTAAGTGCATATCATGCCAACATACACTCACACGCAAAAACGTACATTTGTGTGACGCCAGAAAGTATGCCAGGGATTTCGGATTTTCGAACATCTTAGCTTGTAAACATTCGCACAAGGCGCTTAATTTGTTTATGCCAAACAAACACAACTGCGGGAAATAATTAAGAGCTGACGAAGGATTTTTCCAAGAGCGAGCAATTTAATTGCGATGCAAATTGAATGCAATCTAATGCTTGGCTGACTCCACAGAAAAACTCTAATAAGATAAAAGATACGTAATTCGTGTGTGTGGAAAAAGTAAATTATGCACATGGCAAACTTTGCCCGGAGTCACAAAATTTTTGTTCAGGCAGTCCCAAAAACCGACTTGACACAAAAGTTGATGTCTCAAGTGTGAAGTGAAATATATGAGGACCCAGTAGATATGGGGTTCATCCCCCTTTTTGGCCCCCCAGACATAAGTGCAGTTTCCGCTTTTGACTGTGCATATAAATCTTAAGACAGTTAACGACATCATATGGCAGAGTTGGCTCCCAAGGATGAACTTACAATGCATATGCCACAGGCGGAAGTCCCCACATTAAACCCTCCCTTCCTCTCATCCTGAAAAATTCCCTCGAGGGGGTGCAACTTTGCTGCATAATTGTGAGGCGGAAGGCACGAAGAAGTAGAAGATGAAGAAGAAGCAGGACCGGCGAAACGAAACGAAACGAAAATGTTCGCCCAGCCAGTTGAGGAAACCAATTTGTGGTAATTGTCGTGAAATTGCAATTTCTGCAACTGTAATGGCCCACAGGAATGACAGAGAGATGCACCGAAAGTGTGAGCCGAAAAAGAAGAAGGCCAAAAAGGCAGGCAGTGACTTCACTTAAATGAGATTCCTGCCATTTGGCGACACTTTCCACTGGCACTGCTTTTTCTGGCCACCACCGAAAAAGGTGGAAATGATAAACCGCCTAAAGCTGAATTAATGAGGAGATTGCACCGGCAGGTGACCACGACCAATGGAAATGAGCCATAACTTGAGTGGATTCCAACATTAAAATCGCATTTGTTATTAATTGGTAAAGAAAATAGGAATGTAGGATACTTAATTTATATCACATATTTATATGGAAACCACCTTTAACGCACATCAGTTGCTAAAATAAAAGGAAATTCCTCAGTATTTTTATTTTCCTTGCCATGGACTTTCCACCAGCTTTTATCAGCCCTGAAAAAATCACGTGCGCATAAAACTTTCCAATCAGCGATGCCAAATACAAAAGAGGTCCTTAACAAGCTGTTCGAGAAGGAAACGAAAGGGAATCAGCGGCGGACCCAGGTGCCTGCAATAAGTTTTAACCTCCTTTTGTCATAGCCCTTTTCTCTCGTGCCACTCGTATCTTCGCTGGCAAAGTTTCAACTTAAAATGGCAAATCCATACAATAAATATATAAAATGTTACTTCTTGTGTCACACCTGAACTAACCTCAAATAAATTTTGCACATGTGCCGGACAGAGACCAAAAAGTGGGCAAAGTAGCATGTGCACGGCAAACAGAACCTGGCGAAGAAGTACTATAACTTCGTATGTATTTAGCACACAGGAATGCCTTGCACCTCGTTTTCGAGAAAGAAAAAAGTTTCATCCACACCCACCCACAGATAAGACGGCCCCTTCGGGAAGGCAGGTTGAGTGCGTTCTGAGTGCCTTGGCTGGGGGTCTCCACGGATCACCATCACCTCTCTCCCTGGTGCCAACTCCAGGCAAAAGCAACAATTTCCAATCACTTCCCTTGCAGCGACACAATTTTCTATATTTATACTTTACGACACCCATGCTCAAAGAGGTGAAACTACGAGTGCTTTGTGGTAGAACTTGCCTTACCCTTAAGCAAAGTTTATGACCAAAAATCCATCAAAACTATCTGCCAATTTTTTACTGCTTTTAAAAATAAGTTCTTAGTACCAGCCTTGAGTCAAGCGGTAAATATGAAAGACTGCGACTTATGTTGTATACAGTTTTAAAATGTGAAATGAAACATTTTACCAGTCAAACTTTATTTTTAAGCAACTCTCTGACTGTTACGGTATCAAAAAGTGGTTTGAACGCATGCTTAGTTTGTTTTTAAGAGAATTCCTAAATCCTCTGCCCCTGAATTCCTCTATATGTATAGTATGCGTTGTCTCTGGGAAACTTTAAGCCAAGATAGGGCAGAGAGAGTGTGCTCGAAAGTGTTGTAGAATGAAAAGTTCCTCTTTCTTATTGCAGCAGTTTGCAGCAGTTCTTGTTGCATTGATTCGATTTGTTGCGATTGCGTTTTTAGTCTTTTGCATGTGCGCTCCCAAAAAACTTTTGCAAAGCACACACCCCTCCCCCTTCACATGGGGACCAAGATAAAGCATAACAATTGCCATGCACAAAAACTTTTCCCTTACAAATGTTCTCGTTTCGATGAGGGAAGAGATCTTAAATCTATGGAAAGACCAAAGGCGGAGGCGATTTATTGGAGCAGTTTAAAATTGTTTCTCCTTTACAGGTCCCAGCTGCTTACAAAGTTGTTCCTGATTAATTGCGACTCCCTCCTACGAGCGGAGGAAACCCTCAAAAAAGAAATATCCCAAAATATCACTCATACGCTGTGTGTTCTACAATTTGGGTTAAATGCCCGCCGCCCGATCGTTAAATGGAGCCAACACGCACACTCATTAATGAATTTAAGCGTTGGCTAAGAGTTCCTAAAAGAAAATCCACCAAAATATGTGTTAACAGTGATGGCACGGGTGGTTCTCTTCATTATATAAAATCATGCCAGACTTTTAAAAGTAGAACCTGAAATATAGTTCATGAAAATATAGAAGTATATATATTTAAGGTATTAAACTTCTCAAATTCTTTGTCAAATTCTTAGTTTTCTTCTATTTTTCCAAATGTTAAGCTTTTGTTTCACTTCGAACGTTGGCTTGAAAAGCGCTAAATTTCCATTCATTTGTCACCTTGGCTACCCATAAGCTTTAAAGCTGTTAAGCCACACCAACATGCAGTCATTTTGCGTTTTTTAATGCTATTTTTATGGCTACCATTTCGTTTGCAACTCTCGTCAGTCAGTCACCCAGTCCGTTAGTCAATCAGTCAGCTACCTCAATGGGGGCAACATTTTTACAGCCCCGAATGAAGTACCGCACAGGCCATAATAATAGTTCCCGCTGCATTGGCAACTCATTAAGTTTTCGGGGGGCCTTTAAACAAGAATGTTTGTAGTTGGACGAGCTCTTGACCCGCTCTCACCCAACCACAATGGTTATTTATGTTAATGTTACCACTCTCCTACAACCAGTATTTATTTTATGTTTATTTCTGTAAGCATTTCGTTGGAAAACATTCTTTCATTTCGCATTTTCCACTGATGTATTTGCAGAGCGTAAACTTTTCGTTGGCATGCTGAACAAAAAGTACACCGAGGCCGATGTGAGGCAGCTTTTCACGGGCCACGGCACCATCGAGGAGTGCACGGTGCTCCGGGATCAGGCCGGTCAGAGCAAGGGCTGTGCCTTCGTCACATTCGCCACCAAACAGAACGCCATTGGAGCTATTAAGGTAAGTTTAGAAAGTGATTATAAGTTATCTAAATAGAACAAAGATTTCATAGAAGCCATTTGGTTTAAAACCACCTTTTAAGTAATTTTAAAAGTATTTCGTGAGTAACATTAAGCCAGCTTCTCTCCTTTGTCCATGGTATTTTCGGCGTTATAAATATTAAAGCATACTTTTAGACGTCTGTATATAGAAAAATCGCCTATTAAAACATCAAAAACAGATCATTGAAAGGCCAAACGATCACCTTAAAGTCAAGTTAACCCCTTTAAGCGCATTATTGTCTTTGGGTCCTGTGGTGAGTGAGGGAAAAACTGTCGCAATGATTAATTGCAGTGGCGGCAAGAGTCGCGCATATAAAACACGTTTCTGCCAGACCCACACACACACACACAAATGCATAACACACTAGCACAGCTTCATTCCACAATGGCGGCAACAACAACAAAAACCGCATGCAACTGCAAACAGGAAGCTGGAACGCAAGCAAGACGCCGCCTCTGGCAGCGGAAGAAGTCAACGGTAATCCTGGCAACCAAGTAACCCCCTGCTACCACAACCCCTTCAGCCTGCCACGCCCACTTTTAAGCAAACACACACACACACAAACCAACACTCGCACACTAACAGAGACTAATGCAAGTTTTGTGCCGGAAACAGGCAAAATTACAAACTTCCGACAGCCAAACACAAACACATGTAAGGGAGTGGGAGGAAAGGAGATAGAGAGCTGCGCTGTCCGAGCATGCTGTCTCTGTTCTGTGTATATTGCACATAATTTGTCGCCTTTTGCAAGATGAATGTTGTTGTGGGCGGGCGACCATTATAAAGCCATACATGCATACTACAGAACACTCTCAGGAACGTAGATACAAGCAAGAAAGAACCATCTAAACAGGCTATAAATGTTTCTTAAAGATAGTTTTTCCTTTACTCTCCGAAATATTTTCTATGGAGGCATCATTCTGGACAAATCAATATTTAATTGATGATTTTATAAAGCAGACTTTTATGATATATTTCCTAGGTATTACAATATTTTGAGTGCCTACTGTACCATTGTGTATGTGTGCGCCAGCGATTTTAATGCATTTGAAGTCAAATTACGGGATGCTAGGCACGCACACGCCATGCAATGAACTGGGGCCAAGAGGTCCAGGATCTAAGAGATATTAAAGTGAAAAAGTGAATGCCAAGAAGATGACTGGCCGGGACCAAATGATTTGGTTCGACGCAATGAAGCAAGGGTTGCAAAGTCATTGCAGTCCATTGACGCCTGAAAGTATGCAACGCCATCAAACGCAATCCAAAAGCGGTGCAAGTTGCCCATCAAAATATAAAATGCCGAAGGCCCAAGCCAAAGACTCTCGAGCTAGAGCTGCTGGCAAAGTGCATTTAATATTAATGTGCCATGTTTATAGCCCAGCAATTTGTTCTCGGCTTCTGCTCTCCTCCATTAAGTCTCTTTCTCTTTACAAAAACCAGAATGAAAGCAAAAAATAGGAAGAGGAGTGGGCGGTGGGTGGCCAAATGATGATAGCATTTTTCAACGCATGCAGATTTTATTTTTCGCATTCGTCTCGCTAATTTGTCAAGTGGTTGGCGCTGAGACCAGGCCAAGTTGGGAATGCGGTTGAGTCTCCAGTGCTCACTGTTGCCCAACGGGTCATTTAACCCGTTTTTTGCTGCCCCCAAAGGGGGAACTGAGATGTCGGACCAAGCTGTGAAAAATGACTCTGGATTAGTAGGTGACTTGGGAATGTTCCTAGTAAAGGAGTAAAAACTCGAGTGCTTCTTGAATGCCAAGACGTGGTGTTGGATTATATATAGAAAAATATTAATTGTAGAAGGCAAAAGTAAATAACTCGTATTCCATTCTTAAAGCTACGTTCTTAACTCACCCAAAATAGAAACTTAGTTAAACATTAAATCGATTGAGATCAAAGTGAAGTCCTGACACACCCCTGATAACATCAGCTAACCACAGGTTTCCCTCCTTGAACAACCACAACAACTTCGGTACAGCCACCACCCACAAATTCGCGGCATTTAGAGGTCGAAAACAGTTTTGATAAGTTTTATGGCAACGGCAAGTCGGCTTACAGCATCAAAATAATGACGCGCACTTAAGCTGCCTCCGCATGTCCGCCCGAGCGACAAGCCACCCAACCACGGAACCACCCACTGCGGCATTAACCCTCCAACAACCCACCATCCCACCCACCAGATAGTTTAGCCCACACAGCCATTTGTCCGCTTAGGCGACTTAATTTACACCTTTCTGCTAAGCCCGAAAACAAACAAAATGGCCAGGGAATGAGAACAGGGTCGTGAATCGAGGGTGGCAACTCTGGGCGCATCACGAAAACCAGGCCAAACATTTAGCGAAGGCATTTAGGCTGCGGTCTGATGAGGGGCCAACGGGCCTTTTGGAGGGGGTTTGGCAAGCCACTTTACTTATTTTCCGGTTTATGTAGACTTTATCATTGAAACTCAGCCGGGGCTATGGCGACCCGGGCCGAAACTTCCGCTCAATTGTGGCGGCGGTGGCAACTCTGGCCTGCATCCTAGCCTGCAACCCGTCTGTATCGTGGCAGCCACCAGAAGTGCTCTTTAATTACATTGACTATAATTCTTGCGGCTCTGGCGCGACTTTTATGGCCGGCGCATTGTTTTGCACCTCCTTTTCCCCATCCCCGCCCTGTTTTTCTACCATCGTGACACTGCTGCTCTTGGCTACAAAGTAATTAGGGAAATTTCCGAGTTTTTAAACAGGTCGCCATGGCTGCACAGTTGGCACGCAGTTTTGCGCAGAGTGAGGAAATGGCGGGGCAACGCACATTTCTTGACTTGAAAGGGCTTAAGAAGGGGTTTTCAAAGGCTCTGAATAATTATATAAAATTGAGTTCAAAAAATATCAAGAAGTGTATTTCGAAACGGCAGACTTCGATTACAGAAATATTTTAAATTTGAAAAATTAAATAACATTCTCATTCCTTAAATACAAAATTACTTTCAAGGAGCTTAACTTTTAAAGTCATAAAGTTAATCACATTTCTAAAATGTACTTCAACGATACTATAATAAGGTTTTAAAAATAACCCCGTAAAAGGTATGAAAAATAGTAAAGCAATAAATAAAACCTTGTGACTAAAACGCTCTTGGGTAATGCCAACATTGCGTATGAGTAATTTTTCGGTTCTTGTTTAGCTTTACTAAGCTATCCGTAACCTATTTTCTAAGCAATAAAAAGAAAAGCCTCAGAAATTATAAAAACTTCAAAATGTGTCCTATCTTTCCAGGCCCTCCACCAAAGTCAGACCATGGAAGGCTGTTCAGCTCCGCTGGTCGTGAAATTCGCGGACACCCAAAAGGAAAAAGACCAAAAGAAGATGCAGCAGATTCACGCTATTTGTGGCATCAATACCCCTAGTGGAGCAACTGCAGGAGCGGTGACGCCCACCATTAATGCGGCAACGGCTCTAATAGCTGCTCAGCCCACTGCGGGACGTCCCAATCCGTCGATGGCCGCCGCTTTGGCGGCAGTGCCTCAGGTTCAGCCGGCTGGAGCCGCAACGGCACAGACCACTCTCGTTCCACTGAACTCCTCAACTGCTCTGAGTGCATCTTTGGCGCCCAATCTCCTCGCCAGCAATCCCCACCAAGGAGCAGCCGCAGCCTATTTGGGGGCGGATCCCGCAGCGGCGGCACATCTCCATCTCTACCAGCAACTTCACGGATACGGACTGAGTCCAGCGCACTATCTGCAAGGTGAGTGGACAAAGCGATATAGGTTTCTTCATAGGTTTATCTGTTAGGCCTCGCCCCCTTGTCACCTATTTGAATTTTCCCACTCCAACCCTCAAAAAATGTATCAAAAATATCAAATTCGATCAATTTTAGTCACAGACACAGAATAAATCCACAGCGTTGCATCTTTCCTTCTATATAAATCTCGATCTCTATCCGTAACTCTTCATTCTATCTGTCCTCGTTTCCTGCACACATCTGCTCGTTATTTAGTCTTCGTGTTCTTTTTACTCCTTGTTTATTCTTAATTTCTCCACTTTATATGTGTTTTCTCTTGCAACCCAACAGATATGTGTTTTAAAATAAATTTAATTTTATGTGCCTCTAACTTACTTGATGATCTCATTTGAAGCGATTTTAAAAGCAGTTTTCTGCTATTTTTAATTTTGAACAAATTGAAAGCTGCTTGTCGATTTAATATAAATATGGTTAATAATGGTCTATGTGTGTGAAAAGCTAAGGAAAATGTAGTTAGTTTACTAAAAAACAAGTTTCAACTTTTAAAAATGAAGCTTAGTAAGACAACGTAAATCACCTTATGCCCAACATTGTTGATTAAAAAGATTAACGGCATTCATAGTCCCCAAAGCTTGGTTCCCTCCAGTCATTTGTTATGACCTTTAACAAAAAAGTTTAAATCACTCCCCTTTTTTTGGGCTGCTAACATCATTTATAACCTGCAGATTCAAGCTGGGCAAAGAATAAGTAAAGCAGAATCCAGCAACAACTGTCAAATAATTAATTTCAATTTAAGCAACAAAATTTGCATAAATGCAGGGCCAGAGAGACGGCAAGCAAAGTAAGCCGGAAAAGTTGGGGAAAAGTAAGGAAACGCGGCCCGGCTCTTCAGTTTGCCTGATGAATAAAACAAAAACATTGTAATAGGATTAAAAGGTGGACAACGACAACGACAACGAAAACGACAATGACGAGATGACACGATGATGAGGATGATGGCTCAGACGGTTTCCCAGATTTCTGGTCAACACACAAACACACATAAAAACAAACGCACACTCACGTACATAGCGTCAATGTAAACGTGTTGCATATGCAACGCCGCTTCATTAGAATGACCGACGTGCCACGCCCACTGGCCCACCCCCTGACCAGTCTCGACGGGAACGTGGACATTTTGCGCATAACAAATCAAGCTCGAGAACTTGAACAAACAGCCAAAGCCAGTGGCCAGGGGAAAAAGTAAAATAAAAGAGGGGAATCACAGACAACCAAATGTTGAGCGGCGCGTGATGTAATCGCACAAAGCGCAAAAAATCTGCCACCGAAATGGGGATTTCGAGGTGGATGAGATTCTCTAACAAAAATAGAGTTTTTTACGATACACGAAGGGTTTTCGCAACTATTTATTTGGGCAAATATAGTTAATGGATTCAAGAAAAGAAGAGTTAAAAAACTTGCAAATATTATTTCAACATAAAAAGGATTGATAAAATTTTAAATAGCGACTGTAGATCTCTAAATCTTATCGTAACATAGCTAAGCCAAGAGACATCCTCAAGCTGACAGATCCAACCAAGAAACAGGATATGCGAAAGGGAATCCCGAATGGAGAAGAAGTGACAAAAGAAGGAGGAGGCGGTGGACACCGACTGACGGCAGTAACTGTAAACGGACAGTGAGGGCAACTGTTGGGCAGTTAGGGGAACTTAGAGCGACGACGTATGCCACTTGAATAACAAATGTCGTTTTTAAATGCCACATCCAGGAGGTAGACGTAGGTCGAAGGGGGAAAGAAAGGACTCAACGACTCCGAGCTCTGATGGCCAGCAAATGTATGGAACGTGTCCTCTGCGCTCCTTCATTTCCTTTATTTTTTTCTTGCTATATTTAAGTGCCGAATGAAACCGTTAAGTGGATGCGGCAGACCTGTAAACGTTTGCTGATTTGACCAATTTCGAAAAGCCAGCAATGACAGAACAAACATTATTTGATTGTGAGTCTTCAAGAGGAGGTCAATTATATAAGAGATGAACGAAAAGAAAATGTTTGGAACTGGAAAATAGTAAACTAGTTTACCATAGTTAAAGCTTTAGCAATGACTTTCATAGAAATAAAACTAAACCGAAATCCGCAAAGGAATAACCAAAAAGGAGCGTCTTTGTCTACCGTTTTCCCAGCTTTTCTTTGCCCATTTTCAGACTTGAAATTTTTATAAGTCTTGCCAAAGGCCCCAAGGGCAAAGGCACCATCAAAGGTGGCCAAAAAGAAGGAGCCTCATATATACACTCGTACATAGAGAGTGTATGGCGAGTGAGACTGCCCCAATAGCCGGAGGCATGGCATGTAAACAAATGCAATTCCAATGTGGCAACAGCAACAACCTGAAGTTGTCCGCAGGTGAGAACACTTAAAGTTTTATTATGCCCACAAAAAGGGGGAAGGGGGCTACCTGAGGGGGCGTAACCCTCAAGGATGGCCAAACTATGCACACACACACATAGTACCTAGAACCATCTACTGGCAGCTCATTCAAAGCGAGGAAGCAATTTGAAAAATATTCCTTAAATATGCTAGACAATGCCCTTCTCCTTATGTGAATGTCTGTGCTCATCTATCTCCCTCGCACACATACCACACCTGCCTGCTCTCTCTATCTACCCCCTCTCTCTCTCTTTCTGTCTCTGTGTGTATTCTTCGGATTCTTGTTTTGTGTAGAACAGCTTTCAATCTTTTGCCAGCGCCGCCAAGTATGCAATATAAAAGAATAACTCAAGCCGGAAATAGAGAATGGAGAATTTTTCATTTCCTGTTTCCCACCGCCCAGCGTTCTTAGAGTTTTAATTACTTTATGAAATTAATTTAAATGATTTTTATATAGTTTATGTCTAACTGCATTCGATTGATCTGATTTAATGTCTTGCATTTGTATGTTTTATTTCGTTTACTTTTTATTTTCACCTACGTATTATTTGCATCCCCGTTTTCTTAATTTATGTATGTTTTTTTTAAGTTCTTAATTCGTTCTTATTATTATTTCATTATCATTTAAAGAAGCCTTTCTTGGAATGTTTATATTTATTTTATATTATTTATTTTCCTATTTTTATTTTCTGTAAATTTTGAGTTTTCGTTTTCTTTATTTTCGTTTTAAGTTTAATTTATTTTATTTATCTTGCATTTTCTGTTTCGCATTTTCATTTTGTTTTCCCCTCTTTGTTTTATTTCATGTTTCGATGTTTTCAAATTTTTATTTGTTTTGATTTGTATGTATTTACATGAAATTTACAAAATCGAAACACCAAAAAACCAAACCAAAAATTATATCAAAATTAATTTTTTATAATTTTTTTGTATATGTAAATAATCCAATTGGGTGTGTGTTTTCTTCTATGTTTTTTATATATAAATATTCGTTGAACATTATTTGGTATGTCTATGATTGACTCTGTGGTCATGTACAAAAAAAAAAAAACAATCAATCAACTCAATCAACCAACTCAACCAAAACCTTAAACCATAAACCAACCAACTCAAAACTGTACAAAACAAAACAAAAACAAAAAATAACTATGGAAAATCAGGACTAAATTTCCACCACCCACCGGAAAACAGTGCCCACCACAGCCAGCACAGTCCCACCATCGGCGCCGCATCAGCAGCATCTCTATCGGCTGCAGCAGCAGCAGCAGCAGCAGCAGCATCTCACCAACTTGGCGGCGGCGGCGGCGGCCCACCACCACCCACACCACCCACAAGTGCCGCCGGGCATGCTGCTGGCGCTGGACTGCTCGCCGCTCCATCCATGTCTATGCAGAATCTGGTAACCCTACTAGCCACGCCCTCCGCCCACCAGCAGTTGACCCTTCACCATAGCAGCAATAGCAGCAGCAGCGCCAGCAACAAGAACACCATCTCCGCCAGCGGCTATCCCAACCATCGACTGGCCTACGCCGCTGCACCACCACCACCACCACCCACGGCGGGCACCTACAACATGTCGCAGCTAATCGGTCACACGGCCACGCCCACTCAGCCAGGGGGCACCGGCCAAATGCTGACCTTGAATGCGCTGTGTAAGTAGATCTTGATCTTGATCAAACGTACAATTTGATTTAATTCCCAATTTCGGAACTTTGTTTTAAGCTATTAAGATCGTCCATTTCAGAAAGATAATTCTTAAAATTTCTTCGAATCCAACCCCAAATTTTTAATTTGTTATAAAAGAGTTTTAAATGTCCTCTAACTTTTTTTTTGTACAATTTAATGAGCAACCTTAAAAGTATACTACATTCTGTGTTATTAACGTAATCATATAAAATTGAAATTAAAATGTTTTAAAATTTATAAAAAAAAATTGGAAAAACTAAAAGATTTGAAAATTGTTCCAAGATTCAGAGACTTAAATAAGTGTGAATTTAGGTAGATAATTATAAATGTGTGTAATGGGTTTGGGTGGTTGTGTTCTACTTTTACGTATGTATGTTGTAAATCTCTTTGTGTTCTATTTTTTCGTTTTGTATTGTAATCAAAACAGAGTTTTACCTCTACCACTTAATCACACTAACTATAAATGATATAATCCTTAATATTATAACCCCTTAAACCAACAGCATGAGCCTACAACTTCGCCCTGCCAAGCGCTTTCCTTACTTAATCAAAGTACTAATTCTACACAAAACCCTTTTTAGGTTATTTTTGTGAAGTTCATCTGTAGATATTTATGAACTATGAACATTTTTCCTATCCTAAAAGTAAAATATTCAAATTAGTTTAATTATTTTCGATTGACAAAGTCCGTATGGTACTTTGTATGTTTACTAATATTAAACGCTTCTATTTCCCCGTAGTCGATTACAATTTTCTGCCAGCATTTCTGTGTGAATATTTCTAATTCCAAATAGTCGTTTTACTTTTTGATGTTCGTATTTTTAACATTCTATCTATCTATCCGTCAATACACAATAATTTTTTTTTTTTACCAAACAAACTAAAGTTAAATTGATAAAAACAGAAAAATTGTAGAAAACCGGCGAACGCGAAAAAAGAATCAAATCCGTGTTACTGACAACAATAAATAAATGCCATTCCATACAATACGTTCTTGATTGCATGGCAAGAAAAAAGAAAATTTTAATAAAACAACATGAAAGCGGAAAATATGGGGAACAATATGGAAGGAAAATGTTTGAAGAGCCAAGCAGGAATTTGATAGCGTAGGGAGGGAGAAATTTGGAGTTTCTTAGAAGATTATTATTATAAATATTTTAGAAAAATATTTAAGGAGTTTAAATTAATAGATTCGAACTCAGAAACTAAAATTCGCAAAAACTGAAGAAGTTTTATAATTTTCTAGAAACATAATGGTAAAAAAAAACTTTAAATAAAACTTAAAACAAATCATAAAAAGTTGGAAATTCTATTTCCCATAGGATTTTCCACATCCCCGACTAAAATTAGCATTTCCATTAGCAACCTTTGTGGTTTCCCCAGGCTGAAATATTAAATTTGTTCTAAAATTTAGCCACACAAATGGCCAGCATTAAAAAATGTGCCGCTATAATTTTCGGGCTCCGTGAAAAATGCAATAAAGGAAAACGAAAAACTAAAAGAAAGTAATAAATTTTTAGTAGATTATGCAAAGGGAACAAAAATTTTGGGCAATGCACAAAGGGAACTGCAGGGGAGCCGGGAAAATGTTTGGTTCAGAGCTGGCAGGCTCAATTAAAAAAGCTGGCGCCACGCGGGGAAACCCGAACAACAAAGGCTAACAAATTTTTTTATGATACGAGTACACAAACAAAAGGGGAAAATCAAAATAAAATTTAATAATAAAAGGAGAGAGGGCCACAAAAAAGTAATACAAAAAAAACATAAAATGGCTGGGCACAAAGTGTGAAAAGGAAGACTAAAAATAATCATAAATAAAATGGGCGAAATCTCATATGCGTTAACTCAACTTGGGTTATTTTATTGTTCAGATATGTGGTTTGTGTGTGTTTGGATATATACATATATATTTCTCTGTGTGTGTGTCTCTGTCCCACTGTGTGTATGTGTGTGTCCGTTTGTTATTGTCCCTTCTTGTGAGTGTTTGTTCTAAGAAAAAACTAAATAAAGGAAAATTCTTGGTTATTATATAAAGTTTTCTTTCAGTTTTTATACGTGTATATGTTTAGTTACTAATTTTGATTTGCATTAACAACTTTTTAGGGCCCACAAGTACTGCTGATCCCTATTCACCATCCCTGAGTGGACTGACAAATGGAGCTGCCTACGGAGCTGCCTCCCAACCTCTGACTGCCAGCGCCATTCAAGCAGCAGCTGCTGGCGTGGCTGGCAAGCAGATAGAAGGTTAGTTTAAGTTAATATATATATTTTTCTTTAAACAATAATTATCTCCTATTTCTTCCTCCCAAAACTAGGTCCCGATGGCAGCAATCTATTCATTTATCATCTACCTCAGGAGTTCATTGACACAGATCTCGCGTCGACATTTCTCCCCTTCGGCAATGTCCTCTCCGCCAAGGTGTTCATCGATAAGCAGACCAACCTGTCGAAGTGCTTCGGCTTCGTGTCCTACGACAATCCACATTCGGCCAACGCGGCCATCCAGGCGATGCACGGCTTTCAAATTGGCACCAAGCGGCTGAAGGTCCAACTGAAACGTTCCAGGGATGCGGCCAAGCCGTACTAGGCAGCTACAAGAATCAAGGGGCGTGGCCATGGCACCCAGCACACAACAATAATAATTCACAAAAACATTAAATGGATGGATGAAACTCTAGTTTAGACAATTGTGCCTTTTTAGCAACGTTCAGAAACCAAAGGACCAATTACAAAAATGTATCTGATAAGTGAACACAAAACTAAAGATAAACAGAAAGCTTACAAATAAAGTTCTCGAGTGCACAAAAAAAGGAAAAACAAGAAGAATAAAACCGCAAAAATCAACCCTACCAAAGAAGTAGCTTAGAAGTTGCATCCTTCTTGTAATCACATTTGCTGAATACCAACAATCATTTTCATTAAATCAATCAAACTATCTAACGTGGTCGGCAAACAAATCCTGAAAATAAAATATAATATAAAGGAAATTCAGATTAAGCTGCGTTGTGGCGCCAAAGTATTTTTCAAAGCCAAATAGTTAAGCAAACAAAAGGAAAAACTAAAAACTAAAAACTAAAACCTAAAAACAGAAGATGAGAAAATCTAATTTTTGCACTAAACAAACAATAAAACTTAGAAAGTAATGTTTAGGCTACAGTTAAGGTAATAAATATATGAATAAAATGTAGTAGGGTGAAAAGCCAACAAAAACATTCGAAATTCCGTTCGTAGTGAGAAACATTCAAAGGGATAGCTAAAAATATTAAAACTATACATTAAAAAATTCTTCAAAACCCATGTGAAAAAACTAAAGTTTCTAGAAAACTGAAGCTAAACACTTCTGGTTTAGCTTCTTCGTCTCTATTTCAAATCTATTTTATATTCATTGATAGTTGAAAACTATAAACATACGAAGCAAACTTAAAACATTTTGTCAAATTTGTACTTAAATTGCACTTGATGTTAGAGGGCAAAATTAAACTGAACTAAAGTCCGAAGAAATGTAAGTGTAAACAATTTAGCTTGTAATTAGTTTAACATTTTACTGAAAAGTGTAAAAATGAAGCAGTCAAGCGGTTTCAAAGATTTACAAATAAAATATGAAATATTTAAAAATATGAAGTTTTTATGTGTCTGCAAGGCAACTCCTTCGTCAGCTTAGATTCTGGAATGTGAATCTCCTTAAAGAAAGTCAATATGCATCCTGCTGCTAGTTGTGTCCTTCCAGGAACTCCGAGATGCACTCGTTGAATCCCATCCCATTCCCTTTCCCTTCCTCTTCCCCTGCTGCAATTCAAATGTTGGCGTTAACGCATGAAATATGCATATGCCAGGAGTCGCCGAATGTGCAGCTGTTGTCTGGGTTTTTCCTTTTTCACTTGCCACCTGAAAACGTAGCTGGCTTAAACAAGAATAGCTGCAACAACTATAAAAAATATAAATCCCAAGGGAAAATACAATTCTTATTTGTAGGAAAGTAAAGTTTCTTTTTAATAAAAAAAATAAAAAAACATTCAACGAGAGAGTTTTTATTTTGAAACCTCTTAAAGTAAAAATCAAAATTAACCAGCCCTTTACCTGACTCTCCATCAAAGTAAGCATTCTTTTAACTTCAAGAAACGTGCCTGTCGTCAGGGTCAGCTCCCAACATTATTCAGTCTGCTTCTGAGCGTGCAACTTGAAATATTATTTTCTTAATCGTGAAAATCTCGCAAGCAAATAACAATTTCTATAGAAAATGGCCCATAGAGGCCAGGGGGAAAGGCCGGCGGGAGGACCGTCAGGTTCTCCACCGCCCCGTCCGCCGAAAATACCACCACCCACCTCGCCCCGTGGAACTTCAACGGCAACGACACCGGGCGATGTGACTCCGGCCCGCGGACCTCCACCAACTCCGGCCACAAGGCGGGTTTCGATAGGAATGGGAACGGACAAGCCGGCTTCCGGCAAGGCTGCCAGTACCATGGCGTCGCCAGCAACAGATGCAGTAGCATCATCGCCAAAACCATTATCGCCGAAGAAAGATCTTGGACCATCACCACCATCGCCACCTAAATCAAGTCTTCGCGATCCTGGCCCATCAACATCACCAGGAAAACCATCCACACCACCTCGGACAAGTGTCCCGGATTCCGAACCGGGACCATCTACCAGAATATCCATTCGGGAAGCAGGTCCATCCTCGTCTCCCCGAGCTACTACCCCGGACTCGGCAGCTGTATCCCCTCGGCGACCCAGCGTTGATGCTGGCCGAATATCTTTTCAAGCAGGTCCGTCGACCTCCAAGGCTGTTAAGCTAGCCGCTGCTGGGGACAGTTCATCCCAAAATCCTGCAAAGGAAAAACTTAAAATGTTTCGAAAAAAGAAAGGCGACGAGACATCAGCGTCACCCCGTGGCCAACGGCCGGGTTCGCTCACGACACATACAGCAATGCAAAACAGGGCCAAGACCAACCGAATCCTTTACACGACCGATGAGGAGGTGCGCGAAGCCCTTGTGGAGTTTTCCGTTTTTATCATTTTTCTGATCCTAACATCTCTGGGTAAGTTTGTACTTAATAAAAACCAATGATTAGTATCGCAAAACTCATAAGCCCAAAACTTATTCCACAGTCGTTCTCTCCGTCCGTCACTCGTATATGTTTTACTTCAACGACACAATGAAGAAACTGTTTACTACTCGGGAATTGGTGGTGGCACCTTCGGTCACGATTTGCTTTGAGAAGCTGATCACTGTGCCAGATTGGTGGGACTATCTGATCTATAACTTTCTGATAACTCTTCACGGCGATATGACTTTTGGAGACGGTCTTCCAACGGATAATAATACGATAAATGATCAACCTCCGCCTCAAGAAGCACCTGTTGCGAATGAGGATTCGCCTGATGAGTTGCCGGGCGAATTGCCGGCGGAAAATCCCGAAGAATCCCCAGAGGCTGAGAGATTGCAAGAGGGTAATCCGTACAATATGGATGGGCGTACTAGGTATATCCGGCAGGCGGAATCAGAAGAGGGTTCACCCGGAGATGACAGCGAAAGTGTTCAAAATGAAGTTCCACCCTTAGATCATTTTCACAACAACATGAGTTCACATCATTTGGAGGCGAGTTGATTATTATGTACATGGATATATTTAAAACCATAATCTCTGCTTTCTAGGGACGTGTCTTTCTTTATGAAAACCTGCTATTGGGTCCGCCACGTCTTCGGCAAATTCGAGTGAGGAAGGATAGCTGCTACGTCAACGACGCCTTCATCAGGTACTTCAACACCTGCTATGCCGCCTATTCCGCCGGAGCGGAGGAGCGCAAGGTGGTGCACAAGGGCTCACTATATCGGACGATGAACGAACTGGATTCTACGCCCATTTGGACAGTGCTGGCTTTTTATCGCACCGGTGGATACACAGTAAACTTGGACTATGAGAAGGACAAGAACCTGAAGATCATTAGGGACCTTAAGGAAGTTCACTGGCTCGATCGGGGCTCACGACTCTGTTTGGTGGAGTTTAATTTGTTTAATGAAAACACGGACATTTTCCAAAGCGTAAAGTGAGTGGTTCCTCGTTTTATATTTTAATATTCTATGTATTTCTTTAATTGCTTAGGTTAATAGCGGAAATTCCGCCTACTGGTGGTGTTATACCCCAGGCACATCTGCAAACTGTAAAACAATATTCCTTCTTCACGGACCGCAGCATGGTCATGACTGTGATCTATATTTTCTGGTATATTATGGTCGTCTACTATACCATCTACGAAATCACTGAAATACGCAAATCCGGATTCAAAAACTACTTATTCTCCATGTTAAATATTCTGGATTGTGTTATATTGCTGGTTGGTGTCTTCTTTGGCATTTCAACATTTTGAATTTCAAATAAAATAATCTTTCCCCAGGGCTGTTACCTTGCCTTGATGTACAATATTTGGCACACCTTCAAAGTTCGGTCCCTAACTGCCAAAGCCGAAGTGGAACTGACATATCAAAGCCTGGATGTACTCTGTTTCTGGAACATCATCTACGTGGATATGATGGCCATTTTGGCCTTTCTTGTGTGGATAAAGATCTTCAAGTTCATCAGTTTCAACAAGACTCTCGTGCAGTTTACTACGACTTTAAAAAGGGTAAGTATAATCATAGGCTCTAAAAATTAGAATACCCTATTATTTTAAACTCTTAGTGCTCGAAAGACTTGGCTGGTTTCAGTCTAATGTTTGGAATTGTCTTCCTGGCCTATGCCCAGTTGGGTCTTCTGCTATTTGGCACCAAGCATCCGGATTTCCGTAACTTTATTACCTCTATTTTGACCATGATAAGAATGATCCTGGGCGACTTTCAGTACAACCTCATTGAGCAAGCCAATCGAGTTCTGGGTCCCATTTACTTTCTCACCTACATTCTGCTTGTGTTCTTCATTTTGTTGGTAAGTTATATTGTTATTCTACCATTATTGTATACTAAATTAGTTTCTTTATAATAGAACATGTTCCTCGCCATTATTATGGAGACCTATAACACAGTCAAAAGTGAGATCACCCAGGGCCGCAGTCACTTGGGCTCCTATATTTATAAGAAACTGGCTAACATGCTCTACTGGATAACCCATTGTGGACGAAAGAGGCGACCTCAACCTCAAGCATCTGAAGCGGAGGACAAGAATGCGGAGCAAGAAGCCAATGCCGCCCAGGAAGAGCCTCAGGAGATGCGAAAGAACCTGACACCAGCAGAGTGAGTTATTAAAAATACCTTTCAATTATTTCTTTAATATAAAAATTAAATATCTTTCAGGCAACAGTATTTCAAGGACATTCCACCAGAAGAAAACCATGACATGGTTCGGTAAGTAGTTAAATTTAAGTTATAAAAACTCCCAATAATTGCCTTCGTTTCAGTCTCAACAATCGTGTTGGTCTATTAGAGGAAATTCTGGAAAAGTTAATCACCAATATGGATGACATTCTAAAACGCGTTGAGAAAGAACGCAATACAAAGAAAAAATAGGAAAACGTTAATTTCCTTACCCCTAATTACATTCTTAAATTTGTTTTTGTTACTGTTTAAATTTAACTAAGACACCAGTTAAGATTAATTCCAAATCTATTAAACAAACATTAAAGCTCAGCTCAGCAATTTCTAAAATTTTATAATGGCTTGCACACATTTTACCTGGCAAACAATCAAATAAGCGAAAATTAATTAACTTCAACTCCGGCGGCAGCTTGAGACTGAAGCAAACCCACAAAACCGCATGAACCGAGCGCTAATCTCTGCCGAATCCGTGCCAGCTTTGTGCCCTTAACCCTCTATTCCCCACATGCCCTGCTAGTTCACACCCGCCATTCATTTCTACATTTGGGAACAAAGGCATAAAGAAATTAAAAACGCAGGTGGAAAAAGGAACCTCGAACAAAGGGGCGAGCCACGAGTGTTTAGTTAATAGCAAATAAAGGGAAATGCACTTTAAAAATGTAAAATTAAAATGCAAAATAAAATTACTAACTTAATCAGAATTCCAACCACCTTTGTGCTATTTTAAATAAATTTCAATTTCCGAATATGACCAAAGCTTGGCCTAAAAGATTTAAAAATGCCATGAAGACTGAGCTATTTGGCTTTGTTTACAGCTCAAATTTGTTAAACGAACGAACGATATAAGGCATATAAGGCCCAGTTCATACAGACATAGCCACATTTATATGCCTCGCATTGTTTCGCTTTTGTAAATACAAATTGAAAAGTTGCAATCATTGCACCGGCCAAAGCAAATACACATAAAAATGGGAACTGGAAATGGAAGTGGGAGTGGGAATATAAACCATTCAACAGACAGGTGAGGAAGAGCACTTGAAAAGACCCAAAAGCCCAGCCCATCCTTCCCATTCCAGACCAGAAGAATCACGGATTGAGAGCACAGGAGCCATAATTACTGATATGCTTTTTACTCACACCCCGATGAGCTCAAAAACAGTTTACATCCTTTATTCGCTGAATGGCTCTGCTGCTGTTGCTGCTGCTGATGATGATGATGAGGGTGGCAACTCTGGTTGTAATGTACAAATATGTGTCGGCCACTTAAGCATTCAATGTGCTTGCCACCCAAACAACATTCGTCCATCAGCAACGAAATTTAAAAAGTAAATTCTGTACAGCTTTTCATTTTTGTTCATTAAATTCACTTATTAAAAAGTTAGCAACAAATTAGCAAACTTTTTTCATTCTGTTTTTCGGCTTATGAGTTTTCATTTTTGAGTTTCTACTGAAGTTAAACAAACAACAGATTTATTTGGAAACCTGAAATTAATGGCTGTTCTGCAAACAAGCAAAAACATAAAGAAACAAACTACCTTTTTCTCTAAAAAATTGTTGAAAAAATTGAAAATTGTTTTTTTTTTTACTTTTCAGCATAATAAACTTTTTAGCTTATAGATTTAGCCAAAGTCCAAGAAAATCAGATGGGATTTATGAAAATGACATTTTCCATTGCCGTTTTTCACTTGCTGACTATAATTCACCAATTAATAAGCTCTTATGGCCCATGGTTTTGTTTGACAAAAGAATAACAGGCAATTAAGTTAACCATAAGTTGACCACAATTAATTACCCAGATGCATAGTATGGAAAAAATAATTAACTAGTAGTATTTTTTTTAAATGCAGAGAGAACTAATGAGGCACATAATGCCTATACAGCAGTTTATGTCCATATTCAATTTAAATCAATGGAATTCCCTATGGAAAAGCCTGAAAGTATGCAGCACATTCATCGAGGTATTTAAGGCCGTTGCTGAATTTGGTTAATAAAATAAGTGGAAGTATCATCAAGAAGGATAAATCATACAACCAGAAGAGTAATAATTATATTATGTGAGGGTGTTATTAACCCTTTTCGATTTCACTTTGTGGGTTTAAAAATAAATAATAACATTAAAAACCTTTACAAAAGCTTCAAGTTGTATTTATTCTTCGTACGATTAAAATTTTTTAACCAAAGGCATTTGAAATGATATTATACATATTTTTGAAGGTAGTGTAAAATAAAGCGAACTTATTTTTGAAAAGTACTTTAAAGTATTTTATATTTTTATTTTAACATAGAAATAAATAATTTTCAATGCAACAAGGCACACCTAATACTCGTTGTCTATTCTCAAAATAAATACGATAAGTTACGGTTGAAGAGAATGCCGATTTCTTTGGATCTCCCAGAGATATCCTCGATGAAGTGTTACAGACTACTTACTTAAGATTAAAGGTAATGCCTAGACTAGATAAGGACAAAGGGTCCTCATTTCGAGGGCTCTGCTAAGGAAAGCTTTTCGAACATGGGCATAGTTCTGACAACAGAAGGGTGCACAATGAACTCGGCATCGGGATTATGGGGGAAATCGGGATCTGCGGCAGCCATATCGTTGACAGCGATGTCGTTGGACAGGTCAACGGGCACAAAGTTTTCCTCGATATCGATTTCGTTATTCAGATCGTTTCCAAAGTCTAATTCTTGGTCATGATCTTGATCTTGATCTTGATCCTGGTCGAATTCAGCCCACTCATCGTTGAAGGTTTCGCTCATGATGACGGGAGTAGTGGCCTCGGCATCTTCATCGTCTGAGGAATCGAATTCTTCGCGCTCCTTCTTCTCTTTATTTTCTAGGTATTCCTTGTCCTCCTGATGATCCTTCTCCAAATCTTCTTGATGTTGAATCTCCCCTTGCACGGATGCCATCATTTCCTTCAGCTGATCCATCGTCTTCTTTTGTTCTTCCGAGAGGGTCTCCACTATTTCCTCACTGATATCAGATGCTTCGAAATCGGAGTCTGCGGGTGAGCTGGTGTCAGGTTGTGTGGTATAACTCTTGGTTGTTGTGGTCTGTGCATCGTTTTGTTGTGAGTTTAGTGGTGTATTGGTGCATAATGTGTGCGTGTGTGCGAAATAAATGAAATAAAAGTTATGATTAGTTATAGATGGTTTATAAGAGCCAATCTTTTGAGTTAGATATTAATAAGCACTAAATGCAGGGGCATGCATTCGGTCTTAATATATATTTTTAAGATTTTTAATATAATCTATTATAACTTTTGATTTACTGTTTTTAAAGATTAAAATAAATTCTGTCTTATTTTAATCTTGTTTCAAACTCACAATTACGCACTTCTTCACTCGTTTCCCTCAAAATGTTAACTGAGCTGCTGGCAAGTCAAGCTTAAACTTTTATAACAGAAACCTTTACAGAGACCATGGTAAACAAGATGGAGAGAAGGAGAGAGTCCGACTAACAGCAGTCTACACTGAAGTCTGAATTGGAATGAGTGCAAAAGAGAGCTAGCTACAGAGCTGGACCTTTACATACGTATCTTATCACTCAGTTCCCTCTTGCTGTTTAAAAAATATATTTCTCTCCCTTGATTCATTATTTTCGCTTTATATTATTCATTGCTTAACTCGTGAATCACCTTCTTTCCCTGTTAAATCAGCATTCAGCTTATAGCCTCTCTCAGCTACTCTTGTATGTGACGTCATATATTGATTTCTGTACTTCAAACTCGTTAGCCTTTTCTTAGAAATTTATATTAATAGCAACCACCACTTTTTACACATTTCTTTTGTTTTTGCTTGTTGAGATCGATTAATTATAATTTCAGATGATTTAACTCAACGGAAGCATTTTGAGTTGAGATTAAAATGAGAGGTAAGAAAGAGTGTGGGTTTACTAATTACTTACTATAGATTTTATGCAGATGAACTTTAACTGAGTCACCTTCTCTGTTTCTTAGGAATTTCTTGAGAAATGAAACTGCTTGAAAAGAGGAATCACCTTTGAGATGATTCAAAATATGTTTGATGATTTACTGACCAAAAGAATTTCTAATGACAACAGTTTCTGACCGCAAATAAAGCAATCCTGCTCGTCGCTTTTGCAAATAAATTAGGTTGCTGAGAGCAATATTGAACTCACATTTTGTGTGAAAAAAGTATAACTACTAATCCCTTGAATTCCGATGCTGTTCAATATTATATTTATATTACATTTTTAAATAAACATTTTGATGCTTTTAAAATTACTTTACCATGCAGTTACACACTTTTCCCCAAATGCCACTGCAATTACTTTCATATAATTCGAAAAAACTGCATATGTAAAAGTTATGAAAAGCTCACAAGTTCACAACTGCGAATTATGTGGATTTCCATGGCTGTTTTATACATTTTTTTCATTGGAAAATATTAATAAAACGCTCAGTCGTTTGTAAGTTTGCGATTACGCCACATGCTTTTTGCAAAAGCTTAAAAACACCAAATTGTTTAACGGCCTTCAACAATTTTTGCAATATTTCAATGCAGCTGGATAAGGAGTTATGGCCAACCCCTGACCCAGGCCCTCAAAAGCACCCTGCCGTGTGTATTAATATTTATAACCATGAATATTAAATTCAAATAAACGCATGAGAGGCCACCTACACCCTACACCAGCCCATACCCTCTTTCCCAAACACAAACCACAACTTTCAATATCCGTGCGAGATGAAAAATAAAGTTGAAAACTCACACAAAAAATTAAAATGAAAATATAAAAACAAATCGAATGCAATTCGCAACTTGTGCGAATAGTTTTTATTTTATATTTTTTTCTCGTCTCATGCGATTCGCTTCCGTTGCGGGTTGGAAAATGTCACCGCTGGCATTATTTAAATTTTAAATTGCGTATTTAAACGTTGACATGTCACTTACAACTTTAAAGTTGTTAATAATTGCGCTTTACGCCGCATTGCATTTTTTTTTACGGTCATTTATTAATTTCTCGCTGATTTATGCCGGCACGCAGAAAGCAACAAAAAATTTATCCAACCGGCACTCGTCGATTTCCCCACAATAAATTCTCATAAATACATCCAACGCCGCCCACCTGCCACGCCCACCATTTCGCGGTGGGCCAAACGCCCAAGACAAGGATTTATGCGAGCGGAGCACATGACTTTTAATAAAAATTAATTTTTATTATGGCCTAAAAGTAATTAATGGACTTGCAACAAAAAAGTCAAGAAAAATGGTGGCATATGATGCATGCACCGCTGATGGAATGGTAACACGTGTGTTACCAATTGCCGTTGGGTGGGGAAAATTGAGGTTGCCGAAAATGTATATATAGCCCTTGATGGGAGCAAAGTGCACACGAAAATGAGTAATTTTAAAAAATAAAATTTAATCATAAAAACCTCAGCTAAACCGAAATTTATCAACCTTTAACTTTGTCATGTTTTCACTCATAACTCTATATGTCAATTACACAACTCAGATATATACACTCCCCTCTCATCACATTAACCCTTTTTACTTATCTACACATTTGCATAATATTTTGTTACATCCGATTTTGCTGTGGCCACAAACTATAATTTGTTTGCATTATTAATTTAGATGCAATCCAATGCCATCGAAAAAAGAGTGAGGATAAAATTACTCACAAATCCAATGAAGCAATATGCATATTATATGATGGCAGAAACAATATTAAACGGGAAGAAAAAACCATCTAATTGTACAATTAAACATTTTGTCGGGTTAATAAAATATTTACGATTGCGGTTTGAACAGATTATTGGCCTGACAAATTAGCAAAACTTAATTATAGGGCAAACGAAACTAAAAAAGGATTAAATTAAAAATAAACAGCATAGTAGAAACTAGCAAATGAAAGCTTTAAACAAACAGAAGTAAATAAAAACTAAAATTATACCACAACCAAACCAAATCACCATTAAGGTTTTATTCCAGTTGCATAATTCGATGTTATAGTTTTTTTTTAGTAATAAGTAAAATAAACGCAGGCAGTTTATGTATTATATATACAGTTGGGATTGTTTAGTTTTGTCGAAAACTTTATTTAAAAAAGAATAGAAATATGTATATAGGTATATTACAAGTTTATAGAAAGATCTCAATATACAATTCGCTTTTTGTTTTGGTTAGTAGAGCGCTTGCCAAGCATTTTCAGGTTAAATGTTCTTCAAAAGAAAGTTCGATTCTTTTTCGAAAATATTTCTATACCTCGGGCTCATCGATGTCACGCACCTCGTTGTCCTGGGGCTGTTTTTCCAGCGGCTCGCGGCGATCGTCCTCATCTTCCTCATCAGCCTCCACAAACTTAGTGGACTTCGGTGGTGCAGAAGTGCTGGGAGCAGCAGCAGGCTGAAAGTCGCCACCACTGGTGTGCACACCCTGAGCCACCTCCTCGCCACTCTCCAAGGGACGCACGTTCACCAAACGAACCTTGAAAACGCTGTTGTTACCACCATATACCGTTTCGTTGATCTCCACCTTGTGACCATCAACCACCTGAATTGGTTATTATTTTTTTAATGATTAAAAAATTATTTAAGTTTCTAGATAATTTAACCCTTCTTGGTTGCTTTTTACCCCTTACCTTAACAGTGGAGGTGGTGTTGGCGTTCTTGGAGTCCAGGGGAATCAAGGGTCGCACTGCGAAGGAGAAGGGATTGCCACTGCCGGACTCATCAGAGTCGCCATTGGGAGAAGCTCCATCCTCACCAGAATCGCTGCCAATCGCAGGCCAAAGACGGGTGCGCAGACGATGGAAGAGATCTAAGAAAAAAGTTAATTTAAATAAATTAATCATTTTGAGGAATAAACTAATAAGGATGTTAGGACCAATGTAATAAGCCCTTCTAAAAAAAAAACACGGAAATTTAAGAAAAAATGCTCACAAAAAATTCAGTGAGAAACATGGCAGGTGTCCTTGGTCTAGACAAGTCCTTGAAAATTCCCTCTATATCTACTCCATCCTTGAGAAAGGAAAGACATTCCGTTGTCGTCTGTGTCTCATGCTAATGTATTTTTCAGTTTGAAAATCCCTAATCCGTAAACGCACTAAAAAGCGTTTTCTGTGTCGCCGGCGTCTCTGTCTTTTTCTTGTCTGCACTTTTGTAAGCCCCAACCCCTTGACCCCATCTCACCCCTATTCGCCTCAGTTTCTTTTGGTCTTTTCCAGTCTAGTTTTTTTCTTTGTGTTCTCTTCAACCTTGTCATAAATTCTTGACCGCATTGTTTGCACGACTTTGTTTTGGCCCGGTTGCTGATTGCCGTTTGTCGACAAATTCATTTGCTGGCTGCATTTTAATGCGTTTAAATGGCTGCGTGAAATAGTTTACGGCTGGGTAAAAGTTTTTCATGCCAGTTAACGGATGAAAAATTCGGAAAAATCCAATAAATTATGTATTTTTGTAGGTAAATGATTTCTCTTCTCTAAAAAATGGCTCCTTGTGTATTAAAAAGAATTTGCTGACAAGAAACTTCGCTGGCCACCGCAACGTTCAACTTTCTATTTGTCTATATGCCATTTTCCACGCTTCGTTATCGTTGACCCCCCACAATCTGCAAAACCCCCAACTAACCAAAAAAAAGAAGATATAAGACAACAAAGAGTATAACAACTTTTATGCATATACAATGCCCAGGGCTTTGGAAAGTTTTTATCCTGCCCCTCGAACTCGAATGTATTAGGATAAGATTTATGAAGTTTCATCTCCATCGTCGTCATCTGCAACGTCTTAGGGTCTTAGTTAAGCAGAAATTGGCAAGAAGAGGCGCAAAACTTTTCACTTTTAATGGTCAACAGACTGGTTTGACCTACTCCGCCTTCACTCCCCACTTCCTTCTTTGCCCACCATAAATATAGAAATAAATACAAGAGAATAAATAAACTTTGTCTGGGCTACAGGACTTTGACATAATATTTTGATAAATTGTTTTTCATTTCACTTCTCTGGAAGTGGGTATGGAGTGGGCAGAAATGGAGAGGCAAAAGTTTAAAAGTCCCCGAAGGACAGTTGGCTAATTGGCCTGGCCAAGGGAATATGCTTTTAAGCCATGGACACCAATTAATAGAAATATTCTCGATGGCTCTGATACTCTTTTTACTAAAATTTAAAATTAAACAAAAATGACTTTAATTAATTGTATATTCTGATTAGAATATGATAGAATAACTTAAATAAAAACAGAATATTTCTTCTGCAAACACAACATAAACCCCATTATACCCTTTCGGCGTTTTATAATATCAAGTATACGTAATGTGTCATCCGTTCGATCATCGTTAAGCTGAATAATAATGACGACATTAAATGCATTCGAGACTTGTAATTGCATTGCATGCTGTTTTTGAGGCCACATTAAAATATTGTTTAATTAAAAAATCATTATAAATGCTCAAGCCGATTAAGCAGCACATCACGCATACGCCGCATGTGACGCCGCACGGCACTCACCATCGAAGGAACCGAAGAAGCCCAGATTGAAGCTGGAAGGATTTGGCTGGAGGAAGGGATAACCAGAGCCCGTATCGATGACGCCGCGGAAGTTATGGAAATCCGATTCCTCGGGCTGAGGCCTTGAGGGCACTTTAATCACCTCCGCATCATCCTGCGGGTCGTTGCGAGCTGAAAAGTAATAAGAAAAAGGGAAAAGGTTATTTCAGTGGGAATTAAATACTGTAAGTCCATCATTAAGAGGCAAATTGCCTGGTGAAAATTGGATTGAATTAGTCAAATCAGCAGGAAACGACCCCTTTTTGCCTGCCTCATTAACGCTGATTACGCCATCTTTACTTTGCATAATTTTTCCGTCTCCCGTTTTGGTCGGTGGTTTATGATAATGCAAGTGCTCTTTCCACTGGACCTTTGCTCGATTTCTAAGATATGCTGTATATATAATATATATGGGAGCAACTTTAAATACAAATTCTCGCCACTTCAACAAACTGGGCCAAGGCTCTATCTGAGAGCCCCTAAATAACGAGTCCTTCGCTGGAAATCAGAATGAGGGAGTGCAGTCAGGTTGCAGGCATAGATAAATTCACCCCTCGCCTTCTGCTTTCCGCTGCCGCTCAATCTTTTTCTCCCTTAATCTTTAGTCCTGGCATGTTGCACTTCATAAATCTCGGCAGCTGACACTGACAGCGACAACAGGCAAACAACGCAGCACAACCATCATACAACAAGTGGCCAGAGGGAGCACAAATAACACAAATCAGAGGGGAAAAAGAAAAGGCGACCTAGGTTCTACCCAGTAATAAGATTATCTTAAATTACCAAAAGATATAGTGATCTTTGATTGCCTTAAATTACATCAGTTTTTAAGGATTATATCCTACTTATTTTTAAAGCATACGTTTTAGGTTGAACCTTAAATGAAATATTTCCTATATTCCCTATATAAAAACTCTCAAAGCCTCAAAAACTTATAAATATCGATTACAACCCTTCTCCCAGAAACCAACATACCCCTCCATATCAGACACTTGCAACCCAACTAACGACGTTAAAAATAAGTCAAGCAGAGTTGACTCTCCTCAACACAGATCTGGGCAACTCAGTTCGCCTCCAGTTGGAATGAAATGTGAAATATGAAAAGCTTTATGTGTTGCGTAAAATTGCTTACGCAGAAGGCGAACGTATGTGACCCCGAAGGGGTCATTCGGTGGGGGTATCCTACATGATGTCTGATTCAGGGGTGCACAAAACAAATGCATTTTTGCGGCTCCCCTTTTACGTTCGCTTTTTAAGCCGATTTATGAGAAATATACACGATGCCCGCAATATGTTTGGGTTTTTGTGAAAAAAATGTCACCACCATCACTACCCCTTACTTGTGTACAAACACCTTTTCCCCCCTTAAGTCCCGCCGAGCTCAAACATAAAGTGGAGCAATTGAAGAAACAAAAACAAAGACCCCAAATATGGGCCAGAGGCGACCCGGTTAAAGGGGGTAGATTGGCAGACGTGAATGTCATTTACAAGTGCAAATATTTACCTTTGGTGGTGCATATGAAAGTGGGCTACCTGCTGGCAAATATGCACCATGGATATATTTATTGGTATTCATAAATGCACGGCAAATATTTCGGAAAGTTATCGAATGTAAAATTGCTCTGAAAAATGTTTTTATTAGTTGTTAACTATATATTTAAGCTTTTTTGATAAGTTTTCTTCACTTAATTACAGTTTAAATCTACATCTTAGTATATAAAGCCTTTCAGGTAAAAGAATCACAATTTAACTTACTTAAAAAACGTTGAGCAGGGGAAAAATACAAAAGATAACCCCATCGTTGCTCTCCATCAACCCCTCATTTCAAAGGCTATTAATCATGCGAAACGTGGAGAACGCAGGAAATATGAAAACATCTAACATGGCAGTTTCATTAATTTTCCAATAATTAAGCCCAGACAGGGGACTACGGCTTTTTCTCCCGACTTTTCGCATTATAACCGCCTCGGCCCCTGCTGAATTATGGAATTAATAAAGCCAGTTGGCAGATTTTTGGGAAGCCAAAAAGGGACTGCGCAAATTTCTGCAATGCGCTGCGCTTTTGTTCTAAACACAACGAACAATTTTGTTGCTAATTATGTAAGGTTAACAAGCGAAATGGGCGTGGCACTCATATATATACATTTTTTTTTTTTGTATTTTTGGGGGCTTTTCACTGTTTTTGGTTTCCTTGTTCTCTGGGAGGCCAACATAAAATCCCTGGCAATCGCTTGGCCTGCGTTTTATGGCGCTAATTGGCCAAGGGGCAGCAGTGGGAGTGCCCTGGCTGGCTGGCTGCGTCAATTAATTAACATAATTGTACAATTTTGCATAATTTAGTGAGCAGCAATGATGATTTTGTGTTGTGCACCGGACTTCTTTGCCTTGGCCCTGGGAATATCCCGAGCTTTGTGGCTGAAGTTGCTACTTTTGAGGGTTTTCTTGCTGGAAATAATATCCGAGATTTGGTTTTAACTACAATTGTTTATGAAATGGTAAAGAATTGTGTATCGAAGGGGATTTGTTGAAAAGGGAAGTCGAAACCTGCTTTGTTATTACATTTTTAGAAGTTAAATTAAAGACTGGCAGAGTTTCGACAGGTAACATGGATATAATGTCATATTTTTAAAATTTTTAATTGAATACAAAGAAAAGCAGAGAAAATCTATTAGCAAAGTCAGTTTTTTATTACAAAATTTGCCAAAGCCAAAACTTTCCTGCCTGAGCCATCAATGCATAATTAAAAGACAGGTTGAGAAAGATGAGATAGGAATACAATATTTTACTAGGAATAAATGCTTAGAGATAATTGCCAACTGGCCATGGTTATTTCTTCTTTTGCTGTGGAAAATTGCTGGAAAATATCAAATGCTCTTCGCAATTCCCAAATTGCTGCGCTCAAAATGGTAATTAAACTGCTGGCCAAATACGTTGGGCTTGGGCCATGGATTCCATTGCAATTGGGTACCAACGGGGCTCATCCCCGTTGGGGGGGGCTGAACCATTTTGGCCATCAAATTTATATTGCGGCTGTCCAGGGCAACATAGATGAGTGGCTCCAATATGGTTTTGGCCAACATACAAAATTGCAATTCGCTTTTTGGCCATCATCGATGCATGCGTTTTCAATTACTTGGCCGTTCAAATTGTTGATGAAATATGTGTAATACTCGCTCGTTTATTGCCGAGACAAGTTTACCACTTTTTCACTATTCATTTGCCATTTTCCATTTTCCGGTCTCCCTCCGTTTTCTCCCTTTTAAAATTGCAAATTCAATTCACAGAAAATTTGATCTGCCGCCAGTGCGGTAGAACTTTTCTAATTAATATAGAAATAGTGGCGAATAAAATATGAAAAAATTTTGTTGAAAATAAATACAACTTTTCAACTTTTACTGCGGGGCATTCTCATTAAGCTCTGGCCCGCCTCCTTTTCCCGATTTCCATTCAATTTATCCCTTTGGCCTTCTATCAATTTTTTTACCATTTTAACGTTCACAAATCAATTTAACTTTTCCAGCGAATTTTTGCCTCGATTTTGTTGCTCCTTTTGCAGTTGCATGCAATTAATGAATTTTTAATAGCCGCACTTTGGTTAATGTAAAAAGTTTTCTCCCCTAATGCCTCAGGGAGAGATGGGGGGTAGTAGGGGCTTAGGCTACTTGTTGTAATTATGATTGTAGTTGCAAAAAGTTAGTTTCCTATGTAAATCTTCGAAGGCTCTTCTTTTTTCACCGCCAGACTACGAGCAATTACTAAAAGGGAGAAGGTAGTAGAAAAAGGCTTAAATGGAGAAAATCTGGAAATTATTGAAGTCTCTGGAAGCCCCTGGTAAAGATGAAATTAAAAAACAAGAAGCCCCAATTTATTATTTAACATGAAAACCTAGATTAAATATTTAATGAAAATAAAGAAAATTGTAACTTTTTGGATGTTTTGAGTGCCTTTACTTGTAGGGAAAAATATCGAAAATAAACCCAATTAATTCTTACTTAATTGCTGTTATAACACTTTCCCCACTCCAAGGGCTTTCGGTTTTAAAATCACCTTTCCGGTCCAAATCCATTAGCCTAATCCCACCACAGATTAGATCCCGACCACCCAAATTTTGTGCAATTGCAGCTGCAAGAGCGAGGGGCCATCAACGCCTTTGGAACGCAGCAGACCAAACCCAAACCCGAACCCAAGACCCAGAGAAAGGCATTTCAATCACATACAAACATTTGTGCTTCCTCCGGCCGAAGTGTGTGGAAAGGATGTTGGGATTCCGCCTCCTGGCAAACTCGATTGTATGCAATTTGGGTTAAAATGATTTCAAATCAGTTGAAAACCACTGGCCAGAGACAGACGAAGGAGGCCTGTCGAAGAAGCCAAGGCAAATGGGAATGGCCACAGAGGAGGCGGTCTATGTAGCTGGGAGTGGGCGTGGTCCGAGTGCAGACTTGTGTCACGTTCAAGAACTCTAAACAGGAGGAAAATTAGTTTGATGCCCCACACAGACGCATATCTACCGACACTTGATGGCCCCTGAATTGGGGGGTTAATGGGGGCATATGTCAACAGCAGTCGAGGAGAAAGTGAAATCAAAGCCAGCTTTTCAGCTGGCCACCCACTTGTCCATCGCCCATCGACCAACGCCCACCTCCCCCACCCACTGACAGACCCAATCGAGTGAAAGTGCAGACTGAAGCTTAGTTGCTGTCATTCTCCAAGTGAAATGCCATTCAATTGACCTGCGTGATTGTGTGCCCTGCTATTTTGCTAGCACGCATTTATCACTCACTTTAAAATAATTGTTTAACTTAAATAATATTATTAAACATGAGAAATAATGTTAAAAAGGATATAAAAAGTCAACCAACTCCTTTCTCCCGAAAGTATGCAAGAAAAGGAATATATTAGTAATGTTTTTGGTTATTTATAAATATCTTCTTTTTTTATACCTGTATTTCCAAGATTTGTTGAAATAACTTTTCTCGAAAGTTTAGTTTTCATAGATTTATAAAATCTAAAATTGTGTTCAGTGCATACACACGCACATGTTATCATCTCCCATCCAATCACAGTTCGATGGAAAAAAAAAGGAGAAGAAAAGTTTAACAAATGATGGACGTGCAGAACCCCTTCGCAAAGTGCACATATCGTTCTGGTTTGAGCTTTGGAAAAACGAAAACGAAATTAGTTTAACGTCTGAACCCCTAGCTAACCGCCCTAAGTCCCCAACCCCTGGTCAACCCCTTTTTAGGGGCGGCTGTCTGTCTGCTTGCTATCAATTCTAATTACAAATGTCAACAATGATTTTTCGGCCATCCCCTTGATGTGCGAGTTGTGCGATGACGTTGGCTTTGCAGAATGGGGGCTCTCCCCTCGCCACCCAATCACGACTAAATCGAAGGGGGTTAGTGGGTAGGAGGTAGGATGGTGCCACACTGGGTGCCTTGATTAATGTGACGCGTTGCAACAACAGCTGGGGTCACACACACGGGTCTCGTTTCACGGCTGTCTCCTTTCTGCAGACCACTCTTTGGGTTAAAATACACTTGAAGAAAAGTTAACTTAAAATACTCTCTAAAACTGATTTGTTTCACAATCTTAAAATTTTTTCTATCCTTAAAACTTACATTTTTATGAAACTATTAATAAAATTAATGACCAGTGGCAATCACTGAAATTTTTTCTCAGTGCACGCTTCATGGTGTGGCGGATACGCTGCCTATTAGAGGCTGCGGTGCAGTTCTAGTTATCTGCATGGTTATTTCCCTCTGTCTACAATTGATTGGCAGTCGCGTTGAGTGGCGACTCCATATGAGGCTGTGATAAGTTGGGGCACATCCAGAAGAATGGGTTGTGACAGATTCGAGTTATATGGCTATGTGAGGCTTCAATCGGTCTGATGGCCAATGGCAAAAATGTCTGGAGTGGGGATGTTAATGACTTGAGCGGAGATAACAAATGCGATTTAGTGGATAGCTCAATGTGGAATTACGAAACAAATTGGTGGGATTACATTTAAGGATGTGAGATTGTCATTTAAAGCTAGAAAGGCAAAGCAGTATCTTCATTTTATACCCAAAATATCTTTAAGATTAATAAATGTAATAAAAATCCATTACAAGCAATTTTCTCGCCCTTTTATTTCACCCACAATACAACTTCATTAGCCAAACAAACAAATAACTTAATGAATGAATCTTTCAACTACCCCATTTCTCGTGCCCCATAATAAGAGTGTAATAAAATCAAGATTTGCATGACAAACCAATTTTTACGTGCCACGCAGATGGCAATGAGGAAGTCGGAAAGAACCGCTAACCAAAACAAAACGAAATAAATATAAAATCAAATTTAATTCAATTAATTTTGGGTCGCTAGGTCAGGCTGTACCACCCACTCCCTCCCCAACCCCACAACTTAGCCCACAAGTCAAGTCAGGTGCTACGTTCATTTTTCATTTCTCTCTCCACTTCATTTGCATTTTCGCAAAACAAAAACAAAACGCGATCTGAGCCTAAGCCGTACAGGAGAAAGAGAAACACCTCGAATGTAACTGTGAAGAATACACAGAGAGAAAATATGACAGGCAAGAAATGTTGAATGATTTAAAATGCTTAAAAAGAGATATCTAGAAATATTAGATGTATATGGCGAAAACATTATTATAAATATAATAATTATTTCTTCCTGTGTAATCCATCTACCTCGCTCTCTCCCTTGGGCACTCTCTCCCGATTGCCAAATGTGACAATCGTGTCACGTACTCAATGTTCTGGAAGATTGAACGTTACGTTTGTCGCGTTTAAAATGAGTTTTTTCATCTGAATTTGATTTTGATTGTTTGGTCCCGGACACGAACCGCACCGCCCCCTTTTCCCACACCCTTGGCAATTGTTGTTGTCATATCGTCGCCACATGCAACAAATTATTCTGCAAAGCAGCAAAAATGAAATTGCCAAAAAGTAAAATTGTTTAATTTTAGGCTTTCCCCCGGCCATTGTTTGCCTTCTCAGCCTTCATTATTCCTGTTGGATCAAGAATCATTTTTGCCGCCGTGTACGTGCAGAAAATTTGTAAAGAATGAAAAAGCATTCGGTTTTTGATTTCTGTGCTTGATTTGTAAATGGTTTTACCTGGTCGTGGGAGGGGAAGGGGAGGTGAGTGTGGCAGGTGCTGCAATTGTTAATGATTTGTGTGTCTGAGTCTGGCCCGAATGAGTACGAGTCTCGTTCTGAAGGCTTTCACTTTAAATTTGGCATCAAATGGCAATCGATGGAGCGAAACACTGGGCTACAAAACAAGGGTAGTATTTGGTAAGTTTACTGCCTTTGGATATTTTTATTTTTTTATATATTAAAGTGTTCTTCAGGAAAATGTAGTAAGTCCATATAAACGTACAAAAATATATACTTATAGCTATAAATAAATACGACAGCTTATACTACGAATAATTACTTAAAAATCTGTCACCAATTCAAGCAGCTGAGTGTTATAGGTTCCGAGAATTCAAAGAAGGCCTGTAATTAAGTTCTGATATGCTCAAATAAATCCCAAAACCTCTCTTTATGCGACGCAATTTTGGCAGTCATCCAAAGGGTTCCTCGGTTTCTTGGTCTCTGCCAGATATGCAAAATTTTCATAAATGCCACAGACTGCAGGGCTTTTGTGGGTGAGGCCCAGAACATGATTTACGATTACTAAACTACTTAATGTTAATCAATTGTGCAACAGAATCATGACGATGATGGACACATTTCGTTGCCCAGATAATTGCAGCAGACACTTTGTGCAATCATTGCAAATGTTGCATGGTGACAATGCTGAACGCAAATCCAAATCAATTCAAAGTGAGGGAAATGAAGGAAAATCAACGGTAAGAAGGCTGAGAAGGGGGCGGAATGGTAGTTGAATTTCGCATATTTTTGGTTGGCTGCAAAAACCGCAAATTGCTATTAACGAAAATCTAATCATAACCGGAAATTAATTTGACAGGAATCTCATTAAATTTACAGCCATACCAAAAGGACATATGGCAGCAGCTGCTGACGGGTCTGGGAATCCGATCCCATTCCACATTTTCAACCCATTTTCAGCCCATTTTCAAACCCACTTTCAAACCCACTTTGAAATCCTAATTCGCCATCCGCAAATCCCCTTTTGGCAAATCGTTTAAAGCTGCATTGCGTTGACATTGCAACTGCCAGCTGAGTATTTGAGTAATGTACGGGATTTCATTATAATATACAATTATTCCAGTGCTTTCTTATGTTTACACGAGGGCTAAGATCGTGAATTTTGTAAAAGAACATAAAAAGGATGGAGTATAATTTAAAAGATAATAATGAAAACTTAAAGGCATTGCACTTTTATAATATTATATAACTTTTTTTAACCGAATTATATTATAAAACCATATATTTTTGTAAAACTTTATTCCGATATAGCCACCCTATAAACTGATAATTATAACTGCCAACTAATTACTGATTACACCATTCCGCATAACCATCTTTGTGCGATTGTTCCATGTTAATTCGCCCAGTTTGTGCTGACTATGAGGAACTGCCTCCTCTGGCTTCTCTGTCGACTGGCTTCTGTAATTTATTTCTGATTTTGGGTTTGCGCCATGCGTGGCTGAGCATTAGAGCCGCTTGCACATTTTGCCAGCACATAAATTAACATAAAGAGGCGGCAAACTGAGAGGTGAGAAGGAGGCGTGGCTGTGTGGGCTAGGTGACGTCAGTGAAGAGAGGGAGTGGAGAAGGGTTATAAGCCTCTAGGGAGGCCTTGCAGCGATTACGTGACATTGAACCAGAGCCAAAGTGGCTGATTCTGATGTTCTGTTGCAGTAGTTCTCAATCACAGACGACGAGAGTTTGAGTCACCGTCTAATTGAACAGGGACGGCGGCAAGAAGGGAGGCCCGCTTAATCCCTTCGTGACATCTGACAATTGCAATTCAGCTGGCGAGTTCAGAGTCTGGAAAGTCCGCTGATCTATTGTCTCACGGGGGTATTGTTGGCTTTTCATTGTTGATTAGGCAAATACTATACAAAAATGCTTAGTTGATGTTTTTTTTTAGTTTATTTTTAGTGTATTTTTACAGCTGGCGATGAATCATGGATCATTAAGTTAGGTCTCATTCCTGGCATTTACTGTTTTCACAATATTTTAACTATATTTATTTGACTTATAAAATACATAGGAATTCGAATTGTTAACTAAGCAAAGCTTCGAATAAGTTACTTAGTTATTAAAATTAAAATTATTCTAAGACCATACTCAATACAGCAAATATTCCCCCATTCAGCCAAAGCTTTTTGCTCATCTAGCTAACAATTACTAAAAGCCAAAATAGAAAGCACACATTCTAAACACCAATTCTCATGTCTACTATATTTCCCTCCACTTTTAGAACGCAGTAACGTTACAACGACAGAGTTTTTGTGTAGATTCATATAGGTTTCCATTGAAAGTGATTAATCATTCGACTGCAGGCGAAACAGATGTTGCAATACCAAATTAACAAGCTGCAACTTAAAACACTAGTTACACTGTCATGTAAAATGATTTCATGTAATGAAATCCACAAAGGCTTAACATTTGAATGGATTAGAATGGCTTAAAATAGTATAAACTAAAAATTATCTTCTATCTTTGAAACTCCAAACAAAGACAGCTTGCCAGAATTCAATTGAATTTCCCAAACTTAATTGTTCATTTGACCAAAAAACAGTGGAAAAATCTAAATAAATTACAATGAAAACCGAAATGTTTGCAAAGCTGATAAATTAATTTTATATAAATTAGTGTGACAAGACAGGAAAACACAAAAACTCCTTGGAATAATAAACCAATTAAAGTTTGCAGTTCAAATTCCAAAAAACAATTTCATTTCATTTGAATGTGGCTCCAGCTCGTTGGCCTTGTTGTTTTTATTCATTTTACAATTCATTCGAACAAAGCTCAATTTATTTGGATTCGTTTTCGTTTCCCTTAAGTCACCGCAAAAGTCCAAGATTCCAAAGCAACATGATGGAGTCAAGTTAAGTCAGTTTAAATTAAAAGACCAGATTTTACGCATTTTATTTAGTTAGCAGAAGTGTTTTCTATTTAAACAATTTATTCATTTAATTGACTTTGGTTTCGAAGCCTTAATCTAATAAGCCTTTGATGACATGGGTATTAGATAAGAAAATATCAGAGTTCCCTGGGAATTGTGATTAGAGTTTAGTTTATTTTAATTGAATTTCGATTTTCAATTATATTGTCAGCATAAAATAAAACAAAGCAATGAAAATCTTTTTTAATTTATAAAAAATAACTAAAAATATTATCGCTTGATTAGGTCCTTGAATTAAACCTCAATTAATTGCCGCTTTTAGTGTTTTGTCAACAATTTTCCATAATCAGCTTAGTTGCCCCGCCATAAATGAACTCTAAAATATTTCCACTTCATAACAATTGCCACTGATTTAGGCCAGACCGACACAAAATGCTAATTACCTGACCATTCATCATACAATTTAACCAAAATATTTGTAAAGGTCCGAAAATTAACTTCAATTTGCATAAATAAATATCTCTCTAAATTAAACAAATTGCCCGGCCATTCATTCACCAACAATGAAAAATAAAAATAATAATTTACCAATAATTTTCATAATTGTTTTGAGTTTTATTACTCCACGCATAGTTCCACATACGAGGAGCAGCAGCAGCAGTAATAAAAAAATGCAAAAAGTGATTTATGTGAACATGCAATTGCAATTTGTTCTGTGGCCGAGAAAGACATTCCCTGGAAAAAGGCCTTAAAAGCGAATTATGGCCATAATTAACCCAATTCGCTTGGCCATGGGACACTGGCATGGTACGCCGCCGTTCCCATAAAAACAAAATTAAGAAATATAAGAAAAGAAAACAAGCTGAGAAAAATGCTTAAGAATTTCACTTGCAATCAGGCCGAGAAACGAAATGGGCCAAAAATGACAGAACTTGAGTGTATAATATTCACATGTGAGTTCGTTCAACCGATTTTTGGTTTGTGAAAGCTGAATATCACAATAATGGGAATATATGAGAACTATCAAGAAATCTATAGATATCTATCATAGGAAGATTATGTAAAACATCTCTCAGATGTAAATAAAAATCATCAATCCAGTTTTTCCACTTTTATAGTACTTTAGTTTGTTATGGTAATTCTTTTAATTGTACTTAAGTTTCTTCCAAGCTCATTCTAAATGAGAACAATAGAATATTTAATCAAATTAAAATTTAAAATTCAATTATTTATAACTCACTTTAAGATTTTATTTTAACTTATAATTCCTACACTCAAAACTATCGCACAAGCTATAAAATTCAATTTAGTTTATAAACATTGAATCAGCATTAAATCAAGACCTGTCGGCAAGTTTTCCCATCAATTTACCAAATAGTTCACAATAATTTGGGGCACTCATTGCAAAGATGAATCTTGAGCCGAAAAATGGAGATTCAACAACGAGTGTTGCATAAAATTTTCATATTCCTTGCAAATGATTTGGACTGCACCGAATTTGACAACTTCAAGAGGCTGTGGCAGCTGCCAACCCGCTGCCACGCCCGCTCTTTCCTCCAACCGCCCATCATCTGCAATTCACTGGCAGCTTCTTCAGCAGCAATTTATGCATTCAAGTGGCAGCCAAAGGCAGCGAACAGCAAACGCTGATGATGACAATAAGGACGCTGAATCCCTGATGCTGCGCCGAGTATTCCTGATATTTTGCCATTTGTAGTTACTTGTGTATCTGTAAGATGCATTTGGCTGATTGTCAAGTGCCTCGCTTTGTTATCACGAAGCTGCCATCATTATCCCGCAAAGAGAATCGACTTTAAACTTCAAGCTGCTATTTTTTATAACTAAATGCCTTTGTTTAATCAATAGAGATTAAATATATTGATCAAAGACTTGTTTTTATTTAAAAGTTTAAAAAAATATTTCCTGTTTATATTTAATTTAAACACGTAAACATCAACCTATTTGCTTGAGCTGCGTTTGATTAAAAACATAGTAAATAATGTCATTAAAAGCTTAACTTAACTTTGGAATTGCTTCGAAATCTTTCAGAATTCACCAGAATTTTCCAGATTATCAATGCATAAGAGAAATACAAAAGTGTTCTCTTGGAATTCCCTTTTCTTATCAATTTTCTTTGTTACTAATGTCAAAAGGTTGTCGCTGCTATACAATATATATTATGTACTATATGTAAATTGTATGCGGAAGAATAAATCTGATTCAATACTTCGAAAAGATTTAAATCCATTATCTAAATGTATTATATCACAAGTGGTTGACTTTTTAAAACCTATTTTTTACTATAAACTGCTAGTTTCATTGCAAATTTGTAGACCTAAACGGCTTATTATAAGGGCTTTTTACTCACCTGGCAATGAAAAGACTCCACTAAGGGCCAAAGTGGTCATCAGCACTCCGAATAACAGCTTCATTTTTATTTAATTTTTTTTTTTGTTTCTCACAATGTCTGGGTACTTTTGTAGATTTTAGTATTTGTTGATTTAGGGGTTCAAAGTTTTTGAAAAGTTGTTGTGAACCAGCAACTAGATTCGATTCTGTTCTGTGTGGAAAGACAAACAATCGTCAAATGCGCTTAAATGATTTGAGGAAGCGGCAAATAAACGGAAAGCAAGCGAGTGAGTGAGAAACCGAGTGAGTGACTAAATGACCGCTCTCTCACTCTCCCTCTCACTCAATTAGTCGCTGGTTTTATAAATATTCTAAATGGACAGAACAAAGTGTTGTGGGAAGACCGTTTCACCATGCCGGTCAGCTGGGTTCAATATTCTGGGACACTAGTGTACTGTCTGCAGCGTATGAGTAATATTGGTTTTTTCGTATGCAAAATGTTTAAATATTTTGAAAAGTTATTTTAATAGGTATTTTTAGATTATGTAGTTTACTACATTTTTAAACATTTTTTTAGGTATTTAATTTACTTTTTTTTTAAGGGGATTTACCCGCCACTATGCCCACCTCAACCTGCCGTAAATTTAGTTGAGCTTTCAATTTACTTAATCAGTTTTTGTCTATGCTTCGTTAACTGCACGCGGGCTTCTCTATTCCTCTATATTTTCATTTACTTTACTTATTTTATTTAACTTCGGCCCTGTCACAGTTGCTGAATGTTTTTCTATTCTACGTTTTATTCACAGTTCGTATTTCGATTCCACATTGATTGCATTGAGTGGAATTATGTCAATTTGACGACTGCTGAAATCACCTGTTGAACGAGCTTGGCTTAGAGTTCAAGGTTGTACTGTAGCTTATGTAAAACAAAAAGCTTATATGCCTGTTTCCCTCTAGAGAAACCATAGAGAATGGTTCTCTTCCAAAGAAATGAAAACGGAGATTAAACGATGGGGCGATTCTGTGTAATTAAATTGTTATGATAAAGTGCTTCTTGTTAATTCTCCAGATAATGCAGTCACGCCTTGATTGAGCCGAGTCCAATCACGACTTGGCTAAATGAAATGGCCAAGATAGAAGATTTATAAGTAATCAATATGGGAAGTTCGATTATGAATGATCTTTTTTGACATTTATTACATGAAAGATCTTACTACAGGATATCTGAATAATATATTCAACTATTATGCAAAATTTACAATTGAATTTTATTTAAATTTTTATAGGGTTAGGAAAAATTTTTCTAAAATTATTTACTTAAAAATAAATCTTTCAAGGTCTGAATATTCAAGAACTATAACTTTTTATAGCAATTTTGAATGCCTGATTATATTGAAAATCATTTCTTTATACGGGACGCAGCATAAAAGTTAGCACAAGTAAATATTTCGCAAACAAATGGGTGAACAAAATTAGGGTGGCAAATTGTTGAGCAGACAGCCTAAATAAGCTTGAAATTGTTTGTTTGTAAACATTTTTGTCAGCGTCGAAGCGGAAATCGTTCACGCATAGTATTCCACACAGCACACACATATTAACACACCGACACACGCGAATTTGCATAAACTTATTGTATTGTTACCGGTGTCATACAGTTATTTCTGTAGATCGTTTGAATCATTCGATTCGAAAGATCGGTGAGGAACGCGCGATCTTCGACGTGCGTTGGCTTTAATGAAATATTTCGGACTAAATGGTTGCGTACGATTTTGGCTTCATTTATACCAGCGCACGTTGCTCCCCCACAAGCAAACAAAAAGAGAGATTGAGAAGAGAGACTGCGACATGGGGAGGCAGTGGAGAACGGTGGAGATCTTTAAAGGGTCTTTAAAATGATCGAATTTTGTAAAAAAAACCTGGCATATCCCCGGCAGCATGTTTAATATTAAAATCTTGAAAATAATAATTCAAATGAATGCAAAAATCTTACCTCAACAATACAGTTCTTAAATTGTTAAGCCAAGAAGATTAGGAAACGGAAAATCCCTTGTAAACCCATCTTCCATAACCAAACGTCTTTTATGACTTTCAAAAGTAACAGAAATTTCACAAAAAATAGCATTCATCGACACGTCATTGGCGGCAGAAGTGAATGCAATCCGGACTGTGGGCCAGCGTCCAGGGCAGTTCCTTGACCAAAACAGTTCGAGGTGTTCGAAAATCAGAAATTCAAAGCAGATAGCCGACAGCGCTGGAGAAAAGAGACGGTTGCAGAGGAAGAGAAAGAGGTGGAGATATTGACAGCGACAAGGAACGCGCGCCAAGCGACGTTCTTGGATTGACAATGAACGCCACCTGCCCCCTTTTACCTGAACCTCTTAACCTCCCGCTACAGAACCCGGTTTCCTTTATGGTTCTTGCCCAGATCGAAATCTTCGATCGCTTGAGCTACAGCTGTTGGAAACTTCTGTAGACCGCTCTTCGTTTTTCTACAACTTGTAATTCTTCTCGTCGCCCCGCGAACCGGATTCTGAATTAACTGCACTTTCGTTGGTTTTATTCGAACTGCTATTTTTGTTTAACTACATACAGGTTTGATTGCACTATGCCTTTAAGTGGCAGAGGAGCATTTAAAATTAATTGCCATTTTCGGTTAATTGTTGACACAACATTCTTGCGGTCGAGTCAATAAATTCCCCAAAAACAAGATTTGCCTGTCAAGGCTTTAAAGAGAGAAGAAATTGAGTCAGTCTCATCTTATTTAAAAACTTAAGGTATAAAAGAGGCGTTAACATGTATTTTTCATTCTATATAATGTTTGTATTTTCCTTATATTTTATATTCTTTAGCATGTGCAGCCTCTACGTTACTCATATATATTTCCAATTTAAATTTAGACATGTCACCACAGGCGGCAACCCACAAATTTTGAGAAGACATGGTGATCTTGACCTTGACACTTTTGGAAGAAATATATTTCTACAAATTAAGAACCATTATTCAGGGTTTTATTTAAGGTTTGACTATTTTTAGATTTTTTGACATTTCTTTAAATTTCTTTAACAAGAATTTCATGGCTCCATCTATGAATTTTTAACAGCAACCGATAATAGCGCCATCTACTGCCAAGCAGCTGTGTTAATTTTACAGAGCTGTTAACTATGTTAAACAGAGTTGCCAGCTGGTTATTAAACGTTGTCTTGGTAACGGTTTTCACTTGATTTTATTGTCAAAGGAAAATATAAATAAATAGAAAAAAGAAAACAAAATAATCATGTTTCGCCGTGGAAAACTATCTTTCCTGAACACCAAGGATGATCGCATTAAAATAATCAACGAACGTATCAACATAACAGAACGACATTTGATGGAGATGTGTTCTTCATTTGCTTTGGTAACAAGGAAAATGGCGAAGTGAGTTAGATATTATTTATGATCCCTTGCCTTCTAACTTCGAGTCTTTACAGATATCGCGATTCCTTTGATGACTTGGCCAAAAATGTAAAGAGTTATGCAGATGATGAGGAAATCAACGAGAGTCTCTGCCAGGGACTAAAGAGCTTCACCAATGCGGTTACCATTATGGGGGACTACATGGACATCAATGTTCACCGGTTGGAACATAAGGTAGGATACAAAGTTATTTCAAAGTATTTTCTAATTCATTACTCTTAGATTGTCAATGAATTGGCGCAATTCGAGCAGCTCTGCAAGTCCACCCGGGACAATCTCCGCCTGGCTGTTATAGCCCGGGATAAGGAGGTTCTGCGTCAAAGGCAGATGCTGGAGCTAAAGTCAAAATTTTCAGCCAACAATGTATGTAGAAAATCAAATCAATTCAAATTCGTACTTCTAAAATAATCTTTGATTGACCATTCCAGAGTGCCGCTGATTCAGAGCTTTTTAAGGCCAAAATGGAGGTGCAGCGCACCAACAAAGAGATTGACGACATCATCGGGAATTTCGAGCAACGGAAGTTACGTGATATAAAACAGATTATCACCGATTTCATCCTGATCTCCATGAAGCAGCACACCAAGGCTTTGGAGGTCCTCAGCGCAAGTTACTATGATATAGGAAACATAGATGAACGCGACGATTTTCTAGAGTTCCAGAAGCTTATGAAAACGAAAGAAGAACCCACTCCCCGCAAGGCTGCATTAAAGAAGGGTCTCCGATCACAATCCATGGATAGTTTGGATCACGAGCACTTGGTGAGTCCACTGCAGAGACGCCAAAAGCTATCCAGGAGCAGCAAAAATTTGGCAGGAGCTGGAATTAGCCATGGTAGTAAAACAGAACCCGAAGAGGAAACTGACGAGCAAGATGAGGATGATGATGATGATGAGGTAAGCTATGGGCAAACACTTTCTATCCCTTAAAATATAATTAAAAAGAAGAAGAAGAGGAATCTGGATCCGCAACAGATGATGAAAGGGAGCCGACACAGCCGAGCAGCCAGGTCACTCCCCGAGAAAATGTGTTTGGGGCTAAAATCCGAACCGCTGGCAAAGAAAGCAATACGCCCTCGACCAGCGCCAGTGGGACTTCTGCTCCTTCGAAACCCATCAGACAAACAGTCAAACATCCTTTCAAGGCGGTGGCCTCCACCCATGTAAGGCTGCAGAAACAGTTCCACGTGCCCCAGCACTAGCACTGAAAATTCAAGAGCTCCTAGAGGTCACATCAGTATTGCAGACTGAATTAGTCACATATGAATATAACAACAAAGCTAAAATCAAATTAATTAAAAGCAAGATCCAAATATATAAGCCCTAAGCTGTTACTTTATTTTGGTTGACCAACTTCTTACCATATCATTTTCCTCTTTACCATTACTTTTTCTACCTAAAAGAAATCCCTCTTCTAATTTACCTTGTTGCTATTTATAGACGAATACTTAACAGTAGTATACTGTTCTGTAACTGGCTTTTTGCATTTCCATTCCCTAAACACACCCACTTTTAATTTGATATGAGTAAGTTTTCTGATCACATTTTACCCAGAACGTAGTAGACAACGCTGATTTGCATACACTTCTAATGGTCACGGCACACGATTTGCATTATTTGCCCCAGATAAACAAGAATAAATATATGCATAACATAACTAATCAAGCGGAAATTACACTTTTCTCTCCCCTAAACCGCCAATAACGCCCCTTACTTTTCAGGTGAGAAGGCGAAAATCGGGAGCAGGTCGCCTGGTAACCGTTGTTAAATCGAAGTCCTGAACCCCTAAAATACCAGCGATCTTACAATTCTCGAATTTTAATTTATAAGTAGAAACTAAACGGCAATAATTCAAAATTATTGGCCATTGCTCACAAGAAAGAATTACTTTACTTAAATTATGATGAACCCCGCGAGTGGGAGAAACTTAAAACTATGTAATAAACAGATGATGAGCAAATGTGTTTTACAGAGCAACTGGGTGCGGAGGAGATTAAATGAATGTGAGAGCCTGGAATTGTAAACTTGATTTGGGTGATTGGGTGCCAGGAGTTCGATGTATGAGCTTGGGATGTAGATTGCAAATGGGCGTGGCTGAACCAGCTCTACGGGTCTCATTTCTCCGGTCCCTGTCCCTCGATCCCAGCCTGGTTCATCAAATCCGCAATGCTCTTCTCCAGATCGTCGATGCGGTTACCCATGTCATCGATGCGCGTTATTATCTGGTCGGACATCGTCTGAAACTTGTCTTGAACGTTCTGCAACAGATTTTGTACCTGATAACAGGAGGCGGATTTTACTGGGTGCTTATTTCGGGTCTCTATTTACTGGGTGTTTCCCGGACCGGGCATTACTCACGTAAATGGTAAGCTCCTGCATGTTCTTTGGGTCTGCATTGCTGTTTAGGGAGTAGTTCTGGTCCAGATCGCTGTCCATCTCGTTGCGCAGATCGGTCATTCTGTGGCTTCTTTGTGGCGCTGTATAAAAGTACAAAATTCCTATCGCTTCTAGATGTTATGCTTCTGTTTGCGACTACGGCTGTTTCACTTCTGCAAATTAATTTCTTTATCAAGCCTAGAGGTGGACTCCGGCCCGATACGCGATTCGATATATATAGTGGTGGCAGGATAGCTATTTACGGTAGGCATATACTTTATGATTTATTTTATACAAAATATTTTCAATACCTTATAAAATAAATAAACGTATTTATTGTTTCATAAAATTTGATCATTTTAAAGAATAACCTAAAAAAAGTTTTCGGAATAATGAAAATATGTAGCACAATTTTACAAAGCTTTTTGACATGACAGTCGAGCTATTTCTCTGAAGATTTAGCTAAAAATTTTATAGCCAACTACATATGTTGCCAAGGATATTACTCAACACTGCCCCACGTGTATTTTTTTATCGCCTCCAAAATTTGGAGTCCAAATGGAAATCGAGGAGGAAAAACCGCAGGTTGTTAACGAAAACCCTGATTTTAAACCATGTAAACTTACTACTCTCTTACAGATAATTGCGGAAAACCCCAATGAAAACGTGATACGAGAACGCAACGCCGAAATCGTATCCGGCGGAAATGTGTTCTATAATCCTGTGCAGGAATTCAATCGTGATCTGAGTATCGCGGTTCTAAATGTTTATCACAAGAGATTAATCAAGGAACGAGCCGAAAAGGCGTTAAAAAAGCAACGAAAAAAGGTGAAAGAGGAGAATGTTGAGAAAGCCGCTCTTGTTCCCGAGGATCTACCTGTTTATGAGCCTGGAACTCGCTATGAAGATGGACTTCGGATCCTAGAGGCCCTCGCAGCCACCGGCTTGCGAAGCATTCGCTACGCACAGGAAATCGCCGGAGTACGCCAAATCGTGGCTAATGACCTTTCCCGGCAAGCGGTGGCCTCCATCAGCACAAATATCCGGCACAACAAGGTGGAGGAGCTGATCGAGCCCAGTCACTCGGATGCCATGTAAGTGGAGAGAAATTTTTCAAATACTGTATCTAATAATACGTATCTCACAGGACCCTCATGTATCTTTCAACTCACCCCGAGAAGCGCTTCGATGCTGTGGATCTGGATCCCTATGGATGTCCAAATCGTTTCCTTGACGGTGCCATGCAGTGCCTAGTAGATGGTGGTTTGCTCCTGGTAACTGCTACCGATATGGCCGTACTGGCGGGCAATGCTCCGGAAGCTTGCTATGTCAAGTACGGATCAGTGCCGCTGCGAATGAAGTGCTGTCACGAAATGGCATTACGTATCTTGCTTCACTGCATCGAGAGTCATGCAAATAGGCATGGGAAGTACATCGAACCGCTTTTGAGTATATCAGCGGACTTCTACATCCGGATCTTTGTACGAGTGTATATCGGACAGGCCCAGTGCAAGCTGTCGATGAGCAAACAGTCGTGGATATACCAGTGCACCGGCTGCGAGACCTTCACGTTGCAGCCCTTGGGCATAACTAAGCCGAATCCCACGGCTGGTAATCCTCAACAGCTGAAATTTGGAATTCCCACTGGTCCGGCTGCCAACACGCAGTGCGAGCATTGCGGTCACAGGCACCACCTGGGTGGACCCGTCTGGTCGGCTCCAATTCATAATCCTGAGTTCGTACACGATCTGTTAACAGCCGTGCAGGAAACATCGTTACAATCCCTGGGTACGCAGAGGAGGATCGTAGGAGTGCTTTCTATGGTCCAAGAGGAACTTCACGATATTCCCCTTTACTATACTCCCGATAAGCTGTGTTGTGTGCTTAAGCTGGAAATTGTGCCTATGCTGAAGTTCCGCTCTGCCATTCTCCATGCTGGCTATCGAGTGTCCTACTCGCATGCATCGAAGAACTCTTTGAAGACCAATGCTCCTCCAGCGGTGCTGTGGGATATTCTGCGCAGCTGGAGCAAACGACACCCGGTTAACCCTGAGAGGAAGATTCCCGGCACTCCTCTCGAGGCTATACTTTCGAAGGAATGCACAACGGACTACGAGTTTGATGAACTTCACCCGGAGGCGAACCCGAAGAGCCGTAAATCGGCACTATCACGGTTTCAAGAAAATCCAACACCCCATTGGGGACCAGGAACAAGAGCCACTATCATGTAAACTTAATAATCTAATCTTTCATTTTGGTTCACTAAATTTCCACCCATTCCCAGGATTGGCGAAAATAAACTGCCCAAGAGCTATCGTAACCAGAACAAGAAGCAGCGTCACAAAGCTTCGCAACAACAGATGGAGGAGGATCAAAAGGATGCTCCACAAGCGGTCGAGAATGATGATGATGCGGAGCACCTGGCCAAGCAGCCGAAACTAGAGGCGACTGCGTGACGACTGCTTCCATGTCATAAATTTATTGCCAATAATGTTTGTAAAACCCAAAACACCAAACCGTATTTCTCATGGGAAAGAAAACACTTCTGGATGATTAATAGCGGAAGAAGTTGCCGTCAGAGGTCTGGCGTGAGAATCCGTTGTTGACCAACTGGTTGTGGACACCGCTGCATATTAGCTTCACACTGTGCGGATGTATCTTTTCCTTACAACCGCCTGAAAGATCAATTTCCAAATTTTAAAAGTAGTGTTGCTGACAAGATTGAATATAACTTTACCAATACGAAGCGGGTGACCGAGTACATCCTCTTGCTTACGCCGAATGAAGCGAGTGTTCCGTAACACCCGAAATGACTTGAGTTGGGAACCTATTTCTTTTGCCGCACCGGGAGCCGACCAGCTGCTTACGGCGCGACAAGTCTCTCGTTGCATCACATAGTCGACCTTATCAGGAAAGGCTTCACGGGTATGGTCGTAGCGTGCCTGCAGCGAGAAATCCAACGTATCCTTCGGGATGTTCGGATTGGCACGGTAACGCTTGCTCGCACGCACCGAGTTCATCGTCTGGTGATAGAAAAGCCGCTGGTACGGCTCCAGATGGCCATACCATGTCCCCGGATTCAGTTGAGGATCCGGCTGGGGAGGCTCAGGAAAGGAGCACACATAGGTGCCTTCAGTATGCAATTCTGGCTGCCTAAGAATTCACCATTAACATCCGAAACGAACTCGATTGAGGGTAAAACTTACCATGATTTATTTTTGATCTGCACAGTATCATATTGAATCATCTTACAGTAGGAATCAAATTAATTTTGAGTGAAAGGATAAATGTTTGACGAGAGTGGAAAATTACTGGACCTGCTTTAGAAAAGCTTGTATTTGTGATTTTGGCTTCGGTTTCCCTGAAAACTGTTTTGTCAATAAACCTCCCGACTGCCTTGTTTTTGGTGTCAATGGAAACCAAAACATCAAAATTGTTTTTTGTGGAAATAGTAAAGAAACTAAATCGCCCTTTTTGAATATTGCAAATGTATATCATTATTCAAATGTTTAATTCCATTTCCCAAAAAATAACATTGTTTAATATAAATCAAATTCAATTTTATTGTATATTTTAGCTGCAAAGAGGGTTAGTTAAATATCAAACTCACCAAGATTCCAGGTCGTTGATGTTATCCAACCATCGATCGAGTCAGGTCGTGATCTAAAAACGACATCGCTCACATCGTCGAAGTGGCTCCGCTGGAAATGTTTTTTCTCCTAAAGTCTAAAGGGACGCCCACCAACATACAGGAAAACACCAACAACGCCAACCAGCAACAAATCGCGAGACGAGATGAGACGAGAGAAGAAGTGACGGGAAACAGGAAACTATGAGTGACTGCTGATCTCAGCTCCCAAGCTGGGCACTCTGAGAATCTGGAGCTATGGCAGCGGCAGCGGCAGGGGCTAACAGGAAACTGCTACGGCAACTGCGAACTGCAACATCAGCGGCACCGGCAACAGCGTCGTGCAACAGCAACGTGCGACAGCAGCAGCAACAGCATCTTCGGCAGCGGCAAAAAAATACAGCAGCCACGCGACGTCCGCTCCTGGGAGGTAGGAGTTGTAGCTTAGATGATGCGCTGCTGCTGATTCTCCCTCGCGATTTAACCACAATCTTATCTGAACCGCAACAACTGCCACACACCTTTTGCCTGCATGTATATAATAAACGTGTGGGAGAAGCTTGTTAATAAGTTTGTCGTTAAAAAGATACAAAGAACGGAAACGGGCAACACAAACGCAATCGAATCGAATAGTATCGAACGGAACGCAACGAAACAAACAGATTCCTAGAGCAGTCCTATCACTCGTCCTTCTCTCTTTTCCCCTCTTGTCTGTCCTCTGATATTTGGGTATTAAGTTGAGGCCGTGTTAATTTGAGTTTATTATGTTCGGTTTCTGGTTTTGTTCAAGTTTTCTTCTACGCTACTAATAAGTATATCAAAAGCCTAATGTGAATGAGCTGACATCGAGGGATTGCCCATTAAGCGGGCATCGCGCTCGGAACATAATCTTGCCTGTTCTCTACTTATATTCACTCTGTCGAAACTTAAAATAGTTCGCTATAAATAGTTGTGTAAAGTGTAAGACTGTTTAAAGGTTTGTATACCTGCTGTTCTGGTACAGCACTACACAGGAGGAGCCACAGACCCGTCCGTGGAGACGGAATCGGGCTTTGTCAACGAGCGATATCTGGAAAAAATAAATAACTAGAGTTAGAATACATCTTGTGATACGTATTAGGCATTATATATTTGACAATGACACAGAAGTAAAGTTATATCATACTATATATTTCACTTTACCTCGCACTTCTAAAAGTTGGAACGTTTCTTAGATATTTAAGAGCGGCTGCGACTGCGAGACGCAGCTGTTCCCAGGGCTCCAGACCCACTCCCGATTCCGTTACGACTGTCGCCGCGTACTGGACTGCGTGAGAATTTTGATCGACGCTCCGGCGAATGGCTACCAGCTGAGCGGGAACGTGAGTATGAGCGGCGACGCGGACTGCGCGAACGGCGGCGCATTGGAGAGCGAGATCGTGAACGACGACGTCCGCCGGATCCACCGCCTCCGCCACCACGACGGCCACTGGAGCTGCGAGTGGGCGACGAGGGGCGGCCATAGCGAGCCATCTGGACACGGAGCTCCCTGCCGTCCAACATGCGACCGTCCATTGCCTCTAGTGCGTCCTCGGCATCACGTTTGTCATAGAAGCTGTAATAAAAAAAAAGTTTAGATTGAATTAGATCTTTGGACTTTAAGCTTAAGTACTATGCAAAAAAAAAATGTTTAATTGTGAAGTGTAGGGTTCACAGTATGTTGGCTAGCAGGGTTTTGGTAGGCAACAGTTGCAAGTAAACACAGTCGATCTGGCACCTTTTTGCTAAGGAAAATGTACAGATTAAGAGCTGAACATAATCATAAATAGCAAATAATGCATATTAAAAAGGGTTCATAAATTTCAGATGTAGTATTCTCAGTATGTCGGCTAGTAAAAGTTGAGTAGGCAACAGTTGCAAGTGAACACATTTGGTCTGGCACCCTTTTGCTACTGAAAACGTACAGAAATATAACTGATACTCTTTCAATGATAGCAAATAATGCAAATTAACATGATGACTTCACTTCACTTTGTGAGTCTATAAAACTAGTTTGACTTTAATATAATAAATAAGATATAGTATAATAGATTCCTATGGCTGGAATCGAGACTGTACTAGGGTCAGGTTTTTAAAGAACCTGGCAGGCAAAATAAAATAAAAACTAATGCCGAGAATAGGCCGTAGTAAAAAAAAAAACAGGGATTACTTACCGCACGAAAGCGAATCCACGACTCTCGCGTGTGTAGCGATCCCTGGGTATATAGATGTCTCCTACTTCACCGCATCTTTCGAAGACGCGACGCAGGTCCTCCGGTGTGGTGCGATATGTGAGATTGTCGACCTGCGGATATTAATACACGCGGGTTGATTAACATGCGGAAAAAGAGGTTATCTAACCAGGCAACGTTGCCAGCCGGTAGCCATTTTGAAAGCGCTTCGTCGGTTTTCTAAATAATTACCTTCAGGGAAACCATTCCATCGATTCTAGGAGGAGGACGCGCTGCGCCCAGTCCCCCTGCACTACCACCGTTGCTCATTTTTTATGTACAGATATTTATTTTCCCTTAAAATGAACTACGACTGAAAATAGGTTTATCTTCGGCAACGATTTTTTCTTTTCTATTAAAATGGCGTAAGGCAAGACGTTAAGGCTGGAATAAAACCGATTGTTATATTTGACAGCCTATCGATATAAGTATAGCAGAGATGCAGAAAAGTACATTTCTATCGATGAACGGTTACTTCAAATTAAATAATATATCGTTTAAAATAACAAATACACATATATTTAAAAAACTCCCAATTCATTAAATTCGTACCTCTGTTTTGTGTATTAATGTTTTATAAATGGCTAAAAACTTTGATAAATGTTTCATTATATTATCTGAACCTTAATAAAAATGTTGTTATTTGAATTATATCTTAAATTTATTTTTAATAAGATATGAGGTACATATGTAGTAATAATTTTTTGCTTTAAATAAAAACTAGTGTCCCGGAAATAGTTATATATTGCAATATTCATATCTCTTTCGTTTCCCAGTAGACCTTACTGTACCCGCATCGATAAGCCGATAACATTGTCCATTCGTGACAACCCTAACTCCATGCGTGGCTTGAAACGTGTAAAATAATAAAAGTTTTGTTAATTCCGAGCACTGCATTTAGTGTTGAGGTAGTTAAATCGCACCTGCAGGTCACCAGGTGGACGCCACTGCCTTAAACAGCCTATAAAGCAACAGATCGAAAACGTCTGGAAACCGAGTTGGCTGGGCTAAACACCCACAACAAACAGAATACACCGAACCATAATATTTGGAGTAGACCTCATTGAATTGAAAGTCTGGCTTTAATACCCTCCGCTAAAGCATACACCCCCAACAAGCTAACAAACATTGAGGAGTCCGTTTGTGTGCGCGTTTTTTAGTGCCATTGCCATTCCCAATTTCTATTTCCATTCGCTATCCCATCCCAAGAAATCTGACCGCGTGTGTTCTGTGTGAGTGCGGGAGCAGCAAGAAGAAGCAGCCGTTTGAAGGAGGGCGAAAGTGTGTCGTCGCGTGAAAAAAGCGAGAGAGAGCAAGATTTTCATCGGGAAAACAGAGGAGGATTAACGGACGCACAGCAACGATGGCCGCCCAGGAAAACACGGAGATCAGCACAAAGTTCTCCACGCTGAATGTGAACGCGGTGGAATTTGTGCCCAGTTTCAGTTACAATAGCGTTGTCGCTGCGGCCGAGGAGGCGGCGGCGGTAGTGGTTGCAGCGGTGGCACAGGAGGCGGATCCGGGTCCCGCCTCTGGCTCAGCCACGCCAGCCACGACACCTGACTCCGTTGGCAGCGGGGGATCCACAGCGGGAGCAGCACCACCGCCTGCAGCTTCACAGGCGGCGACTGCGGCGGGGGCACCAGCACCACCCGCATCATCTTCAAATTCCGCATCGCCAGCACCGGGTTCGCCAGCCACTACGCCTTCTGCAGCAGCAGCGGCGGCGGCGGCTCCAACGCCCATTGAAGGTCTCAACCCCCCGGATAAGATCGCAAACAATGGTAAATAGAGCTAGCGAAACCCCCTTGTGACCCCCTTCCAAATCTCCACGCCCCACGTCCATTGAACTTTATTCCTCTGTGACGTCAACAAAGAAGCGTGTTATTGTTGCTACCTGCTGGTGGAGAAAGACACGCGAAAGAAAGTAGAGTGGGGAAAGGGTCATGCTGACATAGGGAAAACCCCGTGGAAAGGTTGCATTCACCAGGTTTTAGTTTAGGTTATTATCGGCGGATGAAGCACATAACCTCAATCTTCGCCAACGTTGCAGTCGGCATCGCATGTGTTGCTCGATTTCTATTAGATTTGCGTGCTTTATTATGCCGTTAAGCAAATTGCTAATCGCTTTTGACCGCCTCAGCGAAAAAACAGTTCATTGGTCAGGGCCTTTTCTTCGCCTGCTTTTCACGTCGTCGTGTCGCCATTACAGCGATGCCCAGGAATCACGGGCAGTCACTTTGTGATGTCATTAATAGTTGAAATACTTGGTCCGCAATCTTATATAAAAGAGTAGTACATTAAAAACTACGCGACATTTAGAGAGGCCATTCAAACCTATACATTTATACATATTCCCATAAACGATTTTTGAATAACTTATCTGTTCAGAGATATTTGTACCTACTTGTTGATCATATTCAGAATATGTAACACTTTTTATTATTATTTTAAAGTGAACTATAATGTTTAGTTTGTCTGAAATAATAATTCCTAATAATTTCCTCTTGCTATTTTTATTCATAAATTCTGTAGTGTAACACTTAAATATAGATGTTTTTATAGTGAAACTTGAATTTTTTGAAAGGTGCTTAATTGTTTCTTTGCCATTTTTTTTTTATAAGTCCTATAATTACACTTGCAAAATATTGTATTTTTTATTTTATATATTGTATATTTTTTTGAATTATTCTATAAACAAGTCCTCTCATATTGTTTGTTTGAGTATTAATTATCACTTCACATTCACTTCTTGTTACGCTGTTCCCAATCACAGCGCACCTCTGGTGTCCACTCACCCATTTGCAATTCGCCGGGCGACGCCGACAAGCAGCTGTTAGCGCTGTCATTTTACACCCGCTACGCTTTGTGCCGCTGTTTATTTGGCCATTTGCCTTGTCTCCTTCATCTTCACCCACACTCCCCAAATGGTTCCCCGCTATTCATGTGTTTTTGACACGTTTGCGTTTTTGCCAGCCGTTTATTGGAGCTCACGCTTTGCCCAGCTTCGGTTCGCGGACTGGAATGAAATGAAATAGGCATCCGTTCAGCTGGCTTACTCGTCGTTATCGCAGCGACTCCACTGTTTCTACATTGTATTCGTTTGGGCCGAATGGAAGCGCTTAGTGCAGCTCGCCGGCGGTTGAAACCGCTTCGAACTCGATTCCATGGCGTTTGGGCTGTGCGACAGGCAAGCCAAACCAACGAAAAAAGAATAATGTGCTGTTGGATGTTAGACTTTCGCGCGATCGCAGCTCCGCTCATTCATCTATCCGTTCCTGTTACCAATTCGATTTTTAGTTTTATGTATCGCAATCATGAGTAAGGGCGCCGGTTCCCGATACATTTACTCGAAGAAACCATCGTTTTCGAGTTGGAGAAAAAGTTAGTAGTCGGGATGTTACTAGTCGGGATCTGCATATTTTGGAATCCACTTCCCCTTCAGATGGTTAGATGATCTTGTATAAGGCAAAGGTTCGGGATTCTAACACTTGAAATCCACTCTAAACCGAGCACGTTGTCACCAGCACTTGATTCCGGCACATGACTCATCAGCCAGATGGTTGAAGTCAGTGTTTACCAATTAGCATGTGGCCGCCAGGTCAAGCACAGCGATTGCATGTGGCAGTAGTTACTGTACTAACACAGATTAGGCTGTAATTGAAGTATATAATTAAAAAAAATTGGTTATATTGTAGTTCCCACAAGTTTAAATAATAAATATTTGAGTGTTTCCTATTTCTTAAAAAATCATCGACCTTCTTTAAAGGATATCTATTTGCACAGTTGTCTCTTGTGGCATAAATTAAATTTTCGACAAAATTTGAAAGTTTTCTAAAAATAGTGATCTAAAAGATTCATTGTAATTCAAGCAAAATAGCAACGGAGAAAGAGAAAGCTCAAGTGAAATTTCTTTATCTACAAAACATTACTTTGCTGTGGGAAATTTCCAAACATACCAGAAAAAAATTCAAATTAACATTTTTACCGAAGTCTTTGTTTTTTTCGGTTTTAAACTAGATTAATCCAGTCAATGTTTTCGACTGTCTGCGTCACTATTTTAAGAAATATTTAAATAGGGTTAATTTTAACCCTATTTTTATTTAGCATATCTCATTCTTACTTAGATTTTTCCTTTTAAAATAGTGTTCTATATTTCCCTTTGGCAAATCTATTTATGATATAAAATGCAAAGTATGAATAGTATTGTTCTTCTATGCTACCCTATACCTAATTCCCCAGAAAATAAAGGCATTTCCCTACTCAAACAACCTGGAACCCTTCAGTAAATAACCATTTATTTATTTTGTATTTAGAAACCGATCCCGCTGATAGCTGGGATGTGGACGATGCAGTAATCACACCCGAGGATGAGGAGGTTGAGGATTCCGAGTTCGCGGAGGGCGAAGCCACTCCCAAAGTGTCCAAGAAGAAGGTAGTGAAGGTGGAAGAAAATAGAAGCAAGCGGGAGCACGTGAATGTTGTGTTCATTGGCCATGTTGGTAAGGAGTCAGGATTTAAAAAATTACGCCAAAACCCTTGCTAAATGGGGTTGTTTCTTTAAGATGCTGGTAAATCAACAATCGGAGGACAGATCATGTCGCTCACAGGAATGGTGGACAAGCGGACGTTGGAGAAATATGAACGAGAGGCTCGTGAGAAGTCGCGCGAGAGTTGGTATTTATCGTGGGCGCTGGACACCAATCAAGAGGAGCGTGACAAGGGCAAGACTGTCGAGGTGGGACGAGCCTTCTTCGAGACAGATCGTAAGCATTTTACCATCCTGGACGCTCCCGGTCATAAGAGCTTCGTGCCGAACATGATTGGTGGAGCGGCGCAGGCTGATCTCGCTGTATTGGTCATCTCGGCGCGAAAGGGTGAATTCGAGACGGGCTTCGATCGTGGCGGCCAGACCCGAGAGCACGCCATGTTGGCCAAAACCGCTGGCGTCAAGCATCTGGTCGTACTGGTCAACAAAATGGATGATCCCCACTGTCAGTTGGGATCAGACGCGCTACAACGAATGCAAAGACAAGATACTACCATACCTCAAGAAGCTGGGCTTCAACCCGGCCAAGGACCTTACCTTTATGCCTTGTTCTGGCCTTAGCGGCTACGGCCTGAAGGACCAAATCCCAGAGACGCTCTGCCCCTGGTATCGGGGGCCCGCCTTCATTCCGTTCATCGATGAGCTGCCCTCGCTCAACCGCAAATCTGACGGGCCATTCATCATGCCCATCGTGGACAAGTACAAGGACATGGGCACTGTGGTGATGGGCAAAGGTTGAGTCCGGAACGGCGCGAAAGGGCCAGAACCTGCTGGTGATGCCAAATAGGGTAGGGTTCAGGAGCTTTTTGACATTTGACATGGAACTAATGAATTATTCTTTTTAGACGCAAGTGGCGGTGGATCAGTTGTTCTCCGACGACTTTGAAGTCACATCTGTTGGTCCCGGCGAGAATGTCAAGATCAAGCTGAAAGTAAGTGTGCTTTTAGTTTTTTTTTTTTTTTGATTGAAATCAAGTCAGCTCTGTTACTAACCCTGTATTAACATTTTAGGGCATTGAGGAAGAGGATGTCTCTCCCGGTTTTGTGCTTTGCGACGCCGCTAATCCCATCAAGACGGGAAAAATCTTTGATGCTCAGGTCGTAATCTTAGAACACAAATCAATTATCTGTGCGGGTTACTCGGCTGTCATGCACATACACTGCGCTGCCGAAGAAGTCACAGTTAAGGTGAGTTTGTCTTAAAACCCCAATACTATTCAGGTTATAATTTTTATTTTATTTTTAGGCCCTTATCTGTTTGGTCGATAAAAAGACTGGCGACAAATCAAAAACACGTCCACGGTTCGTTAAGCAGGATCAGGTTGCAATTATGCGAATTGAGTGCTCCGGAATGATTTGCCTTGAACAGTTTAAGCTATTCCCACAAATGGGCCGTTTTACGCTCAGAGATGAAAGTAAGTCTTAAGTTCTCTTTACCAATCCAATAACTTAACTATTATCATTAACTTTTAGATAAAACGATTGCCATTGGCAAGGTGCTGAAGGTGGTCGAATAAATTGAGCCAAGCTGAATTCGAGCGCCCGCCTTTAACTGCGATTTTCGAGATAGCATTGCCTAAGAAGAGAAAACAGCCACAACAACAGCAACGCCACGCCACGCTTTCTTCACATTTGACAAATCCACATAAAAACAGTACACACCCACGCTCGAGCTCTCACTCTTACATATGGTTACTTTACTTTCTACCAGAAATAGCAATTGATTATGCATTGATTAGAGGAAGGTTAAATAGGAATCAAATCGAAACGGAACGGCAATGTAGAGTGCATTATAAGAACGGCAGGCGAAAAGTTAATTTAAAACCCGGACGCACGGATGGAGAGTTCAGAGATAGAAACAGAAATGCATTATATACGAAATATATACTATATTATGTATAACTAAGCAGCAAAATCGAAGCCAGCGAACGCGAAACAAGATGAACTATTTATATATATACACAAACAAGCGACTCACGTATATATAAATAATGTATGCGAAGAGCGAAAGAGAGTTGAAGAGGAGCCACGATTGATAACTGATAAAGCATTCATAGTTTCTTGGAAAAATTTTGTTTGTTAAGGCCCTCTCTCAAGGATATTGAGAATTAGTCGTCGTTTAACTTTGGTTTACTATTTTTGTATAAACTGTAGGCATAAAAAAGCGTCACGTACATGCCTAAATCGCGCGCAAGACGTGAATTTTTTAATACTAAAAACTAAAAAGCTGCAAGCTACCCCATTTTTGTATTTGTACAAGCAAAAGCTAGAACCCAATCCTCCTTACCCATTCAACTTCCTGTATGCGCCTTCAAATTGCAAATTTGTTAAATACCCTGCAAAATACAATACGATATTTCCGCTCTTCTTTTTTACATGATATAATCTAAATGCTTTAATTTAAGTTTAAGCTTAAAGAAAATGGAGTAAAGTTCGATTCGTAAGCTCAAAAGTCTTTGAAACATTGAAGAACACGACGGAAGAAGCCTAACAGAGAAACGAACATTATCACTTACGTAAACATCTTATTGTTAACTTTAATCTTAGCCCTCTGATAATACCACTTTATTTTGCTGATTCAAGCTAATATTTGATTTTTTACAATTTAGTTAATTGAAGAATTCGTGCGAGTTGAACACGAAACAACTTATGAAAAAATAAAATGCCTTTTGCTACCAAGCAGAAACAAAAACACAAAGAATCGTTCGGTTTTTATTATTATTTTTCGCCAAACGTTGTTTTTATTTTTACTCATCCAGATCCAGGACCAAGGCGGTTTCAAAACATATATCCCCATTATTCAGAATCGGTCTTCCCTTTTTATTATTTAAAATTCAATCTTTGTTGAAATTGAAAGTTGTTGCCCTTACAGAGTCAAGTAAATAAATGAATCAAAAAATAATATCAATTAAGCACGTTGAGCAGTCCCCTAAGTTAATTTAATTAACTTATCAATACTTAAATCGAGGACATATTTAATGAAGGACTTGAACCAGCTTTTGACGCTTTTCGCAGCCTCCTACGAATCGAACTCGAATGATAATTAAATCATATTGTAATAAAACTAAGTGCGATATAATTGTTGACAACGCGGAAACTTATTTAAAATGTTTCACACTCACACTCCCTCAACACACACACACACACTGACACTCAACCAAATCACACACGCAAAGATGAAACGGAAGTCGAGAACTACGCCACAGAGGAACAGGAGCGATCGTAATAATAGAAATTATATAGACAAAACGGGAAATTTATACAGAAAACGAAATTCAAATGTATTATTATTATACATATACGTATGAAATGAAAAAAAACAAACGATCTGCATAAATTTGAACATTTTTTATCAATAAAAGTGAAAGTGAAAAATTACAAAAAAAAGATGAAAACCAAACGAAAAAAATGAGTGATTTTATTTCTTTATGGATTATTTATAGATGGAAAATCGGAAAAAGAAATTATTACAGCTGCATAATTTCAAACAATTTTATTTATATACATACGTACAAATAAATTCTTTTAGTTTTCTTTATTAAACTAGACTTGGTACAGTAACTTGAACTTAGGACGTAATAAAAATAATTAACAATTGTACATTGGAATACGACATTGGATAGTGGAAGTCCAACACCGAAGATCCTATCATATAGCTGGAAAGTTTGTACATATGGCTTTGGATTATTGGCTTCGCCCGATCTTTGTCTCTTTACAATCTTTACAGGAACTTAGTCCTAGGAATGAATCTGTAGTGTGTATTGTACGAATCTACTCCTTATAATTGAGTATCACGGATGGGATAGCCTTTTAGTATTATTCCTGGTCTGTTTTCTTTGCCAGGAGTGGTGTGATAGGTTGGTCCCTTCTGTTGGCTCGCTCCTCTTCCTTGATTTCCTTCATGCCATAAATGTCCAGAGTCCGTCCGTAGTACCAAACTAGATAGTCAAAGAATAGTCCCATAAAGGTGAGAACTGGAAGTAGGAGGGAGATTTCAAGTTTAAAGGGTGATATAATATTCTATGTGTATATTTTTAACCTTAATACTTACTACAAGACAAAAAGTTGAGGTAATATCGGAATCGAGTCTGATCGTAAAGCTGGCAGTTGCCATTGCCGTTGCAGGTCTTCGTCCACACTAGGCACGTGGAGTCGATAAGCCGGCCGAAAATGATGGGACCCGGTATCAGAGCCAGCAAGCTAATCATCATCAAAGCCAGACCCTGGGCAAAGGACTTGTCCTCGAAGGCCACAGCTCGATAGTTGACCAAAACGTTGCCCACTCGACCGGACGAGCCAAACCAGCTAACGATCATCGAGGTGATTGAAAAGGCCCAAAAGGCCCAGTTGCAGTTCTTCGTACAAATTCCCGGCCGTAGCACCGAATCGGGAGTGGATCTCCTGGTTCTCGATAGCAACTTCTCCTCGAAATCATCCTCATCCTGATCATTTAGGAGGGGCACTCCATCAAAAAGCCATCAAAGTCAGTAGTGCTATCCAGTTCTGGTTCTGGAGTGGGTTGCAAAAGATTCAGCAGGCGTTGGGCTGCACTCTTGGGGGGAGTGTCATAAGCAAGACAGCTGCAGTCCTCATACAACTTAGAGGTGGCATTGTAACCTCGGCATCCGGCATGGCAGGCTGAGAAGAAGGTGGTGTCCGTTGGCTCGTGGCAGACGGGTGTGTAACTGATGCCCTCACAAGAGCAGTTCATGTTGCAGGAACTCGTCAGGTTCAGTCTGTGGGAAGAAAAACAATTAAATGAATTTTTATATATATTTCCAGCTACTTACTGTCCCACATGGGTCATGGAGAAGGTGTCCGGGCAGTAGAGGAAGGCGTATGAGATTTGTCCCAAAATAGAAACTCCACCAACAATCACGTTCCACATCAGCACCTTGCTCACATGGGGCTTCTTCTTGGACAGCACCACACCGGAGCCAATCAGACCCACGACCATGCCGAGGATGGAAATGGGACCAACGATCTAAATAAAAATTAAGAACACTTTTTACAAAAACATTTCTTATAAAAAAAAGTATAGCACCTACAATAGTGGCACTTTGAGGGTCCTTATGGAACTGCACCTCCATGTATTTGGTGAGGAAGGTCATAAAGCCGGAAGCTCCTAGGATATAGAAGACCGCCGAGAGGATGTTGAAAATGAGCAGCTTGTTGCGTAGCAATCGCATGAGAGCGCGTGGGAAGTCCTTAAGCTTTGGGAGCTCAGCATTTGCCCCCGCTGCTGCTCCAATGGTATCCAAAGCTGCGTTCGAAGAGAAACGGCTGCTCAGGGAGAGATTCTCCTCCCGTTTGAGCTCCTCCTTCGTCTGTCGCAGTGCCAATGGCAAATGAGAGTTGGTTCTTGGCCCGTCATTGACCTTAGGCAGCTGTTTGGGGAACAGACCGATGAGTCCTGAGAAAAGACACATCAGGGTGCCCAGAATCACCCAACCTAGCCACCAGGCTCCCAGCCAGCGAGGATCCTTTCTGTCGATCAAAGGAGTTTTGGTGGGATCAATGAAGGTGTTTAGCGACAAAAACCCTATAGTGGCACAGAAAGAATAAATTATTTATTAATCGTTAATTATTTAAACTTTTTAAGTCTCACCAAAGAAGAATCCCACGATTGGACCAACCATCCTCAGTGCCATGGCCACCGCCAGCATCAGGGGAGTGTTTGTCTTCTTGGTATTATCATCGAGATAGGTCTGTCCCAGGGAGTAGTACATGGTGTTGCCCACGCCCAGCACAAACTGTGAGACAAAGATGAGCACCAGTGGCACGTAGGAAAAGACATCATTGCACTCGTCCTCCTTATTACCCGTTCCACAGAGTTTCTCCGTCTGCACAACACTGATATTCTTCATAAAAGAGAAATCGTTTAGAAAGATATTGATAAAAGGGCAGTGAAAGTAACTAACCACCAGGGTCTGACCATCATTAGAGGTGCCATTTAGGAGGCTCTCCTGGTACTCCTTGGTGAACTGCAGAACCTCGTGACCAGCTCCGTAGATAAAGTGAGGCAGGACGAGGATGTAGCAAGACAGACCACAGAAGACAATGCCCCAGGCTATCCAACGAGGTCGGTTCCGCTGACCACCGATATAGGACAGGATGAGGGACAGCAGGATTTGAGAGATTTCATTTCCGCTAAGAATAATTCCTAAAAAATTATGCACATTAAAAATGTTTAAATTTATTATTCGTCTTTTTATTTTACCTGTCGTTTGACTGGGAATCTTGAAAGCGCTTTTCCAGCGTGGTGAGGGTGACAATGAAGTACATGTAGGACATGGCCTGAATTGTGCCGAGTAGTCCGTAGACGCCCATGAACATCTTGGTGGTGGCATACTTCTGCAGCCAGGCCGGATGCCAGTTGGCCATGCCGCACAAGTAGTGCCCGGGTGGGGGATTCGATCCCCGACGTTTCACTTCCGTCATCTTCGATACCGTACCGCCTTCAACTGCGGGATGCTAGTGTCTTGTCTATGTGACTCTCAGCGAACCATCGATTTCAGGCGATAAGATTGCGGACACGGCTTCCCGATTGATAGTGAAGTGATAGCCAAACAGTCTGCAAAGGGACAGAGCAAAGGGAGGGGTATCTTGTAAATAACGAGTGCCTTAAGCTTTCCAGGAAAGGATTTCATTGCCGGAGTGTATTTCACCACGCTCTCTGAAACTTAAAAATCACTCCCGTAATCATGACTCTCGGGATCCAGAAATCTTCAAATATCGTTTAGGGCTTATAAAAGTTGTTGATAGGGAAATTCGTGGTATTGATTAGGTATCGATAATGGCACCTCTTCAAGATCACATTGGGTCTAGGCCGAGGCGATTAGATAAACTGGTTCTCCTTTGCCAAACATATGATATCTTTATTGTCCGGTTAGCTTCTATAAACAGCAACATTTACTTCATAACGATGACCACTGAGACATCTCTTTTAGATTGATCATGCCACCAGCCAAATTGCCTTGGATTATGGTCTATTGAAAAGACCTTATCGTGTGTTTTTTAAGGAAGCAGCTCTTTATCCTAAAACTATGATACTATGACATGCGAAGAAAACTCGCTTGAAAATTCTACGCACTTTTAAGAATAAACTTCCCTTATCGACAACGGTTCTACCTTGAGTATCAATCATAATTACGACTTTTTGTGGTTTTCGAACCCACAACCATTAACTGAAATCAGTTTGATGAACTCCGGGAATAATGTTTGTAATGTAATTCCTTGCTTATCACTTTATTGAATAAAAAGCCTCTTTTATTGTGACTCAGACAATTTGATGCCAATTTTATTTGTTGACCGCTTTCCATTTATTATTAGGTATGCCAACAACAGTTTCGTCTGGTATAAGGAGGCTTATCAAAATTTTGATTTGAAATTTAGAAGTGACTGATTAGTTAAAAAAAGCGGTTTGGTGTTTCCTAGCAGTAACTGCTTATTCGCCATGCTTCTTCAAAACAAATGGAAAAATACATACTAGAACCATGCATAGAATTATTTATAATTTGTAACTATTAAGACTAAACTTTTTAAAAATATATCATAAATCAGAAATATTACTATAAAAATACCTGTTAATGTTTCAACGTTCAATACTAGAAAAATCTGCAAGTTTTCCATAAAATTCAAATTCAAATTGAAGACGGTAAAATGAGCTTCAGCTTTCCAATTATTTTTAATTGACCTTAAATATTTAGATAGAAACCCCTCTTAAAGGCGTCTTCAGAGATCTAAAGATGCCCGGCGAGGACATTATATTGAGGTTCCTTCCGCATATCAAGCTACAGCTACCCCAATGTCGAACGATGAATGCCGCCCCGATATCACAATCGAACCGATTACCAGACAGGTGTACGTACGTTTCAAGAGTCGAGCGATGAGTTGCCTATATAGTGCGCATTATATCAATTGCCAAATGGTAGTCACACTCGTTAACCGTACAATCTAATCGGCACTTATGCGATTAATTAAATTTGCCGTTTGGAGTTCCTTTTTCGCAGGAACTACTTGTGCTGCATTGAACAGGTAGTAATAGTTGGACACGGAGGCGTTGGCTATGGCGGAGATAGAGATCCGTACCGAATCGAGGCGCGAGTAAAACTGAGAAACGAAATTTGAAAATTCCCAGGCATTCCCGCCGTGTCCGCTTGACAGTGCCGCCAATCGAAGCCTGATAAAGCTTTATCAGGCCATAAAGCCGAGGGCGGGAACAATCGGTTCTCTCATCGCTGCTCTGGCCCACGTGCATATCAAATATTTTTGGACATATCTGTGTACTATGGCTTATCGGACCTCTTTGTTTTCTTCGTGGAGAGAGTGGGGATCAGTGGAGACTTCAGCCGCAATACAATACAAAGCGAACAATAAAAGAACGCGACAATGACATTATTATTACGATCTCTAACCCCCAGCCCCGACCCACACCCCCACCATTCGCAACCCCATGCGAATAGAATTGTAAGCAAGTGAATTAGCAGAATGTGTAGACTACTATGCCGCATGTGCATCAAAGAGTGTGGACAAGGGTTGACACCAAAGTTCTAGGTATCCGTCTTGATGTGCAGGTCAGGATCGCTGGCTTTCTGGAGGTGTGAGTTCTGGCCAATGGCAAGTAGCATAGACATGCCGCTCCAAAGTATCCCTACGAGGATCAGTACTACGAATATGGACTGCGCCAAGCTCGGCGACATAAGCGTAGAACATGACCAGCAGGGCTTCACCTCATACTTCTCGTCCTTGCCGCTATTCGTATCTGCAAAATATATCGAAATCATCTATATTAGTTATAGCATTTTGTTAAATAAAGATAATAAATTATAAAAAATATTTCTGCGAAATTTAAAATAATTTATATCCCAAAATTCCACGTTTACCACTCACCTTCTAAAATGATGTCCAGGTAAAAGTCGAAGAAAGTTAGTCGCACCGCTTCCAAAGCATAGACCGTGATGTCCGTGCAACAAAGACTGAATTCATAACCGAAGAATATGAGGTCACGGGGGTAGTGAGAGGAATTTCCGGCGACGATGCGGGTAAAAAACCAGTTGCCATTCGATGGAACAAACTCCATAAGTAGAGGACCGATGCTTGTGTCCAGAAAGAAAACGACGCCATCGATCATGTCGTGGCCGTTGAGGAAGCCCACTTGGATGTCCTCCCTCCCATAGGTGAGGGTTATCTCCGTTCGATTGACGGGGGTCAAACGTCCTCTCCGCTCCATTGTTGCCATCAGGATTTCTCGAAAGGATAAGACAACAATTTCGTGACGCAGAACGGTCCTATTATCAATAATACTATAGCCACGGTGGAACCCGGTATCAGATCCATTTGATGCTCCACCCGAGTTCTTTGATGGCTCCGTTGTTTTGGACAGTGGACGACTCTTGTAGGCTTTACGACGCTGGTAGGCCTGGTCTTCCTCCGTATAAGCCGTATAGACATGAACCACGGGGCAATCGCTGAACTGATAGGTTGCCACGGCCATGGCAGCGTCTAAAGTAATAAATATTAATTTACAATGTTAATAGATCATAAAAATTTTCTGCATTTATTAACAATTATATTGTTTTTCCAATAAAAACTCACCATGTGCAAGGACATTGCGATCGTTAAAACTGAAGGCGTGTATCTTGCCTTTTTCACAAGGCAGCTCCATTTCCACCTCCAGTTTCCTTATATCCGTGATGACTGGGTGGTGCCAGGTAATCCGACTGGTTCTCCCACGAAACCGTTCAACGGCCTCCAGAGGCTCTTCCACCTGGCTGTAGTAGTTCATGGGCTGAATTTTACTTATGTAGGGAAAGCACGCCTCACAGTTTATATCCTTGGCAGCCAGCTAAATAATAAGGTTTTAACCATATAAACACTTTAATAGTCTTATGAATCACCTCAGAGGCTAGGTACATCACTATCATATTGTCCTTCTCCAGGTTTTTTATTATCTTGTTGAACTGCTCAGAAGTAACAGGACGAAACACACTCGTACCTTTAGGACTTCAAGGGAGTTACTTTTAAGGGATTATATTATTATTACCATATTTACGTATCAGCGCCCCAGATCAAGACTGGCGGAGAACTGGTCACTTTTGCCGAAACCAAAGAGAAATTTACTAGCAATAGGAAACTTATTAGGCAATACATCTTGAATATTTCTCTTGACCTTATGAAATTTCAAGTAGTTTCAAACTGATTTTAGGCTTAGTTAAGGTATGACACATAATTCCGGCTTGCTTTTTTTTATAGGTTAATCCTGTATTCACAATACACAATTGCTCTCTTCAGGGATAAAAAATCTATCTTACTTAACCTTATTTTTTCACCTTTTCTGATGGATAAACTTTTCCCACAGTCAGGTTTTTGGTAATTACGATCTTATTCCTCCAACAATGCTTAGACACTTGTTGCTTCAACATGTTGCTAATGATCCAAAAGTATGCGTAAGCAGTGGCAATAAAGTTGCAATCAAAAAACAAAACAAAAAACCTAAAAACGATAAGATAAGAACTAGCTTATCACAGAAATGACGGAAAAAGAGAGAGGGAATCGGTTCTGGCCATGTAAAGCTCCTCAGTTCGCTCCCATTCTTCTTTTCGAATAGACGTTAGTGCGGTCTTAACGCGGTTAAAATGCCAACGAACCAGGGCCACTAACTAAATTAATCAATGACCAATAACAACAAGCGAGTGAAGTGAAGTGAAAATAACCGAATCCGAAATCGAATACGAATATGGCGCACAATACGCGCAACTCCGATTTATCGCAGATAGCGGTCAATGCCAACAATATACCCGATGGTGGGTGACCCAAATCGCATTTCGATTTCCTATAATTTATTGAGAATTTTCTTAACCCAACCAGATAGCGTTGATTGCGGCATCAAAGGTCTGGGCTGGTGCCGCGGTCCTGGATGCCAGAAATATGCCAGACTGCGCACCTTTATTCTGGTCTTGGCCATTTCGGGAACACTCCAGGGTGCCTGTGAATCCTACTTCCGTGTTTCCGCCAAACAGGCCGCCTTCCAATTTGACTATAGTCCGCTGCTAGTGGGTGAGTAAGCACTATTATCGCAAAAATGGGAAAATGCTAACATGGCCGGGGAAAGATAATTGAGGTGTTGGCCCGGTTCTACGTGGAGATTTCAAGTGGTGTTATCAGTTGTGCGATATTCTTGACGATTACGCTCTATTTTCCTACCTGTTACCCCTAGGTCGAAATTGAATATTAGTCGAATTTATTGAAAAGTTTTAGTAAAAGTCTTTATAAAATACAATCAGATATAAAATATGTAATTGACTAATTGAGCAAACACTCCCAAAATACAAGCAATAGCACAAAAATCCGTCAACAATTCACAGTACGGCTGATAAAGAAATCTAAAATAAAATAATCAGCTTTACGTCTCTAATTGGGAGAGTGGGTAATACTTATTCGTCATCGTTTTGTGAGGGAAACAATGCGTAATCGTAACAAAAGTTGTACGTATTAAACATTTTTTACTTTTTTTGAAAACGACAAAAAAATTCACTAAACGGAAGTGGCTTTCTCTCAATCAAAGTGCGACTTCAGATATAGAAATAACTTTTTCCATCATCGCGTTACTCATACGTCACGTCTTCGTCAGTGAATGGGTTAGATAAGGTTAGCAAAGGGACTCACCAACACTTTTTTAAAACACCTGTACGTTTTATTTACACTTCATTCTACTTTAAAACACACAGATTGGCTTCTGGTGGCCAGCGGATTGTTCCAGGCCGTGTTTGCATTAGCATTTGCCTACTGGGCGGACGTCTATCATCCCATTAAATGGCTGGTGGGAACTCTGATGTTCCAAGCAGTCACCTGTGTAGTGGCTGTGATTCCCTCCAGTATGAACTTGTGAGTAGCTACTGAAATTTGTAAAACTTATATAATTGGGAGTACAAAGGCAGACCAGATATTAATGAATGTTTAATTGGGATCAATGTCCAAAATGTAGAATCAAAGCAACGTATCAAAGTCTTAGGTTTCCGCAGGAGGAAACATTACTTAAAAAATCGATCCATCTACCTTTACTAATTCCAAAAAAATTATTTCAGTGCCGAAGGTGTCAAGGCAAAAGATGCTCTAGTAGATGCCAATCTGTGCGCTACATCGCTGGCGCAGTTCCAGAAACTCACGCTGACCGAGGCCCAGAGCAGCACCCTCACTCTTGCGATGCTTTTCGTCCTTCAGTTGGCCCTGGGAATGGGTGGCCTGGCGTATTACACTATAGGAGTGAGCTACATCGATGACAACTCCCTGTCGCAAGATAGCCCGGCGGTGATAGCAGCTGCACTGGCTGCCCGCATCTTTGGCCAGCAAGCGGGCTCCTTTCTGGTACTTGGAGTGGGTTTGACCAACGTGGGATGGTGGCTTGGCTGGGTGATACTGGCTCCGTTCATTTTCGTCGGAGCTGTGCTCTTGGGATTGTTTCCCAAGCGTCTGCCCAAAACGGTAATCCACCAAGCTGCCCAAAGGATCATCGAGCAGTCTAACATGCGAACGTTTGGCAGCCAGTTTTCCACTTACCTGGATGACTCTGATTTCTGGCCATCGCTTAAGAGGCTTTTCAACAACCGCCTACTAATGTTCAACCTACTGAGTATTATGTGTGTGCAGAGTGCGTTGGTTAACTATGGCCTCCAGGAGGAAAGCTATCTGCAGAGCAGGTTCTTCTTGCCTTACAACGAGCAGGATGGCTTGACTGCGGAGTGGAGATCGGCCTTTGTTTCTTACTTCCTCAAGCCCCCAGTAATGGCGGTGGGAATGCTTGTAAGCGGTCTTATTATTTCGAAGGCTCAATTATCTGCCCGTAAAATCACAGGCATTAACATAGCTCTTAGTATACATCTGGTGGCCATTTTCGTGGGCCTGGTCTTTGTTCAGTGCGATGTGGGTGCTATTGCTGGTGTGGAAGGTGGCAAGTTGAAGCAGCCCTACTGCTCCAGCCAGTGCCTGTGCACCCCCACTGCCTTCATGCCTGTCTGCCCGGAAAACAGCGCCATCACTTACTTCTCGCCCTGCTACGCTGGATGTACCAAACAGACTACGATTAATAGCTTCGAGCTGTTCGAAGGATGCAGCTGCAGCGCTGATCAATCCCTGAACTCCACTGGTCAGATGAGGGCCACCGCAGGAGCCTGTAGCGCCGACAAGTGTCAGTCGGCCATCATCATTTTCCAGATCATGAGCATTTCGGTGGCCTTCCTAATGGGTGTGGGTGCCATTGGCAAAACGTTGATCACCTTAAGGGCTGTCCTGCCACAAGATAAGACCTTGGCCCTGGCCTTTGAACTGATGATCGTGGGACTCTTTGCCTATATTCCAGTTCATCTAAGCTACGATATAGTGACCCGTAAGTGCCTCAGTTTAGGGAAATTTTAATAGAATACAAACTAAATGGATTTTTTGTTTCGACTAGGTACCACCTGCGTTTACTGGGCTCCCAACTATGAACGTTGTCTGCTGCGGGAGACGCCCAAGCATGGCAATATCCTTGATATCCTAACAGCTTCTTTGATCTTGGCCAGTGTGATCTTCGACATACTCGTATACATCTTTGCCAAGGGATTGAATCTGTACAACTGCAAGGTGACGGATAATAATTACACGCCCTCGCTGTATGCCCCAATTCCGCACGAGGATGCGACTACTTCGCCCAGTGGTCCTCGTGGAGGAAGTCCTGTGACCACCACAACCACTTCCTCGCCCATGCAACGTAGGGATGCGCCACAAGAGCACCAGACGACTTCAGTATTTAGGAATCCCAGTTCTGTGACGACATCGTCGGGCGGAGCCCAGAGCATTGTGGAGCCCAGTGAAAGTGGAGTAACCTATGCCCAGGTGGTCTTCCCACCAGACAGACGCAAGCCAGATGACGGTAGCGTTAGTCCCAAACGTTTGGCTGTACCAGCAGATGTTCCATTGCACCATCTCTCCGAATCGGATGTTCGCAGTCAGTTGGGGAATTTGAGATCTTTTAATCCTCCCAAGCAGGAGGCCGACTTGGGTCGCGATACCGTAGATACCGACAATGTGGTGGTCACACAGCCTCAAGCACACATTCAACCACAGGTCCAAGCAGTGCTTCCGCTCCAACAGGTTCACCCTCAAGCTCAGGAGGATATTTCAACAGATACTATGATTCAGCAACTAAATCATCAACGGCAACCCGAAGACCCTAGGCCACAAAGCCCCGAAACGGACTTCTGAGGAGGCCACACATAAAGTATTCTAAAATGTTTTAATTACAATTCTTAGCTTAAGACCGATCCAATGTGCCAAGACAAATCAAATAAACAAACAAATAAAGTTATTCTTCATTTCATCGTAAAACCATTTAAGTGGTAGATTTTGAAAATCGGAAATCTGATTAAAGGCGATGTAAAGATGTTTCTTCCCGCATAATGCAAGATCTTTAGGTGATTAAGGAGAGAGAGTAGTATACTTTTTGGCTGAATCGAATAATTTTAGATCTGCTTTCTAAACCAAACAGAATGAACCTAATTTGAACGTATTGCACACTTTTCAGCGCATCACTATTGACTCATGTAAAAATCATATACTGTTTGTGTTTATTTGAACGAAACATCCAAAAATGCATCCAGTATACTTGTACTAAATCCATAAAATATCCAGCTATTTAACTAGTTTTTAGTTCGACTTTAACATCACTTAAGATTTCTTGAATTACATCGATGTCACAAATTTTTTTTAGTTTTTGACGTTTATCACTGATCGAAGCTTCTGTTTAGAAACCTGAAAAATACAAAATAATCTCCGCTGAAAGATTTTCGAAGACAAATAAAAATCAAAAGTGAGATTTTGGTTTTCAATATAATTTTATTTTTTCCTTTATTTTAATATAGGTTGCTTGCAGTTATTTTGTTTAGATTTATTTTAATTATTCTTGCGCTTACGAACTAATTAATAAATTAATAGTTAGCTTAAAAAGAGGCTTAAGTCGTAAAACTCATAGGAGAAAAACTAAACATGAAACGCATGAAGATGGTTCTTTGAATTGAATTGAAAATATATGAAAAACATAAAAGGGAAATACTCAACAGAATGAGTTCGGGGGATGGCATTAGTCTTGTCCGTCCGTCCGTCCGTTTGTCTGTCTAATTGGTCCTTCCATTGCTCCTTGCCTCGTAGACTGCCAGTTTTAAGCACTTTTCGATTGGAGTATTTTTTTTTGGTTTTACTTCACATTTTAGTCTTCTTTCACTTTTGATAGTCCTCACACTTTGATGTGTGGTGAGTCATTTGCTTTTCTTTTCTAAGCCACGCTAGCCTTAGACAATTTCGAGTCTCCGCAGGCTGCTTTGTGTGTGGCATTGTGTCATTGGGGCAGGATCTATTATGAGTCACCTGCCCCTTCCGAATAAGTAAGTGCTCTTGGGCATTCTACAAAACTTGGCGTCTACGAGGCAGTCAACTTCGGACTGGGGGACAACTCTGGGATAGAGCTAGTGTCCCTTTTAGGTAATCACACACTTCCATCTCTTCATGGCTGCAGCAGCAGTTCAGCTTCTTTTCAAGGTTCATATTCTGGGTCTGTCGGTCGTAGAGTGCGGGGGCGGTGGCGGGATCGGGGCCGTGTGTTGGGGTAAACGAATAAAGATTAATGTGAAGAAAATCCTATAACAGATTTCATATAAACATGGAGGAATTTTCAAACTAAGGTTAATACAAAATTATCAACTAAATAATTATAACAAAAATAGGACGAGTTCTTCTTCATCTTATAAATTTCGATATTTTCTTCTTGTTTTCTTTTTAGTTAGCTTTCATATGGTTTGCCATGGGTGTTCTTTTTCTTCTTTATCGTGACTTTAGAAGTTTGTTCTCAATTTAAAGTTCATTTTAGTTTTACACAATATTTACAGGTATTTTAGATTTTTGGGTTCTTCATTTTGCAGATAGTTTTAAAGTTTAACAAACAATTTTGATAAGCTTTCATTTTGTTTGGTTGTTGTTCTCTATCATGTTTTTGCATAGCTATACAATCTTTAAAAATATATAGCTTGAGAATATGCTAGAATTACTACAAATTTTCTACGTGTTTTGTTTTAGTTTATCGATTTGTTTAATTTGAAACATATTCATATTTTATGATGTAGTTAATATTAGTTTGTCAAAAAAGTCTTGCGGTATTTTAATATTATATAAATACCGCAAGACTTTTTTGACAACCTAATAGTTGCTGTGTTTTGTTTTCTTTTTTTTTACAGTAAGTGTAAGAATTAAAAGTAAATTATAAAAATAGCAGCTGGCCTTTCTTTTGTTTCATTAAATTGTATTTTTTGTATTTATCGATCAATGTTTGAATATGTTTGAAAATTTGAATCCTACTTTCCTGTCCTTTTTCTTCGCTCCTCTGGTTTATGCTTTTCTTTATCGTTTTTTACAATTTACATCTTATGTCTCTGACTGCACAATGCAAATTATCACATATTTTTCATATTTAATTTCCCTTCTGTCCTTCTATTTCTTCTGTATGTGTTTATCCCTGGCACTCTATTACACTTTATCGATTTGTATTTGTATTTCTGCTGCTGTTTTTTATTTTTTTTCTGTCCGTCTCTTTGTTGGCCAAAAATTCTACTTTCGTCAAGTATTATTTTGCAGCCAATTTTAGTGAGTGGTTGTGTGTTGTTCTAGATGGGGTTTGTTTATGATTTTCATGTTTTTATTGGTAGCGTTAACAATGTGGAAACAAACGGGTAAACAAAAATAAAAAGTATTAAACAAAAAAGTTGTGGCGCAGCAGCGCGATGTTAAAAAGAACACCTACATGTATACTCGCTTCGAGTTAACAGCGGACGTTAACAGCGCCAGCCGCAGTCGCTGTTAGCGTGCAGTCTATCTGTGTGTGTGTGTATGCATGTGTGTAATGTGGTATGTGTTCTATATGGATGCTTGTGTGTGTGACATGTGTGTGGTCTGTATGTGTGTTAAACAAATATCACAATCGAGAAATTAACAAAACGGCGGCTGCAGCAGCTTTAACAGCCAGCAACAACATAACAGTCCTTAACGACAGGTTAGCCTAACATGAGCTTAACATGTAGGGGTATCTGTCGATTCTTCTGCTGTTGTTGTTGTTAGTGGCCTAATACTTTTGCTGCTCTCCTCGGCCCCGTCTCATCCGGGTAAGAAAGAGACCAGGCTGAGTTTACATTACGGTTTTCATTCTTAAAAAACGTTCATTTTCCCCCACATTCCAGAGCGTGGGCGCTTAAAAAACAAACACTGTGTTCTTGGCCACAGCAGCGCTTAGGACATGGGACCATTGGTTGTGGTTACCGCTGTTGCCGCTGCTGACGTCACCTGTTGCTGCTGCTGCTGCTGCTCCACCGATACCACTACTGACTCGACTGCACTGCCACCGTTCTCGGCGCTGCCGTTGGGAATGCTCGTGGGGACCACCGCTGACGCTGGACTGGTGGCTAATCCCGTTACCGCTACCGTTCCAGCGGTCTGCTGCTGACCGCCCTGTACTGCCTGTCCCGCGGCAGTCGTTGCCGCCGGCGCCGCTTGAATGGCTGGCGTGGCCGGGGGGGCGGCAATCTGTAGCTGCATCTGCAACTGCTGCAGCGTCTCCTGCGGGATGTTCGACTTGAGAATGTTGTTCTCCAGCTCCAGCTTGTTGATCTTTTCCATCAGCTCGGAGATGCGCTCTTTTAGCACTTCCACCTCCTCGCGCACCGCTATCATGAGATGCGACTTGACCAGATCCTGAAAATACCAGAGAAAGTTGTCATAAGTAAGGTGTTAAATGCAGTCAGTGAGCTTGTAAATATATTCTTAAAGCAAATGCATAGTTAAGTCTCCCATCATATTAGAGATGATAAGTTATTACATGTTTATTGCGTAATCTGAATTGGTCATCAGAGCGAAATATAACAACGCCACTGATTTTTTAGTCATATAAGAAGTTCTAAAGGGATTTATTCTGACATTATCTGCGGTTTACAGCCTCAGCTTGGGTACACTTTTTAAAGTGCACTACTCATAAATATTTACCCTACAGATTAACAGTGGCCCACTGTTAGCTCTACTTACATCCTGTTGCCACTTGTAAAAGAGCGTCGTCTGACTCATTGCAGAGATTTAACATGGCCCACGGCTGGGTCGGGCCATTCATAAATCAAATTTTGTGCCAACGGCATGGCGAATGTTTGCCCAATGTGGCGTGTTCGCGTTACATATATATATATATATATATAGTACATATATATTTTGCTTTATTTGCTGTGTAAATGTAAATGTAAATGGTTCCCCGAAGAATCAAATGCTTTCGTGTCATTGTCAATGCCACAGCCGCAGAACACGTCATCGAGACCGAGACCAAGACCGAAACAAAACCGAATCGGCACACAACATCCATAGCCATAGCCGTGGCTCACCTGGCTGCCATGCACCTTGTGAAAATTTAATAAACCCATTAAAGAGGCAGCCAAAAGCTGAAAGTCGAATGGAAAACGCGTGCAGGCGGCGAATAGAATAATCGCACAAGCGTTTGTGTTTGTTCCCCCTTTTTTTTTGTACTCTGCATTTAACGGCACGTGTTGAGGTGATTTTTTCCCATATTTAATGTGAAATGTCAATAGACCTAATGCCCGTGGATGGCAACAATAGTAAAATGGAAAGGAAAAGGGGTGTTATTTGGTTTTTGGGTTGGAAAATGCTGACGACTGCGGCTGTTCCGTTTTCACGACAGAGTTTTCTTTCTTTCTCAACTCTCCACACTGCGATCTCTATAAATAGTCAGCGCGGATGCTTTCGTCGCCGTCGTCTTCACTTTCAACAATTTCTTTCAACATTTTCTTGTTGTTGGTGGCCTGATTTTTTCCCAACGCAATGCAAGAAATAAAAGTTGAAAGTAAAAAAAAAACTTAAAATCAGCAAAAGGATTTAAAATCTTAAAAAAAAAAATCTGGTACGTCATTTAGAAAAGGCAAAGCGAATGCTTAAAATAAATATGAAATTTATAAAAGAACTCTGAACACTTCGTACGCCTCACTCATTAGTCATACCTCAAAATTCTATATGATATAGTATAGTAGTATATATGTATCTAGAGAGCATGAGCATGAGGCATGGAAAGCCATCGGAAAGTCGCATGTTCTGGCAGCAGTGCCAAAAAAGCAATCGTAAGAAATACAAATTTGCACGTTTTTCGCCTGTTTCGAGGCAAGCTAATAAATACAATTTTATAAAAATATCAAATTGTATTTTTAGACCCTCACAAGCACAAATTCCCTCGGTTGACCGATCAATAAGTGCAAAAATTACCAAAATAAGAAGTCAACGGAATAAAGAGAAGAAAAGACGATTTGATAAAACTCGAAAAAAGAGCCACCAACTGACAAACAATAGGAACCGCTTTAAGCAAATGCAAACCGGTTGATACCGCTTCGGCTTGTTAACAACGAGGTGCAAAAAAAGCACAAAACAAACGAACACGAAAATTTGGCATAAAAGGGAGAGGTTCAAAATTGTTGATCAAAAAATAATCACAGGTGTGCCTAAATATTTGGGTTTTCTACCAACTTTTTGCAATAATTTGAAGTGAATTAGAGAAAATCTCCTGAGATAGGAGAATAGGCAATCTCCGTTTCAGGTAAGGGAAAAATAAATGCTAATTATACACACTTGGTCTGAGAAAAACACAGGGAGTGAGAGCGAGCGAGAGAGAGGAGACCTCTTGGCCTGGAGAAGCGGGTTGGGTTGCCTTCTGGGGTCAGGTCACGCGCTTCTCCAGTGTTATCTCTTCTCTTCTCAAAGTCTCCTCTGCAGTTCTCAGTTTCGATGTGTGTTTTTTTTCGGTTGCATTTCTCAAACAAACATGGCGGACGAGGTTTTTTGTCTGTTTTTTTTTTAAGTACACTTGTCGGGGATCCTTAGGTAGAAATCATAAGTCTTTGTTGTAAAGAACAAAGGATTCCCTTCCACTTCATTATTTTTCCTGTTTTTTTGTTCAAAGCAAAGGAAGTGGTGTCTCATTTTTTTGCACTTAAGTTAGAGTAATTTATCAGCGAAAATAAATTGACAAGTGACAGCACAAATAACGTTTCTTATTTCGCTTTTTTTCTCAATTTTCAGTTGCCTTTTGACGACATTGAAAAGTCGCCAGAAAATCGCCACGAAAACGCGCGCAGCCTCACGAAATACGGCGAAAAAAATCAATAGAATTGCATCTAGTCAAGGTAAACTGGGTGTTTTTTTTTTTTTTGTTTTCGTTGAGATGGGGGTTTTTGGCTAGGTATACATACTTTTGCATTGGGCACCATCACATAGCAGGGGCTGTCGTAGCCCTTCTGCCAAATCTCGTAGAGCCAATTCTCTGGCTGGCGCAGCGACATTGTGCCCATCATATTTGGCTTTGGTTTGGAGTTTTTCACGGGGTTTATTAATACGATATTTGGTTGCTTTCTTTCTACTTTTTTGGAGACTTTTTAGCTCCCACTCTCGCACTTTTATTGATAATCTTTTTTGTATCAGTTTTTGAATCACAGTTTGGTTTTGTTTAAAAATGTATTTTCTGTATTTTCACTTGGGTTTTTCTTTCTTAATTTGATTTTTCTTGCCTTTTTTGGGCTGTGTGTGTTTGTATGGCAAAAGTTCAGCAAGAACTGAATTCGCTTTTCAGCTTTTTGTGAGATTTACGAGACCGGCGCAGAGCTTTGGCGATATATACGAGCTTTTCTCGATTTAAATTACTGCTTTTAGCGATTTGCGTCTGCTTAAAACGAATTAATATAATTCACGAGTCTCTGGTTGGCTTTTGACTGATTGTATTCTTGTTATAGTTGGTTTTTGTAAAAAGTAATTGTTTTAGTTATGTATATATATTGTATTTCTTTTGTGTTTTAGTATATAAAAAACTTGTGCCAAGTGAAATTGCTAACGTTGTGGCGTGTAGAAGTTCAACTGGCGACTGAACGTCTGCGTGCAATTAGCGCGGATTTTATATGAAATGGCCGGAGAGCCTCTCATTGCGCACTCCATAAAGGGCTCTCTCGCCTGCTCGCTCTCTCACGCTCACTCTCTCTGTGCGGCTATCTTGTGTATCTGTATCTGTATCTGGTCGCCTGTAGATATATCCATCAGCATTTGCCAGATACAAAGATACTCACAGATACTCTCTGTTTGTTTTGACGCGCCACTCGTTCCTCTTGTTTTCTCATCAATTTACAAAGACTTCCACTATTTATTCGATCTACGTATATTTATATGTATTTCTTTTTGGCTCTGCTTATTTGCCAAAAATGTTTGACTGAATTTTTAAACAGCCAGCCGGTTTTTTTTATTATTGAAAAAAAAAAAAAAAACATATACATATGTTTCTTTCAGCTACTGCGACGCAAAAACTTTACGACACTTTTGTTTATCAACCGCTCTGCTCGCCAGTTCTCCAGCTCGCTCTTTTATTTGATTTTATTTCCTTTTATTTTTTTATTTTTTGGGTGGACGTTCTTGTAGATACTTTTTCGCTTGCCACGCGGTGGTTTTCGATTACTTTGGCATTTCTCTGGGAATTTGTGCCTATGTGGGGTGGGTTTTCTTACCTTTTGCGCATTGCGTTTTCCCCCTAACCGAGTTAAGTCGCCTGAAGTCAACAGTAAACAAAATTCCTCGATAAAATTTAAGACTTTACATAATTATGAAGTGGAATTGTGAGGGTAACAAAACAAATTGTCGCTTTTCTTTGGGCTTCAATGGAACGATGAGAAAATCTTAGCTAAGAAACAAATAATCCTATAAGTAAACTGAAGTTCTCATAACTCCAAGACATGGTTAGTGATTTCTATACATTTTTCAGATATAGAAAACATTCTAGTAATAGCAAAAGATAACTATATTCTATTATGAAGTTTATTATAGATTAAACATTATACAACCCCACCCTTGACACACAAACCATTTTTGGCAATGAAGAATCACTAAAAAAAAAAAAAACAATAAATTCAAGGGCTTAAAAAGTATGAGCGGGTAAGTAAACTATAGAACCCGCAGAACGAAATGTATAGAACAAAAAACAAAAAAGAGCCAAACATGAACGGAACGTATCGATTTCACGCGCATGTTGAAGGAAGCGTTTTTCTGTCAATCCATAATACATGCCATATAGATTTCGATCGATCTATATAGGAACCAACAACGACGGCGCATCAACAACAAATTGTTTAACAAAAAGCGAAACAAACATCCGCGTTAAAAATTATGAATGAAAAAAAAAAATAAAAGAAAACAATATTTTTAATAGCCGGTGAAAACAGCAATTAAATGCACATTTAAATAAACAAATGGCAGTGCTGTAAAATAATATGCAAACAAACAGTCGTAGGAAGAGAAGTTCCTTAATTGCTACCCAAACTGCGTAGATATGGAATTGAGTTGGGATTGTCATGGGTCTGGGTGGGGTCTTCGTGGGGAGTAGTAATGGGTTGGGTTTTCGAGGGTGGTGGAGGGGAATTTCGGAAGCTGAGTGAAAAGGGAAGTCTGTCAAAGAGGCTCTAATTGCCTACAGTTCCGTAGGTAGGAAATAACGTTTTTCTTTTCAAAATATTTACAAATTTTAAATCAAAAGATTTTGACAGCAAGGCGATCATAAATTCACCGTCTTTATCTAAAAAGCCTTCCTTGTATTATCTAAGAACTAACCATATAAGAATTTCTACCTGCCCTACTAACTCTATAGTTTTCTTTTAGGCTTACACAAAAGTATTGATAGGTTATCATAAAAGAGTAGTTTTTGAGATACGAGGGACTAAACTTATCAAATGATAAAGGCTTTTAAAAGGAAGAATAATACAAAAGTATCATCAATCTTTGCAATCAGCAATCGACTTGGAAAATTCTAACAGCGATTCCGAAAAAACTTTCCTCTATGAGTTGGCTTGTGTCAGTTCTAACAGCTTTCCTCCACACATGCATATTTTGCATGCATTTGACTGCTTACAGCTTCTGTGTGTGTGCGAGTGTGTGTGTGTCTATGTAAACAATATTCATTAAAGTGCCACACACATTGCATACTAAAATCAAATAACAAAAACAATGCACATTCTTTGTTTCTGTATTTGTGTTTGGAATCAACAAATGAAAATTTCAAAATCGTCGCCGCGTCTGGCAATCAATAAAAATTGAAACGCAACCAAATGCGAGGGGGTGGTGGCGGCGTGTGCAAGCGAGAGGGAAGCCCAGATAGAGCAAGCCAGCAACAATAACAAGTCCAAATGTTTTGTAATAGCCTGACCACATCCCAAAGAAAGGGTGATAACAAAGGCGGGGTAGGAGGAGGAATCGCCACCCCCACCCACTCTCTCGCACTCATAACAAATTTGTACACATGCGGAAAAGTTATAAAATATTTGAAAAATCCGAGAAAATAAAAAGAAAAAGCGTGTGGAAAATTACAGCATTTCTCTGTTGTTGATTTCGTTGTTGATTTCGCACGCCCACAACACGTGGCCCGTGTATGCAAGTAGTGGTGGGTTTTTGATGGGTGTGGTGGATGTTGATGCGTTGCTGAAGGGGCCTGTGTGGTGTATTTTTAAGCAGATTAATCGAAAATATCGAAACATTACTCGAAATTAACCTTTACAAGCTATTAAATTATGGAAAATCTGAAAAATCTTGTAAGTAGTAATCATAATTACTAAACAAAACCAAACTAAGTATCAACACAACAAAGTATCTATTATATTATTATTAGTATTAGTCCTAATATCTTTATCAAAGATATTTAATTATATTTTCATCATTTCTGTCGTGTAACTAAAATAAAGAAACGTCTCACATGCAACAGTATTAAATCTGATTCACTTAGCGGCGCGTGTCGAAAAGTTTGGAGGATCAGCGGGGGAAAAGTTGGGTATTCGTGTGTGGGAAAATTTGTAGATTTAGTAGCAATTGTTGTCTGTCAATAGTCAGGACTGGACTTTGGGGCCACCTTTGAACGAGTTTTAATTGGTTTCCATAGGCTCGAGTGCTGATAAGATAGGTTATCAACGTATAAAACCTACTACAACCGCCTGACAGGTTGTCTAAGTTGCCATCCTCAAAAACAGGGCTATAAAACAACAACAAAAAGTAGTGGCACAGAGGGTTAAAGGAGGGCCAAGTAAGTCGTCTAGCAGTCTCCCACATAATAATAATACACACATAATCCATAACAAATGCGGTAGCCGAAGGTGCATTTCGAAAACAAATGGTAGTGGGTGAAGCAGTCTCACAGCAAGTGGAAATTTACAAGTGTTTTTCTTTACTCAGCTAGTTAGTCAGTCAGTCAGACGGACAGAAAAGGACAGACAAAAGCTTTAGAGAGGGAGAGATAGGAGAGACATGAACAGGCTGTGGAAAATGATTGTTTATTATTTATTTCAAATTTTGGATAACAATCAAGAGTCGTTCGTCTGAGTTTTGAAGAGGCCAAGATCTCAAGAGGAGATGCTCAAGATCTCAGTGGAAAATTTATACAAATTTTATTGGTAATTTTCCATAGGTTACAAAATAAAAAGAAGAGGATTTCATTACAGAATCTAAGTTGCAAAATGCGCAAAAGAATATCCACAAAATCTCAACAGTTCCTCTCAATTCTCTTTCCATATCCAACAATTTGAAACTATTTTTTTTATTCCACTCAACATCATCTTTTTCCCAGTAAATACAATTTATTGAGCTCGTTTAGAAATTCCACAAGTTTTTTACTTTGGCCAATCGACAGAAACCGTTTTGATTAGTGATTTCCTTATATTGACAAGAAAAAAAACATTTGCGTGTGTCTCGCCGTATCAGTATCTGATAGATACAATTAGAAAATTACAACGGACAGAGGGGACGGACCAGGGCTCAGTGCAAATTGATAAGTCGACTCTGTGAGAAAATGGGTTTAAAACAAAGAGTGTCCCTTGTTCCCAATCAATCCACGTGCCTTCGAAATGCAGATGAAAATCTGGCAGACACGCGCCAGTCAAAAATATCTAGGCAATTATTAGCTATATATATAAAACTATCTCTCTGCCCTAGTTAAAATAAATCATTTAAAATAAGTTTTATATATATCCATGAACAAATCAGATCAACAAGCCCACGCAAACTGTTCCTATACATTCGTGATCCCTGATAGTTTGTATGCTTTTCTCGATTTTAGATATTCTAATTTCTGAGGTAAACAAACTTTGTTGATTCTAAATGTTGGAAGATGGAAAACGATTACACATCTTCCATAGAATCAGTTTGTTCTATTTGCCTTTGGACAAGCGAATCACGCCAGGGGCTAGTGAAATGAGCTGGCTGATAAGGAAAATATATTAAATAAATCGCAATTAAACATGTTCCACCAAAGTTTAGCTAGACAAAAAGGCAAACTGATAAGCAGCAGGCAGGCATAAAAAGATGACTTGATAGTGCTTTTCAGTTTTTGTAATTTGTTAACATGGGACAGGGAGGGGGGAATGCTTGTGGCAATTTTCTCTTTTGATTTGCTTTTAATGAATTTCAATTGTCGGCCATTTAGCAGCCAGCCATACGTCAGCAGCTGTGTGTAACAACGACAAAATCGAATAAAAATCAAAACAAAGAATTTGAAAGTTGAGTTGGGACCGCTTAGAACAAGTTTCATTTATGATTAGCAGCTGCGGAGCTTTGCCTTTTTATATTCGCATTTTGATAAGCACATTTGGTAGTTCCGTTTTGATAAGGTTCCTCATCATATTTGTGTTGAGCGGCCAAGGGAACACCTTGAAGCAAAAGTCAATAGTATATATTTTTGTGCACATAACAGTCAATACAAGTCCAGGCAGCTGTCCATCACGTCGACATGTCCATCAAACGGTTTCCCTTTCTTTGACTATCACAAACATTTGTCTGCGACGTTATTTGGCACAGGCAAAAGAAATATATTCGATTTTCGGAAATTGCAAACACATGATCGACAGGTGTGGCATGATCGGCCAAGAAACAACAAAGGCGGGGGAAATCGTAGGAACTTGGGAACTGCAAACAGGGAGAGCCAAAAAACTAAAAGACGGCACATGAAATTTGGTCAAGGAGCAGTTAGTTTAGTTTGCTATATAAAAAATTTATTTCTAGGAAATTAATAGTTTTAATCATTAAAATCCACATCTTCAAGAAGACAGTTGAGCTTATAATCTCTTGGGAAGTCGGTAGTTTGATTCTGGTAGTTATGTTAATCTTGAAGGTGCTTCGACATTACCTTATTTCTCAACAGATACAACTTTTATTAAATTACAACATTTTAAAGTTGTAAAAAAAAAAACTAGGTTCTCGTAAGGGAACTCATAAAAACCAATCACTTGTCATAAAAATTAAATAAAAATAAGCGCTAACCATGTATTAAGTTTACTCTTCCCCCACTGCACCTGGATTGCCCGCAACAGGTCATAAAAGATGTTTTCGCATACTTAATTTTTGGCAACTCATCCATCCACTTGAAAACTAATGCGTCAGCAGATAAAAATAAAAGTGCAAATTTGCAAATTGCATTTAAATCGTCGACGGGCAGTCCGGGCTGCTGCAGTTTTCGGGCGAGACATTAAATCGTTTTATGGGCCCGCGGATCGGATCCTCGTCGTCACCCACTAAAAGTACAACCATCCCAGGTAGACAAAAATACAGGTAAGGGGCCCGCCCGCTAATTGCATTTGAATGCGCAAAAATGTTTGTTGCTGTAAAAAGAGATACGACAACAGCGATGGCACGTGTGGCTAATTAACTTCTGGCCGAGTGTCAAGCATCGGGGAAAATGTCTCGACTTTTCAAGGTTTATCGTTCAGAATGTATACATATGCCTAACATTACTTGGAAATCCTTTTCTATATCAACAATTTATCTATATCATTTTCTTGTCGCGGTTTATTTTTAAGCAATTCGGTTGAATAGACTTTCACCATGACCTGAATTTTTCCGATGTTTCTATACTCTTGGTTATTTTCTTGCCTTTATCTCTTGTTTATTTTGGTTTAATAATAAAAACTCATTGAAAAATGCATTGAATTTGTTTTTGCCTCAAATCCTTGTGACCATTTTTTTCCCCAAAACTATAATTTAATTGAAAAACTTTCGGAGAATTTATTTGACAATTGGCGACAAGTTTTGGGTTAAGGACAAACATGCCAAAAACCAATTACTCATAAAATTTAGCTAATTGAATTTGTTGGCTTGGAACGGCATAAAAACTAACATAATTTAAAAGTGTCAAATGTTTTAGAAATATATTTGAAGTGTTCTTAAAACATAAGGCAATATATCATATTTTTGTTTAAAAATGTACTAAGAAATGAACTTGGAAACGGGATGGAAAATGTATATTTTTCACTCTCTTAAAAGCTGCATGGCAGTTAATTAAAGATGTTCTTAAAGAAAAATAAGTAAAAAAAAGTTTAAAAACATTTAAACCAAAGTCTGACACCCTATACACCATTTCCCATTATTTACCCTCGAAATACGATGAAGCCTATCAACTATTTGGTCACAAATCAAAAGTTCTTTTTCCACCTCTGCCAAAAGGGCCCCAAAAACTTGGTAAACAAATAAGCAGAACAAAGAGGAATCACAAAAAAAAAGAGAGAACCATAAACAAAACCAAATGAAGAGCCACACAATAACAACCATTAATGAAAAATTAAAACTTAAAAGCGAACAAAAAACAAAAAACGAAAAAAAAAAAATAATCATGAATTATTCAAGGCCAATCGAGGCGGTCACAATAACACTATTTGATATATAGTTTGTGCTTGTGTGTGGATATATCGTTCGATTTGTGTGTTTACTATTTAGTGTTCTGCACCCAAATCGAACTTTAAAGCTGGCGTTCTTCTTACTCGCACTTTACTGTGTACCCTATAAGAAGAAGGGTTGTTCCTTTCTGGTGATAGTTTGTAATAGTTATTAAGAATCTAGAAGTTGGGTAGGAGGAAAGGGTATCAAAGAGTTTGTTTTTTTTATGATTTGTTCTTCTTATTGGCACTTTGTTGTGTACCCTATTAGAAGGGTTGCCAGTTTCTGGTGATAGTTTGTTATGGTAAATAAGAATCTAGAAGTTGTAGGTAGGAGGAAAGGGTATCAAAGAGTTTGTTCTTTTCAAAACAATATGTTTCCTATATCATGCTCTATTTGAATGATATATTTCTGGCTTGAAGAGAACCAACCTAATGCGAAATAGCTTAATTATTTTGTTTTTGCTATATATTCTCTAAAAATGTGTATTTTGGCAATAAACATTGAGAACCGTCTTCCCAGCTAACAAGAAACTATTTGAATATGTCAACATAATTTCCATTCCTTCAATTATTGTGTGGAATTTTTTCAGACATTTTTCAGTCATTTTCCTCTCTATTGTTTTGATTGCTATTTATTCAATTTGTATGTGGAATAATTTTAACTGTCCCAAAGGAATATCTATATATATATCTATCAGATAACTAATTGACTTACGCCGACCGCAGAACAACAAAATTTGCTGTCTTATTTTTAGGAAATTTTTGTTTTGCTTACCTGCAAAGAGAAGAAGCAGAATAGAGAGTGTCAAAAATATGTAAACAAAATTTTTGTCGAATATTTTGTTAGACAAATAAATTAAGCTGTCAGCGAGAAAATAAATTTCTAGGAAATTTCTTAAGTCTAGTAAATATTTTTGTGGAATATTTTAAAGCTTAAATGTTAGGTTTTTTCGTGTTCTTTAATTTTTATCAATTGATTGAAAATCACTTATGAACCGGATGCTTGGCAGTAATAACCACTTCACATACTGAAGTGGATCTGCTCCGATTCGGTTATTTGTCTTCAAAAAGTAGTGATAAGCGAAAAAACAATCAAATAGAGATCTAAATTGTTCTGATTTCCCAAATAAACAAACATTTTTCACATATTTCCCGCAGAATCATTTCCCAAACGGAATTTTCCCCGCCATTCTTGGCCAGACAAATGTTTCTCAATAGGTCTTTAGTTGAGTTATAATGCGGAAGCTAAAGTCGCCACAGTTTTATATGGCTGGTCTAAGCATACACACAGATATCATATATAGACACAGACATATCTCTCTTTGATATATTTATTGGCGTTTTGTTTTCATAGCGATCGAGACGAAAGGCGGGGCTCCCAAAGAGCAAAATAGAAATGCTTATGGGACGGAATAAACTTTCTGTGGGGGCCTCAAATTGCCGCCAGGCAGGCAGGCAGGCAGTTCGTTTCGTGTTGTTCCAAATGACATATTGGTGTCAATTAAAATGCAAAAGGCCCAAAAATAAAGCCAAAGACAAAGGCAAATCTCGGCAGGGAATAAACAAACAAAAACCAACGCACACATTAATCATCAATTGCAAAATCTTTTTTTAAGTTTAACGAGTGTGAGAGAGAGAGAGAGATCGCTATGTTTTTTGAGCCAAAAGCGCGTCGTTTCGTGTGTTGGCGGCGTTCGATCATGGCCAAATTTAAATCATATGTCCGACGATCTCTCAGGTATAAGGTAGGTGTGTCTCGGCCAGGCCAATTGCCAACGCGCACGCCACGCACACGCAGCGAATTTGTGATATTTTCTCAACTTGCCTCTGAGATCTGAGATCAGAGATCAGCTGGTTCCAGTTCATTTGCAAATAAGTTGTCGAACAGGTATCCCACCGAAATAATACAAAAAAACAAAGTCACACCTCAACTTAAATCGATTAACGCATGTATTTAAATCAGTCGATGGCGCAGCCATTTACAATTTATGTCAGCACAGCAAATGCACTTGAAAATATGCTAAAATGGAAAACTTAATTGACACTCTTGGGCTGGCTGTAGGCCTTAATGAATTGTCTTGCTTTCTGTTTTTGTCAATGATTAATTAACTGATTAAAAATCAGAGATGGAAAGGAAAGAAATATTGAAAGGGGTTTCCCCAAACAGAAGACTATCCATGTTTATTTTTAATTGTTTTCTTCCTAAATATTTTAATTTCCAATAAAGTTTGATTACCTGAATTTCGAAACAGAAATCAAAAGTAACATAATTGGCCATCCTTGACTCTGAGTAAACCCGAAACTTATCCGAGATCGTTAAACCATTTTTATATCCCTGCTCGAACGAACTCATTGGCAACTCTATCAGGTAGCTAGTCCACATATAAACAACCTATAAAAAAAACTCGCAAAACTGAACAATGTTAAACTCCGCCAAACTGGTTTTATTTCCCTCCCCTCTCTCAAACTGTGATGTCACTAACCCAATTAGAAAGCAAGTGCCGCCAAAATCCCAAAAAAAAAAATACAAAACCAATAATCGGACCCTGAACCAGACAAATTGCTGCCATTAATTTTTTAACCATAATAAATTACTAAAAATATATTTAAAGGCAACCCAAAAGATAAGAGCTTTAGGCAAAAAATATAAACCCGCGTTTATTTATAACATTTTTAGTCCATTTTTTTGGGAGCTTTTTCGCATGACAAAAATATAAAACAAATAATTGGGTCAGCAACTGTTTTTGTCATTTTTCCCAATAATATTTTCATTTTGGTTTTAAAACAATTTTTGAGTAGATGAATACTTCGCTGAGCTAGCAGCTTGCATGGCAACACGATTGGAGAATTGAAAAATAGGCAACGAAAATGGCAAAAAAAAAAATTGAAAAACTTTAGTGGTTGTCAAGTACAGTTGTGTGTGACAGGTGGACAGGTGGACAGCTGGCTGATTGACATATTTAGTTGTTGTGCAAAGTGGCACACAGGCCATGGGCCAAAAAAATAATTGTTTACCCGAGGGGAGAAATCGTTTCGGTTTTGAGAGTACGCCTTCTTTTTTTGACACACCTCCCACAAACATTTTTAGTTATAGTTAAGCGAACGCCTTCAAAGGTCAAAGTTTGGCAGCAGGAAGGTCTAGGACAGAGAGGCTGCTGCCTTTTGTTTTGCTTGATTTATCATCCGCGGGCACATGTTTGCAAATTAAAAGCGATTAAGAATACATTGAGCTTTGCTTCCTGCATTTTAAAAGCCAGCTTTTTTAATGATTTTTCTCGCCTGATTGCGGTTTCATGAACAAAGACGGAAGATATCGGCTAGAGTTCAGCGTATATGGCACAAAGGTCAATAAATCTAAGCCACATTTATCATATTGACTTGCCCGACTGGGGGATTAACTGAATACAAGCGTTCAAATCGTACGACTGCGCCTAACGACATTAATTTTACTTCGGTTTTTATTTAAGCGCAAGTCAAAAACCAGTTTATGACGTTCACGAAAACTTGTTTAATATTGAACATTGGCAAGAGAGAAATATAAAAAGCCAAAACCCATAAATACATGCGGTTGAAAGTCAAAGTGTTGTGAATTAGAAAATGTTTTTGGCAAACATAAGGCATTTTTAATGTGGTTTTAAAGTTCCGCATAAAAACAGGCAGGAAACTGGCTGTCAAAGCAGAGAGATCTTTGAAAATAGCATCGATGCTAATTTTAAAAAGACAAATTCATTGCCTTGTGATGCGCCGATTATGTCAAATTAATTTTGTATATTGAGGAAAATGTTTTGGCAGACAAATTGTTTGCTAATTATACGCTGATATAGGAAATTAAAAAAAAATATACGTCCCTCCTCTTTTTTAAACTAATTTTGTATTATTTTGCAATGCTGTAAAAGTAGTCTGAAAGTCCACTTCACATTTTGGGCCCTTGGGGCTCTTAAAATTTCTCGATAAACTCTAAACTTTACAAATGCACAGACAAAGCTAATTCCCAAAGCGTAAAGATAAAGCTAAATTCCCTAATGATTTGGCTTTATCTCTTCTAATGGTTGTTCTGTAGGAAATATTAATGAAATAACACTTGCTTTATACTCCATAAACTATATCATTAAAGTTAGTTCAAAAAATATCTCCCAAAGATGCAATTTTAAACCAAATCTCCCAACAGACATTCACAGCACACTTTTTCCATAACGACCGCAGTCACAAAGTTTGTTGCATTTTGCATTTGTTTTTTCTTGTTTTTTTTGTATGAAAATTGAGTGCGCTTGGCAACAGGGGACAGCCGTAAGCGTGCCAGCAAACAAACATAAACGAAAATCAACTGCATCGGGTCGACACCAGTGTGTATATGGGCATATAGACTTGTATTGGCGATAAAACTGACCCACTTTTAAAACTGCAATGCACGTACAAACAAAAACAGCGGCCAGCAGTTCGAACGACAATTGCAACTTAAACTAAAGGCTATCTCGTACGCCGGGCGTCTGGCTACGAAATAGTAAAAAAAAATTCACTAAAAAAAAAAATGTTGAATGTCTGGTCGCCGATGGAGAGTGACTTTAGTTTGGGTTGCAGGTAGAGGCAAGGGGTAAGAAGAAACCACAACAAGGCTCTCTCACATTGCAAACTGAAAACTCTCAGAAAAAAAACCCGAACTTCACTCCCACAGATTCAGCCTTGAAGGTTACAGAAAAAAACAAACAAAGTTCGATTCGGTGGAACTTTGCTCGCATGGACTCTAATTGCAGTGAAAATTTCTCGCTAAATTGTGGCATTTGTGAGTCATTAGGAGTCAGCTGTTGGTGGTGGGAGGTTGGCTGGTTGGTTGGTTGATGGTTCGAGGGGTGAGCTCATCGCCGTTTGTGAAATGTCGGCTCATAGCCTTATTACCTTTCTCTGTTCTACTTGCCACAATTTCCCCCTCAATTCCCACCGATTTTTTTTCGTTCTTGCATTTCACGTGAATTGAAAGTCGCCGACCTCGACGGGGCTAAGGGAAAATATAAAACAAAAGGCCAGGCTTGAATTTCTTCAAGTTCTAAAGAAATCTCTTCTGGTTTTTTCGTGTAATACGTGTCTACATGTATTATGCATTTCAATAGCGGAGAGATCATCATCCGGGCCATTGTTATACTGCACTTTCTGACGCAATTTGATTCTGAATAGATGACGTCAGCATGGTGGCTGTGACAAAGTCCAATGCATGCATGACATTTAATGTGTTCTAAGTAGATATGATGCAACCTTTAGTAAGCTATTGTTATAGGTTAATACTATTTATTTAACTGTGAAAGCTTAAAAGTATATCTATCGATAGTTATTGACAAGTGTAAGACATATTTCTGTTACTAACTGTTTTTTTGACATTAAAGTTGGAGTAGATTGTAGTCTTAATTAGAAAATTAGTATGTAAAATGTCTTGCTTTAAAAAGCAAGCGATATCTATAGATTTTAATCGAAAATTAATCAAAATAAATGTTAGAAATTATTTAAACATAAATTGGGAACAAGGAGTAGAAACTTTTCAGATCATCTACTTTCCTTCTTTCGATTATTTTCCAGGCATTGTTTGCAGTCACGAGTCCATCACTATAGCCATAAACTATAGACCAGACTAGATCGACTGATAGACACGCAGCGCCAGAGGCAACTCAGCGGGAGCCTTGCCGACAGTGCCACGTCTAATTAGCACTTAACTGGCCCGAATCGTTTCGGGCTTAGGATAGACAAAGCAATCGACCTACCGACCAACCAACCGACTGGCCAACCTACCGAACGACCGACCGACCCACGTTATTGTATCGATTCTGACGTCAATTGTCTCAAAATTGCGGTGCTGCACATTGTCAATGCAATTAGACCGAGTACAAGCGATAGATCATGATACTAGCCATAGATGGATAATGATGCCCTTGTACCTACTTGAGCATTGGTTATGGATACTTGGACAGACCAGTAAATGAATTGTTCCGGACAACTGTGATTCCAGCGCCAATGTTGATCGGATAGATCATGTAAGAGATCAGGGAAAGACCACAGCAAGTCGCACGTGGCCAGAACACACTTTTGTGTGCCTCAGATAAACATATTGGGAGACCAGACTTAGTCAGATATTTACCCATCCTATGGCTATGGCCATTCTTTTGCCTATGTTATGCAATCATTTTTGTTTTCCCCCAAACGATTGTCTGCTGTTCTTATCTGTTATGTACTGATGATGTCTGGAAAAGTAAATTATTTAACACTACTATTCTTAAGGCTTGTTTTTCCACAACGCCTTTAACCTGAAACTCCCCACACTTGCACAAATATAAAATCGAGTGGTAAAAACCCAACACAACACAACAGCCCGACCAGGCCAATGTGTTTTTTTTATTTATATCTTATCTGTAATGCTTTTTATGGTCTTGTTTATGGGTTCTGCATTTTGTTTTCTTCACTTAAGTTGAGGAATAAAGCCAAACGGCCAGGGGCTCGACAAAAGTCAAGCCATTCGATCCGCACATCGGGCAAAATAAAGCTTCATAAATGTCATTAAGTCATTAAGTTGTCTTAGCAAATCAACTTATCAACCTTATCTTCTTGTTTTTCACAATTTTTTTGGTTCAGACTGTTGGGAATGGTTAGGAAATGTTGAGTCTTCATGATTTCCGAAATGCGAAGAATCGAAAGCTGCTTAGAGACTACCTTTTTTATTGGGGACTTTCCAAGGAAATTTCTTTAAAAACCTAATAAAATCATTGACACCTTCAGCGCATTATCATGGGAACTATAACCCATCAAGGTTTCGCTTACATCTTACCTTGGCTAGAATCTATTTAGTATTTCTTAGCTGATAAGTCTATTCTACTCCCCCCTGCTTTTAGTGTTTGCCGGGGCTGGGGCTGGAATCAATTATTAAATATTAGTATAACCTAAAAACCTTATCACTAGACTAGTCGTTGGCATGGAATGTATGGAACTTAATCATTGGCGCCAAGTTTTCTATTGTTTTTTCCTTACTTTTCTATTTGAAAAGAACTTGTTTTCATCATCGAACAGGGAAAGAGATTAGCACAGAAAATTGGAGCGTGTGAGTGGCTGTCAAGTATTCCCTATAGACTATATAGGCTAAAGATTGCATTTCGTGGAGCTCTGGACAATGGTTATCGCCAGTTTCTGGGACTTATCATCATTTAAATTCGCTTACAGTGAAAAATCGCAAAAGTACGAAGATCAATGACGTCACTTGATTGATAAGTGATAAAAAGGGAAATAAACAAAACAAAAAAAAAAGCGATTGTTTAAGGAAGCAAAACGCTTCCGTGTCATTTCTTATATGCAAACTTTGCATTTGTAAAACAGGAAAAGACTGTCGAAAATAAATTACATTTTATTTGACGGGTCTTTGTTGGGCGTAGGCAACAAATGACTAAAAAATTCATCTCTTTTCATCTGACTCAGCCAAGGAATACGCCACAGAATAATCCGTGAAAATCCGCAGTCCGTAATCCGCAATCTGTGTGCTCATGTCCACTACGTGACAACTGAACCGAATGAGTTTATATACTATATATATTCTATATATATTAATGAAAGCAGATCAAGAAAATGGGAAGTGTCCTAAAATGTGAATGATATGCGACATCTGCCTGGGGTTAGAGAACTTTCCCGAATCAAATTGAGGCTACACCTGGTGGAAAACGTCGAAAGAGACCATCATGACTCAAGAGCCTCTAGTGGAAATAAACTTGTTTTTAATTAATATAATCATTTGTTAGACTTTAAAGTAAACTAAAAAGAAAACCAAAGACGAAGATTTGTCTGGCAATGTGTCACAAAAATAAAAAAAAAACACAAAAAGCTGCCCCAAAGCCAATTTCCATTATGATGATTGAGTTGAGTAATTTCAATAATTATCTCAAAGCAAACAAAATTCTTTTATTTTTTGTGAATTTATTTGCTCATGAATTGGCAAACAATTTATGGCACATTTGAAGTGTGGTATTTGCTGGCGGCTGTTATATGAGATAAGCAATCCCCACACACGCACACCAAACACACACACACACACACACTGAGAATAAAAAACAGTCTGCCATTTTGTAAACAAGACAAAAGCCTGATAAGCGCCGCCGGGAAGGGAGCTCATAAAAATATCAGCCTTAAAGTCTCGTATATAAAATTGTATTTTATTT